>NC_034198.2:10527917-11727917 GCF_002021735.2 Oncorhynchus kisutch
TCTGTTTACTCATGCTAATCAATCTCTTTGTCCTGGTGTAAAGGAGTGTGTGCGTGTGTGTGCGTGTGTGCAATGAAGATGAAAGGAAAGGAGAATCTGTCACAGCGAGATAAGTAGAAATGTGGCCTGTGTCCCAACCTCCCAGCTTGTTAGGTCATCATTCATTCACATAGCAGCGTGGCACCTGTGCTATAGAGAAAGGTGAGAGAAGGTGAAACCCATCCATTGCTTCATTGTGCTCTAGGCTACTGCGGGAGCAGTGGATCCGAGCCAGGTACGAGAGGAACGAGTTTGAGTTCATCGAGAAACAGGAACCATACTCTGCAGGTGAGCTGGCACACACACAAGGTTTGCCTATGCAAAGCTATGGATGCAGAGCTATGCAAAATCAAACCAACAAATAGTCCTTTGAAGATAAACAAAATCCTTTCCCAAGCATCAAGTCAGAACTTTTTTTTTAATCCATTGCACACATAAATGCTTTTTGTGAACTATGAATTTGAAGAACGGATGACGTTGAGGCGTAGAATGAAGGCAGAGTGAGTATGTCTGGCCTTGTATTCTTCCTTGGTGGTTGTTTGTGTTCTTACTAAGCTGAGGCAGACAGTATAAGTGTCAATGTCAGTGAATGACTCATGCTCTTTTTTCATTGCATGAAAGCACCCTCGCTCTTATTGGAGCCAGACTGGACTCTCATTGATTAAAGATGACCTCATCTGTTTACTATGAGATTAAACTTCCTCCTTGGGCACACATGCACACAGTAGTGATTCGCGGGTTGACTCATAACCCGCAGTTATATCCTCAGGGTGGTCAGGTTTAGGGTTATACAATATTGTGTGGATGAAGGGCTTAGGAGGTGCAATAAAGACAGTGCAATAAAAATCCATGAATGTAGAATTCTTGTGCAATTCATATCTATAGGCTACTTTGAGGTTGTTGTTTTTTATCTGGCATTAGCTTTAGGGACTAACTGTATGCGCACCAAATACATGCAGTTTTTTTTGTTCCAGCAGAACATTACTAGGCTACTCTGTAAAGGTATCACGGGATCCGGCAGTCTAACTTAGGTTTTCAGCACCAGAGAACAACCAGTATTAAAATTAAGAACAAAGGTTGTATTTACATATTCTTTTGATTTATTTGCTGTCCAGTGAAATTAGTGCAGGTGAATATTTACAACAGCAGTCCTCCTGATACCTGTAAAGAACGGGCTTATATACCCACAATACCCCGGTGCTCCCGATTGTAGAGAGACCATACCAATGCGCACTTAAAGCGGATACATGAATAGACTATCGCTATAGGCACTAAAAGGGAAATCAAATAGACAGACCTCACCCCAATAAACATACACCATATTTGCTACAGTTATTGGTTAAGCGATACAATAGATCATTGTCAGAGTGTAGCATGAATCCCAAACAGGACTAATCAATGCAATGACAGATTGCGGGAAATACAGAGGTGTGTCGCATCGTCACATACTGTTCGATAGGCCTAAATATGCAATAAGTGAAAACATTTTGAAGAAAAAATGAATTGTTCAATAAATGTTCAAGAGAAAAAAGGGAACTGTGGGTGGTTGCGGGTGAACAAACAGCTGACATGCGCATGACTAACACACATGCATGCACACGCGCACACAAACAGACAAATGTGTGTGTCTGTTTTACTATCCTTGTGAGGACCGAACAGTTGATTCCCGTTCAGAATGCTATTTTCCCTAACCCCTAACCCTTAACCTAACGCTAACCTTAACCCCAACCCCCTAATACTAAAGCTAACCCTAACTCCTAACCCTAAAATAGTATACTTCCATGTGGGTACTGGTGAAATGTTCCCACTTGTCTGAATTCCTTGTTTTACTATCCTTGTGAGGACTTCTGGTCTCAACAGGGATAGTAAAATCAAAAACTCACATACTCCTTTCCTTTCATCTTAATTACACACACACACACACACACACACACACACACACACACACACACACACACACACACACACACAGCTATATCTCTGTGATACATGGGGATGCATTGGGCAGGAGATTTGAATTTGTTTATGTCTATTTGCATCACATAATATTTGCATCATCCAGGGTTAACCCAGGGTTAAAATTAATAGTTCCACGGGTCCTACCCTCATCCAGTCATCTGTCGCCTCGCTACCCTCTTTAAGGCCTTATATGTTCTGTTACCTTTCAGTACCTGTCAAACGTTTGGACACACCTACTCATTCAATGTTTTTGGATTATTCAATGTGAAGACAATAATACTATGAAATAACACATGTGGAATCATGTAGTAACCACGATTCCAACAAATCAAAATATATTTTATATTTGAGGTTCTTCAAATAGCCACCCTTTGCCTTGATGACAGCTTTGCACACTCTTGGCATTCTCTCAACCAGCTTCATGAGGTAGTCACCTGGAATACATTTCAATAAACAGGTGTGCCTTGTTAAAAGTTCATTTGTGGAATTTCTTTCCTTCTTAATGCATTTGAGCCAATCAGTTGTATTGTGACAAGGTAGGGTGGTATACAGAAGATAGCCCTATTTGGTAAAATACCAAGTCCATATTATGGCAAGAACAGTTCAAATAAGCAAAGAGAAACAACAGTCCATCATTACTTTAAGACATGAAGGTCAGTCAATCTGGATAATTTCAAGAACTTTGAAAGTTTCTTCAAGTGAAGTCATAAGAACCATCAAGTGTTATGATGAAACTGGCTCTCATGAGGACCGCCACAGGAAAGGAAGACCCAGAGACACCTCTGGTGCAGAGGATAAGTTCATTAGAGTTAACTGCACCTCAGATTGCAGCCCAAATAAATGCTTCACAGAGTTCAAGTAACAGACACATCACAACATCAATTGTGCAGAGGAGACTGCGTGAAATTTTTACACCTTTATTTAACTAGGCAAGTCAGTTAAGAACAAATTCTTATTTTCAATGACAGCCTAGGAACAGTGGGTTAACTGCCTGTTCAGGGGCAGAACGACAGATTTGTACCTTGTCAGCTCGGGGGTTTGAACTTGCAACCTTCCGGTTACTAGTCCCAACGCTCTAACCACTAGGCTACCCTGCCGCCCCATCAGGCCTTCATGGTCGAATTGCTGCAAAGAAACCACTACTAAAGGACACCAATAAAAAGAAGAGACTTGCTTGGGCCAAGAAACACGAGCAATGGACATTCGACCGGTGAAAATCTGTCCTTTGTTCTGATGATTCCAAATTTTAGATATCTGGTTCCAACCGCTGTGTCTTTGTGAGACGCAGAGTAGGTAAACGGATGATCTCCACATGTGTGGTTCCCACCGTGAAGCATGGAGGAGGAGGTGTGATGTGTGGGGTGCTTTGCTGGTCACACGGTCTGTGATTTATTTAGAATGAAAGTCACACTTAACCAGCATGACCTCAACCCAATTGAAATGGTTTGGGATGAGTTGGACCCCAGAGTGAAGAAAAAGCAGCCAACAAGTACTCAACATAAGTGGGTACTCCTTCAAGACTGTTGGAAAAGCATTCCTCATGAAGCTGGTTGAGAGAATGCCAAGAGTGTGCAAAGCTGTCAAGGCAAAGGGTGGCTACTTTAAAGAATCTCAAATCTAAAATATATTTTGATTTGTTTAACACTTTTTTTTTACTACATGGTTTCATGTGTCCTTTAATCGTTTTGATGTCTTCACTATTATTCTACAATGTAGAAAATAGTAAAATAAAGAAAAACCCTTCAATGAGTAGGCGTGTCCAAACTTTTGACTGGTACTGTGTATCCTTCTGTAGGTGCAGGGAGGGTGGTGGTAAACTAGACTCCCAGTGCTCAATGGCTGTATTGATTCTGCATGCAGAGAAAGGGAGGAGTGGGGCTTGTTATTGATCAATGGTGGTAATGCAAGGTGAATAAATCACGATTAACTGGGAAAAAGAGATGCCAACCTCTGTCACCAGGGGATGGAGAGAGGTAGGAGAAAACAGGGGGACAGATGAGGAAGGAGAGACGTTGGGGGGATTATGGGACTTGAGGGGTGTTGGATGGGATTAGTAGTATGGCATGCATTGATACAGTATATGCGAGTGTGTATGAGATAGATAGATGGGGATACAGTGAACAGAGATTTGTGGGAGGGAGGAGAAAGGAAAATAGAGAAGTGAAGAGAGAAAATGGAGGGGGAGGAGGGAGAAAGAGAGAGAGAGTAAGAGAGAGTTGAAGAGCGTGTGTAGTCTAATGGATTATACACCGTGCTCTGTACTGCCACTTAATGAAACCACTTCCTGTATGTAAGAGGTCCAGAAATAGAGTGGAAGGACTAGTGCTGTGTCATTGACATGTAAAAGAATATACAGTACTTTACCATCAGTGAGGTAATTTTTTTCTTCCTGCATTCTGTTCTATGACTTCCTCTCTCATGGACTCTTTCACCTAAAGCCCCTCTCTGTCTCTTTATCCCTCTCTTTCTGTCTCCCTTTCACTCTCCCTTCATACACTTTGGTATTTCTTGATTACACCAGAGAGTTATTTCAGTTTGTCTGAGTTTGTCTGGTGGGTTTCTATCTGCCCAGGGTACAGAGAGGGGTTTCTATGGAAACGCGGGCGAGACAACGGCCAGTTCCTCAGCCGGAAATTCATCCTGTCAGAACGAGAGGGGGCGCTCAAGTATTTCAACAAGCAGGACGTAAGGCTGGAGTCAACACGTAGTCACATCTGCACATGCTCTCACAAATAAATATAAGCATGTTCCTGGGAAACGTAATCTCCAGCTAACTTATGCTACTAGCTTTCAGGTTAATCATCTCTTTCAAGTTAATCATGAATACTTGTATAGCACGCTATGTGTAGGTGTCCACAAGGAAACTAAAACAAATACCTCAGACTTAATCTCCTTACCTATCTTTTTGTGTTTACTGTAAACATACAGTATGTATTATTCGATGTAACAATTTATACGTATACTGTATTTATGTACCGTACAGTTTGTGTATCTCCCCCAGGCGCGGGACCCCAAGGCAGTGATGAAGATCGAGACTCTCAATGCCACGTTCCAGCCAGCTAAGATAGGCAACCCCTACGGCCTGCAGATTACGTACCTGAGAGACAACAGCACCAGGAACATCTTTGTCTACCACAGCGATTCTAAGGTGAGGCATTATGGGTGACTGTGACAAAAAGGCTGTGTATCCTGGTCCCAGATCTGTTTATACTGGTATAGCCAACTCCTATTGTAATATGTGTAAATGCACGGAATTCTTAGAGATATGTTGCATGATGAATCATCAATTCAATGGTACACCTAATATGGCTGCTGTTACTCATATCAAGGAACACTGATTTACAGCGGTTGCTCCACTAAAAGTTTTGCGATTGTGCTGCAGGACTTAGAGGTAATTTGTGGTTTAGTATGGTACTCTGCGTCATCACTTCATTGCTCCAGACCAGCGCAAGGGGGAGTTAGAGCACTGATTATGCTTTTGGGTCCTCCTGTGTCTAACTGGCAATGAACATAAACCTAAATAGTAACTGATAATTGACTGACGACTTCAGTATTACCTACTAAAACTGTTTTTATTATTTTGCTCTTACTGTAGTACTGTATGCCACTCCCGACCGGTCACGTTGTACAGCGCCTGAGTGGCGCAACGTTCTAAGACACTGCAAGCTGGTTTACAACGGATGCTGGTTCAATACCTGTGCCAGCCTCGGCTGGGAGACCCATTTGTTGATTGTAGGTTTCTCTCCCTCTAAAAACATAAATAAATCATTCTAAATAACAAACTGGCTTTATTTACAAATTAGTAACAATGTCTCACCCCATGTTCAAGAATGGCCTTTTTCCTCTCATTTTACTGTAATGAACACGAGGGGAGGCAGAGAGCTGGTTTCAAGCGCAGGGCGCAGCAGGTGTTTATTGCAAAGGACCACAGGAGGAGGCAGGTAGATGGGTCCAGGGGCAGGCAGAAGGTCATACACAGGGGGTCCAAAAGGGCAACAGTACAGGCAGGGAAAAGGCTAGTAACATGGTCCTAGAGATCAGGCAATATGTGAATAACAGGAAATCCAATAGGCTAAAGTACAGGCAGGGAATAGGCAAAAGGCGCCGTTAGTGAGACAGGCAGAAACTATCATACACGGGAGGAGTAACTCACCAGAAAACCAGCTCTCTGAAAGACGTGTGTCACAAAACAAACGATACCTCACAGTGATGCGGTGCAAAGAACTGAACTAAATAGTGTGTAATAATGACATGCAGGTGTGTGAACAGGTGATCACAATTCAGGTGATTGGGATCTGGAGAGTGTGCTGCGTTCAGGGGATCTAGGTATTTAAGGGTGTGAGTTGAAAGCAGACGTTACATTTACGTTATTTGAAAACAAAATCATCTCCAAAATATTGCGATTATTATTAATTGAGAATTATATAAAAGCCTGTTGGATATTCTCACAGATATATTATTAACCCTGTTATTAGCAGGACAATATATATTGGTCATATTGGTCATGGCTCCTGAGTGGCGCACAATGAGATTGCCTTGCAGTTCTCTAGCTGTATCCACTGAAAGTGTGCAAGGTTCAAGGCACGAGGGTAGGGGGCACGGGATGGGCCGCAGAGCTGCACACAGAAGGCCGACCTAGCCCATGGGGAAGGGAGGAGGAGGGGTGTGGACCTCCACCCCGCCAGACTGGCAACACTAAGGGGCATTGCACTAATAATGGCGCTGACTAGGGAAACGTTCCCGCTGTTCTGTTCTTAGTGCCAGTCTGCACGTTCAAACTAAAACAATGTAACTAATAATGGCATCTTTATGCTTTCATTAATAAAATAATGATAAAATACTCTTTCAAAATGCTGATGTTTATTTAGTTATGGATCCATTACTATGGGAATAAATATCACTGAATTACAGCAATATCCTCCAATCCTCTATATTAAATGATTGGCGGAGAGTCACGTCATATTTTTTGATATACTGTAGGCTTACAGTAGGCGACATGACATAGTGTTGAGTAATGTGCTGTTAAAAGTGGTGTAGGTCTTATTTATTTAAATATTGAAGTTAGAAGCAATTGGATTTGAAGCAATAGCCTACAACTATTTTAGCACCATATCGCGCTGCTCTGAGACAAGCATGGGGACTGGTCTTGATAAATCAATGAGATTTTTATTTTCACAGAATCTCTGTTTGGGTATATGTTAGTCAGTTAAGAACAAATTCTTATTTACAAGGACAGGCTACTCCTTCCTCCCCGTCGGGGAATTGAACCCCAGTCTTGTACGGTTCTGCTTTTCTTTTCTTAGTCAACCTTGTGTTCTGGTTTCTTTGTGTTCTGGAACGTAGCCCTGTCTTTCATTTTTGATCATAGATTTTTTAAATCTTTTTATTTTACAACACATTTTTCAGGTCTCCCGCGTGCCCGCATTCTTTTGTACAGCTACTATTGAAGGCTATCAAATGCTCCTCTGGTGGTCAAACTAGCACTAACTAGCATTAATGGTACCAGTGGCTCACACTTAAATAACGTGCCATAGAATTCTGAGGCCCCATACAAGCTGCGCCGCAGTATACTGCAACTTTTAAAGGACGAACCACTGTAGTCTGTTCAACTAAGAGTCTCTAGTAGATATGGGCTGTTCTGGATAACCGAGGGAGAGTGGAAATAAACATGTCTAGATATCTATTTCATCAGTAGACGTGTTCTTCACTGTGACAGCAGTACTCGTCATCCTACCGTGTAAGCTGGCTAGAGGAATTTGGAGGGGGTTGCAGTCACACACAGAGTTGCTGGCTGGCAGGCTGTTTTTCTCTGAGGGTTTACTGCTGTGCACACAGGTGACCATCTCTCTCAGTAGCAATTCACCCTTGTCTGTGGGTTAGGATGAAAGGCACAGTGTGTACAGCCTCCTCAGCTGGTTAACAGACAAGATAGCAAGCTTGAACAGAACAGTAATATTAAAGCTGTCTTGTTGTGATATAATACCTTGATCACGTCTCGTAATGTTCCATACTGTAGCAGGTTTACGGTCTTCTCGTTGCAGGGATGACTCTGAATAAGGCATGTATCTGACTAGCTCTGACTAGGATGCTTTTGTGTCTTTTGTTTTGGTAGGAAATGGTGGACTGGTTCAACGCTATCAGAGCTGCCAGGTTCCATTACCTTCAGGTGGCCTTCCCTGGAGCCAGTGATGAGGAGGTGAGGCCACAACGTATATTTAGCAATGAGTATTACCACAATTTAACACAATTAAACAAACACTTTTCTCTCTTGTCTTTGCCTTCAGCTGGTGCCCAAACTGACACGTAGCTTCATGAAAGAGGGCTTCATGGAGAAGACAGGCCCAAAGCACACAGAGGGCTTTAAGAAAAGGTGGTTCACCATGGACGACAGGAGACTCATGTACTTCAAAGATCCTCTGGTGAGGAGAAAGACACACCCTGCCCTAAAACAACTGATCCATTCTGAATGAACCCTACTTGTCATAACTTTCTATTCTGTGGCGTACAGCATACTTTATTCTCTGATATCTCTCTCTGATCTCTCTCACGCTCTCTTTCCCCCCCACCGCCTCTCCCCCCTCCTCTCTCAGGACGCCTATGCAAGGGGAGAGGTGTTCATCGGCAGTAAAGAGAACAGCTACACTGTGCTCCCAGGCCTTCCCCCCTCAACACAGGGCTACCACTGGAACCATGGCATCACCATAGTAACGCCAGACAGGAAGTTCCTGTTTGCCTGCGAGACGGAGGCGGAGCAGAGGGACTGGATCGCTGCCTTCCAGAGGGTCATCAACAGACCCATGAGACCCCAAGAGTACGCAGGTAAGTCATGAGGCTGAATTACATGCATGCCCGAGCCCGTACTGGAGTTGTAGCGATGAGACAAGATAGTAGCTACTAAAACAATTGGATACCACGAAATTGGAGAGAAAAAGGGGTAAGAAAAAAAAGAAAAGAGAAAAAAGACAATTAACCATGGGAAATGCGTCCTCCATTCGCTATTGTATAAATGACATGTATTTTTTTCCCCATGCTCCTGTTTCCGAGACAGGTGCATGGTTACGGTCCATTAAATCAAACCTCATTTCACACACATATTATACGTAAAGACAACATTTAAATCAAGAATAGTCTGATGGGTGACAATATTAGACTATCAGTTGTGAATGATGCCCAGCTTGTGCATTAAGGCAAGAAGCGCATACCTTTTCAAATCATAGTCCCCTGCATGTATCCTAAACCATAGGTCTATATGTTTTGATAAGGATTGTATTGCAACTAAAGTGGCCAAATAACTTGTTAAAATGAAGCACATTAATCTTCTTTATAACTGGTGTAGAGCCTAACTGGTATGTATACATAAGCAGCGCGTGAGTTTCAAGTTTGGGGAAGATCATTTTCACCATAAAAATGCACCTTTATAATAAAGCATTACACGCATAATCACATTTGCCATCACTTTTGAGAACAGTGTTTTCTTCTAATTGATTGAATAATGGAACATTCGCGCTTATTGCTTTAACCTTCAGCTTCATATGCAAGTGGTTGTATTCATTTGGGATCTACAGCATCCCACAACTGTCTCAGAGTATGTTTGGAATATTTATTTATTGCACAGAAGCACAAGTTGACCAATAAGAATAGGTCAACTTTTGTACAATGGGGGATAGTAGATTGAAATAAGCAATTGCTTTTGCTGTTCGTCAGGCCTACTCATCTTGTTGGCTGATGAAATGTAGGATAAATGTGGACAGTTCTAACATCTTCAATATGCGCCTCGGAATTCAATAAGAGGGAAGCGCGCAGATGTGTCCCAGATGTGTCTGACTCCATTCACTTGAAGCCTACTACTTAGCTGAAATGCCTGTGAAAAGGACACGATCACGGGCTTTAGCTACAGTTGTCTGGAAGTTTATATACACTTAGGTTGGAGTCATTTCAACCACTCCACAAATGTCTTGTTAACAAACTATAGTTTGGGCAAGTCGGTTAGGACATAATAGTAGTAATAATAATAATAATAATAATAATAGTACTTTTCCCAACAATTGTTTACATACAGATTATTTCACCTATAATTCACTGTATCACAATTCCAGTGGGTCAGAAGTTTACATACACTAAGTTGACTATGCCTTTAAATAGCTTGGAAAATTCCATAAAATTATGTAATGGCTTTAGAAGCTTCTGATAGGCTAATTTACATATTTTGAGTCAATTGGAGGTGTACCTGTGGATGTATTTCAAGGCCTACCTTCCTCTTTGCTTGACATCATGGGAAAATCAAAAGAAATCAGCCAAGACCTCAGACAAAAATTATAGACGTCCACAAGTCTGGTTCATCCTTGGGAGCAATTTCCAAACGCCTGAAGGTACCACGTTCATCTGTACAAACAATAGTACGCAAGTATAAACACCAGCTGTCATACCGCTCAGGAAGGATACGCGTTCTGTCTCCTAGAGATGAACGTACTTTGGTGCGAAAAGTGCAAATCAATCCCATAACAATAGCAAAGGACCTTGTAAAGATGCTGGAGGAAACCGGTACAAAAGTATTTATATCCACAGTAAAATGAGTCCTATATTGACATAACCTGAAAGACCGCTCAGCAAGGAAGTAGCCACTGCTCCAAAACGCCATATAAAAGACTACGGTTTGCAACTGCACATGGGGACAAAGATCATACTTTTTGGAGAAATGTCCTCTGGTCTGATGAAACAAAAATAGAACTGTTTGGCCATAATGAGCATTGTTATGTTTGAAGGAAAAAGGGGGAGGCTTGCAAACCAAAGAACATCATCCCAACCGTGAAGTACGGGGGTGGCAGCATCATGTTGTGGGGGTGCTTTGCTGCAGGAGGGACTGGTGCACTTCACAAAATACAAAATAGGCATCATGAGGCAGGAAAATTATGTGGATATATTGAAGCAACATCTCAAGACATAAGTCAGGAAGTTAAAGCTTGGTCGCAAATTGGAAATTCGATGCCCGGTGAGAATATTATCAAGTGCTCGTGAAATTGTGAATGAGAGACTGATGAAATGAGTGAAGCTTGTGGCTTTTTTTCAAATCATCACTAGAGTCCCATCATGCAGCCTTAGAATGTATTAAAATCTTAACATATAGGCCAACGTTTGTATCACAACTAAAGTTGCATAAATAACTAAAGTTGCATAAAAAGCATATAGGACTGGTTTCTTTGTGAACCGCTCAATACAGAATAGCCACATGTACGCACTTCCATTGAAATCGTTTAGAGAAAATATTCTTTCTATTTTATGTTCAATTGTATTCTTCATACTATAAAATAATTTGTAAAATTATGCCACAGAATTCTAAGCAAATCTTGTCTGCTAAATGAACGGGTGTAGCCCACAGCCAAATGGCATAGCCATGTCAGGGTCCAACATAAGAACAACTCGGAGTATGCTATTCTGTTCATTTTAAATGCTATTCTGTTCATTTTTTCATATGATTTTTCTTAAGACCTGTCAAAAATAAATGCTAAATAAATGGATTTATTAGTTAAAAAATTTTTGGGGATGTTTTAAAGATCTGCGTCCGTGGCTTGGAGGCTATGCGTGGAAGCCAGGAGAAGCTAAATGCATTTATGCTCATTAACGGTCGATTACCATGAGTCCGGGCAGTTATTTTCATGACAATCACCGGCTGCCACAGCCTTACTCTTGAGGAGTATGCATGTATACAGATATTGCATCTTTGCAATAATATTTGCAGGCTATGTACAACCCCCAATTGAACTAGTCAAGGTCTCACAAGCAGTTGCTTGGCTGAAGCCAATGTTTTATGGCAGGGCTAAAACAAAAACCTGCACACCGGGTAACTCCCTAGCACCAGCATTGGTATTAATCACTATAATTATAGATTGATGGTGTGTTTTTAGAGGCAGTCCAAAGCAAGGTAATGAGTGATTGCCTGTTTATGTACTGTACTGTGCCTATATGCCTTTCTGTGATTGTATCTCTATGTTGTGGTAACACTTACTGGTTTTCTGCTCTTCACTGTGCAGTGGAGGCCCATTTCAAACACAAGCCCTGAGACTGGAGCTAGAGCTGTCACTCTACTGGTCAGCTCAAGTCCCACCAAGAACAGAACAGACAGGATTTCTCTGCAGAGACCCCAGAATAACACAAGTCTCTACTGTACCTGGAGCGAAGGAACGAGATGATAGAGATGGAAGAAATATATCAGAGAGGAGAGAGAAAAACAATAAAAGGTCTTACATCTCAACCTCTTCTGAACCTGATGCCTAAACCGGGGGTTAGAGGTCAGGGGTCAGGGGATTTGAGAGTAGAGAAAATAACACTGAAATATCAATTCCCCTGCTGCCGCTCTCCACATAGACTCTTCCACACTGCGACCCCGCTCTTAGTGTTGTGAGTGGTTCCTCCCTTGTTGTATACTAATGAGTCATGTTCACTCTGTTTGTTGAGAGCAGTACTGTAAATGTAATTTATTGATTGGACAGTTTTGATGACAGTGGATTTATGCAATTTCTCTGATTGTTCTAAACGTATGCTTTTAGACAGGGTTATACACATCTCGTGGCTGTTTATTTTGAAATATAAATGTGAATGTAAATATTTTGTTACTTCATGCAACAGGGTTGTAATTGATTTAATATTAACTGATTCAATCAAATTGTGTTTATCATTGAAAGACACTAGATGGCACTCTAGGCCATTGTAATACATCATGATGTGCATTGTCATTCTATTGGTCTGCCGCTGTAATAAACTCGACAGGGATCCAAGCTGAGAACAATCCCGCTGACCGTGTCTCCTTTACTTCGGATTGTTATTATCAAATAAGTAATGCATTTGGTTTTCATCAACCACTGGGCTCCCTCTCTCTCTCAAGGTTATCTTTACTCTCTCTCTCGCGCGCGCGCGCATGGGGTCCCAAAATGGTTCCGCACAAATTGACGCTAGAAAATGAAGGGAACTCCACTTTATACCCTGTGTTCGTATTCACTCAATTTAAGGTCCAGCAGGGCTGTCCCAATGCATAATTACATCAAAATGCATTTTAATAGTGTAAAAGGCCCTTAGTTGACACTCAAATGTTGTATTATACATTATACCCATTTGAAGAGAGAACAATTAATTTGTTTGATCAAATTTGAATCCAGTTTAATTTCCAGTTTAATTTCAGGGTTCGGAAACCAAGTCTCCCTAATGTGTGCGGGTGTGCCTGTGTTTGTTTGTGCGCCCGTGTGTGTTCTCGTAGTATGCATGCGTGCAGAACGGATAGGGGCCACCCTCCGAAGCTGTGTGCTTCTCTGTGCTAACTGATGCTGGGACAGAGACAGACACACAGCTGCCGTTAGAGGTGGCGGTTGGAGAGCTCAGACAGCTGTTGGAATTCCACCCAGGGAGAGTTCTAGTGTTAAGCCTGGGCTGGATGGACACTCTGAGGCAGGCAGTTGTGAAGTGTGGAGGACCATATCAATACGGGCTGGAGTGTGTTGACCGTATGCACAAACACCCACACGAGGAGCATGATAATGGCTGTGCAGCTTACACATGCCCACAGACCTGTTATTGTGTGTAATTAAAAGTTCACAACAGTTCAATTATGTAATAAATAGTTATGGTAACATTGTAATGGTGAGATGTGGTAGAGCGTTGATTCTTGTCAATTGGTGTGTCTGTGCGGGCATGTGATTATCTCTGTTTATTTGTTTGCGTAACTATAAGGACATGCTCCCGTCATGTCTCCATACATACAGTATGTGTCTGTTCTGTGAACTGCGTGCCTTTCCTGTGAACTTCCAGTAAATTGAACCACATTCACATCTCGGTTCCACATGGCGGGAAATCCTTGAGGGATACTCCTCCGTGTGTGTCTCTGTGTGTGTGTTGGGAGGTTAGGATTAAGAGCTTCAGAGGGGGTCAGGCTCATGGCGCTGCAGCCCAATCGTCATAGCAACAGCTGGGACACAGTCGCACATGCTACCTTCACTCTTTCCTTCCCTCTCTCTTTCTGACACCTTTTTCTCCCTTCCTCCCTCAGTTTTCTGTAATCTCACTGACTTTAGGGTTCACATCTGCTTCTGCCATCAAGGCGAAGTAAATTAACATCTTTATCTATTGGTAATACAGTATATTTTTTTATTTAAACACTTAGATTTTATTCATATGAAATAGTATGCTGCAAATGTACATGTACTGAATATATATAAAAGCGGGTATAGCATATGAGTGACTTGGCAGATTTTTTTGTCAGGCATCGAGACAGGCCATCCCTCTGTCTGCGAGATGGGGACTACATGCTTTTCCCAAGGACTGGCGCCAAAGCAACGTGCTGTGGTTGACCTCGGGCACCGCGGTGGAGTTTCACGGTTGCTCTGTTTCTGGCATTGTGAACCATCGCAGACCACTCCAGACCACTCCAAGGCAAAGTTATTTCTCTTTTATAGGGATCAGAGTGGTCCAACCGGCCAACACGACTGGGGATTGAAGAACAGTTGATACACCCCAAAGGGTCAAAGGGCACTATTTTTGGTTGAAATGAGATGTGTAAAATATCTGTGGGAACATCAACGTCTTGGAACCTCCTTAGTCTTTCTATTGATGAATTTGTAGAAAATAGAAGCCATTACTTAGATTGAACAATAGAAATGGGCCTGCAGTTCGAACAACTGTTATTCATCCCTTTGTCATTGTTGCACTGCACAGGAACAACTTGCCAGTAGCATCCTGTTATTTTGAGACAGAGAATACCACATAGACAAGATCAGGGCGAAACGTGTACCTCATCACTTGCGTCAGTAGAGGTTTTAGGTCTAATTGACTGTTGTAAGTCTATTACATTGCTGCCCCAGTCTGTTTCAAGTTAGAGGTAATAATTTAGTGATGAGTCTAACCCAATCAGCTGGTGTCTCATGTTGGAAAATCCTAAAGGACGGCTACAGAGAAGGCACAAATCTAATGAAAAGTCCCTGGATAAACCCACACACACAAGGGATCCCTTTCACTGCTTAAAATTGTATGAACCACTTATAAGCTTTAACTTCTAATAGCTGTAATGAAAATGAGAAAGATATCAGTAACTTTATAAACATGTTTCAAAATAATTATGGAGACTAATTGAACAGAACTTAACGTGAACAGAACTTGACATGGAAGGAAATTAGATAACATACGAAGCTGCTGTCTGAAAGGTGTAACTGGGATTTGTAGGTGATTGAACAGTAACCCATAATTGGTTGATTTTCCCATGCATAGTCTTAGCAGAATTTCAACTGCCTCTGTGTGTTTTTACCAATCCAAAAGAGGTGGAACTGCCTACCCACCTGTACAGTATATATGACCATTTGTGTGGCGAATCACAGTGCGAGTCAGGTCTCCTGATGTGTCCCTCCACACTACTCTGCCCCTCCATCCTGGCTCCAGATCCCCGTGGCATCATGGGTAAGTCAATGTTAGTTCTGTCTGGCAGCTTGTTGTCGTTGGCGCCCCGGCAGGCCAGGCTAACTCCAGTAGACACTAACTCAGTGAAACTCACCAGATATTTTCACCATTCAGGAAGTAATTAAAAGTGGGTGGAACCCCAAATCCTCAGCCATCATTTCTGTAGTGAAGCCCAGGGGCAGAAACATAGGGCATTTAGCATGGCCTGAGAGTAAATATAGCAAACTATGAGCCAGGTACAGTATACAGTGGGGCAGAAAAGTATGTAGTCAGCCACCAATTGTGCAAGTTCTCCCACTTAAAAAGATGAGCGAGGCCTGTAATTTTCATCATAGGTACACTACAACTATGACAGACAAAATTAGAGAAAGAAATCCAGAAAATCACATTGTAGGATTTTTAATGAATTTATTTGCAAATTATGGTGGAAAATAAGTATTTGGTCAATAACAAAAGTTTATCTCAATACTTTGTTATATACCCTTTGTTGGCAATGACAGAGGTCAAACGTTTTCTGTAAGTCTTCACAAGATTTTCACACACTGTTGCTGGTATTTTGACCCATTCCTCCATGCAGATCTCCTCTAGAGAGGTGATGTTTTGGGGCTGTTGCTGGGCAACACGGACTTTCAACTCCCTCCAAAGATTTTCTATAGGGTTGAGATCTGGAGACTGGCTAGGCCACTCCAGGACCTTGAAATGCTTCTTACGAAGCCACTCCTTCGTTGCCCGGGCAGTGTGTTTGGGATCATTGTCATGCTGAAAGACCCAGCCACGTTTCATCTTCAATGCCCTTGCTGATGGAAGGAGGTTTTCACTCAAAATCTCACGATACATGGCCTCATTTATTATTTCCTTTACACGGATCAGTCGTCCTGGTCCCTTTGCAGAAAAACAGCCCCAAAGCATGATGTTTCCACCCCCATGCTTCACAGTAGGTATCATGCTCTTTGGATGCAACTCAGCATTCTTTGTCCTCCAAACACGACAAGTTGAGTTTTTACCAAAAAGTTATATTTTGGTTTCATCTGACCATATGACATTCTCCCAATCTTCTTCTGGATCATCGAAATGCTCTCTAGCAAACTTCAGACGGGCCTGGACATGTACTGGCTTAAGCAGGGGGACACGTCTGGCACTGCAGGATTTGAGTCCCTGGCGGCGTAGTGTGTTACTGATGGTAGGCTTTGTTACTTTGGTCCCAGCTCTCTGCAGGTCATTCGCTAGGTCCCCCCGTGTGGTTCTGGGATTTTTGCTCACCGTTCTTGTGATCATTTTGACCCCACAGGGTGAGTTCTTGCGTGGAGCCCCAGATCGAGGGAGATTATCAGTGGTCTTGTATGTCTTCCATTTCCTAATAATTGATTTCTTCAAACCAAGCTGCTTACCTATTGCAGATTCAGTCTTCCCAGCCTGGTGCAGGTCTACAATTTTGTTTCTGGTGTCCTTTGACAGCTCTTTGGTCTTGGCCATAGTGGAGTTTGGAGTGTGACTGTTTGAGGTTGTGGACAGGTGTCTTTTATACTGATAACAAGTTCAAACAGGTGCCATTAAGACAGGTAATGAGTGGAGGAAGAGGAACCTCTTAAAGAAGGTGTGTGAGAGCCAGAAATCTTGCTTGTTTGTAGGTGACCAAATACTTATTTTCCACCATAATTTCTAAATAAATTCATAAAAAATCCTACAATGTGATTTTCTGGATTTTTTTTCTCATAGTTGAAGTGTACCTATGATGAAAATTACAGGCCTCTCTCATCTTTTAAGTGGGAGAACTTGCACAATTGGTGGCTGACTAAATACTTTTATGCCCCACTGTATCTGTAAAAAAAATATTTTTTTTAAAGAAGTTTGTTAATAGTTAATAGCTATGTTGGTCTAGGTATAGTGTCTGTTATTCACTGGATGATCAATCTATTCCAGTTGGACAGGTGATGGTGGTGATTCATGCATAATTTGTATAGCCAAACTCCTGTTATTATGCAATGCATCCTGATTAATTCTGTCAGTAACTCTTAACACTGTCTCCATTCTCTATCCTCATCCCTATCTCTCTAGTTGAGTTTCTGCTAAAATGTCCTGGCAAACAATAGGCAGGACAGTCTGAGTTACAGCATACTGGTGGCTATACATTTAAATCTGTTCTCACAAAAAAAATGAGCATTCCGCTCACAAGCCACCCACATCCCATCTGTTCTGATCAGCTTCCCTGCGATAAATTCTTCTCATACTCTGTTGCTTGTTGGTGCCTTTGGTAATGATGCAGTTTTTATTTCTCAGTCCAATTAATTTCTCTCTCTTTCCCCAGATGAAGGGAGACAAAGGATCTTTCAACAAAGTAATTGCTCATTAAAATTCAGAGCTTTTTGTCTGTGTCACGCGTTCACACGCAAGCACACGCTCGCAAACCCACACACGCACGCTTCTCACTCATGCATGCACACACTCACACACACACACACACACACACACACACACACACACACACACACACACACACACACACACACACACACACACACACACACAAACACACTTGGTAGTATGCCCACTCTCAGTAACTGCATGGCAAGCATCCATCTTGTCTTCAAGAAACTGCCCAACTACTTATAAACATTAAGTTTATATGTCATTTGCAAAAATATTCTTAACAGCAAGAAACAGGTGTGTGGGCCAACGTATTTAACGGCTCTGCATGAGTTCAAACAGTGGGTTTTGACCAGAGGCAGCGCCTCCTCTTGACAACGCTTCGCTCCGCTTGAAATGTGCACGAAGTAGAGAAGTGCTGAACTTTTCCTACCACTCCGCTAGCAGGGTTTCGCCGCTCACCTTCCCACAATCCCCCACAAATTTCTCTGCGTGCCCTTGTTGAAAATGAATGAGGGAGGAACTTCTCCTAACCAAATTCGTTGTTGGTGAAAACACTCTGCAATGCAGTTATTTAATCGTAAAGGTAAATATAAAACAGCATAAATGCGCACAAAATTCATCAAGCATTTACAAGCACCGGTTATAAATGATATTAGCTGGTTTTCATAGAGCCGGCATACAAATAATCTAGTCGACATATCAAGTATAAAGTCCAATAACCAAACCTGGATTGCCCTTTGGGCAGTCTCTCCATGTTTTTTTTTTGTAGTTGCCTTTTCAGAAAGACAAGCCATTTTGGCCTTCATCCACACAGAACTGCTGTGCTGGAATGGACATGTCAACCTTTGAAGAAGACAAGTGCAGCAGATGCTCAGGGCTTAGCGGTCCATGCTATATGACGAGCATGGTGGTTCCTGTCCTCAGTCCAGCTGTCCAGTCAATCACAGCATATGGTATATCATTTTACTCATTTCCTTCAACCCTGAAATCTTGTCATCTCGATTTGTAGGAAACAGAACTGAACACCTGTTGCCTTGAGTGAAAGTCCCCGGCACTTTTTCTGACAAGGAATGGAACTGCACTGGAGTGATGAACAGTAACTAAGAAGTGGAATTACTATTCATTTGGTGCATTTGTTAAGCCGGAATGTGCATTCCAATATAAAACATGTTCATATAAAACATAAATACAAACAATAATTACTCAATCTGAGATAAAGAGTTGAACATCAGAAAGGCACATAAAAAGTTAATCTAGAATTGTATTCATTTGTGATTTCGTGGTCAAAACAGAAGTGTGTTCCACATTTTTCCCACAGAAGATTCATGCATGAATGTGGGTAGAGATTCTCTGTCCATTCTGACAAAACCAGCAGGCAGTTGTTCTTAGATCGTGTCCAACCTTGAGCCTTGTTTCATGTCCTCACTAAAACAGCAAAAACAGAAGAAAGCCATATCAGGCACCATAGGCTGTCAATGCTGAGTCTAAGGCCTGGTGAGTGTGGTATAGACCGGCTGCTCCCAATTTGAGGTGGGGCTGTGGGGCGGAGGGATGGCTACGCTGTTGATGAGCGGTTTGCCGTAGGGGTGGCGAGAGGAGTGGAAGTAGGGGTACTGATAGAGACCTGCGGGGTAGCTGGAGTAGGCACTGTAGTAGCTGGGGCTCTGGAGGTCTGCATAGTCACACTGGGGGCTGGGCAGGGAGGAGGAGGATGAGGGGGCGGCTGAGGAGGGGCCGCCTCCAGAGCTGAGGGGGGTGTAGTCGGGGTGGGGTGGCGAGGAGCTGTGGGAGTGCTGGCTGCTGTAGTGGCTGGGACTCAACTGCTCCGTTTTGATCGGCGTTCTGTGGTGAAGGCCATCACTGTTACTAGAAGACGAGGAGGAAGAGGGGAGCGCCGCCTTCGCTCCCGCCCCTTTTGGACCCCAAGGCAAGGCATTGCTGTGGGAGTGGCCGTAGGAGGAGCTGAGGGACCCAGAGGGGGGGTTGGATCCGTGACCCCCATGCCCATGGTCCGGAGGCGCCGGGGCAGAGCTGTGCTTGTTGAGTGGCAGGTACTGGTCGAACTCATGGACGTCAAAGGCATCCATGTTGCTGATGACATCGGTGCTCAGCTCAGAGATGTCCAAGTTGCTGAAGTCAATGTTCTGCCGTCCCCCATCCAGGGGGCGCCGGCCCTCATGTTTCAGCCCAAGATACAGCTCTGTCTTGGGGGTGGTGGGGGGTGTGGGGGGACCATGTGGATGGCCTTCAGAAAAGACACAACAGATGCCTAAACATTAGCTATGGCGTACTAACAAAAGAATGTGCCGGAACACCTGAACCCAGGAGAGATAAGTGTTCATACAAGATCTCAATCAGTAAAAAAAAGACCTGGTGACTGACAAAATGCGTGTTGCTATTGAGTATGGATTGTTCTACATTCTTGCACAAATGTATCAAATATGCTGGGAGATCCACTCACCTGTCTGCTCTGGATGATTATGCCCATTCCCCATAGAGATCAGTCTGGCCAGACCAGGTTCAGCCTTGTACATCTGGCCTGGGTGGAATTGGGCCAGCTCAGCCCCGGAGTCGGAGTTACACTGACCTGGCTTGGTGCTCTTCCTTCTCCGGGGTTGGTATTTGTAGTCAGGGTAGTCTTTCTTGTGTTGCACCCTCAGTCTCTCTGCCTCCTCCATAAATGGCCTCTTCTCGCTTTCAGAGAGCAGGCTGGAAATTGATGACAGGTTGGGTTGAGTTGTGGACTATTATAAGATGCACAATGTTGGATGTCACAGTGAATATCATTACCATCATCATTCTAAACATGCCATGTAAAATTTGGTTCATCATTATGAAATGGCAAAGTTGTGCACACATTTTCATGAAACAATACTAGAAAATAAACTAATAATAAGTATTTTGTAACTTGTCAATCTTCACTGCAGATTTTTGGGTTAGGAGCAAAAAACATTTCCATAGTCCATCTGTGCCATGTTCTATGCGGCACATTAGGTA
The DNA here is from genome assembly GCF_002021735.2 of Oncorhynchus kisutch. Classification (NCBI taxonomy): domain Eukaryota; kingdom Metazoa; phylum Chordata; class Actinopteri; order Salmoniformes; family Salmonidae; genus Oncorhynchus; species Oncorhynchus kisutch. The sequence continues at coordinate 10,548,714 of NC_034198.2, forward strand.
CGCAAATGTGTACTTATACCCCCCTTATAAATATATACAGTCGGTTATCTCTACTGACCGCCAGAGCTTCCCCAAGGTCTTGCTGAGTTCGGCGTTGTGGAGATGCGGGTACTGGTCAGCTAGTTTCCTGCGCGCCGCCTGCGCCCACACCATGAACGCGTTCATCGGCCGCTTCACATGGGGTTTGTTTTTCAGAGACCGGTCTCCTCGTGTAGGCATCGGTACGAGCGACCAGTCGTATCCGTTAAGCACCTGAGACACTGCGTCTCGGATGCACGCGGGAAACCGTTTATCTTCCTTGCTGGTGTCCATTTTTGGGGTTATCCCGTTGCCGGGCGCCTGTCCATCGGAGCCGGTTGGAGAGGACGGGACGTCCGAATCCGAGTCGTCCTGCGACATCGAGCTGGCGGTTCCCGTTGGACTACATGGATGGTCGCTGAATGACTTACTCTTTTCCTCGGTCATGTTCAGTGAAAAATTGCTTTGGTCTATATTAGCTGCCTGTTGATTGTGCCAAATGCGCATTTTACGCACGGAGCCCTGAGTGAGGAACAATTCAAATGTAAAATCCCAAACGCTTGTCTTGATGTTAATTCTTACCTATCACCCTGTTGTAAATTGTCATATTGGTTATAATGTCCAAACTCTGAAATCTCAGTTTGATACTGACACATTTTGTTGTGCTAAGAGAATGTTGTTGGAATCTGGTTGCGTCCTCTCACTCCACCCCTCATATCTTATTGGTTTGTACATACGCTGTAGCTCCACTGATTCCTCCCATTTGTGGGAAATATGAGACAGTGATTTGAAATGTGTGTTATATACATTCTAATAATTCGTTTTGCTGTATAGCCAATGTAAAATTGCTTATATCATTCAGACATTAAAACAGGATACTCGTAAACAAAATGAACTTGGTCAGAATTCCAGCTTTATATTCAGATACATTAACTGTGGAAGCATATGTGCAAGGCATGAACTCTATGGACTTGCAACCTCATAGCAGACCCCCACCTGTTCTGAGCCCCACTTTTCTAGCTAAAAAAAGAAACATGGGGTGATGCCTGTTTTGCATGTTATTTTGGCATTAATTCGTGTCACATATCAGTTTGAAAACAATGTTAATAAAGCCGCATACAAACGTGGTTTCTTTTTTTGCTTTCTTGAGTAATGCAGCTCTAAAATGCAGGTGTTTCAGCCTAGCTCAGTGCTTTTTCTATGGTGGTTGGGCAGCCAGCTGAAAATACGGAGTGTAGGGGTTGGTAATGTTCTCTTGCGTTGTCATTGGCTCGGTGTTCTGTCACTCATGGGGACACTACGTCACCACCAAATCTAAGGGTTCTGCCATAGAGTTACATTAGAAGTGCCCATCCAAGAAGGCTCAAGGTAAATTGGCCACAGATATAATGACATCTTATCTACAGGAGCTTTGTTGGGATTTTATTTAACCTTTCTTTAACTAGGCAAGTCAGTCAAGAACAAATTATTATTACAATCTACTGGCAAATCCTTTTTAATCCTATTCATTTATCTATTCCTATAAATTATAGATAAAACGTATCGTGCTCATCGGCCATTGGACATAAACATTACACAACAAGATGGAAATCACAAATTCAACAATGAGTGGTTTGGAAGGAATCAGTGGCTAACTGCAAGCATTGCAACGCAATCACCAGCCTTCTTTTCACTTGAGTGGGTGTGTGGTCCCAAGTCTGGGATTAACGGTCTATTTTTCAAATTGAATAGGATAAACATTCAACATGGCCATTGTGTCAATCCAGCATGACTTTTGCCGAGCTCAAAACAACTGGAATCTCAGAACAGGGAAATCTGATTTCAGTGAGTTCAAGACAACTGGAAACGAGCTCCAACTGGGAAAATATGTTTTGAATGGTCATCCAACTCGGAATTGCAAGTCAGGAACTCAGGTCTCTTTCTAGAGCTCCGACCTGAAGATCACTGATGTCATCATGATTCAACCTTGTTTTTTCAGAGTTCCCAGTTGTCTTGAATGCCCCATAAATCCAAAGAATGACAGACTTTGATGACAAAGTTCGATGACAGAATTTGCTCACAAAGGACCGCCGCACCACCTTCCTGTTCAAGTGAGCACAACACAACAACGTGAGTCCAAAAATGTCTTGTATGCTGTTGTATAAATTATGTAATATGCTAGGGAGATATGTACTGTAGCTAAGAAAGAAATACTAAGTGTGTGTTGTGTAGTAAGCTGTTATTAGCTCATGTGCCCCACTAATAATTTGGTCTTGTTTCCCCTCCTAATTTTGGTGGTGCACATGTAGCCTATAGCCTGTTTTAGAGAAATGTCATCATCTAATATTGTAAGAGCTTTCATTGTCTGCTTATATCCCCTACGGTTCTGACTTGGGGTACAGGGAGAATAGTGAAAGAATGGCCCATGTTCTGAATTCTGTCGCTGTACATTTCAAAAGTGCTGAACAAATAGTTACAGTATATTGTCCATCCTAGCTCACACATTAATGTCATAATCGAAATTAGATTTTGAAAAAAGGATCAGGCAACGAGTGGCTAATCTGCCCTTGCCTTCCGTCCTGCTAGCTAATGTTCATTTGCTGGAAAATAAATGGGATGAGCTGAATGCACGTATATCCTACCAACGAGACATTAAAAACTGTAATATCTAATGTTTCACTGAGTCGTGGATCAACGACGAAATTAAGAACATACAGCTGGCGGGTTGTACACTCAATCAGCAGGACAGAACAGCAGCCTCTGGTAAGACACGGGGCGGGGGCCTATGCATATATGTGAACAACAGCTGGTGCCAAACATCTAAGGAAGTCTCAAGGTTTTGCTCGCCTGAGGAAGCTGTAGACCACACTATCTACCTAGAAAGTTTTCATCTGTATTTTTTTTGTAGTTGTCTACATACCACCACAGACTGATGCTGGCAATAAAACCGAGCTCAATGAGCTGTATACCGCCATAAGCAAACAGGAAAATGCTCATCCAGAGTCGGCGCTTCTAGTGGACGAGGAATTTAATGCAGGGAAACTTAAATCAGTTTTACCTAATTTCTATCAGCATGTTAAATGCTCAACCAGAGGAAAAACATGTCTAGATCACCTTTATTCCACACACAGAGATGCGTACAAAGCTCGCCCTCCATTTGGGAAATCTGACCATAATTCTATCCTCCTGATTCCTGCTTACAAGCAAAAATTAAATCAGGAAGCACCATTGACTCGGTCTATAAAAAAGTGGTCAAATGAAGCAGATGCTAAACTACAGGACTGCTTTGTTAGCACAGACTGGAATATGTTCTGGGATTCTTCCGATGACATTGAGGAGTACACAACATCAGTCACTGGCTTTATCAGTAAGTGCATTGAGGAAGTCGTCCCCACAGTGACTGTACGTACATACCCCAACCAGAAGCCATGGATTACAGGCAACATTCGCACTGAGCTAAAGGGTAGAGCTGCCGCTTTCAAGGAGCGGGACTCTAACCCAGAAGCTTATAAAAAATCCCGCTATGCCCTCCGACGAACCATTAAACAGGCAAAGCGTCAATACAGGACTAAGATCGAATCGTACTACACCGGCTCTGATGCTCACCGGATGTGGCAGGGCTTGCAAACTATAACAGACTACAAAGGGAAGCACAGCCGAGAGCTGCCAAGTGACACAAGCCTACCAGACGAGCTGAATAACTTCTATGCTCGCTTCAAAGGCAAGTAACACTGAAACATGCATGAGAGCATCAGCTGTTCCGGGTGACTGTGTGATCACGCTCTTCGCAGTCGCAGGGCCAGACGAATTAACAGGACGTGTACTCTGAGCATGCTCTGACCAACTGGCAAGTGTCTTCACTGACATTTTCAACCTCTCCCTGTGTGAGTCTGTAATACCAACATGTTTCAAGCAGACCACCATAGTCCCTGTGCCCATGAACACTAAGGTAATCTGCCTAAATGACTACCAACCCGTAGCACTCACATCTATAGCCATGAAATGCTTCGAAAGGCTGGTCATGGCTCACATCAACACCATAATCCCAGATACCCACCTCACCAACAGATCCACAGATGATGCAATCTCTATTGCACTCCACACTGCCCTTTCACACCTGGACAAAAGGAACACTTATGTGAGAATGCTATTCATTGACTACAGCTCAGCGTTCAACACCATAGTGCCCTCAAAGCTCATCACTAAGTTAAGGACCCTGGGAATAAACACCTCCCTCTGCAACTGGATCCGAAACTTCCTGACGGGCCGCCCTCAGGTGGTAAGGGTAGGCAACAACACATCCGCCACGCTGATCCTCAACATGTGGGACCCTCAGGGGTGCGTGCTCAGCCCCTCCTGTACTTCCTGTTCACTCATGACTGCATGGCCAGGCACGACTCCAACACCATCATCAAGTTTTCTGATGACACAACAGTGGTAGGCCTGTTGAGACAGCGTGGTAGGCCTGCTGAGACAGCCTATAGGGAGACCTGACCGTGTGGTGCAAGGACAACAATCTTTCCCTCAATGTGATCAAGACAAAGGAGATGATTGTGGACTACAGGAAAAGGAGGACCAAGCACCCCCCCATTCTCATTGACGGGGCTGTAGTGGAGCAGGTTGAGAGCTTCAAGTTCCTTGGTGTCAGCATCAACAACAAACTAACATGGTCCAAGCACACCAATTAGTCGTGAAGAGGGCACAACAAAACCTATTCCCCCTCAGGAGACTGAAAAGATTTGGCATGGGTCTTCAGATCTTCAAAAGGTTTTACAGCTGAACCATCGACGGCATCCTGACGGGTTGTATCACTGCCTAGTATGGCAACTGCTCGGCCTCTGACCGCAAGGCACTAGAGAGGGTAGTGCTTACAGCCCAATACATCACCGGGGCCAAAACCTCTATACCGGTGTCAGAGGAAGACCCTAAAAATTGTCCAAGACTCCAGCCACCTTAGTCATAGACTGTTCTCTCTGCTACCGCATGGCAAGTGGTACCGGAGCGCCAAGTCTAGGTTCAAGAGGCTCCTAAATAGCTTTTACCCCCAAGCCATAAGCTCCTGAACAGCAAATAAATGGCTACTATTTGCATATAGAACAGTCTATGACTTTAGAGGCTGGAGTCTGACAATTTTAGGGTCTTCCACTAACACAGCCTGGTATAGAGGTTCTAAATGGCAGGAAGCTCGGCCCCAATGATGTACTGGGCCATCCACAGTACCCTCTGTTCCGCCTTGCGGTTCGATGCCAAGCAGTTGCCATACCAAGCGGTGATGCAGCCAGTCAAGATGCTCTCAATGGTGCAGATGTGTAACTTTTTGAGAACCTTAGGGCCCATGCCAAATCTTTTTAGCCTCCTGAGGGGGTAGAGGTGTTTACGTGCCCGCTTCATGACTGTGTTGGTGTGTTTGGACTAGGCCTGTGGCGGTCATGAAATTTTCAGCCGGTAGTTGTCAAGCAAATAACTGCCGGTCTCACGGTAATTGACTGTTAATTAACACATTTAGCATCTCCTGGCTTCCACGCACAGCTTACAAGCCACTGATGCATTCCTTTTGATACATAGAAAATGTTGTGTATTTCAGAAGAACAGAATAGCATACTCTGAGTTGTCCTTATGTTAGGCCCTAATCTGGATGTGGTCTACACTATTCATTTAGCAGACAGGATTATCTTAGAACTTCATGGAATTATTTTATAGTATGAAGAATACAATTGAACATAGCTGAATAAAATAGAACGGATATGTTCTCCAAATGATTTGAGGGCGCACATGCGGCTATTCAGTTTTGAGCGGTTAACCAAGAAACGATACTCCTATATGCTTAATTGAGTTGATGTAACTTTAGTTGTGATACTAATGTTGGGCTATACAGTGTATTATGATTAATGGAAACAGGATGCACCTGAGCTCAATTGAATACTTATGTAAATGTGATTTTAATTAAAAAAGTATATATTTAGTAATTTTAATCTTTTTTTGCTTTGTCATTATGATGTATTGTGTGTAGATTGAGGGGAAAACAATTGAATACATTTTAGAATGAGGCTGTAACGAGTAGTCTACAGACGAGAAAATAAACTGTTGTATTATTCAAAGTGTAATTTTATTTGAATAGTCTATGCTTACTGGCTACTGGTCAATTTTCAGCTGCGGACCAAGAATGTCTCTTTGCCATCCGCAACGAATGGTAAGGCAAGGATGTAATGTGAGTTGAAAAGTAGAATTCTCTTTTGCCAACCCACTCAGACTCTACTTCATTTGGCACAGTGGACATGCAACTACTGTGTAATGATCAGGCCATAGATGGATTTACAGTACAGAGAGAATGAAAAAGAGCGATGGCGAGACCGAAATATGGATGGACACAGTCTGTAGTTGAACACAAGTCCTACAACTGAAGGAGAGGAGGGTACCAATTCATTCTTGGTTATGTTTTCATTTCATGTATCTAATACTGTACAAACCAGGGGAGGCTGCTGAGGGGAAGATGGCTCATAATGTCTGGAATGGCATCAAATCATGTGTTTGATACCATTCTGCTCCAGCCACTACCACAAACCCATCCTCCCCCATTAAGGTGCCACCAACCTCCTGTGGTACCTACAGCGTTTGATTTCCTCGATAAGCGGGTCTTCTGGTATAATGAAAAAGAGAAAAAAAGAGACCACAGAACCTGACCACAGCCATCCAGCATCCAAAGTGTCATTAACCAATCAGAGAAGTCAAATTGACCTGGGCTCTTATCTGAACTAGTGGCCTACATCCAGAACTACTTATCCTCACCCCTGCAGCGATGAGATTTTACACCATAACTGCGTTTGAAAGATTAGATGCCCCACGTACCATAAAACCTCAGTCGGATTGAATAGAGCGAGCTGAGTTTTTGGGATGACAACTGAGGAATCCTTTTCAGGCAACAAAGACCAGCTGAATCAGCCACATCTGCTAACCCTGTTTTCCAATGTTCTGGGCCCGTATTCACAAAGCTTCTCAGAGTAGCAGTGCTTATTTATATAGGAACAGCCCCCCCCCTGTTATACAGTATATAATCATATTTATCATGATTTAAAAGGCAAAACGGATCCTATACAATCTCTTACTCTAAGACACATTTTGAATACAGACGCACCCATGGCTAGATGTTTAAGGGGGGTTTGGGTGGCATGATACACTAACTCTGATCTCTCTGCCAGTAGGCAAATTTGCAAGTACAGACCAGTGAGCGGCATTAAATCATGTCAGCTGAGAAACCTGGCTGGTGTTAACGACCCCTACACCACCAGAGCAATGAGATTATGCATTGACATCAAATGTAATCATCCCAAACCTCTGGCTATGGCCCAGACCCAGATCATATTAACACTGATCTGAATGTGATCACTTCACCTAAGCCTAGGGAATGGGGATAACAAGGGCTCTGTTATAGTTGTGGGAAGGTTCTAAAGACAAGGAGTTTGTGACTAACAAATAGCAGGCTGTTAAGGTCCAGGTGCAGATTGATGCTGTAGTCATACATGTAATTGAAGGTAACTTACCAAACGAATACCTGTAAGGAGAGAAAAAGAATAGACCTGCATAAAAATGTATATTTTGATTTGATTACAGAGTTGGCCTACCCTACATACTGTATTTGTATTCATTAAGAATCCCCATTAGAATCTTCCTGGGGTACAAACAAGATTAAGGCAATTACAGTGGCAGGGCTTGTAAACTATCACAGATTATAAAGGGAAACTCAGCAGTGAGCGAGCCTACCAGATGAGCTAAATGCCTTCTATGCTCGCTTTGAAGCAAGCAACACTAAACCATGTGTGAGAGCACCAGCTGTTCCGGATGACTGTGATCACGCTCTCCGTAGCCAATGTGAGCAAGATCTTTAAACAGGTCAACATTCACAAGGCCGCAGGGCCAGACAGATTATTAGGACGTGTACTCAAAGCATGTGCTGACCAGCTGGCAAGTGTCTTCACTGACATTTTCAACCTGTCCCTGACCGTCTGTAATACCTACATGTTTCAAGCAGACCACCATAGTCCCTGTGCCCAAGAACACCAAGGTAACCTGCCTAAATGACTACCGACCCGTAGCACTCACGTCTGTAGCCATGAAGTGCTTTGAAAGTCTGGTCATGGCTCACATCAACACCCTTATTCCAGAAACCCTAGACACACTGAACACCTGGATCCTGGACTGCCTGATGGGATGCCCCCGGTGGTGAGGGTAGGCAACACCGCCACACTGACTCTCAACATGGGGTGGGGCCCTCAGGGGTGCGTGCTTAGTCCCCTCATGTACTTCCCGCTCACCCACGACTGTGGCCGTGCACGACTCCAACACCATCAAGTTTGCAGACGAGACGACGGTGGTAGGCCTGATCACCGATGAGACAGCCTATAGGGAGGAGGTCAGAGAACTCAATGTCAGCAAGACAAAGGAGCTGACTCTGGACTACAGGAAACAGAGGGCCGAGCATGCCCCCATTCACATCAATGGGCTGTAATGGAGAAGGTTGAGACCTTCAAGTTCCTGTGTCCACATCATTAAGGATCTATCATGGTCCGAACTAGCACTGTTACGGTGACTGTAACAGTCACCACCATACCAGTGGTCACGAGTCATGATGGCAGTCAAATTCCATGTGACCGTTTAGTCACCTTAATTGGGCTTCTCCAAGCTCCGATGCTGCTTAGGGTCATTAGTAGCCTACCAAAGTTGCTAACTGCCTCGTACTCAGCACTCTATTGTCCCTCTAATCACTCTGACATCAATGCAAATGTATTTGCAAATCAAAGACTTCATGAGAGCCCACGCGCTCATGTTGCGCATAATTTCTATAGGCGCTATCCAATTGGGTGAGACAGAGCGATGGCCTCTATTAAAAAGATGAGGATCCCATCAGCTTTCTATAGGCTAGGCTTACTATATTTTTTTCTCAACTTTCCTAATATTAAGCACATTGCTTATCTTTACAACAGGAGTATAGCCTACCTGTCTGATATGAAAATGAACCACGGGAAAAGCATTCCACATTTGCTATTTAAGTGCGTAGATTACATTTTTCACGCTGGCCCAGTTTCTAGACAGGTGCATGAAAATGATCTATTCTAAATCAAAACAAATTTCACACATATTTAGTATATGTAAAGACCAGATTAAATCAAGAATGGGTGACAATATTATCACTTGACAATGATGCCCTGCATAAGGCAGGAAACGGCATATGCTTTTTTTGCAAGCTTAGGCCCATATGTCTATGTTTTGTATCAAAACATCAAAAAGTGTCCAAATAACTTCTTAAAAAATGAAGCACATTAATCTGCTGTACAATGGGTGTAGAGCCTAACTGGCCTACATAAGCAGCACATGAGTTTCAAGTTTGGGGAAGATCATTTTCAACATAAAAACGCATCTTTATAATAAAGCATTACACGCATAATCACATTTACATCTACAATCACGCTTTTGATAATGGTGTTTTCCTGCTAATGGAACATTTGTGCTTTAAGCCTACTGCCATGTTCGCATTGCTGCACTTATAATGTGAATAAATATCCTAATAGTTTATCAACATTTTAAGCTAAAGGTTCTGATCTTTTGCGTCAGCCTCATTGTGTAACAGTGTTTTGATCCTAGTGGTTGTATTCATTTGGGACCTATCACATCCCACACCTGTCCCAGAATATGTTTGGAATATTTATTTCTCACACAGAATATAATAGGTCAACTTGTGTACTATGGGGGATAGTAAGCTAGTGCTAAGATAGCTAAGCTAGTGCTTTAGCTGTTTGTTAGGCCTAATCATCTTGTTGGCTGACGAAAGTAAATGTGGACAGTTCTTCCAATATGCACCTCGGAATTGTGTTGTGCACCTCGGAATTGACGTGCTCAGTTGCGTCCCTTACGTGTCTGTCTTCACTTGTAGCCTGTGAGAAAGATCACCTGATGGAGAGCCATGTGAATGGGGTGCTTCGGCATGTGCAGCACTCAGGGAGCTGGGCACAAAAGGCATGGATTACAGCCACACAAAGGGGATGCCGCCATGAATTCGAGGCATTATCAAAGTGCTTGTCAAATTGTGAATGGGAGACTGCTAGTGTGTACAGCCTTTGCAAAAAAGAAAGCAGAACTCATGCCTTTCAAGATACTTTTTTTCACATCATCAACCTCGTCATGCAGCCTTACAATGTATTAAATCGGAAAAAATCTTTACAAAATACAACTTTTACATTACCCTGCAGTTTACCAATAAAATGGGCTGAAGGTGAAGTAGACATTCTTGGTATTCATATCACAAAATATATAAATAAGCTCTCCACAATGAATTTCAATAGAAAACTTGTAAAAATAGACAAGATCCTGTAACCATAAAGAGGTAAATATCTGTCTATTTATGGAAAAATTGCCCTGATTAACTCCATAGTCATATCTCAGTTTACTCACTTACTTATGGCGCTGCCTACTCCTGATGATTCGTTTTTCAAATCATATGAGCAAATAATATTTCACTTTATCTGGGAATAAAAATAAAGCGTCTATATAATATCTATATAATGAATATGAATTGGGTGGGTTGAGATGATTAAATATAAAAGCACTAAACCTCTCTCTAAAACCTTCACTTTTTCAAAAGTTTTACTTGAACACTAAATGAGAGATACTTCTCAAGTAGATTACTAAGAAAAGCTCATCCATTGTTTAAAAATAGTTTTTTTTGTCTTTGTGCAGATTGCCATGTCTCAGTTTTCGATTAATTGAAAATTATACTTTTTTCAAAGTATCTCTCTTTTTCAAACAAGCATTGCAGAGCTGGCTACAATTTAATTTTCATCCCCCTGAAAAGATACAACAAATATTATGGCTTAACTCAAATGTGCTGGTTGATAAAATACCTGTATTTATGGGAAAGATGTTTGAAAAGGGTATTTTGTTCTTAAACGATATTGTAAATTGGAATGTCAGAGTTATGTCTTTCACAACTGGAGTTATCAGAATTGTACAGGAAGGTTTGCTCAATGTAAGAGGACAACCAATTGATTACAGCATTACCCCAAAAATTGAGGAGGCAGGTGGCAGCAGGAGGAGGTAGGGTACTGGTCTGTCTGCCCAATATAAAGGATCAAAACTGGCAGAGGAATAAAAATAGCATAAATAGGAAAGTATACCAGTTTCATTTGAGGAACAGGATGTTGACAACTGTGCCATACAGATTGCAAAATAGTTGGGCAAAGATTTTGGATGTACCAATTTCACAGTACAGGTTGTATGAGTTGATATATAAAACTTCTTGCTTTTCAACTAAAATTATTACATAAAATTCTTGCCACCAACCAAATGTTGAATATTTGGGGCATAAAATCATCTAAGCTTTGCAGATTTTGTAGTGACGATATAGAATCAATAGACCATTTATTTTGGTATTGCCCTCTGGTAGCCTGTTTCTGGTCTCAGGTTCAGGAATGGCTGAAAATGCATAACATTGATCTAAAATTTACCCTAGAAATAGTACTGTTAGGAGATCTGGAGAGACCGGGTCAGTCAATTACTAATATATTTATCTTCAACTCCCAATCTGTGGATTCTATTCAATTAGATACATTGAAATTGTACATTAAACATCGCAGCATATTTGAAAGATTTATGTTGCATAGAAATCCGAAGAGGGTGGCCAGCAGAAATAGGTGGGATGGGCTGAGGGAAGCTGAGGGTTGGGATGTGGAAATGGAGACAAATGGGAGGGGAGTGGCTGGGCGGGGGTAGAATGATGGTCAAAGATAAAAGTATTCAAAATAAAGTCAAAATTAAACATAATAAAAAGTACGTTTGAATGACACTGAGGGGCAGTGTTTTTACAGCTAATGTCGGTTTGGCTGAGGCTGATGCCGTGCAGGTGTTTGTACACATGCATATACACACACTCTCATTCAAATACACACATACATGGACACACACAAATGTAAATAGTGCCAGACATGTACTCAAACATATAGAGTTGACCTTGCTGTTATAATTCTATTTGTCCTTGATGTCCTTTGTTTTTCTCTTCAGTTCTTTTTTTTTTGGTTGTTGGTGCATTGAGGGGGTTCTTGGGGGTGGGGAATGGAATTAATGTATTATTATTTAATTTTTTATTTTTATGTAAATCTTGGGGGGGACTGTGGGAGGGGTCCCAGACGGATGAGGGGCAGCTTTTGGGAAACTGGGGGGGGGTTCTGGGAGGGTTCGGGTCCCCGTTTTTGTCCTTGGGGGAGATCTGTAGACATGCCCTTGAGCAGGGCATTGACCCTGGATACATCTTTGTTTCGCTCTTAATGGGAGTTTGTTGGATGACTGGTGTGGTGTAGTTGTTGAGCGGCTTCACTACAAGTTTATTGTATGTTTTGGATTCAATACATTTTTTTATCTGAACATACATTTGTAGAACAACTGAAGTTACATACACTACCATTCAAAGGTTTGGGGTCACTTAGGAACTTCCTTGTTTTTGAAAGAAAAGCACATTTTTTTGTCCATTAAAATAACATCAAATTGATCAGAAATACAGCGTAGACATTTGCTAATGTGGTAAATGACTATTGTAGCAGGAAACGGCTGATTTTTGATGGAATATCTACATAGGCGTTACAGAGGCCCATTATCAGCAACCATCACACCTGTGTTCCAATGGCATGTTGTGTCAGCTAATCCAAGGTGATCATTTTTAAAGGCTAATTGATCATTAGAAAACCCTTTTGCAATTATGTTAGCACAGCTGAAAACTGTTGTCCTGATTAAAGAAGCAATAAAACTGTCATTCTTTAGACTAGTTGAGTATCTGGAGGATCAGCATTTGTGGGTTTGATTACAGGCTTAAAATGGCCGGAAACAAAGTTCTTTCTTTTGAAACTCGTCAGTCTATTCTTGTTCTGAGAAACTCAATTAAGCATGTAGGAAGAGTACCTATTTCTTTGTTAACTGCTCAACACTGAATGTGCGGACTCCCTCAAATTGTTTGGAGAAAATATTTGTTCTATTTTATTCGCTTTCAATTGTATTCATACTATAAAATAATGCCACAGAATTTTAAGCAAATCTTGTCTGGCAAATTTGGTCTGCTAAATGAACTAGCGTAGCCCACAGCCAGTTGGATAGCCAGATCAGGGCCTAACATAAGGACAACTCGAAGTATGCTATTCTGTTCTTCTGAAAGACTACATTGTTTCTTTAGACCTGTCTAAAATAAATAATGGATTTATTGTGAAGGTGTAGCATATATTACATGGATTTATTAGACTTTTTAAAATGTAGATGTTCAAAAGGTCTGCATCAGTGGCTTGTAGGCTGTGTGGAAGTCAGGAGATGCTAAATGTGTTTGTCAATTAACGTCAATTACCGTGAGATGACAGTTATTTGCTTGACAATCACCGGCTGACAAAAAAAATTCTGACAGCCCTATATATGATATACATTTGACATGCTTTTGGTGATGGTCTTACATAGTTTAACGTGGCTCAGTGCAGCTACTGCGACAATTTCAGGAATGTAACAGGCTGTTACTCTAATTTCTGGTAAACTCAATATAACGAGTCTCAAACATTAGGAAAATGTCTCAGGAAAATGTAAAAAATTTCAGCTGTTTCAAAAACATTTCTACGCTATTACCCTTTATACTGTAGGAGTGTTGGCTCACGAGACAATTCTGTTTACACTGCCCATCTTCAAGGTGGGCAACTGTCAGCGAGTGTCGTGAGCTACCTCCAGAGGTAGCAGTCGAGACGTAGCAAGGACGCAAGTTTACGTGTGTAACTGAAGATATTTCTACAAAAAGTGTAGTAAGTGTGAAGAGGCTCTTAGTTAGGAGGGGTGAACAGGCTGGATTTAGCTGAAGGGAGAAGGTACATCTTCCACTAGAGCACTCTGCTGCTTTCACATTAGGCCTGTCTGTGGAATTAGACTTTTATACATGTGTGCAACCTCACACGCAGTGTCACATGCGCACCAGTCATATACACTATATATACAAAAGTATCTGGACACCCCTTCAAATTAGTGGATTCGGTTATTTCAGCCACACCTGTTGCTGACAGGTGTATATAATCGAGCACACAGCCATGCAATCTCCTGAGACAAACATTGGCAGTAGAATGGCCTTACTGAAGAGCTTAATGAGTTTCAACGTGTCACCGTCATAGAATGCCACCTTTCCAACAAGTCAGTTTCGTAAAATATCTGCCCTGCTAGAGCTGGCCCGTCACCTATAAGTGCTGTTATTGTGAAGTGAAAACGTCTAGGAGCAACAACGACTCAGCCGCGAAGTGGTAGGCCACACAGGTTCATAGAACGGGACCGCCGAATGCTGAAGCATAGCGCATAAAAATCATCTGTCCTCAGTTGCAACCCTCACTACAGAGTTCCAAACTGCCTCTGGAAGCAATGTCAGCACAATAACTGTTTGTCGGGAGCTTCTTGAAACGGGTTTCCATGGCCGAGCAGCCTCACACAAGCCTAAGCTCAACATGTGCAATGCCAAGTGTCGGCTGGAGTGGTGTAAAGCCCGCCGCCATTGGACTCTGGAGCAGGGGAAACGCGTTCCCTGGAGTGATGAATCACTCTTTTACCATTGGCAGTCTGACGGACGAATCTGGGTTTGGCGGATGCCAGGAGATCGCTACCAGCCCCAATGCATAAAGTCAACTGTTAAGTTTGGAGGAGGAATAATGGTCTGGGGCTGTTTTTCATGGTTCGGGTCTAGTCCCCGTAGATCCAGTGAATGGAAATCTTAACGCTACAGCATACAATGGCATTCTAGACGATTCTGCGCTTCCAACTTTTGGGCAAACGTTTGGAAGGCCTCTTCCTGTTTCAGCATGACAATGCCGAGTGCGCAAAACGAGGTCCATACAGAAATGGTTTGAGATCGGTGTGGAAGAATTTTACTGGCCTGCACAGAGCCCTGACCTCAACCCCATCTAACAACTTTGGGATGAATTGGAATGCCGACGTGTGGCTGAATGGAAGTAAGTCCCTGCAGCAATGTTCCAACATCAAGTGGAAAGCCTTCCCAGGAGAGTGGAGGCTGTTATAGCAGCAAAGGAGCGACCAACTCCATATTAATGCCAATGATTTTGGAATGAGATTTTCGAGCAGGTGTCCACATACTTTTGGTCATGTGTGCGTGTGCGTGTGTGTGTACAGTGAATTCGGCTGTCATGCCACCGCCGTTATTTACAACATTGGTGCTTCTACACCTGCATTGCTTGCTGTTTGGGGTTTTAGGCTGGGTTTCTGTACAGCGCTTTGAGATATCAGCTGATGTAAGAAAGGCTTAATAAAGACATTTGATTTTGATTTGATTTGATGTTGCAATACGAGAGTGCATCCAGTTTCCTATGAAATGACTCCCTTTAAACAAGCAAAACAGATCAGCTCGCTTAAGACATTTTTATTGATTAACAGGCATTGGCCCAACTCTCTATGTACACTAAGTGTACAAAACATTAGGAACACCTGCTCTTTCCATGACATAGATTGACCTGGTTAAAACTATGATCCCTTATTGAAGTGCCTTTGAACGGGGTATGGTAGTAGGTACCATGAGCACTGGTTTGAGTGTGTCAAGAACTGCAACACTCTTGGGTTTTTCACACTCTACAGTTTCCCGTGGGTATGAAGAATGGTCCAGCCAAAGGACATCCAGCCAACTTGGCACAACTGTGGGTGGCATTGGAGTCAACATGGGCCTTGTAGAGTCCATGCCCCAACAAATGGAGGCTGTTCTGAAGGGGGTACAACTCAATATTAGGAACGTATTCCTAATGTTTTGCACATTCTCTGATGTGCACTACCTCTGAACCTTTTCACTTTACATTTATGAACAAGCCTGCTGTGTATGCCACTCAAGACATATACACACACACACACACACACGCTTCTTATACACATAGCCAGAGGAGGTTCTGGGTTCATCACTGCAGAATTAAGCAATAAGTCCCGAGGGGGGTGTGGTATTATATGCTATTATAAACTGGTTACGAAAGTAAAAGTAAAACTAATTGTTTTGTCATACCTGTGTTATACGGTCTGAAAAACCACAGCTTTCAGCATTCAGGGCTAGAACCACCCAAATTATAATGACTGATAGAGATCGTTCCAGAACAGGGATTTTTTGCATATTCAGCAGGTTAACTAACCCTATGTCACTTCTCCCATTAATGCTGGCCATATTTGGTTATTTAAAGCATCCTCGCCTGCTCTCATTGTTTTAACTGTAAACAAAGCTTCAGAACTGTGAGGTCAGCTCAGACGTCGTTGTTCTTTTCTTTTGTTTTAATGCAAAAACGTAATTTGCATTTTTTGTTTCCCCCTTTTAACTCTCCCCTTTTTCACTACTTCATCACAGACGTCGTAACTGAGTAACTTTCCGAACGTACTAATGCCTTATTTCACTTGCCACACTTGTCCTTTAGCAATACCATCTGTCCTTTTCTCTCATATCCCATTTCTTCATCTCTCATGCCCCTTAGTCATCTCATCCCATATCTTGGTCAATCACATTCTCCTTCCACACTATATTCCCCCCACATCTGCTTGACCACTAGTCATTCCCCTGTTGTTTTTCTGTAATCCCTCTCTCCTGTACTCTCTCCCTGTTGTTCTTTCTCTGACTGTTCTCTCTCTTCCCTCTCTCCTTCTTTGCCTTCCCTCCCAGGTTGGGAGAGTCAGTTGTTGGAGACACGCTTCCTGGGGATATGCCTGTGTGGTGTCTGTCCCTGCCCCTCGCTCATCTCCATCTGGACCTTCCGCTGGCTCATCGTCCGCATAATTCTGGGCGCCGGGATTGATAAACACACACACACACACACACACACACACACACACACACACACACACACACACACACACACACACACACACACACACACACACAGGCAAACAGGAAGACTCACACAGGCACAGACTCATACGCACACATGTACACATCTATTACACTGACACACATATCGCCAGTCCTTCACATTTGTAAGGGCAAAGTGAGGCAAATGGACACTCGCCCGAATTCACCTCAAAGTCTGTGGAAAAACACAGAATTTCTAGTGATTTGTCATTCACTGTGTTTATATTAAAAGTGTACTGGGCTATGGATAAAAACATCACCCCTTAGAAAAAATGACATGGATTGTAAATGCAAATATGGAACCAGTCAGGCAACTTTTGTGACTCTCTTATGGTTTCCATAGTGGAGAGATGGAACACCGAACCCAGACTAACCCAGCACAGTTGTCTGCCAGAGCTTGGGGGTTGAAACTTGCCACAATGCTCAGTGTTTTTTCAATTAGGCCCATAAAGAAGACAGAGCAACGAGGGGACTATATGTTCATTCAGCTAACCTCAGTTTCAAGAGTATGATTGACTTGAAACGCTTACTTGAACTAATTTCCACTAGACACAAAGTTATTACAACACATTTATTAAAAACAAAGCACTTTAGGTCCCCTTAGACACAGCTGAGGCCTAACCAATAAACAGCCTATTAATTGTGGGATAATCAATTTTATTGTGGTTGGGGTAGGATACAAATGTTTTTTTAAATATAATTGAAACCATATAGTTTTGATCTTTAGATGACAAAGCTTAAACCTTTTTGGAAATGATAGACAACGTCTGAAGTTCCTTAGATTGACACTGGCAGTGTAAATACAGTGTAGTACAGTTCAAAGCCCATGCTACAGTCACTCAGTGTTGGTTCTGTAAGTGTTGGTTAGACTAGGTCAGGGTAATCTATCCCTTGGTTGACCTCTGTTAGACTGCTGTTGAGAACCCTTAAGTGAAGTGGGTGTAACCAGTAAGATTCAAAGGAACCCTAAGTAAGAAACTCGATCCAGAGCGGTTTCATGTTTGGATTTCAAACGCGTCAGATCATAACCCAGTTCATTGATTTGGATTTGTCTTATTTCTCAATGTCTAATATCTTATCTAATATCTTATCCAAACTGCTCCGTATGCTATCAAATTATTTCGAATTGAACAATTGTGCTATTGAGGACATAACAAAAATATATTTGATCATTTCCTTCAGCAGATTCATCTAAACAGGTTCTACATTTTTCATGACTTTAGAAATAAGGCCCTCCCTCACATGCTGAAAATATCCCTCCTGGCAACACACTACTTTCTCTTCCCCTGTTCCTTAATGGTTCCACTTTTGCCTTCACGTCCTAAGCTAAGTTTGTGCGTGCGTAAGCATCTCCTTCAATTTGCTATCCAGGCTGTTAGCATCAGAGTTTACGTCCAGGCGGTTAGCTAAGTGGGGTTAATGGGATCAACCGCACAGGGCAGTGTCTGTTTAAGCTGTGAAATATAATCATAGTAATCATGGTTCCAGTGGGCTGGTGTGGGGCCCAATATAGTTTGGACCTGGCCAGTTAACTAGCTGTCTCACAGCCACACCATGACGTGTCACATCTCACACTTGCAGGAAGAGCGGTATCAAACAAAACTATGCTACATTTGATCTCTCGGGCCCTCAGGATGAGAAATCAGAGCAAGATTACTGAATGTAAGAACATTATTTACCTTGAGGTGAATGTGTCAAACCAGTTGCTGTGATAAAAGTTTTTTGTTAACGTGCACTCTCCTCAAGCAATAACATGGAATTATTTTCACTGTAATAGCTACTGTTAATTGGACACTGCAGTTAGATTAACAAGAATTTATGCTGTCTGCCCATATAAGACATGTCTATGTCCCAGAAAGTTGGCTGTTGTATACAGTCATTCTAGTCACATTAGCGCAAGATAGCAACAACCATCCCAGTTTCGGGACACCCATCCCGTAGAGGTTAAGTGGAATTAAACTCTGTCAAAGTGGAAGAAAAATGCTAACTTTTTTTAAATGAATGCTAAATAAAATACTAATATATTTTGATTCAACCGCCTGAGTCAATACATGTTAAAATCACTTTTGGCAGCCATTACAGCTGTGAGTCTTTCTGGGTAACTCTACTAAGAGTTTTGCAAACCTGGATTGTACAATACAGCATTTGCCCATTTTATTATTAAAAACATTCTTCAATCTCTGTCAAGTTGGTGGTTGATCATTGCTAAACAGACATTTTCAAGTCTTGCCACAGATTTTCAAGACAATTTAAGTAAAAACTGTAACTAAGCCACTCTGGAATATTCAATATCGGTAATCAATATTGGTAATCCCTGAGCAGTTTCCTTCCTCTCCATCATATAAATTAGGAAGGATGTCTTTATCTTTGTAATGACTGGGTGTATTGATACACCATCCAAAGTGTAATTAATAACTTCACCATGCTCAAAGGGATATTCAATGTCTGCTTTTTATTTTTACCCATCTACCCTTCTTTGCGAGGCATTGGAAAACCTCCCTGGACTTGGTCATTGAATCTGTGCTTGAAATTCACTGCTCGACTGAGGGACCTTACAGATACTGTATGTGTGGGGTACAGAAGATGGGGTAGTTATTTAAAAAATCATGTTAACCACCATAATAGCACAGTGAGTTCATGCAACTTATCTTACTTGTTAAGCTTTTTTTTTTTACTCCTTTAGTTATTTAGGGTTTCCATTTTTATTAATTTGTAAACATTTCTAAAAACATAATTACACTTTGACATTATGGGGTATTGTCACGCCTTGGTCATTGTATTTTTGTGTTTTCGTTATATATTTGGTCAGGCCAGGGTGTGACAGGGGTTTATGTTATTGTATTTTCGTATTGGGGTTTGTAGTATTTGGGATCGCGGCTGATTAGGGGTGTTGTATAGGCTTGGCTGCCTGAGGCGGTTCTCAATCAGCAGTCAGGTGATTCTCGTTGCCTCTGATTGGGAACCGTATTTAGGTAGCCTGAGTTTCGCTTTGTCTTTCGTGGGTGATTGTTCCTGTCTTTGTGTAGTGTTCACCAGATAGGCTGTAGTTATAGGTTTCACGTTCCGTTTGTTGTTTTGTATTTATTAAGTTATTTCATGTATCGCACTTATTTTCATTAAAGATCATGATTAACCACCACGCTGCATTTCGGTCCGCCGACTCTCTTTCAACAAACGAAGAACGCCGTTACAGGTATTGTCACGCCCTGACCTTAGTATTCTTAGTATTCTTTGTTTTCTTTATTATTTTGGTTAGGTCAGGGTGTGACATGGGTGATGTATGTGTTTTTGTACTGTCTATGGTTTTTGTATGTTTATGGGATGGTAACTAGTCTAGGTGTTTTGTATGTCTATGGTTGCCTAGATTGGTTCTCAATTAGAGGCAGCTGTTTATCGTTGCCTCTGATTGGGAACCAATTTTAGGCAGCCCTATTCCTTGGGTAATTCGTGGGTCATTGTCTATGTATTAGTTGCTTGTGTCTGCACTTATATTATATAGCGTCACATTCGGTTTATTGTTTTGTAAGTTTGTTTAGTGTTTCTTCGTCTTCATTAAAGAAGTATGTATTCATCTTACGCTGCGCCTTAGTCTCCTCCATACATCGAACGTGACAGACTAACCCACCATAAAAGGACCAAGCAGTGTGAAAAAGAGGAGTGGACATCGTGGACTCGGGAGAAAGAGGAGTGGAGGACATCCTGGACCTGGGAGGAGGTAATGGCAGGGGACAAGACCCTGCCATGGAAGCAGGTGGAGAGAGCACAGGAGGAACGGCGATGATATATGAAGACACGACTAGCACGGAAGCCCGAATTGCAGCCCCAATAAAAAAAATTGGGGGGTGGCACACGAGGAGATTGGCTGAGTCAGGTAGGAGACCTGAGCCAACTCCTCGTGCTTACCGTGGGGAGCGTGTTACTGGTCAGGCACCGTTATGCAGTGGAACGCAAGGTGTCTCCAGTGCGCATTTCTAGCCCGGTGCGCTCTATTCCAGCTCCTCGCATTGGCTGGGCTAGAATGGGCATCCAGCCAGGAAGGAGGGTGCCGGCTCAGCGCTACCTGGTCTCCAGTATACCTCCATGGACCAGGATATCCTGCGCCGGCTCTGCGTACTGTGAGTCTGTACAGCCCTGTGCATCCTGTGCCAGCGCCCTGCATTTGCAGGGCAAGTATAACAATCCAGCCAGGACAGGTTGTGTCAGCTCTACACTCCAGACCTCCAGTACGCCTACACAACCCAATACGTCTTGTGCCTGCTCTCCGCACTCGCCCTGAGGTGCGTGTCCCCAGCCCAGTACCACCAGTGCCAACACCACGCACCAGGCTTCCTGTGCGTCTCCAGAGCCCTGTACGCCCTGTTCCTCCTCCCTGCACTCGCCCTGAGGTGCGTGTTCTCAGCCCGGTACCACCAATGCCGATACCACGCACCAGGCCTCCAGTGCGCCTCTGCAGTCTAGTATGCCCTGTTCCTGCTCCTCGCACTCGCCCTGAGGTGCGTGTCCCCAGCCCGGTACCACCAGTGCCGGCACCACGCACCAGGCCTACAGTGCGTCTCGCCAGTCCAGAGCGTCCGGCGACAGTACCCAGACCAGAGCGTCCGGCGACAGTCTACAGACCGGAACCTCCTACGACGGGCCGCAGACCAGAACCTCCTACAACGGTCTGCAGTCCGGAACCTACCACAACGGGTCGCAGTCCGGAACCTACCACGACGGGTCGCAGTCCGGAACCTGCCACGACGGGTCGCAGTCCGGATCCGCCAGAGTCTCCTTCCGGTCTGGATCCGCCAGAGTCTCCCTCCAATCCAGAGGCGTCACTCACTCCAGACTCGACCATCAGTCCAGTGGCGTCCTCGAGTCCGTGGTCGGCGGTGAGGGTTCCCGCTCCAGAGACATTAAGTAAGTGTGACGAGTCAGAAGTGGCTCGTCCCGAGCCAGAACCGCCACCTCAGAGTTACGCCCACCCAGACCCTCCCACATAGGCTTAGGTGTGCGGGAGAGTACTGTCATGCCCTGACCTTCGTATTCTTTGTTTTCTTTATTATTTTGGTTCGGTCACGGTGTGACATGGGTGATGTATGTGTTTTTGTACTGTCTAAGGTGTTTTGTATGTCTATGGTTGCCTAGATTGGTTCTCAATTAGAGGCAGCTGTTTATCGTTGTCTCTGATTGGGAACCATATTTAGGCAGCCATATTCCTTGGGTAATTCATGGGTCATTGTCTATGTATTAGTTGCTTGTGTCTGCACTTATATTATATAGCGTCACGTTCGGTTTATTGTTTTGTAAGTTTGTTTAGTGTTTCTTCATTAAAGAAGTATGTAGTCATCTTACGCTGCGCCTTGGTCTCCTCCATACATCGAACGTGACAGGTATTGTGTTTAGATCAGTGACACAATCTCAATTTAATCAATTTTAAATTCAAACTGTAACACAACACAATGTGGAAAGTCAAGGTTGTGAATACTTTCTCACTGCACTGTACATGTGAAGTATTGAATTGGCCAAATGTATTGAATACAATTGAAATACATTCCAACGTATATTGCGTAATGTATGTCAAATGTATATCACAATTTACAGTGCAATTGTAAAGTATTCATGACTCCTTGACTTTTTCCACATTTTGTTACATTAAAGCCTTATTCTAAAAATGACAAATGAAAACAATTTCCTCAATCTACACACAACACCCCATAATGACATAGCAAAACAGGTTTTAGAAATTTTTGCAAATGTATTAAATATAAAAAAACAAATAATATGTTTACATAAGTATTCAGACCCCTTACTCTGTACTTTGTTGAAGCACTTTTGGCAGTGATTACAGATTTGATTCTTCATGGGTATTGTCACAGATTTCCTACTCTTCTTCCGAAGAGGAGAGGCGAGAAGGATCAGAGGACCAATATGCGGCGTGGTATGTGTTCATAGTGAATTTTAATAAAGAGAACACTGAACACTATACAAAATAAATACCCAAATCATAGAAAAACAAACAGACTGCCCACCCAACTCACGCCCTGACCATACTAAATAAATACAAAAACGGAAATAAAGGTCAGAACGTGACAGGTATGAATCTACAAGCTTGACACACCTGTATTTGGGGAGTTTCTCCCATTCTTCTCTGCAGATCCCCTCAAGCTGTGTCAGGTTGGATGAGGAGTGACGCTGCACAGTTATTTTAGGTCTCTCCAGATATGTTCGATCGGGTTCAAGTCTGGGCTCTGGCTGGGCCAATCAGAAACTTGTCCCAAAGTCACTGATGCTCTGTCTTAGCTGTGTGCTTAGGGTCAATGTCTTGTTGGAAGGTGAACCTTCGCCCCAGTCTGAGGTCCTGAGTGCTCTGGAGCAGGTTTTTATCAAGAACCTCTCTGTACTTTGCTCCATCCATCTTTCCCTCGATCCTGACTCGTCTCCCAGGCCCTGCCGCTGAACAACATCCCCACAGCAAGATGCTGCCACCACCATGCTTCACCGTAGGGATGGTGCCAGGTTTCCTCCAGACGTGATGCTTGGCATTCAGGCCAAAGAGTTTAATCTTGGTTTCATCAAATCAAATGTTATTTGTCACAAGCCATTAACCAACAATGCAGTTCAATAAATAGAGTTAAGAAAATATTTACTAAATAATCGAAAGTAAAAAATAAAATGAAAAGTAACACGATAAAATAACAATAACGAGGCTATATTAAGGGGGTGCCGGTACCACGTCACTGTGTGGGTGTTTAGGTTAGTCGAGGTAATTTGTACATGTAGGTAGGGGTAAAGTCACTATGCATAGATAATAAATAGCGAGTTGTCAATGTAAATAGTCCGGGTGGCCATTTGATTAATTGTTCAGCAGTCGTATGGCTTGGGGGTAGAAGCTGTTTTGTGTGCCTTTCCACAAAAATTTTTGGGGCCTCCTTCTGACACCACCTAGTATATAGGTCCTGGATGTCAGGAAGCTTGGCCTCTGTGATGTACTGTGCCGTACGTACTACCCTCTGTAGCGCCTTACGGTTGGATGCCGAGTAGTTGATGTACCAGGCAGTGATACAACCGGTCAGGATGCTCTCGATGGTGCAGTCGTAGAACTTTTTGAGGATCTGGGGACCCATGCCAAATCTTTTCAGTATGCTGAGGGGGAAAAGGGGTTGTCGTACCCTGTTCACGACTGTCTTAGTGTGTTTGGACTGTGATAGTTTGTTGGTGACATGCACACCAAGGAATTGAAACTCTCAACCCACTCCACTACAGCCTCGTCGATGTTAATGGGGACCTGTTCGGCTCTTCTTTTCCTATAGTCCTCAATCAGCTCCTTTGTCTTGGAGACAGGTTATTGTCCTGGCACCACACTCATCTCATCGTTGTCAGTGATTATGCCTACCACTGTTGTGTCGTCAGCAAACTTAATGATGGCGTTGGAGTTGTGGGTGAACAGGGAGTACAGGAGGGGACAAAGCATGCCCCCCTGAGGGGCCCCCGTGTTGAGGATCAGCGTAGCATATGTGCGGTTGCCTACCCTTACAACCTGGGGCCGGTCCGTCAGGAAGTCCAGGATCCAGAGGGAGGTGTTTAGTCCCAGGGTCATTAGCTTAGTGATGAGCTTTGTGGGCACTATGGTGTTGAACACTGAGCTGTAGTCAATGAACAGTGTTCTCACATAGGTGTTCCTTTTGTCCAGGTGGGAAAGGGCGGTGTGGAGTGCGATGAAGATTGAGTCATCTGTTGGGGCGGTATGTGAATTGGAGTGGGTCAAGGGTTTTCTGGATGAGAGCCATGACAGCCTTTCAAAGCACTTCATGGCTACCGACATGAGCGCTACAAGGCGGTAGTCATTTAGGCAGGTTATATTCGCACTTTTGGTCTGCTTGAAATATGTAGGTATTACAGACTGGGTCAGGGACAGGTTGAAAATGTCAGTGAAGACAATTGCCAGTTGGTCCACGCGTGCTCTTTGTATAAGTCCTGGTAATCCGTCTGGCCCCGCAGCCTTGTGAATGTTGACCTGTTTAAAGGTCTTGCTTATATCGGCTACGGAGAGCGTGATCACACAGACGTGCGGAACAGCTGGTGCTCTCCTGCATGCTTCAGTGTTGCTTGCCTCAGAGCATAAAAAGCATTTCGCTTGTCTGGTAGTCCCGTGTTACTGGGCAGCACGCGGCTGGGTTTCCCTTTTGTAGTCAGACCAGAGAATCTTGTTTATCATGGTACGAGTCCTTTCGGTTCCATTTGGCAAACTCCAAGAAGGTTGTCATGTGCCTTTTACTGATGAGTGGCTTCGTCTGGCCACTCTATCATAAAGGCTTGATTGGTGGAGTGCGGCAGAGATGGTTGTCCTTCTGGAGGGTTATCCCATCTCCACAGAGGAACTCTGGAGGTCTGTCAGTGACCATCATGTTTTCGGTCACCTCCCTTCACCCCCGATTTCTTGGTACCCTTCCCCAGATCTGTGCCTTGACACAATCCTGTCTCGGAGCTCTACGGACAATTCCTTCAGCCTCGTGACTTGGTTCTTGCAATGATATGCACTGTCAATTGTGGGACCTTATATAGACAGGTGTGTGCCTTTCCAAATCATGTCCAATCACTTTGTAGAAACATCTGAAGGATGATCAATGGGATCAGGTTGCATCCAAGCTTAATTTCGAGTCTCATAGCAAAGGGTCTGAAAACTTATGTAATTAAGCTATTTCTGTTAAATTTGCAAAAAAAATTATGGGTATTGTGTGTAGCTTGATCAGATTTTTTATTTAATACATTTTAGAATAAGGCTCTAGTAACAAAATGTGGGAAAAGTCAAGGGGTCTGAGTACTTTCCGAATACACTGTATGTTAAAACTGTATGCATTACAAATTATATTTAATGTATTTCAAAATACATTAAAGAATATAGTTTCGAATATATTTTGTGTATTTACCGATATGTTTTGCAAAATCTATTTCAACATGCATGTAAATGTATTTTTAACTAATATATTTTTTAATTAAAGAGTAGGTAGCATAAACTTAACAAATGGATTTGCATTACTATATGCATCAAATGTTCCAAAGCAAGGTTAAACCTCACTTCTCCATTTTTCTAGTTATTACATGAAACCGATCAGAAAATGTTTTTGCCGAGTGTGACGTAATATGGATAACTGGGTAAGCCAGTAACTTCAAATGTGTAACTTTAAATTAAACCAATCATTTGTACTAGCTTCAATTGAATTTTCAGCCAACTTACAAGCAAATACTTTATGAATGTATTGTTAAAAATCAGCTTGCAAGGTTCCTAACCAACTAACCTGCTAATGTTAGCCCTGCTGTGGAAATGATCACAACAGTAGCGTGCTAGTACAAAGCCAAGGTTGACAAACTCTGGTAGACTACACAAAGAACAGGTCATGCAGCCCCAATCATGTGTGGGGAATCTGATTGGTTGCTGATTGGTTGTTTACATCACACCTCCTCCTGAATGGTGGATTGTAGCTCACTGATGCCAACACTCGGACTGCATGGCTGGTGGCTAACATTAGCCATCTTGAGCTAGCTAATGCAGAGTTGATTATCCATATGATTTTGAGAAATGGTGCATTGAGTTTGTGGGTAGTTTAGAAGATATCTGGAAAATAAGTTTAAATATGTAAAAGACTGTCACGGTGTTCCTCCTCTTCTTCCGAAGAGGAGAGGTGAAAAGGAGAGTCGGACCAAAATGCGGCGTCGTAAGTGTCCATGGTAAATCTTTAATAAAGAAAGTACTGACACTGCATACAAAACAATAAACAAATGACGACCGTGAAGCTACAACATAGACAATCACCCACAAACAAACAGTGCAACCCAGGCTACCTAAGTATGATTCTCAATCAGAGACAACTAATGACACCTGCCTCTGATTGAGAACCATACTAGGCCGAAACATAGAAATGCCCCAAAACATAGAAAAACAAACATAGACTGCCCACCCAACTCACGCCCTGACCATACTAAATAAATACAAAACAAAGGAAATAAAGGTCAGAACGTGACAAAGACTCAACATAACTGTTTGTTGTAGGTAACCAGATCGTAGCTACACATAACCCACTGGGCATATAGGTTGAATCAATGTTTCAACTTAATTTGTCAACGTATTGTGATGTGAAATCTAGGGGGATAATATTGGATTTGAAAAAAGTCAACTGTTTTGAGGGTGACATTTCAACCACAGGATTATGTCATTGTAACCAATTTTCAACAGCCAAACCTTGAAGAAAATATGTTTAATTTGTACCTTTGAAACAACATCAGATCTTCAACGTTATAAAAACGTTCACTCAAAAAAACAATAGGCTAGGCAGCAAGTCCTATTGCAGAGTTGCTTTACAGCTATTCATTTGGTCTCCCATCCAGGGTTCTAACCAAGCCCAGCTTTTACATTCGTCACTGACTACTACATGATGTGCTATCATGAGAATGATTATTGAAAGACCTCTTAATAACTAAATATCTTCAATGTTAATAAATGTAACCATACTTTATAAGTCACATATCATCAACAACACTATTTAGGCCTATATAGTATTTGCAAAGTCGTCAACAGCAATTGTTCCAATTCAACCTGGGAACTAAAAATACACAATAAATATAGGCATTTGGTTTCAAGCTTTGTTAGATTTTTTCGATCTCAACAAAAATCTAAGTTTAAGAATAGGACAAAATCAAACTTTAATTGAAGTGCATTTAAAGTTTTGATTGTATTCGATTTAGTGCTATTCATTAACTTTGATTTTTGGTTTAGATGGAGACGTGAATCCCAACATATAAATTATTAATTTGTAGACAAACTGGAACATGTTGACAATTCAATACCACTTTTAATACAGTAAATGGCCTATTCACTTGTTGACAAGTTAACAAATAATGTTGGATTCACGTCGCCAACTAAATCATCTGGCCCTTTTTTTCAATTTTTGCCTGAAATTACATACCCAAATCTAACTTCCTGTAGCTCAGGCTCTGAAGCAAGGATACCATATGCATACTCTTGGTAACATTTGAAAGGAAATGTGAAATTAATGTAGGAGAATATAACACAATAGATCTGGTAAAAGATAATACAAAGAAAAAAACATCCGTTCTCTTGTATTTTTTTGTACCATCATCTTTGAAATACAAGAGAAAGGCCATCATGTATTATTCCAGCCCAGGTCCAGCAGTGTATGTGCAAAGTGTTAGACTGATCCAATGAACCATTGCATTTCTGTTCTAAAATGTGTATCAAGACTGCCCAAATATGCCAATTATTTTTATTAATGACTTTTTATGTTCAAAATTGTGCACTCTAATCAAACAATAACATGGTATTATTTCACTGTAATACACTGTAAATTGTACAGTGCAGTTAGATTAACAAGAATTTAAGCTATGTCCTGGGAAATTTTCTTGTTACTTAAAACCTCGCATTAGCCTATGTTAGCTCGACCGTCCCTCAGAAGGGACACCGATCCCGAAGAAGTTTTAAATAGTAACACATCCATGGAAATGTTTTGAGGTTAGCCTACTATGTTAGCTCGACCGTCCCTCAGAAGGGACACCGATCCCAAAGAAGTTTTAAATGACATGTATTCTGTAATCATAAAGTATGCATGTTCAAGATAGCATGCAATGGTCTCAGGGTTGTAGAGCTCTTCATAATTGCTGTAATCTGCTGGAGTCTAGAACAGCATTAATCACTTACACTATGTACTTTGAATGTAATCTCAAATGCAATCCAGGTCATTTAGTTGTGCTATTAGATGAAGCACAGTGCTAACACTAAGTTTTAACTGAAAAATATCTGACATTGTTTGACCTTTGTTGTGCTTTTTTTTTGGGGGGGGGGATTCAACAAACTTCTGGCTGTCTTTCTGAGCTGGTGAATGAAGGTTGAAATCTCATTGGTCAATGTCTCAACCAAATATTACCTGGATTTCCACATTGAAATGACGGGTTGTGCACTGTGGGTACACTGTTCTTACTTTGGTGAGTAAAAACTCATGTTTCCTGACCTTTAAAATATTGGCCAAATCATTTTGGAAAGAAATGGTGACTGTCTTAACAACGTAACTCTTTGGCATCACATGCACTTATGTCAGTCTCATTAATACTGCAGAACTGGCAGTGTACAAGCTTAACCTATAATCACAGAACAAACCATAACATTAACTGGCATGACAATCTGTGTTATGTGAGCCAAATAAGCACTATGACAAAGCCACACCCCCAAGTTATCTAATAGGCTGCCGCTGCTACAGTGTATGTCTTTTTTCAAATGCATTTTTATTGTACTTGACACATAACAAAAGCACACTAAAAACCCTAACATGAATCAAAATGACTGCAAATGTCTTTCATGTGCGTAGGACAAATAAACAGACAAACTTGATGAGAGTCCAAAGGACAGAACTTGTACTAGGTCGTTTCATGAAATGAACACTTTTTGCACACCATTATTTTTACCCTTTGTGTGTGTACTTTACTGTATGTATACTTGGGATATTGCTTTTCAACAGTAAAAGTTAAACAATTGCTGGTGGACTTTTTTAAGTGGAAATGATGTTCCAACATTGCATTTTAAAATCCTGCTTGAAGTGCCCTTTTAATATATACTACCTGGATAATTCAATAAATCAATTTTTCAATATGAATAAGACTTGCTTAAGTGCCAAATTCTGCATTTTATTTAGCACCTTTCTACCAACTGAGGTACTCAAAAGGCTTTACATCAACTCAGCAAAAAAATAAACATCCTTTCACTGTCAACTGCATTCATTTTCAGCAAACTTAACATGTGTAAATATTTGTATGAACATAACAAGATTCAACAATTGAGACATAAACTGTACAAGTTCCACAGACATGTTACTAACAGAAATTGAACAATGTGTCCCTGACCAAAGGGGGGAGATCCAAATCAAAAGTAACCGTCAGTATCTGGTGTGGCCACCAGCTGCATTACGTACTACAGTGCATCTCCTCCTCATGGACTGCACCAGATTTTCCAGTTCTTGCTGTGAGATGTTACCCCACTCTTCCACCAAGGCACCTGCAAGTTCCCGGACATTTCTGGGGGGAATAGCCCTAGCCCTCACCCTCCGATCCAACAGGTCCCAGACGTGATCAATGGGATTGAGATCTGGGCTCTTTGCTGGCCATGGCAGAACACTGACATTCCTGTCATGCAGGAAATCATGCACAGAACGAGCAGTATGGCTGGTAGCATTGTCATGCTCGAGGGTCATGTCAGGATGAGCCTGCAGGAAGGGTACCATGTGATGGAGGAGGATGTCTTCCCTGTAACGCACAGCGTTGAGATTGCCTGCAATGACAACAAGCTCTGTCCGATGATGCTGTGACACACCGCCACAGACCATGATGGACCCTCCACCTCCAACTCGATCCCGCTCCAGAGTACAGGCCTCAGTGTAACGCTCATTCCTTAGACGATAATCGTTCCTACGACGATAAACGTGAATCTGACCGTGTTACGGATACAAGACCGTCACCCCTGGTAAAACAAAACGTCAGTGAAGAGCACTTTTGCCAGTCCTGTCTGGTCCAGCGAAGGTGGGTTTGTGAGGACCTGCCTTACAACAGGCCAACAAGTCCAGCCTCTCTCAGCCTTTCAATTTATTGCCCTGGCCACATTTGCAGTCCTCATGCCTCCTTGCAGCATGCCTAAGGCTCATTCCCGCAGATGAGCAGGGACCCTGGGCATCTTTCTTTAGGTGTTTTTCAGAGTCAGTAGAAAGGCCTCTTTAGTGTCCTACGTTTTCATAACTGTGACCTTAATTGCCTACCGTCTGTAAGCTGTTAGCGTCTTCACGGCCGTTTCACAGGTGCATGTTCATTAATTGTTCGTGGGAAACAGTGTTTAAACTCTTTACAATGAAGATCTGTGAAGTTATTTGGATTTTTATGAATTATCTTTGAAAGACAGGGTCCTGAAAAAGGGACATTTCTTTGGTTGCTTAGTGTAGCAGGGGGAAACTCACCTCATCCACCACCAATGTGTAGCACCCACCTGGGTGATACACAGTGACCCTTTTTGTGCCAGAACGCTCACCACACATCAGCTGTCATAGGTGATGTATGCCTATTAGGAGTTGGATTCGGTGGCCGTGACACCAGGGTTAACACCTCTACTTTTACGATAAGAGCCATGGGATTTTTAATGACCACAGTCAGGACAACCGTTTTAACCTCCCATCTGAAAGACAGAACCCTATGCAGGGCAATGTGCCCTTCACTGTCCTGGGGATCTCCTTAGACCAGAGGGAAGAGTGCCCTCTACTGGTCCTCTTACACCACTTCCAGCAGCATCTGGTCTTCCATCCAGGGACCAACCCTGCTTAGCGTCAGAGGCAAGCCAGCAGTGGAATGCACGGTGGTATGCTGCTGGCAAAAGAAACAAACAATCTCTTTGTGCACCCTCTGTGACTTCGAGGAAGATTTTAACCCCCAAAATACTCCCATGTTTTCACCATCATCATAAAGCCCTAGTTATTTTGTTGCTTTGTCAAAGTTCTTTCTGAAGATCATTATTTAATGCGATTCATTTACGAATCTCCCTCATTTTAAGGTCAACCCTGTTACTTGAACTGAACTCTTGTTTTAATGTTGTGAAACTATTCCTTTTAATAAATGTATTTCAAAATAAATATTGAATAGTCAAATCATAGTTTAAAAGTAGGTGAGCTGGTTCTACATTTTTTGATATTTTTGTGGTGTAACGCGCCAACCCTGTTAACCATAGACAGGCTAGGACTGTTTTTTAATCTTTTGTGAATCTTGAATTCAATTACCCTTCCCTGTTGCACACAAGCTTCCATTCCCCCTGTCACAAGGGTATTCATGGCTGACTTTAAGTAGTAATTACCAGTTGGAGGTCCGTTCAAGTGGATTTTTCCCAGATGTGGTAAATTCTCGCTTTCCACATGGTTATGAACACACCATAATT
Source organism: Oncorhynchus kisutch (assembly GCF_002021735.2). NCBI lineage: Eukaryota > Metazoa > Chordata > Actinopteri > Salmoniformes > Salmonidae > Oncorhynchus > Oncorhynchus kisutch. The sequence continues at coordinate 10,580,537 of NC_034198.2, forward strand.
CCGTGAACCATCCACTGTAGCGCCGTATAATACCACTCATTGGAAGCACAAGACCTAGACCTACACTTTTACATATTGTGGAGCGTTGTACGATGTAAGGTTTCTGTTATAATTCGATAAAAATACATATAAAATCGCCTAGTGCCTGATATCGGGCACAATTTTCCCCCGTTATTTATTTAAGCCAAAGAGGCACTTATATAGTCTTTATTTTCTATATATACGTATTATATTGTTAAAATTCCATAGGTATGACTGTTCTCAATTGACGCAAGGCCATACGCGAGTCTTTCACAAGACACTGCCACTGGCCATTGTCATATGTGATGGCATATCACTACACATTAAATAAACTGGAATGACACACTCCCTCACAGTTGCACAAACAGAGCTGTGAGCAAACCACTCCCCAAAACATTTGAATGAGCCGCCTCCCATACATTTTAATTGTCACTAAAAGAGAAGAAAAAAAAACTTGTGAACTGTAAACAACCATTTTGAAGAGCTCAAAGGGTGATTTGAGTCATTATGAATCCACATAGAACCATCAGCCTTGAGGAAACCTCATTTTATTTGAGTGTAGATGTCATAGCCATGCATTTCTGGAATTTTGTCAGGCATTACATGTATTTGAAATACATTTTATGTGAGTTACGTTTCGTATGAGTGAAATTGTTTTTTCATGTCCTTCTTGTATGTGCAGTGTATTGTGACAGTTATCAGCCATACAGTACATGCATTATGCCATTAGCGTATCACCAGACAGTGTAGCCTGTATGTTTGAATGTAGGCTAGCAGGGAGTGTTTTTACAAGTGTCCCATGTCGACCTGCTTGCTCTGGGTCTGGGTAGTGCTAATGATATCCTCAGGGCCTGCTTCCCTCAGCCTGCCCAGACTCTCTCTCTCTCTCATCCCTGACTTACAGCCATCCAAACCAGCCGTGACACTTTAACCATTCTCTTTCTTTTCCACCATCCCCTACTTTTGTTGGGAGACAGAATAAATCTCAGTGCAACACCCAAACAGAAAATGGAGGGACTTGCTCGCTGTCGTTTGCGCATTTGTGAAGGGCTCCAACCAATGTACATCTGGAGGGCAAGAGTTCTGTTGTTCGGTGTGGATGGACGGAGCCCAGCACTGTGGAATAAAACACTCCAAAAGGTGTTTTATTGCGTCGACTCAATTTTGTCATGACCGGGATATTTTTTTTATGGTGACAAATTCGTGGGATAATGGCTGTGGCACCCGCTCTCTCTTTTATGCCTGTTCAACAAATATAACTGTTCTCATATTCTCACTTGTGGTGTTAACAATGCAAAGCAGTGCCACAGCGACAACCCCGTCATATAAAAGAAGGAAACGTTTGATGGCTTCAAATAGTTTTGTAATGCTCAATATTTGATAAACCTGTTTACACGTCATTGATTCATTCCTACATTTCTTCAGAATTCCAATATCATTAAAGGCCATTCCGTTAAACAGTTTTTCAAAATGACGTTGCAGTAGAGCCTCCAAGGTTCTCTGGGTAACTGTTTACCTCCATGTTTAGAATATGGCAATTGATAATACTAAGATCCTCACGACTGAATTGGATGTTTGGCATGTCAACAGTCAACTCCCAATGAGTTATTAACAAAATCCAATGTCCTGATAATTCCAATTTGGCCCCATGATAGGCAGACGTGTCAATGTCGACAGTCTCATGTCCTGGCTGCACTCTCAAAGCGCATCACTGCTTATTTATTTGGCACAATTTTTTAATGTTTTTTTTATTAAGGACAGAAGTTTACTCATATCCCTGCTGCTTTTTTCTGGAGTTGCAGTCTCAGTACCTTTCATTGACTGCCCACTGGGCCCACCGGAAGTACATGGCGCAACTGATCAGTGTCGTTTGAGATTCTGCACAGATTATTACAGCAATTGTGAAGATCTCCACAGACCTGCAATGACCTATGCTTGCTATCTTGAACACGCATGCCTCATATGATTACATAAGGAGATTTTTATTTATTTTTTTACAACAACCTCAAAGTGGCCATGGATGTGTTACTCATTTTAAGGTTTGTTACAGTAGTTTGTATTTAAAGAATAGGACTAAATCAAATCATACTTTAAATGCACTTCAAATAAAGTTTGATTTGATTTAGTCCTATTCTTTAACGTAGATTTTTGGTTGAGATGGTGTGAATCTGTTTAGTTTTAACGTGGAGATCTCGCAACAGTCATTCTCACGAGAGCTCATTGGTAATAGTCTGAAAGGACAAATATATAGTAACGCTGGGCTTGGTTAAAACCCTGGATGGAAGTCAAAATAGTAGCTGTAGATCAATTCTCCAGCAGTAGGTTGCTGCCTATAAGTTTTTTTCTTCTGATAGTGGATATCACGTTAAAGATCTGATGTTGTTTCAAAGGTACAAATTCAACATTTTATTCAAGGTTTTTCTATGTTGAAATTTGGTTACCATGATGACATAATCCTGTGCTTGAAATTTCACCTGCAAAACAATGCATTTTCCTTGTAGATTCACGAGACAATACGTTGACAAATTACGTTGAAACAATGTTGATTCAACCAGTTTGTGCCCAGTGGGTGTAGTCTTTTCTGTCGAAATAAGGCTTTAAAGCTCTTGACCTCCAAGGGCTGTCTGCAGTTGTAGTCGATTATGCATTGCCAAGACAGACTAGTGCTTCAAACAGTCGTATGGTATACATTTTGATCCTGGGGTTTTCCCTCCACAACTGTGCCATATGAAGTTTATTTCATATGCCCTTTCATTTCATAGGAACATTTTTGATATAATTTCCTGCAGATATCATAATGTCTTATATCAAACACTGCGGTTTGCCATTCCAAGGCCCTCTTTCAGTCAGTGCCATTCAACCCCTCACTTTGACTAGGACTGCTCTCTCTTCAGGCTTTATTCTGGGGCTTAAATTGCAGTTGTTGCACAACAGTGAGTTATTACCCCATAAGAACTGTTGTTAAGATTTGTCATGGTCCTCCAAGCCTTTCATTCATCTTCTCTTTTGGCTTTGTGTGTAGGAACAGAACACAACAGAACAACACTATTATTGAAGTGCACCATGGCACATTGTTAGCACGGGTCACATCTGCTAACGTTTAAGTAGAACAGTCATGATGGCCCTCTGTTGCTGTAGCTAGAAAACAATCCTGTTTAAAATGGCATTAGGACAGCAGGCAGACGGCAGAAGCAGACAACTAAATGTATCCTCGTTAGGTTTATAGCCCAGCTGAGAGGTGGAGGGGACTAGAAGAGGGGGTTGACAGTCATTTTCAAATTAGTGGAATCAAATTTTTTCTCTGAGAGAAAATACATTGCCGGCTCCTTTATTAAATTATCTGTAATGTCATAGATGCAAGAATGCTCACTGATGAATAGAAAAGGTAACCCATGAATTAGGCCCCCACCGTCAGTGAGGGGCCGCATTTACCCTGCTAACCCTCTATCCCTGCTCCCCCAGGGGTATATCAGCTTGCAATATGCAGCCTGATTACACTAATCAGCCTCTATTGCATTAGTGGAGAGGGAGAGGGATGCATTTGGGACTGGTCTGTGGTGCATGAGACCATTTGAGGAGAATGTTACTGTGGGGGAGCTAACCTTTGCATGAGCTCTGACTGAGCCATGTGTGTGGCTGAAAGCACTGGTAACTGCATTGGTTCATAGGTTTCTGCAAAGAAGATATTGAGTTGTGCCTTTTTGAGTTCTCTGAGGAGGAAACACAATTCAGACAACAAGTAAAGACTACTTTATCCCCCTTTACTTTATTCTGAGTCAGTCGTAATGCTCTGGTCTTTTGATGGACCACCGAAGAGAACTAGGACTAGCTTTTTATTTTATTTCCATGTATTTCTTTTCCCTTGCTGTCTTTTTTAGTGCTGCTTTTATGTCCTATAATTGGAGATTAAATCAGAGCCAAATAGCTTAAAGGTTGCACGATATACACTAAATATACAAAACATTAAGAACACCTGCTCTTTTCATGACAGACTGACCAGGTGAATCCAGGTGAATGCTATGATCCCTTATTGATGTCACTTGTTAAATCCACTTCAGTGTAAATTAAGGGGAGGAGACAGGTTAAAGAATGATTTTTGAGACATGGATTGTGTATGTGTGCCATTCAGAGGGCGAAAGTGCAAGGCAAAAGATTTAAGTGCATTTGAATGGGAAATGGTAGTAGAGCCAGGTGCACCAGTTTGTCAAGATCAGTAGACAACAAAGATCTAAGTGCACCGGTCCATGCAAAACGAACTGGCACACTCAGATCTAGCATGGTGTGGGGATCGAATAAGCAAGCTACAACCACTCCATTAACACTAAGTGATAATATTTGATATAATATAATATTTTTGGCTGAGACAGAATAAAGAAATCACAGGATATGGTCAGGTAATAAATGACCTTCATTCAAAGTGACATATTTTTTAGGTCTCTATATGATGTTGGTCTTTACTGTCTTTTGTGGACAGTGGATTCACTCCTGCTGTGTGTAACTCACTTGTGCGTTCATCTCCTGACGTCACATTTCCGAACGCTTTTCCGGCATGACTTCGATCAAATTCGGAAAAAATATTAATTTCTCCCAAAATGTAAAGTGATACAGTATGTCGTATTGGGACTTTTAGTTAGGAGGATAAAACCAATCAGCAACCTAATTTTGCCATCTTCCCTTTAATCACACAAGTCAGCTCTTTTTGCTCATTTACCTCACTTGTCCTTCCTTGTTTTTCTCTTAATTTAATTTATTGATTTATTTTAATGTGATTATGCACATTAAATCCAGCTTCATATCTATCAATGCATAGGCAGAAATCCCTCTCTCTCTCTCGGCTCATTAAACTGCTTTAGTAATTGAGAAGATGGCTTTAGGACTCGTCACAAAATTGGCTGCACACTCTCTGGACATGCCGTTTGTCAGCTTGTCTCAGGTCTTCCTATCTAAAAGTCCCTTGTTTTGTTAGTGAATATCATGGAGGCCTAACATATTATATATTGTAACATATATTATTCACTTTGATTGACATGCAGGGCCAACTACAGGGTGTGCCTTAATACCAGTCTTAGATCTAAGCAAAAAAATATTATTAACAACTAGAGACCAACAAAGTTTGTAATTAAGGACTTGGTGGACTGTATATTCTTAGGTTTGGTATTGCTTAATGTGTTCGCTCCCAGGTGCTGATCCGAACACAGACGAGACAGGTAATTTACAGTTGAGGTGGGTTTAATGAAGATGAGGATTCACACATTATTGGGCACGATGGCATAGGACCGTGTAGGATGTAGCATGGTGTAACGGTATTTGTCGTCTGAAGAAGAGGAATCATCAGAACAAAGCGCAGCATGGTAAGTGTTCATGCTTTCTTTATTAACACTATAACAAAATAACAAAGGGAATAACCCAAACAGCCCTGAAAGGTGCAAAACACTAAACAGAAATGTACTACCCACAAAAACCCTGTGGGGAAAAGCTACCTAAGTATGGTTCCCAATCAGAGACAACAATAGACAGCTGTTCCTGATTGAGAACCATACCCGGCCAAAACAAAGAAATACAAAAACATAGAAAAAGAACATAGAATGCCAACCTAAATCACACCCTGATCAAACCAAAATAGAGACATAAAAAGCTAGTAGGCACTTCAACGATAGGGCTTGATTGACAGCTTGTATTAACCAACTTGTTTGAGTGTAGTTCTGAACGTAAAGGGTACAATAGTGAATGACAAACATTAGCTACAGTGCCTTCAGAAAGTATTCACACCTAGGGCTGTTGTGGTGACCGTATTACCACCACGCCGCCGGTCACGAAGGCAGTCAAATTCCACGTGACTGTTTAGTCACAGTAATTAGGCTTCTCCAAGCTCTGATGCTGCTGATGGTCCTTAGTAGCCTACAAAACTTGCTAACTGCCTGGCACTCAGCACTCTATAGTCCCTCTAATCACTCTGACATCAATGCAAATGTAATCGCAAATCTAATCAAACACTTCATATAAGCTCATGTTGTGCAACAATTCTTTAGGCTATGCAATTGCGTGAGGAATACCGTAATAGCCTCTATTAGAAAGAGAAGGGTCCTATCAGCTTTCTATAGGCTAGGCCTACAATATTTATTTCTCAACTTTCCTAATATTAAGCACATTGGTTATCTTTACAAAAGGAGTATAGCCTACCTGGCTGGCATGAAAATGAACCACGGGAAAAGTGTCCTCCATTTGCTATTTAAGTGCATATATATAGCAAATGGAGGACACTTTTCCCGTGGTTCATTTTCATGCCAGCCATATATATAGTTGCGTACAGCAGGTCAGCCACCAGGGGGAGACTCGTCAAGGCCTGGTGACAGATGGAGTCCACATCACAAGTGATGTTTCCCTCTGCTGGACGTGTCAGGTCTAGACAGGCTCTCTGGCCAGTACTAATTGGGGCTGATTGTGGTTGGAGAGTAATCAAGGGGCTGATTGCTCACCAGCTGGACGAGGCCCATAAAACTGCCAGAAGGGCGGCACACAGGAGAGGGGACTGGGGGAAGAGAGGTTACTCGCATATAGTCGTGCTCAGTCCCAGGGATAATGGAAAGATCTTAGTTTCGTTCCCCACAGGAAACAGCAAGACCTGGAGCCCAGAAGACAGTGTCCTGGAGAAGGTTTCCTGGTGGAGACCTATTTTTTTATATTTTTGTTTGTTGTTTAAATAAACACCCTTGAAACCGAGCTAATTCAACTCTGTCCGTGTCTGATCTATGTAAGTGTCTTGACCAATCTCCCTGGTCTGCCACAAGTGGTGGAGAATGCGGGAATTCTGATAACGTGGTCGGATCAGGGTTGATGTTTACGCAGCATCAGCATGGATGAGTTGATACTGTAGCTCAGTTTGTCCAGGCCCAACAAGCACAACTGGCGGTTCAGGAACGAACGCTGGAGGAACAGCGGCTACAAAATGCCCACCTCGTTGAGGAAATCAGGAAGCTACAAGGAGGAGCGCCTACTGAATCACATCCAAACCAGTTTTTAATCAAGGTAACAGAAGACGACCACATCAAAACATACCTCTGCACATTTGAACGGACTGCACTACGGATGGCCAATGCCAAAGTGGGCAAGTCTGCTGGCCACGTTCCTCTACGGGAACACCCAAAAGGCGTATTGGGACCTTAACGACGAACAGGCGGCTAACTACGACGGACTCAAATGGGAGATACTCAGCCGCTGTGGGTACAGCCTGGCCCATCGGGCCCAACTGTTCCACAACTGGAGGTTTGTGACCGACGCATCTCCCCAAGCCCAGATGAGCAATCTACTGCGCGTCACCAGGGCATGGCTCCTAATCAACGTATCCACCCTCTCCATTCTAGACAAAATGTTCCTGGATAGCTTCTTACGGGTGCTGCCCCACGACATGAAGAGTGCAGCGAGTCTATGCACGCCCCAGACATTGGAATGCCTTCTGGAAGCAGTGGAGACGCATTAGAACACTGAGGCCCTGCTGAGAGGGAGCCGGGCCGAGTCGGGGATCCATTCAAGGGGACGGAAGGACAGCCCCATTGCTGTATACCCCGAACCGACAGTCGGCAGGGCCAGAGTGCTGCAGATCCATGGACAGACTGCTGCGGGAGAGGCGACCAGCCACCGACGACCCCAGGTTGATGGAGACCAAAGGAGGTGTTTTGAGTGTGGCGCCGGTGGAACCTTGCCTGGATTTGCCCGGCTTGAGAGGAGTTGATGCCATCAGCAAGCCCCGGAGGCAAGTTGGGCCACGCAGTGAACTACGTAGCCTCCTGTTATGTATGGCAGCAGGGGATTTGGAAACCCCAACAGATTTACCATTTGAACCTGTTGAAGAAGTGGACGGGAGGACAGCCTTGGCTGTGTTATGGTCAGGACCCATGACATCCCGAGCAATGAGGACCTCGACCCAGCCCAGAAGCAAGCGCTCAGGGAGCTCGTTGATCGGAACACGGCGGTGTTCTCCGAGAAGCCGGGCCTCACAACCCTCATTGAACACCACGTCTGCACCCTGTCTGGAGTAACAGCACGAAAGCGGCTACATTGGATTCCTGAGGCGCGAAGGTAGGCCCGTAAAGCAAGAAGTAGAGGCTATGCTGAGGATGGGGGTTGTCGAAGAATCCCACAGTGCATGGTGCAGCCCCAGCGTGTAGATGCCCAAACCGGGCGGTAGCCTACGCTTCTGTAATGATTTCCAGGGTGTGGACGACATCAGCTTCAGACGACATCGGACGACATCAGCTTATTCGACGCCTACCCCCATGCTGAGGGTAGACGAGCTCATCGACCAATTGTGAAAGGCCAGGTACATCAGCACCCTCGACTTGAACAAAGGATTTTGGCAGATACCTTTGGCAGCCTCCTCCCGGGAGAAGACTGCGTTTTCGACACTGGATGGATTATATCAGTACCGGATGGTCAGTAACAGTCAAACGTTTGGACACCAACCTAAGGTTTCTTTATCTTAACTTTTTTCTACATTGGAGAATAATATATGACATCAAAACTATGAAATAACCAGCCACCCTTTGCCTTGACAGCTTTGCACACTCTTGGCATTCTCTCAACCAGCTTCATGAGGTAGTCACCAGGAATACATTTCAATTAACAGGTGTGCCTTGTTAAGTTAATTTGTGCCATTTCTTTCCTTCTTAGTGCGTTTGAGCCAATTAGTTGTTGTGAGGAGGTATGGGTGGAATACCGAAGATAGCCCTATTTGGTAAAAGACCAAGTCCAGTTCGATTCCCGGGACTATCATTACATAAAATGTCAGCTACATTAAATATTATTATCACCTTATCAAGTCATTCACAGCGCTTTATTAAAAAGTGTAATAGACTGCTGAGATGGTATTAGATAAATAAGTTGTTTCATCTTTCCTATCGTGATTCAAAATATTGTAATGTTCAACCTAAACCAGCTATTTTCATGCATTTTGGATACACAAAATTGGGCTCTAGAATGTTCAGATATTTTCTGTTCAATAGATATGAATTTGCCTGACTCTTTACGTGCTCTAATATCATAGGCTAATTTATTTGGGACTAATTGACCACCTGATTAAGTGGAAACTCAAAAAACATAAACTCAAAAAATATAATACCCACTGCTAGTAGTCACATATTAACCTAACGCTAAATGCAATGTCCCAAAATACGTTGCAGCCTACCGCCCAATGGGGCCTATGCACTCACAATGGCCAATGTGCATTTTGCATGCTCAATATCTCAAAGCCATATCAAATAACTTGTTTGTAAATTAGTTGCTATTGAACTCAAATTGAGAGTTTATAAATAAAAAAGTATACCTACAGAAAGCTGAGAACCTCCTCCCTCCAACTGTGACAACAGGATAGCTCTATTTTCCCCAATTGGATTTTAAAATGTTATAAAATCCAAATAAATATTTGCCCCTGGGAAAGTAGAACGTTAGTGGCTTGCTTGACACAGCAGCAGTCCCCAGCAACGCAGGCACAGAGGTGGTAGGCAGACACTTTCATGAGGATAATGTACTTTACTGTTTGACCAAATCATGGCTTTAGCCTCCTAAAAAATACATTTTGAGGTAACCATGTAGAACGAGAGCAATACATTTTTAAAAAAGGCCGCTAAAGGTTGCAAAATACGACTAAATGGTCGGATTCTGGAGCCCTGTGATGAACTTCTACTTAACGATATGATAACTAGCAGCTGTTCAAGTGATTTAGACACAGCGCAACAGTTTTCATTCTCAGTAGGGTTACCATAGATGGACTGAACTCATTTCTATAGCCCTTCGTTTTCATCTAGCCAGCCACACACACACACACACACACACACACACTGTGATGACGTGGTGTGATTTGTGTTGTAAAGTGTTGTTGTACCTCAACAGATGGATAGAGGGATAAAAATGAGAGGTAGTGGAAATGACATTTGTGCAGTATAATCTTGCTTTCCTCTCATCTTTTCAATCCAATAAACCTTCTCCTCAAGTACACAGACAATACTGCTATTTATAAAAGGTTTGAAAAGTGACTGTATATTGAAACATGGCAAACTGATTTTTGTCAGAGCTGTATGCAAATGTTTATTCTGCCAGAAATTACAAGCAGAAATAACCTTTATGCAACAGGTTGTTTTCCATATCACTGTTCTTCTGACATTGTTTTGGAGGGCTTCTGTGTGAATAGCCATGCTCTGACTATCAGCTAGCCATTGACGCTCCAGAGTTAGCTGCTTGCTAGCTGCTAGTGATAGCTAGTTACCAGCACAAGTAAGCTGCAGCTTTGTCCAGCATGAGGGAGATTGGTTGAATATGAAGTCCCTCTTGTCTAATAAACACAAACTGTTTAATGCCAGCCCATTGACGTACATCTTGCAATCATTCAGAATTGTTTCCATTTGAAATAGATTTGGGTTGTGATTGACACACCCTTCTGCTGGCAGGGGTTCCTATTGAATGATCACTGAAAACACTAGGCTTGATTATATAGTTTATTGACATGCTAATAGGCCTGAAGTTCTGGTTTCATGGTAATTTATAGGATGATAAATTACACTGACCAAAAATATAAATGTAAATTCTTGGTCTCGTGTATCATGAGCCGAAATAAAAGATCCCAGAAATGTTCCATATGCACAAACATGCGACCTGTCAATCATTGAGTTCAACTCAAGTTGACATTTTAAAGGTGCAGAAAAAAACAGTACTTAAAATGGGACGCTGCATCCTTATCTGGCCGGTGGTTCTGTCCAGGTGTGTTAGTTTGATGTTTGTGGATAGCATATCATTGGGACATACTGAGCATTTCACTTTTGCCAAGATAATCCATCCACCTTACAGGTGTGGCATATCCAGAAGCTGATTAATCAGCATTATCATTACACAGGTGCAACTTGTGCTGGGGACAATAAAAGGCCACTCTAAAATGTGTCATTTTGTCACAACACAATGACACAGATGTCTCAAGTTTTGAGGAAGCATGCAATTGGCATGCTGACTGCAGGAATGTTCACCAGAGCTGTTGCCAGATAATTGGATGTTAATTATTTCTCTACCATAAGTCTCCAATGTCGCTTTGGAGAATTTCTCAGTACAGCCAACCGGTGTCACAACCGCAAACCATGTGTATGGCGATGTGTGGGTGAGTGGTTTGCTGATGTCAACGTTGTGAACAGAGTGCCCCATGGTGTCTTTGGAGTTATGGCATAGGCAGGCATAAGCTACGGACAATAATAGCAATTTCAATGCCCAAAAATAATGTAACGAGATCCTGAGGCTCATTGTGAGGCCCATTTTTTTAATGGTATCTGTGACCAACAGATACATATCTGTATTCCCAGTCATGTGAAATCCATAGATTAGGACCTAATGAATGTACTTCAATTGATTGATTTCTTTATGACCTGTAACTCAGTCAAATCTTTGTAATTGTTGCATGTTGCGTTTTATAGTTTTGTTCAGTGTAGATACTGACCGATCCAATACAGAAAATATACTGATCCTTTACAGACTCTAGATCAATTGGAGCAGGAAATGTTATTACAGTATGTCCCAATGCTACCCACAAACTAACACACCTGGACAGAACCATCGGCTAGGTAAAGATGGTGTCCCATTGTAAGTACTGTTTTTTTCCTGCGCCTTTAAAAATGTCACCTTGAGTTGAGCTCAATAATTGACAGGATTTCCTCTTCTCTGCAGGGGCTAATCAAGATGCTGGAGGGACCTGACGTGCATGGACTACCACTACGAGGTGTGTGAGCGGGATTCTTGAGTCTGTATGCGTGTGTTTGTGTGGGCTCAGTGCAATACAGTTACCGCAATGCTTGTGGGCAGTGCTTGTCGTTGGCGTCAGGACTTTCCCATGGCCTGTCCTGTGCTGGGTCGTCCTGAGAGATCAGGCCAAGGCTGATGATCTTTATCAATCGCCTGCCATCCCTAACTGGATTAAACAAAACTACCTTATCTTCCCTTACCTCCTGTGCCACGCCATTGGATCGACTGCTCTTGTCTGGCTGGCTGTGGACAGACCAGTGCTTCCTCAAGCTAGATATTCTCCTTAGACAGGGCTCCCCAGGACGAAAAATAAGCTACACACACCTAAACGTTCAATTGAAACCAATTGAGGTCATGGTTTAAGACGTAGCCCTGGCTAAGAAATATTGCTTCTGTTAACTTAGTGGGTGCCAAGACATTTCTTAAAGTACATGATGGGACACAGCTCTGAAGAACCTACTGTATTGGGAACCACAATCTGCCTCAATGTTTGAATAAATCATCCCTATAGAAGAGGACACCACAATACTGTGTCATCTCCAGACTAACCCACACAGCTTGGAGTATCTCGTCTAATGACAGAGACCAGGAATACACAATGTCTCTCTGGAGACTGAATGGTCTGGCTGACTGTGGCTTTTTATTGCCTTGGAAAAAGTCCCTGAATGGTTGGTCTACTGTAGTTGGGCTTGACAAACTCTACTGATGCATGCATACTTACTGTACTGACATGCTTTTGGTAGAACTTACCCTCATACACAGATCTAGGATCAGCTTCCCCTCACCAAATACTAACCTTAACCATCAAGGGGAGGACACAGTAAGCTGACATTGGATCAGTGCCTAGGGGCTACTTCATCTTACACCACTCTGACAAGCTACAAAGATTTTTCTGAGACTAAATATTGAAACTAGGAACCTCACTACCTTGGACAGTAACTTGTATGGTACAGTACAGTAGGTTCCCTTCACTGGACTATACAGGTTTTGGCATATGACAAACCCATTCTCAGTCTGTTAGCCCTGGCCTTCAGTACTCTGCTTTGGGCTGTTCGCCTGCTGGGTGGATTACCCATTAAATGGGAAACATGTTTATTTTCTTTGGTCAACATGACTTTGAAGACGCTGCTGTAGCAAGTTATAGGCCATAGAGTCATGATATAAGGCACAGACCAGCTGAACCTGCTACAGTTGATTTGAGTTAACTTTGTGGTCAATGGCTTAATTTGCTGTCCTATAAGGTGGACAGAGTGGGGTCGGTGAAACATTGAACATACATCAAAATGTCATGGCTAAATTTAAGCATGATGACTACCTGGTCTAGTATGGCTCCCAATTTGTGGGATTGATTTTCTGGTTTATGTTCCTATCTGTCGTGTAAAGTTCCCCATTCTTATTTGTGGGTTAGTGTTGTTTTTGTGTGTTTGTTCATATGTTTTTTTAAAGTGGATAAGTGTGTCCATGTACATTTGTGTTACTGCTCTACCCTATCAGTATTGTCATAATAGTCCATGACCCAGACCCCTAAATTTGGTCCGTCTGGCTCACTTGGAAGGTCTATGTCCCTAGAGTTGGAAAATATGTGATAGCAGTGCATCATTTGAAGCTTTCTCTGGTTATCACCCCCCCCCCCCCAAATATGCCCCCACCCCCATCCCAGCAACCACCCTTACTCCAGGCTGGTTCTCTCATGGGATTCCCTAGGTGTGAGGTGTGGAGGGATGCCTGGCACCTCACAACACCCCCTTACCACCCCCCTGTCTATGCCCTATTAACTCAAAGGAACCTCTGTCTGTGGACCCTCACACCTATCTGAAAGTCTGATGTCGGGGACAAACAGGGGTCTATTTCAGGCCCATTGAGCCCCTGGGGCAAGCCCCCTGTTATAGATTCATCAGCCTACATTATATAAACTTTGTCAGGGCTTCACTTGGAGGCTAATGGGTTTCTGGCAATAGTGGTCAGCCAAGTGAAGCTGTATGGATCAGAGACCGTAAATGAACGCCTTGTAGAATTTGACAAAAAGTGTTCAAAAAAGAAAGGAAACATTCCAATAGTATTTGTGTTTAAACTGGATTTCCGTGTGTAACATGGGTTTATGGAAAATCTTATATGGGAGCCTGAGGACTCCATGCAGGCAGTCAGACTCATATCCCCATCTAAACATTGACCTGCCAGCTCCAAACCTGTCAACACCCCCAGGGGTAAAGCAGATTTACACCCCTCCCCCCTACCGGACTCTGATACACTGCTCCCTTTCAGCCTCCAAACTCCTGGCAGGGCCACCGAGCGCAATGCATCCTAGGTAGGAAGACTGCTGAGGCTATAAGAGGCTGGCGGAGTGGGTTGGTGGGTGGTGTGTTTGTTGGTTTGTTTGCTGTGTACACGCTGGGGTTGTTTGGTTATCTGAGGTTGCAGGTTAGGTACACTAGGCTGTCTGGGGGTGTGCTGGAACACACACACACACACACACACACACACAAACTCCAGCCCAGTCTGGCCCTGCACTGAAACAGCCCTCTCAGGACATTTCTATAAGAGGCACCAAATTGACTTAGCTCAGGAAACCACCCTGAAGGTGTGGTATTATAAAAATAAACCATGTTGTTTCCCCACACCATTCTGTCCCGTGGTTTTATGCCAGAACAATGAGGGAAAAAACAACTTTTGAGCTATTTTGCGTTTATGCTCAGATACGTTTCATGTTTGTCACGCAGGTTGGCATTTATTGTCTGCAGAGTGGTCACTAACTGGCCACAAAGTCATTCAATCAGATGTGAACCTTAACCACACTGCTAACCCTAATACCTAACTTTAAATTTAAGACCAAAAATATAATTTAGGTTTTTATACATTTTTACATATACAGTGGTTCCTCCTTTCAAAGTTGTGAGCTTACACCGCGGGACTTAGAGGTACCCAGCGTCACATCTTCATTACTCCAGACCACCACAAGGGGAAGTTAGAGCACTCATTACACATTTGGGTCCCAAGGTTTTTATATGACCGATCATATCGAGTGGTTCCAATGGCGAATTTGACGCAAGCCACACGTCCCTGGTGACCTTCTTCAGCAAAGATGTCTGACAAAGCATTACGGGGGAAGCAAGTGTAAGTAGTTATAACGTCATAACGAGTCAAGCAAAAAATGTACAATTGAGAGGAATATGTTAGTTAGTGTAGAGACAAACCATTGTGCATATTTTTTTTGTCATAGAGTTCATTTAAGAAAATTGATATTTAGCAAGTTTTTTTCAGTCATGTCCAACTCCATTCTTTGAATGATGCTGTGTCTGCGTGTATATATTACAATTATACACTTCAACAGTGTTTAACCACTCCTGCTCCTGGGACATCAATGATTACACATTGTAACTATGCAATAGACTATAAACATGATTTAAGTAAAGGCTGATTTTGTAATTCATACTGTATATACAGAATAAAAAACAGTACATCCTGACAGCATGCCCACAAGCGTGCTGAATGACGCGTGGAAGAGAGCGAGGGACCAGATGGGGAGTAACAATTTGCTCTGAGACCAGCATAATAATATGATGAAACAAGCAGGGAGCAGGTGTCGAACCCTCAACATTCTAGCCTGAAGTCCAGCACGCTATCAACTGTGCCCAAATTTATTATTTGGGATTGTGGCCGATTGTGGCTAAAAACACTTTATCAATTGGAATCTTTAACATGTGGAAAGGGGAAAAGTACTATTATTCATTTTTCACAAGCGTAGCAGGATGGGCTATTATCTGAACAAAAGACTATTCAACCTTTTCTAAAGAATTGTCTAATAGCCCAGCTAGGTGTGAACCTCCCCCCCCCAACTTGCAACAAATTTGTATCTATCTTTCCACATCTAACAACACACGTATCTACCTACAAATGGTTAATGTTCTGATAAAAACAATTTATATATATCACGGTAGGACTTCATTGTAAATAAGAATCTGTTCTTTCCTGACTTGCCTAGTAAAGGTTCAATTTAAAAAACAACTGGCAGCAACCGCAGCGCAATCAATAGGAGGTGATCAGTGGCTGGTGCTGAAAATATAGCTAACTTGTTATGCAAGTGTTGCACAGCAACAGATGGAGAAAACCTACACCAGTCGAGCAATTCATTTCAACAATAATCTTCATTTTATTTTGACTTTAAAAACAAGAAGAGGGCTTAACTGGAGTCTATTTCTTCCGAGCCTAGACCTATATAAAATGACTTAACTGGCTGAGGTAGGCTCTGAGGCTTAACAGCCTGATAGAAGTAGGATTTTTTTTTATTAGGCCTACTTACAATTGCATCTGGTCAAAAATGTAGCATCCTACATAAAATAATAATTTAAAGAAAAAAAGTCTGCACGCTCGAACTAAAACAGTGTAACTAATAATTAAAGGTGCACATTTGTAAATCCCAAACTCTAAAAGTAATTGTATAGGTAGATACAAATTATGTGTGACACAATAAAGAATGTTACAAGATGTAAACAAGATGCTGTGTTTTTATTTACAGTAATGATGGACAAGTGGAGGTATTTTGAAAACAGGGTTTCAAACACTTGTTTTTCATCACTTGTAGCAGGTGTCGCCCATTATGCAAATGTTTCCTATTAGCAGGACAATAGACTTTTTATAACCCGGCTATTGTTGTGAAAATCCTTCAACTTGAAAAGTATTCGATGCTTAAGTACTCTAAAGTGTTACATTTCTAACTCAAACAGCAGTACAGTATTTATTAAACATATTTATGTTGTCGTTAATAAAATGAAATAATGAGAAAAAAGACTTTCAAATGCAAATGTTTATATAAACTACATTTTATTTGCACTTCCACCAAGCAAACAGGACCACAGGTAAAACCTTGCTGAGATGATCAATGTATTTGTTGCATTGTTGTATCGTCAGTTTCTCTAGCCAAAACATCTTGATGGCCTTGACCAATTAATCTTTGCTTGTCGGCTTGGCAGAGTTACGGATGAATGTTTTCAGTTGATGCCGAACATGTTTGATTGGGTTTAAATCAGGAGACCTACATGAAGAGATGAAAAAGTATTTTTTCGACATACTGTTATGCCTATCGAAGGTGTTGTAGGTCTTTTATATACTGTGTATATATATATATAAAGCATTTCTTACCGAGCCTTTCCATAAGTCCACGCAAGTTTATTCAACTGTCTTCTGACTGCAATTAGAGCGATGTTGATGCCGTGCCGTGATGCCAACAGATTACAGATTGCCTTTGCCAATCACTCATCCTCTTCATGAATATAAGCAAGTAATGTCTGCTAAATAATCCATTTAGGTTTCTCCAGAAATAAATCATTCGAAATAACAAACTGGCTTTATTTACAAATTAGTAAGAATGTCTCACCCCATGTTCAAGAATTGCCTTTTTCGCCTCCCGGGTGGCGCAGTGGTCTAGGGCACTGCACAGAAGTGCTAGCTGTGCCATCAGAGACTCTGGGTTCGCGCCCAGGTTCTGTCGCAGCCGGCCGCGACCGGGAGGTCCATGGGGCGATGCACAATTGGCCTAGCGTCGTCCGGGTTAGGGAGGGTTTGGCCAGTAGGGATATCCTTGTCTCATCGCGCACCAGCGACTCCTGTGCACGCTAACCAGGTCGCCAGGAGCACGGTGTTTCCTCCGTCACATTGGTGCGGCTGGCTTCCTGGTTGGATGCCCGCTGTGTTAAGAAGCAGTGCGGCTTGGTTGGGTTGTGTTTTGGAGGACGCATGGCTTTCGACCTTCGTCTCTCCTGAGCCCATACGGGAGCTGTAGCGATGAGACAAGATAGTAACTACTAACAATTGGATACCACGAAATTGGGAATATTGATTTAACCCTTTCACACGTATCATCACACGGGTGTGATCGTTCTACAGTGGTCCCTGAAGAGTACAATCACACGTGAATAAAATAGTAAATATATCAATAATACGACACCAAAAAAATTCTGATAGTGATTTATTGATATAAATGGCGCGTGCAGGCAATCAATCACGTAACCTCTCACTCCCACTCTGAGCCATTCAGTGCCATTCAGTATGTGGCTAATGAGCTAAGCTGTAGCATTAGCAACGTCTTTCAAAAGGAGACAACTCACAAATGCGGAAATTCTGGCGATGTAAAGAAATTCTGACAATGAGTCTGAGTCTGAAAGTCAGGAATCAGATTTTGACAGTGAGAGGACCGCTGGTCCACTGACAAAGTCCCAGTTCCCTTTGAAGATGCTGGTGGTGATGGAGGCAGACCGACAGTGGATGAAGTACAGGAGTTCTGTGGTAGCTGGAAGGCTGCCAGCCATTTCACCCCTCCTGGCCCTGCTGTTTGCTTTGATGGGTCCCAGTCTGGAGTGCAACGCCCCTTGCCATTTCCATCTGAGGCAGAGTGCTTCAAGTTGTTTCTGACAGAGGAGCTGGTGGGAGACATTGTAGAGACCAATCGCTACAGGAGAAGCTACAGGAGAAGAGAGAGCCAGGAGTGGGGTTGGGGTGGGGTGGGGGGGGGGGGGGGTGGGGGGGGGGGGGGTGGGGGGGGGGGACCACAATTAGTGAAATGTATACATTCCTGGTGACACTCCATCTCACGGGGTTAGTAAAGAAGAACTCCCTGAGAGAATACTGGAGCAGAGATCCTATGTTTGCAAGTCCCTTCTTTGCCACCCTCTTTTCCCAAGACTGTTTTCTAGTTCTGCTGCTGTGACTGCATTTCATCAACAACGCTACTGCCATCCTAAATGACCCATTATAAAAAATAAGAAATGTTAACAGCTGGCAGTAAAGTGCCATGACAAACGAGACGTCCATGTCCTCTGCACTGTCCATACAGCAACCATGTCGGCCACAGGGAAGGTGGACCACCTGACAGGAGAGAGAAACAAACCAGAAAGAGAAAAATCAAACCAGACTGCGTGCTTGACTATAACCTCAAAATGTGATCAGTGGATAAGGTGGCCATGATAAACAGCTTTGTGGAATGCACTCAGAAAACGACCAAGTAGTATAATAAATTTTTCTATTTTTCCAGGGTAGCTTCAAAATACAACATGTCAATACTTCTGACGCATTTAGCATTGTTTTACAGAGCTAATAGAATAATGTAACTAGCTACATAAGCACGATTGAATATAACACCATAAAGGTTATGAAATGAGTAACGTTACTTTGCTGGTCCGCGGTAATAATATACACAAATATATTGGGCACCATACGCACAGTGAGCTACAGTAGAACCGGTAAAACACGACACACAGAAACTATTATAACGTAATAAGGCACTTAATTTGATAGAAACGCAGTCTGGATTTGAAGATGGTGTCTGTAGTGACGCCTCTAGCACTGAGACGCTGTGCCACTTGGGAGTCATAAGGCCAGGGTAGCTTCAAAATACAACACATACTAATTCTTCCCTGACGCAATTAGCATTGTTTTCCAGAGCTAATAGAAGAATGTAGCTAGCTACCTAAGCATTGAGTATAACACCATAAATGTTATGAAATGAGTAACGTTACACCGCGTGTCCGCGGTTATAAGGAATATACACGAAAACATTATGCTACAGTAGAAACGACATTACACGGCATGCAGAAACTATTTTAACGTAATAAGGCACTTACTTTGATAGAAACGCACACATTTCCAAAGTTATTATTGGTAACGAAAACAACTTTGATTGCGATGCAGGCAACAGAAGGAAAATATGGACACGTATGCAGGACGGAAGATGAGGAAATGTCTGCAGACTTGAACTGCACAAACAATTGAGAAGTGTTTGGGGAATTTTGTCCGGGTCAGAAATGTCCAAAAAATGTATTGGTCTGCAAAAGTAAAAATGACTACTTTTATGTGAATGAGGCTCAATTCAAACTGTTATTAGAAAATGAAAAACTTGTAAGAAAATAATTTAAAATTGACAAGTTGAAAACAGACTATAAATAAAAGTAGGCTGCGTGCTTTGGTTTGAGGGCAGTGCGGATTAAATGCACTGTTACGTAACAATCACATTCTGGAAAGGAGAGAATGTTCTAACATCACGTGCATAAAAAAACTCACGCTGGCTGGGGCGACCGTTAGAGATATTTGGAACTCACGCATGAAAGGGTCAAAAAGCCTAATATGGTACTGCCGACCGTCATGTTGTACAGTGCCATATTTTCCATTCCATCCTTATGGAAACCCAGAGGGTTTTTCATTTTTCTTGGAATAGAAAAAACATAATATTAATTAAATGTATTAAGCAAGTACCAGTCAAAAGTTTGGACACACCTACTCATTCCAGGTTTTTTCATTATTTGTACTATTTTCTACATTGTAGAATAATAGTGAAGACATCACAACTATGAAATAACACCGGTCTCCTGCGTGCCCCACATTCTGTAGTACAGACATGGCCTGCTCTCCCTTATGCAAAGTATCAGGCACTTTCCCATGTTTACTACAGTATGTATTGTAGACTGCACAGTAGCCTAATAAACAAATAAACACATTTCGTTAATAAAATAATGATAAAAAAATACTCTTTCAAAATGCAGATGTTGATTTAGTTATGGATCCATAATGAATTCCTAAGGGAATAAATATCACTTATTTACAGAACTATTGGAACAAAGTTGTCTAATGAAGGCAAACTATTTAGAATCCTCCAATCCTGTAGCCTACTCCCGACCGTCACATTGTACCGCGCCATATTTTCCATTCCATCCTAACGGAAACCCTGAAGGTTTCTTTTTTAGATTTTCTCTCAATAGAAACACCATAATATTAAACAAATTAATTAAGCCAAATTTCCTAAAATCAATCCCATATACTATGTTATTACGAAAAAGGTTTTAAATTCTCTGTTAATGCAAATACGGAATACTATCAAATGCTTCTCAAAGAAGCCCTCTGGTGGTCAAACTAGCAATAACTTGCAGTAACAGAAAAAATGCCTGACAATTAAATGACGTGCCACAGAATGCTGCGGCAGCATGCAAGGTGTGCCGCAGTATGATACAACTTTTAAAGGAGGAACCACTGTAGCCAATTTTTTACATTGCATCTGGCCCATCTAGGGGAAATCACTCAGTTCTACCTCCAGGGCAAGATTCATGACAATAAACGTCAACCTGCGTTTGTCACAAGGTGCCATTTGGGCAGTCCATTGTAGCCTGTAGAAAAGCTGGTAGTGATAAGTTATACAACATGACTCAGATCTCACTGCCATCCATCACCATGCATCACCATGCAGTCATTGATGTGACACTAGGTAAATCCGTGAAAATATATAGGTAATTCACTGTTATCTGTGATGTTCTGTACTTTCGTCAGCAAAAACACACACCCTAATACTCATATGTATGCTATGGTAATAGCCTCTCTTTAGTTTGCCTCTTTCTATCCCTGTGTAATTGCTCATATTTGAGTATCGATATGGAGGCAAATGGCTTTTTCCCTGAGCTGGATGTACTCATGTTGTAACCTCTGCGACCCCTGCGTTTGTGCACTCCCGGGGGTGTCAATCTGTGGTCATCTTTGGCTTATCCCAGTTCTGTGGTTGATACTGGAAGGATGTGGTGGGTTACATAAGCCCCTCTCTTCAAGCCCCAAAATGAGGAGTGATGTTACTGACTCCCCACTCCCATCTCTGTTCTCTAGAGATGTTCTGGAGAGTACTGTGTCTAACCACACAGTGCCATTCTGTGGTGTGTGTATGTGTGTGTGTGGGGGGGGGGGTATCATTCTGATTCTGATTCTCTTTCTCCCTCGCTCACTCCAAACTCAGCCGGTGCCAAACTACATGTCGTACTATATTCACCAATCTCCATGGTGGTTCCATCTCTTTGAGGTTCTGTCCAATCACTTTGTTGAGCTCGTCATCCTTCTCTTCACCTTCCTGGGGCGACGTATGGTCAACGGAACGCTGCAGATAGTGTTCCAGGTGAGTTGACAGTAAAACTGGTTGAGACTAGGATTTTAAAAGGGTAACTTATCCTAGATCTATGCCCAAGACTGTCTACCTCGAGTGGCTCTGACATCACATTGCCACCTAGTGGATCCATTGGGGCTCTACAGTGGTTTTATGGCAACTGTCGTCTTCAGTTTACAGTTTTTTCCAACTGCTTACACACAAAATCTTTTCATGTCACACGATTTTTGAAACCTCTCACTCAAAGTGCAAAACTACACACCAAATATCCAAAACCATAAGCTCAGTTGTCAATTGCATAAAACACTTTTTTCAAAACACTACACACAATTCTCTACCTAAAACACAGAAATCTAACAGGAAGTGACTTGCTTTCCTTTTCCAAACACAACCAATCAAAATGCTACACTTATTCACCAGGTCACACACACACTCCTCACGGGTGCAAACACCAATAGCTTAACTGATCACTAACCAATCACTGCTTTACTGTAGTATAGGCCTATAAATAAATATGTCAAAGGTCAGATTACCTGTTTTGAACAATGGATGCCAACAATGGACAGAGAGCAAGAGGAGTAGGAGGGAGAGGAAGAGGACAAGGGCAAAGAAGAGAAGGAAGGATAGCCATCTCTGATGAAAAAAGTGTTTTATGCAATTGACAACTGAGCTTATGGTTTTGGATATTTGGTGTGTAGTTTTGCACTTTGAGTGAGAGGTTTCAAACCTTCAGAAATGAGAACAGGTATGCAACTATCTAATGACTATTTTAGCATTACAGTAATGTACAGCCGCTTCTCCAGGCAATGGCGGACGCATGTGGGACATAGAGGTTGCCTCTGTCCAAGGTTGGATACGCCATGCTAGGAGATACTTCCCTCGATGTTTTGCAAGAGAAAACATATATTTTGATGTGGACGAAGTATTGTGGCCAGACTCAGGCCGGAGAAGAGATGAAGCGTAGCTTAGCACTGGTGACTGCCCCCCCACCCCCTACCAATTCCTGGACTGCCCCCCCGGGACCCCCCACACACAATTGTGTTCTTTACTGTATTCTAAAGAATATACTTTTGGTTTACATATGTTTATGGTTTTGTTGTATGCTACTGTATACAACAGTAATGTTTGGCCTAATAAATATTTTCTGTTTCTACATTGCATTGGTGTTTACAGTGTACTTGTTACCCCTCTCAGCAGATTACTTTCACTGTAGAACAATGTATTGAAATGTTGATATACTGTAAGCCTATGAAAGACCAAAGAGCTTTAGATTTAGAACAACAGTGTTTACATAGTATATCCAAAAATGTACTATTATGAAAGCAGTGTTTACCATTTGATGCAAATGCTTCATTCTGACATATGCTTATGGCATTTTGAATGCAGTGTTACATTTTGAAGGAGATGTGAGGCGTTTTGCATTTTGTAGTTTTGGGAATTGTGTGTAGAGTTTTGAAAAAAGGAGACAGTTTTGAAAAACGTGTGTAAGCAGTTGGAAAAAACTGTAATAAATCAGTCATCAGTTAAATACAGGAAATCAGGACTTTCCCTGCTGCAATGGCCTAATTTATTACAAAGCAGTCCTCATCAATCATCATGCTATTTTTCTGCCAGTACCTTTTTGGAGGAATCTTATCACTCCCGCGTGTCCTTTCTCCCCATCGACCCTCTGTGTCTCCTCCTCGACCCTCTGTCTCACCCCATCTACCCTCTCCCCTAGGTGACTCTGATAGTGAGTGGGAACCTAAGCTTTCTCAACTGGCTGACCATAGTTCCCAGTCTGTTTTGACGATGGATCTCTGGGGTTCCTGTTCGAGGGGCCAAGCAAGCCATACCGGACCTCCAGGCTGAGGAGGCTGCAGGACAGACCCCCAAACCCACCAGATGTACCCCCTCAACAGCCATGAAATCTCCCAAATGAGCCTAACCTCTTACTCATCAGTTTCCACACCGTAGAAATATAATAATCTCTTCTATTTATCTAATTCCCTCACAACCCATACCTCCGCCTCAGCCCAGACACATCTTTGCAAAGAAAGAAATCGATATGGACAGGGTTAAGGTATTGTGGGGATTATCCTGGAATTCTGGGTATTTATTTTCATCCTATAAGAATAGCAGGGCTGCTGTAACACTGTCTGGGTGTTTTATGATTGGGACTAATGATGACAGTCAGAGAGAGGGAGAGGACCAGGCTTCCACCTGGCTCCACTGAGTTCGACTGACTAATGTCTCTACCAGCCGTGCTGCGTGTCTGCGTGCGTGCATGTTTGTGTGTGTATGGACTCCCCCTCCCCACACGCCTGGCTAAGTTGTGTGTTTGAGTATACAACACCTAAGAGTGGGAAATGAGTGGGTCCACATGGGCACCCTACCCCTCTCCAACCGCTCCACTCCCGAGCCGCTCCACTCCACTCCCCATCTCCAACACCCACACCTGGCTGTATGCACATCTGGAGCAGGCTAGCAGGCTATTGGGCCTTGACAGATGGTAGACACTCAGCACCAGACATTACCAATGTGCCTGACAGTTGGCCCAGAAACATAAAGGAAGAAGTTAACGATTTGGACATGATGGGAGGAGTATGGTTTAGTGCTGGGACAGCTGAGGAGAGGGAGGAGGGAATTAAATGAAATAGCGAGAGAGAGACAGCTTGAGATGGCGTGGAAGATGGTGATGAATGTACATGTACAGGTAACTGCCAAAATAAAGGAAACACCAACATAAAGTGTCTTAAAATGGCATTAGGCCACCGAACCAGCTTCAATGGCATGCTGTACATTCTACAAGTGTCTGGATCTCTATTGGAGGGATGGGACATCCACATTTATACATGACCCTAACACTTCAGCTCCACCATAACGTTGAGTAGCTTTGCCATCAGCGTCGTGTCAATGTGACGTTCTACCTGCTACACAGAGCTTGTTTTGAGAGCGGAGAGCAGCACAGGGGAGGAGCTTCTTTATTCTATTTTCTCTAAATGTACTGGTCCATATTCATCGATTATGCATAAGTACAATAGCGTTGGTCCAGTTTTTCACAAGTACTCATTCAATTGTTGCTAGCGGCTGTACTCAAATGACACAAGTTGCTTTTGTTTACTTTGTGAAGATAGTCAAAGCCAGCTACCTAGAGTTTCGGCTAGCTAGTAGCGTCTTGACTTCATACATCTTAGAACAATAACCAGTGGTGTATAGTTGAGGCCATATGCAACCAAAATCAACTTTAATTCAATTCACAAGATAGAATGAACGTGTGCGTCAGCCATCGAGAATTGAACCTCTGCGGTTCTTGAGCTTGGACGTTGCCATTGGACGTGATGCAACACGAGCACAACACGAGCAGTATAGCAGCTTTCATTGATTTCAATGGCTGATTGCAATACTTTGTATCCCTCATTTACTCAAGTGTTTCCTTTATTTTGGCAGTTACCTGTATATATATATATTTTTTACGTCGAAGTGCAGTGAATTGCCCATGTTGTGTATAAAAACAGGAATAGGCTCCAGCTAATTGGTCTCCCAAGACTCAAATGTCATTTAAGTGGGCCCAACATTCTGTACGACCTCCACCAAGGCAGTTTTTGATTCATTTTTAGGCATAAAAGTTCATTATTTAAGTCAAACAACGCGTATGGTTCTGATGCATGGTTTTAACATGGATGTGTTGACGGGTTGCCATCTCAATCCGAGACAGGTAGTGGGGATTTGAACTGTCTACTCCTCCAGTTGTCTGTGACTAAATGCCCCATGACCACATAGACTAAGCCCCTCTCTCTGGCTACTGCCAAAGGGATCTTGTGTTCCTAGATACAAACGCACGCATGCACGCACACGCACACACACACACACACACACACACACACACACACACACACACACACACACACACACACACACACACACACACACACACACACACACACATATATATATATATATAAACTCAAACGTCCTCTCACTGTCAACTGCGTTAATTTTCAGCAAAGTAACATTTGTATATATTTGTATGAACATAACAAGATTCAACAACTGAGACATAAACTGAACAAGTTCCACAGACATGTGACTAACAGAAATGGAAAAATGTGTCCCTGATCAAATCAAAAGTAACAGTCGGTATCTGGTGTGGCCACCAACTGCATTAAGTACTGCAGTGCATTTCCTCCTCATGGACTGCACCAGATGTGCCAGTTCTTGTTGTGAGATGTTACCCCACTCTTCCACCAAGGAACCTGCAATATCCCGAACATTTCTGGGGTGAATGGCCCTAGCCCTCACCCTCCGATCCAACAGGTCCCAGACGTGCTCAATGGGATTGAGATCCGGACTCTTCGCTGGCCATGGCAGAGCAATGACATTCCTGTCTTGCAGGAAATCCCGCACAGAATGAACAGTATGGCTGGTGGCATTGTCATGCTGGAGGGTCATTTCAGAATGAGCCTGCAGGAAGGGTACCACATGAGAGAGGAGGATGTCTTCCCTGTAATGCACAGCGATGAGATTGCCTGCAATGACAACAAGCTCAGTCTGATGATGCTGTGACACACCGCCCCAGACCATGATGGACCCTGCACCTCCAAATCGATCCTGCTCCAGAGTACAGTCCTCGGTGTAACGCTCATTCCTTAGACAATAAACGCGAATCTGACAATCACCCTTGGTGAGACAAAACTACAACTCGAAGAGCACTTTTTGCCAGTCCTGTCTGGTCCCGCGATGGTGGTTTGTGCCCATAGGCAACGTTGTTGCTGTTGATGTCTGGTGAGGACCTACCTTACCAACAGGCTCTCAGTTCAGCCTCTGTCAGCCGATTGCGGACAGTCTGAGCACTGATGAAGGGTTTGTGCGTTCCTGGTGTAACTCGGGCAGTTGTTGTTGCTGCTATCCTGTACCTGTTCCTCAGGTGTTCGAATGTACCGATCCTGTGCAGGTGTTGTTACACGTGGTCTGATACTGTGAGCACGATCAGCTGTCCGTCCTGTCTCCCTGTAGCTCTGTCTTAGGCGTCTCACAGTACAGACATCGCAATTTATTGCCCTGGCCACATCTGCAGTCCTCATGCCTCCTTGCAGCATGCCTAAGGCACGTTCACGCAGATGAGCAGGGACCCTGGTCATCTTTCTTTGGTTGTTTTTCAGAGTCAGTAAAAAGGCCTCTTTAGTGTCATAAGTTTTCATAACTGTGACCTTAATTCAAATCAAATGTATTTGTATAGCCCTTACATCAGCTGATATCTCAAAGTGCTGTACAGAAACCCGGCCTAAAACCCCAAATAGCAAACAATGCAGGTGTAGAAGCATGGTGGCTAGCAAAAACTCCCTAGATAGGCCAAAACCTAGGAAGAAACCTAGAGAGGAACCAGGCTATGACGGGTGGCCAGTCCTCTTCTGGCTGTGCCGGGTGGAGATTATAACAGAACAGGGCCAAGATGTTCAAATGTTCATAAATGACCAGCATGGTCAAATAATAATAATCACAGTAGTTGTCGAGGGTGCAACAAGTCAGCACCTCAGGAGTAAATGTCAGTTGGCTTTTCATAGCCGATCATTAAGAGTATCTCTACTGCTCCTGCTGGGAATTGCCAGGGATCTCATGATACGATATCACGGTACTTAGGTGCCCATACAATATTCATTGCGATTCTTACAATTGTATATGTATTTCTATTCGATATTGTGATTTTGTGTTTCGATGTTCCAAGTATATTGCTCACCATATGTCTTCTGCAGAGGGACAAGAGAGAGCCATGGGAAAACTAGTTTTGATCAGCCATGGAAATAAAATAGTTGTAAAACATATTGGCTCCCTATATAAAAAGATGGAGAACAAGCTATTAAGGAAAAATACTGGAGTTTTGCTGCAGGTATGGCCAACTAGCACAAAAAATATTGCGATATTGACAAAACGATACCATACGATATATCGTCAAAAATAATTTCCCTATATGTAATCCCTATGTCCTTTTAGGTATGCTCATTCGTCGGGTGGTGAATGTGGCTCTGGGCGTTCTGATTGGCTATCTGAGCATTCCTGTGGTACTGAACTTGCTGAGCTCCAGACAGGTGATGAACACGTCCTTCAGCCCACTCCGCATCGTCAACAACCTACTTCATCCTCCTCTTCCTTTCTCTCAACACTCTCCATTTCTCCTCTAGGTAACCCTATATCCCAAATTCTGTTCTAGAATTGTTCTCTGCAACTTTCACTCTCTTTGACCCTCTTTTTTGTCTCCCTCCCTCTGTATGCAGTATCACTAAGGAGCGGACTGAGGTGATTCTGCAAGGTACTTTGAGCACGGACCAGAAGGACCCAGAGGCTGTGTGGGAGGACTGCCAGTTCCTGTGGAAGCCAGGGGACCTGATCTGATGGCCCTGCTCTATCTTCCCCTATGGGCCCCCACTGGCGCATGTGGCTCACCACCCTCCAGGTGCAGTCAGTCTGACACTTGGCAGACCTTTGGACTACACAGCTCTAACTTGACATGCAAGAATCAGGAATTTTGTTTATTTTATTTACTGTTAGTTGGTTTTGTGCATGCCTTGGATTTGTTTTCCCACCCCTGTCCAAAATTCCACCACCCCACTTACAATTATCACAATGGAGAATGTCCATAACCATGGCAGAATTCAGATACAGTATGATGTCATTGTTCTAGCACTGAGTTTGTCAACTACAGCACGCAACATGGACCCAGACCTACCTGCCCTGATTTATTTCCTCTGTCAGGGCTAGCAGCCCTTACGATTCTCAACTTCCGCTGTTAAACCTGCTTTCTACACGCAGCTATCTCAGGTGAAGATCTTCCCGGAGACTTGATTGTGTGGCACCCTGTTTTTAATGTTCCCTTCTCAAGGCATAGGGTTTCCTGCTGGTCTACCTCCAATCCTAGAACCAAGATAATCCCAGTCAGACATTTTGGCAAGAGGGGGGAAGGTTGATGTCACACATTGGCTCAATATTCACATAATAGTTTGGTGGAGTAGACTGCTTTGGATTAAGGTATTTGTTTGAAGTGACAGTTGATCTTCCACTCACCTTTTCCACCCCTCAATTTTCCTCCCTCTTTCTCTCTGTCCCTCTGCCCCCCCCCCTCTCTCTCGCTCTCTCTCTCAACCAGACCTATGTGCAGAGTCAGTGGGAACACAATCCCTTCCAGGGCAGAGACAGTCCCAGTTACACTAACACTGGGCAGTGGAGGGGAGAACCTCTGCCATTGTCCATGATAAAGAGAAGAGGGTGAAAAGCAGTTTGATACGACGTGTGTTTCTGTAGTATGCACATTTCATTTAAAAATGGCCAGCTGTTGCCGTTAGGCGACAGCTGCGTTGAAGGCCTAACTGATCTCAGCTGTGTGTGTGCGTGTACACACTCGTGTGTGAATGTTATACAGCCTTTTTCTGAATGCTTAAACACTAACAGTGATTCTTGAAGTACTATCTCTGAAACCATTAACACTTGCAGCCAATGCATTTACCAAGTGTGCCAAACTGTAAACACAACTCACTGCTTTACACTCAGTTTGCAATTTAATAACACACTTCTGGAAAAACTGTAAACATTGGTCTCTACATTGCTACACAATTTCACCAATTGCCTTTCCACATTGACACATGTGAAAACACTTTTAGATAATGAGTTGACTTACAAATCAGAGCTTGAGCACTATAAATAGGCCACAGGTAAACATTTGGTTTGGACAACATTTGGAGGCCAATAGGACGGGGGTAAGACGGGGTTGAAGGAGAGGACGGGGAAGAGGAAGGGGAGTCAGGAACACAATAACGGATGAAATCAGAATGACTGTGGTTGACCATGTTGTCAACCATGGAATGCGCATGAGGAAGGCTGGGCAACGGGTTCAACCAAATCTGAGCCACTATACTATTGCAGGTATCATCTGGATATTTAGAAATGAGAACCGGTAAGTAAATATAAGTAAATATAAGTAATATGTACTGTACTTTCATAATGAGAAGGATCTATCACTAAAACCATTCAAATGTTTTTACACAACTGCAAGAAAACTGGTGGAAGAGATCGACTGTTCACCCCAGAGCAGGAGACCCACATTGTCAATATGATCATTGCAAATAACTGCATCAGAGAACTGCAGGACCACATAATGGCAGATATCACCACATTCCGAAACGTCAACAGAGTGAGTCTCTGCACTGTCTCGTCTACTGAAACGCAATAGTATTAGGACAAAGCAGCTGTACAGAGTCCCTTTCGAAAGAAACTCAGACCGTGTAAAACAACTGAGATATAAATACTGGATCTGGAAGTGTATGGTGCTACATCAAATTGACTGATCCTGATTTTTAGAAAAAGATTTTGAAGAGTTTTGCAAGAATTGTTTGCTTTGCAAGAGATGTATAATGTTTTGCTGTTTTGGTGTAAGGTTTTGTGGTTAGTGTGTAGAGTTTTGCAAAAAATAGCCTATAGTTTCAAAGATAGTGCCTAAGCAATTAGAAAAAACGGTAATAATTGCAAGCCTCACATTCTTTGCAGAAACTCAAATGCCTTGTCCTCTAGCCCCCTCTGGTGGGATGTTTCCTCTAGATATAAAACGTGTCCTTGTATTCTCTCTACCAGTTACACTAATCATTCCGGTCCCTCCTTTTATCCGTCTCCCTGCTTCACCAGGTGGGTCCAGGGAGAGCACAAGTTCAGCCCTCCTGGCAGTGAAACGTATCGGAGCATTCTTCCCTGTTGTGGACCCCACCACTCTCGGGGGATACTTGGAGTCCTGGAACTGGCCCCATCCTGACCTTTTGACCTACTGTATGACTAATCACACTGACATATTCAATGAGCGATGGGTGCATGAGACACTGAGGTATTGTTCCTTGCTTATAATTCTGGATCAAATACACTATGAAAACAAACATGTTGACATGATGTGGTCACCCTGATATTGGGGAATTCATGACACCCTGTAAAAATGACATTTTATTGTATTCATCTGTTTTGCTTGTCTCCAATGTTCCCGTCTACTGTATGCAATAAAGAATGACCAACCCTTCCCATGAATAGTGATATGTCACTGTGCCAAAGATGTAACAATAGGAGAGTTGAGGGGATGACACATCGTCCATGTTGGGCTCACATAGCAAGACAGTCAGACTGTACCTCCATTGTGTGTCTTTTGATAATAAAAGGTACATTTTAGGACAAAAATAGATATTCCATGTATTATTGCCATTCACTTTGTACGCCTAGCAAGTTGTCCGTTAACTAACCTAGTGGTTTAAATCATCCAACGTGAGATGTCCGTCCCATGAAATAATCTTACTAGAGTGACATTGCAGTGTTGTACTACATACAAATTCCCCTAATTGTTGCGTGTCTTTGTGTTACAGGGATCTGATAGGATCCAATGCATAAAAAGGGAGAGCTAATCAGTGGAAGAGGTGTAGCTTTCTTCGTGCAGTTGTGTGTGTGAACCGCTTACAGAGTAGTGATAGCAGTAACGGATGAGAACCCTGAGGGGACAAATGCTCCCTCCTGTCCTTGCATCCCACAATGCACATTTCTCCCAGCATGGCCAATTTGAATTGTGTTCACCTCATCACAAATACCTGAGCCACCTGCACTGTTTGTACAGACACACTATATATGATGGAAAACAGAATTGATGCCTACCTAGTCATTTTATCTGATTAAATCTGCTGATTTTGCTATTTGTAGGTAAAAAAAAAACACCTATCTAGTACTGGGTAGGACTCCCTTTTGCCTCCACAACAGCCTGAATTATTCACGGTGTTGTACGTTAAGAGATGCCCTTCTGCACACCACTGTTTTAAACAGCTGTTATTTGAGCATTTGTGGCCTTTCTGTTAGCTTGAATGAGTCTGGACATTCTCTTCTGACCTCTCATTAACAAGGTGTTTTGCCCACAGAACTGCTGCTCACTGAATGTGTTTTGTTTATCGCACCATTCTCTGTAAACTCTAGAGACTGTAGTGCGTAAAAATCCCAGGAAGGCAGCTGTTTCTGAGATGCTGAAATCACCATGTGTGGCATCAACAATCATACCATGGTCAAAGTTGCTTAGATTACTCATCTTGCCTGTTCTAATGTTTGGTCGGACAACATCTAAAGCTCTCTACTCTATATACTCTATATATTGAGTTGCAGGCAGCCACATGATTCGCTGTTCGAATGTAACCTTCCTTGATGAGCTAAATTAGGTCTGTAGAGCAGATGGCATGACCTATGTCATTGTGTGGGATAATGTCAGGTTCCACCATGCTCAAATGGTGCAAGCATGGTTTCAGTCCCAACCACGATTTACCACCCTTTACTTACCCCCATACTCTCCTTTCCTCAGTGTTGGGCCGTCAGGGCCAGCAAGGCCTTCTCTGCTGGCCTAAACATCATCAGAATATAATATTTTTTTAAATATATTTTCCCACAAATATGTATTAAATGATTCCCCAGAGTAAGAGTTATACTCTTCATTTCATAGCTTTCCTCTTGGTTGCACTGCTTCCAGCCCCAGGTTGAGATTTGGAGGGCTGGTCTTTATGTTAGATCTTTTATCCAATCATATTTGCCATCATGTGTTGCCAGATCTAAAATCTGCCCTCAGGCCTTCAGAATCAACAGTGCGGGTGCTTGTAGCTTAAAGTGAATGGAAATGAAAATTTAGTGTCAACCAATCAGCTTTAGAGTTGGATATTGTATGCCTGCTGGCTGGCTCCAGTGTTACACAGGAGCCAGCTAGCAGGCGTAGTACGTGCACGTCTTTTGATTGGATTACCAATATTGAGAGGCAGGTCCTATATGGGCAGGTCTATGCAAACCTCAGAACTAGGAAACTGAATTTGATAAACTAATTAATTTGCGTACTACTAAGCTGTTTTTTTAACCCACAATGGCGGAAGGAGGAGACGATATCGATTTGGTCGAGGATATAATCATAACGCCATTCTCAAGACAAACTTTTCAAGAAAAGTTAGACATTGTCAGGATAGGTCGCCCGACGCCGACGCTACAAAGCCTGTCACAGGCGGGAAAGGGGTTCGTTCGCCACTTTCAAAGTTCCAACTACGAGCTCTATCAATGGCTCACAGACTCCGAGAAGCACTGCAAACTGTACTGCTGGGAATGCCTATTATTTGCAAGTGATAGATTTGGTGTTTGGAGCCACACTGGTTTTGCAAACTTGAGTTGTCTAACCAAGGCAGCAATGAGACACGGCTGGGCACTTACAAGCAATGGTGCTTTTGAAAACTTTTGGGGACACCCGAGTGGATCTACAGCTCAACGAACAAGCGTGCAGGGCAGGGTTTCTGTCTAAATGTATAGTGTCTAGAGCCATGGCATCATAATGATGGTAATAAGAGGTGGATTAATTTGGGTGGGACTGTGTAGGACCTCACTGAAGGCCCAGCCCCCAGGCCCACGGCACGCCACTGCCTTTCCTTAACCTGATTGAGGAATTTTTCTCCACATGGAGGTGGAAGGTATATGAACAAGCCGCCCTTCTCCAGGCCATGGATGAGGCATGCAATGACATCACGGCAGACCAGTGTCAGGCCTGGATTCGCCCAAAGATTATTCCCAAGATATTTGGCTAATGAAAACATCCATTGTCATGTGGATGAGATGAGAACCTGTGGCCAAATCCACAAGACAGTTTTGATGGAAATATAGAAGTACAGTAATCTATCCTTTGTTTTGCTTTTTACAGTAAGCCAGGTGAGGAACAGATGACCTTTACTGTAGTTGTTTTCTTTTTTTGTAGCTAATTATTTTTGCTTTGATTCAAAGAAACCTATGTTGTGATTTTATTGCATTTCATCAATACATTTAATATTTTGTTCAATGATTACACTGCGTGTCACGTCCTGGTCTTAGTATTTTGTGTTTTCTTTATTATTTTGGTCAGTCCAGGGTGTGACATGGGTTATTTATGTGGTGTGTTTTTGTAGGTTTTTGTAGGTAATGGGATTGTGGTGTAGTATAGTTGTCTAGGTAAGTCTATGGTTGCCTAGAGTGGTTCTCAATCAGAGGCAGGTGTTTATCATTGTCTCTGATTGGGAACCATATTTAGGCAGCCATATTCTTTGAGTGTTTCGTGGGTGATTGTTCCTGTCTCGGTTTGCACCAGATAAGGCTGTTTAGGTTTTTCATGTTACGTTTGTGTATTGTCATGATCTTTATTAAAGATGTATGAAGATAACCATGCTGCATTTTGGTCTGATCCCTGCTACACCTTCTCTTCAGAGGAGGAGGAAGAAATCCTTCACACTGTGCCTCTAGTATTCTCTTTACTAGTCCTTTTACATTGATGTATTTATGTGTAGTAGCATAATGAAACATGTATCACATATTTTGTACTACAATATTTAATGATTGTACAAACAACTACACAGTGAAACTATCGGGATCTTGTGTGTGTGGGTGATCTAAATGAATGTTCCTATGGTATTTCATGATAAATGAGTTATTTGAACCAATGATTTTGCAAGTGCAAGGTTTCTTTAAAGATATGAATGCACAATGCAATGTTTTGAACATTGGACAGCCTGTGTTACAAGTGATGACCGTTTTGAGTTTTGTTCTGGTTCTGAAAATAATGGTGATTGTAAAAAACAAATTGTCACATGCTTGGTAAACAACAGGTGTAGACTAACAGTGAAATGCTTACTCACCGGCCCTTCCCAACAATGCATAAACCAATAGAAAATTATTAGAATAATTGAAAAAACATTTGTAACACAAGGAATAAGTACATTCACAATGAGCAATGATAACGTTGCTATATACACGGGGTACCAGTGCCAAGTCGATGTGCAGGGGTACAAAGTAATTGAGGTAGATACACTGGGGCAAAAATTTATTTAGTCAGCCTCCAATTGTGCAAGTTCTCCCACTTAAAAAGATGAGAGGCCTGTAATGTTCATCATAGGTACACTTAAACTATGACAGACAAAGAAATCCAGAAAATCACATTGTAGGATTTTTAATGAATTTATTTGCAAATTATGGTGGAAAATAAGTATTTGGTCAATAACAAAAATTTATCTCAATACTTTGTTATATAACCTTTGTTGGCAATGACAGAGGTCAAACGTTTTCTGTAAGTCTTCACAAGGTTTTCACACACTGTAGCTGGTGTTTTGGCCCATTCCTCCATGCAGATCTCCTCTAGAGCAGTGATGTTTTGGGGCTGTTGCTGGGCAACACGAACTTTCAACTCCCTCCAAAGATTTTCTATGGGGTTGAGATCTGGAGACTGGCTAGGCCACTCCAGGACCTTGAAATGCTTCTTACGAAGCCACTCCTTCGTTGCCCGGGTGGTCTGTTTGGGATCATTGTCATGCTGAAAGACACAGCCACGTTTCATCTTCAATGCCCTTGCTGATGGAAGGAGGTTTTCACTTCTCACGATACATGGCCCCATTCATTCTTTCCTTTACATGGTCGCCCTGGTCCCTTTGCAGAACAACAGCCCCAAAGCATGATGTTTCCATCCCCATGCTTCACAGTAGGTATGGTGTTCTTTGGATGGAACTCAGTTGAGTTTTTATCAAAAAGTTATATTTTGGTTTCATCTGACCATATGACATTCTCCCAATCTTCTTCTGGATCATCCAAATGCTCTCTAGCAAACGTCAGATGGGCCTGGACATGTACTGGCTTAAGCAGGGGGACACGTCTGGCACTGCAGGATTTGAGTCCCTGGCGGCATAGTGTGTTACTGATGGTAGGCTTTGTTACTTTGGTCCCAGCTCTCTGCAGGTCATTCACTAGGTCCCCCCATGTGGTTCTGGGATTTTTGCTCACCGTTCTTGTGATTATTTTGACCCCCCGGGGCGAGATCTTGCGTGGAGCCCCAGATCGAGGGAGATTATGAGTGGTCTTGTATGTCTTCCATTTCCTAATAATTGCTCCCACAGTTGATTTCTTCAAACCAAGCTACTTACCTATTGCAGATTCAGTCTTCCCAACCTGGTGCAGATCTACAATTTTGTTTCTGGTGTCCTTTGACAGCTCTTTGGTCTTGGCCATAGTGGAGTTTGGAGTGTGACTGTTTGAGGTTGTGGACAGGTGTATTTTATACTGATAACAAGTTCAAACAGGTGCCATTAATACAGGTAACGAGTGGAGGACAGAGGAGCCTCTTAAAGAAGAAGTTACAGGTCTGTGAGAGCCAGAAATCTTGCTTGTTTGTTATTGACCAAATACTTATTTTCCACCATAATTTGCAAATAAATTAATAAAAAATCCTACAATGTGATTTTCTGGATTTTTTTTCTCTAATTTTGTCTGTCATAGTCGAAGTGTACCTATGATGAAAATTACAGGCCTCTCTCATCTTTTTAAGTGGGAGAACTTGCACAATTTGCCCCACTGTAAATACTGGATCTGGAAGTGTATGGTGCTACATCAAATTGCCCCACTGTATGTACATATAGGTAAAGTGACTAGGCAACAGGGTAGATAATAGACAGTAGCAGAAGCATATGTGGTGAGTGTGGAGGTGTTTAAGTGTGTGTGTGTGTGTGTGTGTGTGTGTGTGTGTGTGTCTGTGTGTGTGTGTGTGTGTGTGTGTGTGTGTGTGTGTGTGTGTGTGTGTGTGCGCATAGAGTCAAAAATAATTTGTGCACATGGACTCACGAGTCACATACAAATGCATAGGACAGGTGAATAGTCTATATGAATACGAACAGTGTTGTGACCATAATCCCATAATGTTTCACAGGCATTATGCCATTCATATGATGTTGACATAACCATAGTAGCCTTTGTTGTTATGGTAGATTGTGTCCCATCGTACCCAAACCCACAGGACAAACAATGCCTTTCAACCGGTATTAATGGAATAGAACCTTAAGCTATAGCAGGTTTAAATTAAAAGATGACTGTGGAATACATTCTTATCTGTCAGTCTATGTGAATCACTCAGGAAGTGGATAGGCCACTTGTCGTTATATAAAGTACTTGATATTCATCACCAGGAATAAACGGTAAGGACAGAACATTATACTCTAAATGTAATGTCCACTTGAAATAAAGGGAGCCTAATGAATCATGTTTGACTTTACTGTAAGTGGCGTGGGTTGTGTGCGATTAAACTACTTCATTTCAACTCGCCTGACACAGTAAGGTGTGAGTTCAAGTAGGCAACTGGCTGGGAAATGCAACCATCCAGTTTTTCTTCACCTTTACATAACTGTCTATACAAGACGTAGATATACACTTAGTATACAAAACATCAAGAACACCTGCACTTGCCATGACATACACTGACTAAGTGAATCCAGGTGAAAGCTATGATCCCTTATTGATGTCACTTGTTAAATCCACTTCAATCAGTGTAGATGAACGGGAGGAGACTGGTTAAAGAAGGAATTTTAAGCCTTGAGACAATTGATTGTGTATGTGTGCCACTGAGAGGGTGAATGGACAAAACAAAATATTCAAGTGAACAGGGTAGGTGCCAGGCGCCCTAGTTTGTGTCATGAACTGCAACACTGCTGAGGGTTTTCAACACTCAACGGTTTCCCAATGTGTGGTCGAGAATGGTCCAACACCCAAAGGACATCCAGCCAACGTGACACAACTGTGGAAAGCATTGGAGTCAACATGGGCCAGCATCCCTTTGGAACGCTTTGAACATCTTGTAGTTGTAGATGTCATATGCCCAGATGAATTGAGGCTATTCTGAGGGCAAAATGGGCAAAACTCAATATTTGGAAGGTATTCCAAATGTTTGATAGACTCAGTGTATTGTGATCACCAAACATGTGCATTTTTGCATATGTGAATACTTTTTGCATCACTGACTACTGTACACCACAAAAACAACCCACTGTACCTTAAACGCACAAACGCTCCCACCAGCAGTAGCGATGCTTCCCTGCTCCGCAAGATGCGCGCACTAAACACCATATTGTGCTTACCTTCCGTTATTGGTGTGAACCGTGCGCCATATATGGGAAGGTAGAGCGAGCGAGAGAGAGAGAGAGAGCTGTCAAGTCTGTTTAGATTTCTGCATAAGCACTGTTTGAACTGGCAGGAGATTCATTCACCAATAGTAATTGCGCTCAACCGACAAGGAAAGCTATACACTCGCATGTGCACTTATCATTTAAAACGACGCGGATATGTCTACAGTCATGATTTTTACGCACCGGTGAAACGTATTTTTTTTCATATCATAGATTATTCAAAAGAACAAAGGATATCGTCAGATCAGTGAACACCATATTTATAGCCTAGTTATTGCACAAGTAATTATATACAACAGGCGGGAATTCCGTTAAAAGTGAAAGATGTCCAGGAAAAAGGCAGTGAAAGGCAAGGGGAGCTCCAAAAGCCCGACTGCATCTCCGAACAAGAGCAAAGACAGCGGGAAAAGTGGTAAAGGGATCGGAGCCGGGGCTCCATCCAACGGATTGATATATCCGAGCCGCCCCTCACTCAGCAACAGTAGGGAGTTTTATGATATCACTTTTAAGGTAAGACTTTTTACGCACACATATTGTCAATATTCTCCCATCTCCAGTTGGCCATATCAGTCACTCAAATAGGCTACTTCAACGTTGATGTGCCACTCAATGTACAATGACAGACAGTGTGACTCGAGCCTTTTGGCGCCCCTAAGCGATATTTGGTTCTTAATATTTGGTTTGGTTTTAACATCCCACAAACCAGCTTGTAAAAAAGAAAATGAAAGAAAATGAAACACATCAACACGGTCAAAAAGTGGCATGATGTAATTTGGAGTTCCACTCTGATGCACGCTCCAAAACATATATAAACGCGCGGCATCGCCGATTCATAGTGTTGAATTCGGAAGTTTACATACACTTAGGTTGGAGTCATTAATTAAAACCTGTTTTTCAACCACTCCACAAATTTCTTCATAACAAACTAGAGTTTTGGCAAGTTGGTTAGGACATCTACTTTGTGCATGACACAAGTAATGTTTCCAACAATTGTTTACAGACAGATTATTCACTTATAATTCACTGTATCACAATTCCAGTGGGTCAGAAGTTCACATACACTAAGTTGACTATGCCTTTAAACAGCTTGGAAAATTCCAGAAAAGGATGTCATGGTTTTAGAAGCTTCTGATAGGCTCATTGACATCATTTGAGTCAATTGGAGGTGTACCTGTGGATGTATTTCAAGGTCTACCTTCAAATTCAGTGCCTCTTTGCTTGACATCATGGGAAAATCAAAGGAAATCAGCCAAGACCTCAGAAAAATAAATCTGGTTCATCCTTGGGAGCAATTTCCAAATGCCTGAAGGTACCACGTTCATCTGTGCAAACAATAGTACGCACTTATAAACACCATTGGACCACGCAGGCATCATACCGCTCAGGAAAGAGATGCGTTCTGTCTCCTAGAGATGAACGTACTTTGGTGCGAAAAGTGCAAATCAATCCCAGAACAACAGCAAAGGACCTTGTGAAGATGCTGTAGGAAACAGGTCCAAAAGTATCTATATTCACAGTAAAACGAGTCCTATATCGATATAACCTGAAAGGCTGCTCAGCAAGGAAGAAGCCACTGCTCCAAAACCGCCATATAAAAGCCAGACTACGGTTTGCAACTGCACATGGGGACAAAGATCGTACTTTTTGGAGAAATGTCCTCTGGCCTGATGAAACGAATGACCATCATTATGTTTGGAGGAAAAAGGGAGGGGCTTGCAAGCTGAAGAACACCATCCCAACCGTGAAGCAAGGGGGTGGCAGCATCATGTTGTGGGGGTGCTTTGCTGCAGGAGGGACTAGTGCACTTCACAAAATAGATGGCATCATGAGGGAGGAAAATTGTGTGGATATAATTGAAGCAACATCTCAAGACATCAGTCAGGAAGTTAAAGCTTGGTCGCAAATGGGTTTTCCAAATGGACAATGACCCCAAACATTCTTCCAAACTTGTGGCATAATGGCTTAAGGAGAACAAGTCAAGGTATTGGAGTGGCCATCACAAAGCCCTGACCTCAATCCTATAGAAAACTTGTGGGCAGAACTGAAAAAGCGTGTGAGAGCAAGGAGGCCTACAAACCTGACTCAGTTACACCAGCTCTGTCAGGAGGAATGGGCCAAAATTCACCCAACTTATTAAGTTAAACAATTGAAATGTAATGCTACCAAATACTAATTGAGTGTATGTAAACAGTGTTACCCCACTGTTTGTAGGCTGTCATTGTAAATAAGAATTTGTTCTTAACTGACTTGGCTAGTTAAATAAAGGTTAAATAAAATAAAAAAATATGTAACTTCAACTGTAAATCCATCAGACATGGACAACTGCATCAACTTTTTTGATAAACTGCTACAGAAGGCCGGACAGGCCATTGATAAGGAGGCTGCTCGGCCCCAAGAGAGCCTTGCTGATACCATGGGCTCGTGGGGCCAGCCTGGAGAAGAAGAAGAGAAAGAGGAAGAAGAGCTCAGGACCTGTGGATTTTAGCTCCGAGTCCACTGCCGCCTGCACTGGACCCAGCGCGTCTCCAGAGACCTCTGGGATAGGCCTGATTCCAGAGATCTGGCAGATGATTAAGGACCTGCTGAAGCTCACTCCAGAGACCCTCCTAAAGATTGAGACGTCTACGGGCAAATGACCTGCCAGTGAAAAAACAGATCTATTAACACCCTTCTTCAAGACAGAAGTTTTATTTAATTACATTCATTTATTTTGATTACATCAGTGTCTCTCAATTTTATATATATATATATATATATATATATATATATACATACAATGCATTTGGAAAGTATTCAGACATCAGTGTCTCTCAATTATATATATATATATATATATATATATATATATATATATATATATATATATACATACATACAATGCCCTTGGTAAGTATTCAGACCCCTTGACTTTTTCCACATTTTGTTATGTTACAGCCTGAACATAAAACGGATTTAATAAAAAACATTAATCAGCAATCTACACACAATACCCCATTATGACAAAGCGAAGACAGGTGTTAAGAAATTTGTGTTTGCAAATTTATGAAAAATTTGAAACAGAAAGTATTCAGACCGTTTGCTATGAGACTCAAAATTGAGGTCAGGTGCATCCTGTTTCCATTGATCATCCGTAAGATGTTTCTACAACTTGATTGGAGTCCACCTGTGATAATTTCAATTGATTGGACATGATTTGGAAAGGCATTCACCTGTCTATATAAGGTCCCACTGTTCACGTTGCATTTCAGAGCAAAAACCAAGCCATGAGGTCAAAGGAATTGTCCGTATAGCTTCGAGACAGGATTTTGTCGAGGCACAGATCTGAGGAAGGGTACCAAAACATTTCTACAGCATTGAAGGTCCCCAAGAACACAGTGGCCTCCATCATTCTTAAATGTAAGAAGTTTGGAACCACGAAGTCTCTTCCTAGAGCTGGCTGCCCAGCCAAACTGAGCAAACGGGGGAGAAGGTCCTTGGTCCGATGGTCACTCTGACAGAGCTCTAGATGTCCTCTGTGGAGATGGGAGAACCTTCCAGAAGGACACACATCTCTTCAGCACTCCACCAATCAGGCCTTTATGGTAGAGTGGCCAGACGGAAGCCACTCCTCAGTAAAAAGCACATGACAGCCTGCTTGGAGTTTGTAAAAAGGCACCTAAAGACTCTCAGACCATGAGAAACAAGATTCTCTGGCTTGATGAAACCAAGATTAAACTCTTTGGCCTGAATGCCAAGCTTCACGTCTGGAGGAAACATGGCACAGGACTTGAACTCAATCAAACATCTCTGGAGAGACCTGAAAATTGCTGTGCAGCAACTCTCCCCATCCAAACTGATAGAGCTTGAGAGGATCTGCGGTGAAGAATGGGAGAAACTCCCCAAATACAGGTGTGCCAAGCTTGTCATGTCATTCCCAAAAAGACTCAAGGCTGTAGTCGCTGCCAAAGATGCTTCAACAAACTACTGAGTAAATCTGATATTTCAGATTGTTAAAATAAATAAATAAATGCAAACATTTCTTAAAACCTTTTTATTCATATATTCAGTCTGGAGACGCCTTGGAGAACGCCTGCAACATCCTCCAGCATGATCGGTTTGGCGGTGGGTTAGTCATGGTGTGGGGTGGCATTTCTTTGGGTGGCCGCACAGCCCTCCATGTGCTCGCCAGAGGTAGCCTGACTGCTATTAGGTGCCGAGATGAGATCCTCAGACCCCTTGTGAGACCATATGCTGGTGCGGTTGGCCCTGGTTTCCTCCTAATGCAAGACAATGCTAGACCTCATGTGGCTGAAGTGTGTCAGCAGTTCCTGCAAGAGGAAGGCATTGATGCTATGGACTGGCCCACCCGTTCCCCAGACCTGAATCCAATTGAGCACATCTGGGA
This sequence comes from Oncorhynchus kisutch, assembly GCF_002021735.2. NCBI lineage: Eukaryota > Metazoa > Chordata > Actinopteri > Salmoniformes > Salmonidae > Oncorhynchus > Oncorhynchus kisutch. The sequence goes on from NC_034198.2 coordinate 10,622,586, forward strand.
CATCATGTCTCGCTCCATCCACCAACGCCACGTTGCACCACAGACTGTCCAGGAGTTGGCGGATGCTTTAGTCCAGGTCTGGTAGGAGATCCCTCAGGAGACCATCCGCCACGTCATCAGGAGCATGCCCAGGCATTGTAGGGAGGTCATACAGGCACGTGGAGGCCACACACACTACTGAGCCTCATTTTGACTTGTTTTAAGGACATTGCATCAAAGTTGGATCAGCCTGTAGTGTGGTTTTCCACTTTAATGTTGAGTGTGACTCCAAATCCAGACCTCCATGGGTTGATACATTTGATTTCCATTGATAATTTTTGTGTGATTTTGTTGTCAGCACATTCAACTATGTAAAGAAAAAAGTATTTAATAAGAATATTTCATTCATTCAAATCTAGGATGTGTTATTTTAGTGTTCCCTTTATTTTTTTGAGCAGTATATATATATGGTTGTTATGGTGTTATCTGAATATAAAAGCAAACATTCTGACCAGCATCAATATCATCAAAAGGTTCAAGTAAAGGCCTCCCGGGTTGCACAGTGGTCTAGGGCACTGCAGCGCTAGCTGTGCCACCAGAGACTCTGAGTTCGCGCCCAGGCTCTGTCGCAGCCGGCCTCGACCTGGAGGTCCGTGGGGCGACGCACAATTTGCCTAGCGTCGTCCGGATTAGGGAGGTTTTGGCTGTTTGTTTTTTTAAGGTTAAAATAAATCAAGACATTTTAGAACCAAGGCACATGACATTTGCCTAATGATTGTTATGGATGTTTTGTTACATTACACTGCATAATGAACTGACATTAACAACTGTATTGTCAACTCCTGGGCCACAGCTGTGTCAACAAGGATATGGGAGACAAGTGTGTGCCACTGCCAAAGCAGCACTCAAACATGCACAATGGGACAAGAACAAACACTGACATGCTACGCAGGGCACCACACCATCCCACCCCACACCACACCACATAAGGGATTATGAGCCTGGCGTCGGAAAGTGTGTACAACTCATCAATCATTTATACATTCAGATTACTGTAGTAGCTGGACGTGAGTGTTGCCTAGTTGTATCATGCCTGCGTTGTACTCATGCCATCTGGTTGTGTGTGTGTGGGGGGGGGGGGGGTGTATGTGGAAAAGTGTCATTTCCAAGGATGCATAGGATCTAGTGTGCATATCCAGGTCAAACCTTTATTTCTTATTATAAACTGGGTGGTTCGAGCAATGAATGCCAATTGGCTGACAAGCATGATATATTAGTATGCCATGGGTATATGGTCTGATATATTATTTTTACTGCTCTAATTATGTTGGTAAACAGTTTTTAATTGCAATAAGGTACCTCTGGGATTTGTGGGATTTTACCAATATACCATGGCTACGGGGGGCAGTGTAGCCTAGTGGTTAGAGTGTTGGACTAGTAACCGAAAGGTTGCAAGTTCAAATCCCCGAGCTGACAAGGTACACATCTGTCATTCTGCCCCTGAACAGGCAGTTAACCCACTGTTCCTAGGTTGGCATTGAAAATAAGAATTTGTTCTTAACTGACTTGCCTAGTTAAATAAAGGTACAAGCCGTGTTGCGTTGTGCATAAGAACAGCCCTTAACTGTGGGATGGCCATATACCACACCTCCTTGGGCCTTATTGCTTAAACCTAAACTTAAACCTAAACTCAAGTCAAGTTCTATAGCCTCCACAGCTAAACTGCACTGCGGTACTACAATAACCAACTTGAGAACACTGCAAAATTAGCCTAGTATTGCCCCATCTTCAGTTCCGGTGCCCCCTGTTCTTCCCACCTCTTTCCCAGATCGCTCCCATAGGATGCAGACTTCAGTCTTTCTCTTTGATGTGAGAGTGAGCGCTTCGCTCAGATGCCAGCTTGTTTACTCTGTAGCTGTGTATTTTTATGTGAACTGAACTGTGTTTTTGAAGATGTGAATTCATTTGTCCCTCTGAGCTGTTTGAGCACAGTCTGAGCTACACTTCCCACGCATATGCAAACAGGCACGCACGCATGCACGCACGCACACACACGCACACACACACACACACACACACACACACACACACACACACACACACACACACACACACACACACACACACACACACACACACACACACACACACACACACACACACACACACACACACACACTTCCGAGTCTCCCCTTTATCGTTGATCCTCCTATTCTGGTCTCCCCTGGCCTTGACTTACAGTTTAATAGAGTGAGTTTGCCACACTAAGAGGGAAAGAAGTCTGAGGTAGACAGTGATTCGTGTCAGATATGGAGGTCTGAAGGCAGGTTAGGTGATTTCTCAGACAGACACAGACTCATTACCCAGACTTAGACAAATCACCTCACTGTGTGTCGTAAAGCTACATGGTGTGGTGATCATTGACCTTCACTACTGAGCACATTGCCATTGGGATTCAGAGGAGATGGAGGTGCTCAGCAGATGGAGATGCATCCGCCGTTTTTTCTGTCTGTCTTTCTCTTTGTCTCTATCCGTCTGTTTCTGTCTCTCTCTCTCTCTCTCTCGTTGTCTCTGTCTCTGTCCGTCTCTCTGTCTCTGTCTCTGTCCGTCTCTCTGTCTCTGTCTCTGTCCATCTCTCTGTCTCTGTCTGTCTCCATCTCTCTCGCTCACGCGCTCTCTCGCTCACGCGCTCTCTCGCTCTCACTCTGGGTGTACAGGCTGTGTACAAGCCCGACAATGTGGATAATCTTCCAAGGGACCATGAGAACATAAAATGAAGTCATTTGTGTCTCTCTACAGGTGATGCTGGTGGGAGACTCAGGTGTAGGTAAGACTTGCCTGCTGGTTCGCTTCAAGGACGGAGCTTTCTTGGCCGGCAGCTTTATTTCTACTGTGGGCATTGACTTCAGGGTGAGTAGACACCACACTCACACTCTCACTTACGCACACACCACACACCACACCACACTTACACGGGATTGATTATTTGAAGAATGCGGAATATGTCCATTGATAAATCCTGCAGGAACCAAGTAAAGTGCAAAGACTTCAAATGTATAAAAGGATATTTTGGAATTGAAAAGTGGGTTTGCCTTTTTTAAGATTTCACGAGATCCGATAGCATTTCAGATATTGATTCAAGGCTTCAATATTCTTTAGGTTCAGGCCTCCATTGTCATACGTGTTATAGATATATTTCCTTTTGACCTTTTCTGGTTTACCATTTCATTTACACTAAAATATCTTGGCTCGAAACTGCTGAAAGATGGAAGTGATCGATGAACTGAGAGACAATTAAGTTGTTTATCACTGTCCCTCTGCTATATGAAGACACAGTTTTACCTTTCCACGGCAATAGTATTTAGTCAATTTTGGCTAGATTCAAATCAAAGTTGTCCTTTACATGATCCTTCATTATTTCTAGGGTGTGGATGCCAAGCATGTCCACTGGGAAGAAGATGCTAGTCAACGGGGTTAGCGCTTCCTCAAACGGAAAAAAATGTCATTTATAAAATAAACCCTTCAAAGGAATGCGGTTTGATGACACTTTTCTTACGATGATTCCTTTGGTTCAACCTCAGAAAAAAAAATCTTGAACACTTTTCCCATTTTCCCATCCAAGCTGTCCTTGATCTGTAAATAAAACCATTAATCCTTTCTGCATAAAGGCTCTCAAGCTCATGTTGTCTATCTGGAGGTTCTACTACTGCATATACATTTGTTTATTCAATTCATTCATCTTTAATTTAATACATTTTCCCTCCTAAGATGTTTCTTTTTTCCCACGATGACCACTTGGGGCTGTAACGACGTAGGATGACACCGAGATCCGAACCTTGGTAATGTTTTAATAAAAAAATAAAACATATATAGATTTTGTACACAATAAAGAAACAAAATTATGGGTCAACATCTAAATATTGCTCCCAGCATTGATCAAAGATCAGAATGTTTATATTCTTGATCGGACAGAGCTCCAATCGCACCTGCCTCTTTGCGAATGAGTGGAATTATGAACAGTGGTTTGTTCATTATGTTCACATGCGTCCTCAGGATTTTTAGCAGCACATTCACCACTCTCTCAAACAGCTAACTCCGCCCTCTCATGGCACGTGAAACAAACTACCCCAGCTCGAAGTCGACTCAAAGTCGGCATCGACTCAAAGTGTTTGTAGATTGACTGAGAGGAAGGAACATACAGCAGCCAAGGTGATAATGGCTGGAGTCATTTTTGCTTGTCTTTGCTGTTCTCCAAATTGCATTTTAAATGTTTGTAATTGTATAGAAATGCAGTAAATGAGCTTCAACTTTCAAAAAATGTCCTGAGGGACACTTACCCCTTACGGACCTCACTAAAATTCAAAACCTGGTTACAGCCCTGGTGACCATTGCTTATGGACACTAATACCCTTTTCCATCCAAACTGTACCGCCAGTTCCACCCCTGGGGTTTGTATGTTTTCCCATTTGCTGAAACTACACTGAACAAAAATATAAACACAAAATGCAACAATTTCAAAGATTTGACTAAATTGCACTTACTACAAGGAAATCAGTCAATTGAAATACATTAATCAATGGATTTCACATGACTGGGAATATAGATATATATCTGTTGGTCACAGATACCTTAAATAAAAAAGTAGGGGTGTGGCTCAGAAAACCAGTCAGTGTCTGGTGTGACCACCATTTGCCTCATGCAGCGTGACACATCTCCTTCGCATAGGGTTGATCAGGCTGTTGATTGTGGCCTGTGGAATGTTGTCCCACTCTTCTTCAATGGCTATGCAAAGTTGTTGGGAACTGGAACACGCTGCCATACGTCGATCCAGAGCATCCCAAACATGCTCAATGGGTGACATGTCTGGTGAGTATGCAGGCCATGGAAGAACTGGGACACTTTCAGCTTTCAGGAATTGTGTAAAGATCCTTGCGACATGGGGCTGTGTATTATCATGCTGAAACATGAGGGGAATGGCACAACAATGGGCCTCAGGATCTCGTCACAACTGCCTGGTACAGTTGAAACCTGTGATTCATCCATGAAGAGCACACTTCTCCAGCGTGCCAGTGGCCATTGAAGGTGAGCCTTTGCCCACTGAAGTCAATTACAACGTCAAACTACAGTCAGGTCAAGACCCTGGTATGGGATGACAAGCACGCAGATGAGCTTCCATGAGACGGTTTCTGACAGTTTGTGCATACATTCTTTGGTTGTGCAAACCCACAGTTTCATCGGCTCCGGGTCTTTGGTCTCAGATGATTCCACAGGTGTAGAAGCTGGATGTGGATGTCCTGGACTGGTGTGGTCTGAGGTTGAGAGGCCGGTTGGACGTACTGCCAAATTCTCTAAAACAATATTGGAGGCTTATGGTCGATAAACATTCAACAGCTCTGGTGAACATTCCTACTGTCAGCATGCCAATTGCATACTTCCTCAAAACTTGTGTGGCATTGAGTTCTGTGACAAAATGGCACATTTTAGAGAGAGTGGCCTTTTATTGCCCCCAGCACAAGGTGCACCTGTGTAATGAACATAATCAGCTTCTTGATATGCCACACCTGTCGGGTGGATAAATTTTCTTGGCAAAGGAGAAATGCTCACTAACAGGGATGTAAACAGATTTGTGCACAAAACTTGAGAGAAGCTTTCTGTGCGTATGGAAAATATCTGCAATCTTTTATTTCAGCTCATGAAACATGGGACCAACACTTTACATGTTGCATTTATATTTTTGTTCAGTATAGTTAAGACATCCTACCTTACTAAAGCCAACTCGTACAGAAGCAGCACGGAACGGAACCTGTTTAAAGCCCGGACAGTTCAGTTCAGTTCGGTACTTATTACAAGTGGAAAGAGGTCAAAGTGAGGCAGAAGCACAAATCAAATCAAAATCAAATCAAATCAAATGCATTTATATAGCCCTTCGTACATCAGCTGATATTTCAAAGTGCTGTACAGAAACCCAGCCTAAAACCCCAAACAGCAAGCAATGCAGGTGTAGAAGCACGGTGGCTAGGAAAAACTCCATAGAAACCTAGAGAGGAACCAGGCTATGTGGGGTGGCCAGTCCTCTTCTGGCTGTGCCGGGTGGAGATTATAACAGAACATGGCCAAGATGTTCAAATGTTCATAAATGACCAGCATGGTCGAATAATAATAAGGCAGAACAGTTGAAACTGGAGCAGCAGCACGGCCAGGTGGACTGGGGACAGCAAGGAGTCATCATGTCAGGTAGTCCTGGGGCATGGTCCTAGGGCTCAGGTCCTCCGAGAGAGAGAAAGAAAGGATCAATGGTGGAAAAAGTACTCAAATATCATACTTGAGTAAAAGTAAAGATAGTCGAAAATGACTCAAAGTGAAAGTCACCCAGTAAAATACTACTCGAGTAAAAGTCTAAAAGTATTTGGTTTTAAATATACTTATAGTATCAAAAGTTAATGTAATTGCAAAAATATACTTCAGTATACAAAAGTAAAAGTGAAAGTATAAATACATTTTATTTACACATAGCCAGGGGCACACTCCAACACAGACACAAATTTATAAACAAAGCGTTTGTGTTTACTGGGTCCGACATGATCAGAGTCAGTAGGGATGACCAGGGATGTTCTCTTGACAAGCGTGTGAACTGGACCATTTTCCTGTCAAAATGTAATGAGTACCTTTGGGTGTCAGGGAAAATGTATGGAGTAAAAAGTACATTATTTTCTTTAGCCTGACAAAGATGTTGGTTCCCAATTGGGGACCAGCCCCCCCACCGTCAGCTGGAACGGTGGCGCACGGAATGCAGAAATATTCTTAGAAATATTTAACCTCCACACATTAACAAGTCCAATAGCTCAAATGAAAGATAAACAACTTGTTTATCTAGCCAGCAAGTCAGATTTCTAAAATGTTTTACGGCGAAAACATAGCACATATTTATGTCAAACCACCACCGAAGACACACCGAAGACACAGCTAATTTCCATAGCCAAATTGAACAAAATATGCAATCACCAAACGCAGGATTAAAAGAAAAATAATTTCACTAACCTTTTGAAATCTTCATCAGATGACAGTAATATAACATGTTACACAGTACATTTATGTTTTTTTCAATAATATGCTATAAATATCCATAAATCTCTGTTTACAATGACGCCATGTTAAAAAAATGCTACTCAAATGTCCGGAGAAATGACGATGGCTTCGGCACACGCCGTCAGCTAACATGGAATACCCAACATAAACTTTGACTAAATATGCATGTTCTACATATATATAGAAAGATACACTTCTTCTAAATGCAATCGCTGTGTTACATTTATTTTTAACTTTACAGATTTCGTTCACTAGGCTATAATGTGAGTCGGCGCTCAGGAATTAGCATTTTGGCTCCTCTATCTCGGAGTCCACAGAAACCCAAATTTAACACATAAATGTTCCCTTACCTTTGCTGTTCTTCCATCAGAAGACCTGGAAGGGTTTATACTTACCAAAAACAGCTTTAGTTTTGAAGTCTGTGTCTTTCGGTTATCAAACACGACATATTTCGGTTGAAATGCAGCCAAAAAGTAAAGTTGGTGCGCACCAAAACGTCAAAATTACATATTATATGTCGACTAAACTTGGCAAACTTGGTTCAGAACACAGCGTTAGCATGCTATATAGCTTCACAGCAATTGTCAGGACGAAGAGAAACACAGGCATCGTTTAATCAATCTTGGAAGAAAGACACCACAGGAGCAGAACACGCATGAGAGTAACCTGTTTTCTCGTGTGACCGAAAGGATTCGGCCTGTCATTACTCTCGTGAGCACGCGATTCACACAATGAGAAGCCCCATTGAAAGCGGACACCGCGCTGAAGGCATAGGAACTGTTCCCAGGACTGTAGGTGCTTGGGAAGGGTGGGGGCGATGACGTCAAAGTTGGGCCAACTTTTTGGATGACAAGAGAGAGTTTGGGAGAATGAGTGCCCTGAGAGTTCTGCATTACTTACAATTTAATTTAAACGGTTTTACAAGCTTTAGAGTGTTTTCTATTCAATAATAATTTTTAATTGCATATATTAGCAATTTTTGACAGATTTCTTTTCTGTTTACCATGGGCACGCAATCACCCCAAAGGGGGCAGCAATCAGCCCTATCCTTTTAAGAATGTGGTGAAGTAAAAGTAAAAGTAGTCAAAAAGACAAATAGTAAAGTACAGATACCCAAAAAAACTACTAAGTCATTTTACTTAAGTACTTTACACCACTGCAAATGATACACACACAGTGACGGAGAGAACAAAAACACTCAATCTCATGCTCTTCTCCTCAATATATCTGTTTATTAACTTTCTCTCCTCCTCTTCCTCCTTCAGTTGTTTGACTTCTTGATGAAACAATGAGTAAAGTGAATGACTCACAGACAGTTTCAAGTGTGGATGCCCTTGATAACACTCATACACTATATTTATTCTGTGTTTGCGCAGCGAGCACACTGATGCCATTAGGATATGAGGAAGGCGGCATGGGCGGCTGGTTGATTTGATTTATCTCTCCCTTCATTGGCAGAGGGAGTCCTGGGTTTATTTTTCATATCAGTCGTTGTCGGTATGTCTCAGGAGTGTGCTTGCTCATGTGTGGGAGCTATTAAACTGGAGCTTACCATTCAGTTTCCTTCCTTCTCCTCTGAGGGAAGGAGAGGGAGAGGGAGAGATCGATGTGTGTTTGTGTTGGGGGCTGAAATGTGTTTCAAACAGTATGTTAGAGAGTGAAGAGAAAGAGGGAATGGGAGAAAGAGGGTGGGATAATGAAAGATTGGCAGTAAAACGATTAGACAAAGTGCTAAAAGGCAAAACAATGCACTATATTAGGAGATAGAGAGGGAGAGAGAGGCCAATGTAGCTCAGATGTGGGGTTTGGAGTGGCCCTCTTTCAGCTGCCCGTTCTGAGCAGATGGCTTTTCTCTCTCTCTCTCTCTCTCTCTCTCTCTCTCTCTCTCTCTCTCTCTCTCTCTCTCTCTCTCTCTCTCTCTCTCTCTCTCTCTCTCTCTCTCTCTCTCTCTCTCTCTCTCTCTCTCTCTCTCTCTCTCTCTCTCTCTCTCTCTCTCTCTCTCTCTCTCTCTCTCTCTCTCTCTCTCTCTCTCTCTCTCTCTCTCTCTCTCTCTCTCTCTCTCTCTCTCTCTCTCTCTCTCTCTCTCTCTCTCTCTCTCTCTCTCTCTCTCTCTCTCTCTCTCTCTCTCTCTCTCTCTCTCTCTCTCTCTCTCTCTCTCTCTCTCTCTCTCTCTCTCTCTCTCTCTCTCCCCCAGCCCCCTAGCCTCTAGTGCTGTATCGCCCAGCAGCAGCAGTACAACATCTAATCATTAAAGGAGTGGTGCGGTCAGCGAGGAGGCCAGCGGAGCCACAACACCTCTTCCGTGTGTTGTGTAGTGTGACAGGACTCACTGACCAGTGACCACACAGGGACATGGGTAATTGCATTGTGGCAATCTGAGGTGATGTGTGCACAATTAGACCACACTCTTAACTTGCTCTGCTGGGAGGAGAGGTGGAGATGGAGATGGGAAAAGGATTGAAAAGAAATTGCTCATTTTAAAGTGTGTTCTTTTCTCTGAAGAATAGGCTGCTTTTGAATCATTGCAGTCTCAATAAATACGAAATCACACTCCTAATGATACTGTAGAACTGAAAGATTTATTCAAAGATGCATTTAATGATTTATTCATGGTTTTATCATTAAACTCTCCTAGCCTGGAGGTTGGAATACATGGAGAGTTTTTTTTAAGGAAAACTGTGACTTTTATTGAGGCCATAACAGTTCCTCAAACATGTCCTGTCAGCAAAGACTTCAACATATAGGCTGTTATCTACAGAAAAGGATGGTGGTTATTGGTAGTTCAAGGCTGTTGTTTATTTTGTGTTTGCTATTTTCTAACGACGCCTGTGCTATAATTAAGCAATAAGGCATGAGGAGGTGTGGTATATGGTCAATATACCACAGCTAAGGGCTTCTCTTAGCACAACACAACGCGGAGTGCCTGGACACTGTCCTTAGCCGTGGTATTAGTCATTTACTTGATAGCTACCTACACAAATAGCTAGCTAGAACAAAGTGTTAATAAGATAAATTCATTAAAAAGATTAAAAGCAATACAACTAATTTCTCCAGTAGCATTAGAATGACACATTTCCTGAACAAATTCAGTGATATCTGCCAACCAGACGTCCTATATCACAAACTCCCGAGGTGCCTTATTTTTTTTATTATAAACTGGTTACCAATGTAATTAGAGCAGTAAAAAATAAATGTTTTGTCATACCCGTGGAATACGGTCTGATATACCACGGCTTTCAGTCAATCAGCATTCAGAGCTCGAACAACCTAGTTTATAAATGGGTTTAATACATATTGTAAAAGTGCAGCACATTAATACAAGTCTCAGGACCATAAAAATGTCAGCCAAGAAAATACATGGCTGTAATAAACAGGATATAATACTAATAAGCTAGTTGATGCTGTGTTTGCATGTTGGCATATTCATGCTTGCCTTTCACACACATGCACGTCCAAGCGTACAACCTAGCCTAGTGCATCTAGTTCAGAAGATGGAAATTGTACACACACTATACATGACAAAGTATGTGGACATCCCTTCAAATGAGTGGATTCAGCCATTTCAGCCACACCCGCTACTGACAGGTGTATGAAATCGAGCATACAGCCATGCAATCTCGATAGACAAACATTGGCAGTAGAATGGCCTTACTGAAGAGGTCAGAGACTTTCAACAATAGCTCAGCCGCGCAGTGGTTGGCCACACAAGCTCACAGAATGGGACTGCCGAGTGCTGAAGCACCTAGCGCATAAAAAACGTCTGTCCTCGTTTGCAACACCCACTACCGAGTTCCAAACTGCCTCTGAAAGCAACATTAGCATAATAACTGTTCGTCGGGAGCTTCATGAAATGGGTTTCAAGGGACGAGCAGCCGCACACAAACCTAAGATCACCATACGCAATGCCAAGCTTTGACTGGAGTGGTGTAAAGCTCACTGCCATTTGTCTCCTGAGTGGCACAGCGGTCTAAGGCACTGCATCTCAATTCTAGAGGGATCACTACAGACCCTGGTTCGATTCCAGGCTGTATCACAACCGGATGTGATTGGGAATCCCATAGGGCGGCGCACAATTGACCCAGCATCGTCCAGGTTAGGGTTTGGCCGGGGTAGGCTGTCATTGTAAATAAGAATGTGCTCTTAACTGACATGCCTAGTTCAATAAAGGTTAAAAAATATATACGTATGTAGTGAATGTCTATGTCTGGTCGTCACAAAAACAAATGCAAATGATCTGTAACCAATTCTCTAAAACGTGCCCAAAGGTGGAGATTTAATCTCACTCTCTTAAAAAATGTAGATTTCTGTAATCAATTCAGGTCTGATTTACATGAATTTATCCTCCTCAACAAAGAGTCTGTGAATTATAATAGATTCCTGTAGGATGCCGTGAAAGTGTTCATTAGAAACAATGAGTGGCAACCCGTCTTTCAGGGAAGGTGGGGCAGAGCCCCATAGTTCGCCTGTTTTGCATGTTATTATGGCATTAATACATGTCACATATCAATTTGCAAACAATGTAAAACTATTTTTTTTTAAATCATTGAGTTAATAAAGCCGCATAATACGAATATGGTCTTTTTTTGTTTTCTTGAGTAAGGCAGCTCCAAAATGCAAGTGTTTCAGCCTAGCTCAGTGCTTTCTGTGGTGGTGGGGCAGCCAGCAGAAAATACAGAGTCTAGGGGTTGGTAATTATCTATAGTTGTGCTGTGATTGGGTAATGTTCTCTAATTGCGTTTACTGATTGGCTATGTGTTCCGTCACACATGGGGACACTACGTCATCGCCAATTCTAAGGGTAGAGCTCAAAAATTCAAGCCCCTTGGGAGCTGCCATATAGTTACATTAGAAGTGCCAATCCAAGTTCATTGGCCACAGATAAAATGACATCAAATAACATAATATCTATAGTAGCTTTGATTGGACTGATCATGTCAACATTATACTTTCAAAATCTTAGCTAGCAAGCTAGCAGTCATCATCATGAATCAAGCCGACAATCTATTGGCAAATTATTCTTAGCCCTTGTCATATGAAGAGAAATATTGAATATAATTTTTTGATAAAATGTATCGGTTCTCATTGTCCATTGGACATAAACATTACACAACACATTGGAAATCGCAAATTCAACAATGAGTGGTTTGAAATGAATTAGTAGCTAACTGCTAAATAGCAGGCTAATTAGTAGCCTGCTATTCAGTGGAGTGGCTGTGTGGTCCCAAGTCTGGCTTTAAGGGTCTCTTTTCCAAGCTTAAAATGATAAACCTTCAACATGCTGTCAAATAACTGTTAACACAAAATGGGAAATCTGACTTCAGTGAGTTCAGGACAACTGGGAACTTGGGGAAAAAACGAACTACGAATGGGAAAATACGTTTTGTAAGTCAGAATTGTAAGTCGGGATCTCAGGCTTCTTTCTAGAGCTACGACCTGATGATCACTGACGTCATCATGATTTTACCTTGTTTTTTTCCCGGGGTTCCTAGTTGTCTTGAAAGTACCATAAATCCAGAGAATGCCAGACTTTGGTGATAAAGTTTGATGACAAAATTTGCCCACGAAGGACAGCCGCACCACCTTCCTGTTCAAGTGAGCATAGCACAACAAGGTGAGTCCAGAAACGTCTTGTATTCTGCTGCCTAAATGATGTAATATTCCAGAGAGATATGTATACTGTAGCTAAGAAAGTAATACCAAGTGTATGTTGTGTATTAAGCTGCCCATGTGCCTCACCCTAATAATTTGGTCTATTTTCCCCTCTTAATTTTGTCTACTGTTCTGACTTGGTGATGCACATGTAGCCTGTTTTAGAGAAATGTAATCATCGAATATTGTAAGCGCTTTCATTGTCTGCTTATATGCACCCTGTATTTATCCTGCAGTTCTGACTTGGTGTAGAGTACATTTCAAAAGTGCTGAACAAATAGTTATATTGACTACGTCCTAGGTCGCTCATGAATATCTTAATCGAAATTACGGATTGCATCTCTTTCCGCTTGTCGTCCCCTTATTCCATAGTTTGTACATCCCAATTGTCAGTAGAAACCACATTTGTTTAAGCAAGTCAACCTATATCAGCTACACTACCGGTCAAAAGTTTTAGAACACTTACTCATTCAACGGTTTTTATTTATTTCAACTATTTTCTACATTGTAGAATAATGGTGAAGACATCAAAACTATGAAATAACGCATATGGAATCATGTAGAAGCCAAAAAAGTTTTAAACAAATTATATTTTACATTTGAGATTCTTCAGTTTTGATGACAGCTTTGCACACACTTGGCATTCTCTCAACCAGCTTCATGAGGTAGTCACCTGGAATGCATTTTAATTAACAGGTGTGTCAAATGACAATCCATCATTACTTTAAGACATGAAGGTCAGTTAATACAGGACATTTCAAGAACATTGAAAGTTTTTTCAGGTGCAGTCGCAAAAACCAGTCACTACTTCTGCCGAAGACGGTCCCTCTCCTTGTTCGGGCGGTGTTCGGCGGTTGACGTCACCGATCTTCTAGCCATCACTGATCCATTTTTCATTTTCCATTGGTTTTGTCTCGTCTTCCTTCACACCTGGTTCCAATCCCATCAATTACATGTTGTGTATTTAACCCTCTGTTTCCACTCATGTCCTTGTTGGAGATTGTTTGATTGTATGTTAGTGCTAGTATGTGTTGGTGCGCGATGAGTTTTGTACCCATTTTATTATTTTTTTGTATATTTTGGTTTTTGGAGTTTGTGAGTTCTTATTAAATGACTCCGTTTATACCAAGTTCGTTCTCCTGCACCTGACTTACCTGCCACCAGCACGCACATCTCACAAAACCATCAAGCGCTATGATGAAATGAAATAAAGAAAAACCCTTGAATGAGTAGGTTTTCTAAAACTTTTGACCGGTAGTGTATGTTTTTTTTAAAGGCAGTAAATGGGGTAGAATGAACTGTTTCGCTGCCAGACAAGTCTCCGTTGATAGCCAGGTGTAGTAGTGGTAAGGTGTTGGGACTGCTGTTGGGGCAGCTTTATGTAGGCCCTAACAGTTTTTGGGCACCGTTTGTCACCGTTATAGTGCAGTTAATGTTTTGCTTAGTGTTGTGTTGTGTTGTGGCTTTGCTGGCATGCATCGGGGGTTTGCCCCACCAAGATTTACATGCTAAAATCACCACTGGAAACAATACAATAGCAATAGCATCAAACAACAACAAAAATGACCCTAACTTGAGTCCACTTCATCCTCACTAACTCGTCAACAGCAGAACAGTTTCTCTGCCGAGAAGGAGAGAGAATTATTGATAATCAAATCTGAGTTCAATTCCTTACTCTGTTTGAGAGCGGAATTTTGAATTCATAGAGTCCGACAAACTGATTATCTGGACGGTCATAGGCCTAGCTTCCTCTTAGCTAGTAAATTACGCAATAATCCAATATTACGCAATAATGATAGTCTTGCTGACATTGTATTCCATTCATTCTGACGATGGTGCTCGACAGACAATCGGAGACGTCTCCTACATATCGTACACATTACACCCATGTTGACACCAATGCTTCCCACAGTTGTGTCAAGTTGGCTGGATGACCTTTGGGTGGTGGACCATTCTTTATACACACAGGAAACTGTTGAGCGTGAAAAACCCAACAGCGTTGACGTTCTTGACACACTCAAACTGGTGCGCCTGGCACCTACTACAGGACCCTGTTCAAAGGCACATACATCTTTTGTCTTGCCCATTCATCCTCTGAATAAAACAAATGCACAATCCGTGTCTCAATTTTCTCAAGGCTTAAAAAGTATTCTTTAACCAGTCTCATCTCCTTCACCTACACTGATTGAAATGGATTTAACAAGTGACATGAATAAGGAATCATAACTTTCACCTGGATTCACTTGGTCAGTCTTGGTCATGGAAAGAGCAGATGTTCCTAATGTTTTGTACACTCAGTGCAGTTGTCCTTGTCACTTTGGTTTTTGCTTGGTCAACATGGTTTTTGCTTGAATCTAACATGAGACCGAATGTCCCTAGTTCACGTTGCATGTGCCCTCTTCTCTTGACACAGTATTGAATTGTTCCTTCCCTGGTGGTGCAGCATGTGTCAGCTTAGCCTTTAGTTAATGCTAACGCCAAACCAGTGTGGCCTTTTCTCTTATCGGCCAGACAAGCAGAGAGGACCCAATTAAAGATCCAGGAACAGAGGAGCGACCGCCCGAGCAGCATGGCTTATAGTCAGCCTTATCTTTATTAGACCTCTGCTACGGCAGTAACTGTCTGTCTGTCTGTCTGTCTGTCTGTCTGTCTGTCTGTCTGTCTGTCTGTCTGTCTGTCTGTCTGTCTGTCTGTCTGTCTGTCTGTCTGTCTGTCTGTCTGTCTGTCTGAGTTACCTCAGTGTGAATACGGACGGACTGTTCATTCTGCAGATGCATTGTTCCGTAGCCTGGTCTCAGATCTGTGTGTGTTGTCTTGCCAACTCTTTTGAGAGAGCTGAGAGCTGTAAACAATATAATTGCAGACACATAGCTACAGACTCGACTTGATTAGGCATTCTCAAACAAAGGCTACTCATTTTCTACACCCTGAGGGTTTGTCAACGTTCATTTCACATAAAAATAGGTGAGTTGTTTGCAAGCTTCACGCGTGGGGGGAAGCTTCGGAAGCCTGAGATGTGTGAGTAAAACACATTCCCAGGTCACAATAGGGAAAACGCCAGAACCTGCAGATTACCAAGACCAAGGTTTCACTATGTTTGCATAAGCATTCATTACTATTCAACTTTCCCCCTTTCCATATGTATTATTCTTCTGATCTGCTCTGCTCCTGTTTTGGGGTGTGCTAATGTATTCCTGTAGCACACCCAGAACCGAGTTTCGGAAACCCTGCTACACAATGCCTGTGCATTACAGGTTAATTATAATAAAGGAATAGTTTAACAAACCCTGTTATATAGGACTATAGGACAGGCCAAGGAGAGGTGACTCAATGGGCTGTGATGACACACACACCTGAAGCCGTGGAGGCTGTTGTTAGGGCTGCGTTACCTTGACAACGGCTCTACTTGTCCTAGCTGTTATGCACAGTGAGGTGTACTGCCATAGAAATGGAATCCATTGAATGATATTTCTATGTGTACTACACTTTGTTGCTTGGCTAGCTGGCTGGTCCTCCTGTGTGGCGAGATGTCAATTATTACCTGTGATTGGAGCTACATTCGCCTGCATAAGAAACCTTTTCTTTTCCTCGTGTTTCTCCCAAGATGCTTGCAGCTTATGCAGCAGCTTGTGCTATGTCAGAGCACGGGAGAGATAACGATCGTTAAATCCAATTCCAGTCCAAATCTCTTAAAATACCAGGTAAATACCAGACTTAAAGAGGGCTGTCATTTTAAGCCTTACCAATCTCTGTTAGGCAGGATGTGTCATCCTAAAGGGATAACAGTATAGGGGAGACATCTGGATGAGAAGCCTGGCGTGTAAAGCTTAGATCTGTGGGGTGAGGTGCGTCGCCCCTCCCTAGGGTCCAGGAATGCTCCGGTCAGGGTCTTTGTGGGGTGGTTAGTATGCAGGTTGGCACGGTAGAAAGACATCGCCACCTGGCACATGCTCTGTTCAAAGGAAAGCTTTTCGAAAAGCACATGTCAGGTCACAAGCCACTTCTTGCCATAAGGCAGGTGATGTGTCTCTGGGAGTACAATGTCCCCGGGGGAGGATGGTTGAACCGGGGGAGGAAGGACATGTTTAATAAGTTATTTTGACCCATTTTGTTGCCAAAACTTGTTTTAGAAGTTTATATACTTGTCATAATTGGCGTCAACAAGGCCAGTCAGTGAGTCCTAGTGACTCAAAGTGATCAGCCTAGTGTGTGGGTGAGGAAACATGACACTTAAGAGTGTGTCAAGCCCTCTTGAGTCACATGAAAATGTGACTCAGACACAGCCTGCCTGGCACAGCATGGCATCGGGTCCCGAACACTTCTGGGAGAAGTGGCATTTCTATATCCCCATGTTGTTGCCCTGAAGTCATACCGAGTGTTTGCTACCTCCTGCCCCCGATGTGTCACCCATTCAACGGCCTCAAACAAGCCCCCTTGCCACCTGAGGATGCCGCTAGGAGCGTTTGGTCCCCAGCAGGTTGCCATACGCGCTAGAAACAACAACATACCCACTGAGCCTGTCTGTTTGTCTTGCCCCCAGTTACACAGACACACACTCCCCTCTTATCTGACAGGACACTTTGTTAATGAACCCCCTCCATCTCCCATCTCTGTTTGTAGAGTCAGGTGAGTGTGTTGTCCTGGGTGGATATGATGAGCTGAGGCTAAACACTGGCCGTGTCCGAAAATCCATACTTGCGTCCTAAATATTAGGCCATTTGAGTATGAGTAATTTTATAGTATGTGAATTTTCTCAAATCTAGTATTCTTTAAATGCCAGGATGTTATACTCATTTTTGTTCTTCATCTAGAAGAATTCGAGGTGCACTTTCCCGCAATGCATTGGAAGAGGTGGGATGTGAGTGATAGGCCCTAGTTCTCTTCAAGTAGCCAAACAACAAAACAAGGTTACTTCTTTGGGAAGTTTTTTAAATGTATTTTTACCCAAAGTGGATTTCTGTTTTCTCATTGAAAAGTGTTTCTTATTCTCTTGGCCTTCGTCAGAGCTTTTGAGCTAAACACTAAACCATATTTTGATTTCTGAATGTGTCGGTACCAGGGGACTCAGAATGTGGCTGCGTTATTGATGTCATGTTAATCAGGCCTTTTGATTTGAAGATATGGATAAAAAAAAAAAATTGTAGGCTAGGCTACCTATTTTATGATTTAATTTATGGATCAAGCCTTAGTCGTCATTCTCATCTCGTTCCCAATGATCAGTGCTTTAGATTATTATGTTGCCGTCCAGCGGGTCTGAATTTGTGACGCAACCCACTGTCCACGTTATTCTGTTCAATCGCATTTTGATTTGAACATTTGAAAAGTTTTGGTGTGTGTACTAGGCAATTTTCAAAAATGTATTTGATACACTGCCGAATATGCAGCTTTTCCTACTTACAAAGCATGTAGAGGTCTGTAATTGTTATCATAGGTACACTTCAACTGTCAGAGACGGAATCTAAAACAAAAATCCAGAAAATCACATTGTATGATTTTTAAGTAATTAATTTGCATTTTATTGCATGACATAAGTATTTGATCACCTACCAACCAGTGAGAATTCCAGCATTCCAGCTCTCACAGACCTGTTAGTTTTTCTTTAAGAAGCCCTCCTGTTCTCCACTCATTACCTGTATTAACTGCAGCTGTTTGAACTCGTTACCTGTATAAAAAACACCTGTCCACACACTCAATCAAACAGACTCCAAACTCTCCACAATGGCCAAGACCAGAGAGCTGTGTAAGGATATCAGGGTTAAATTGTAGACCTGCACAAGGCTGGGATGGGCTACAGGACAATAGGCAAGCAGCTTGGTGAGAAGGCAACAACTGTTGGCGCAATTATTAGAAAATGGAAGAAGTTCAAGGTGACGATCAATCACCCTCGGTCTGGGGCTCCATGCAAGATCTCACCTCGTGGGGCATCAATGATCATGAGGAAGGTGAGGGATCAGCCCAGAACTACACGGCAGGACCTGGTCAATGACCTGCGGAGAGCTGGGAACACAGTCTCAAAGAAAACCATTTGTAACACACTATGCCGTCATGGATTTAAATCCTGCAGCGCACACAAGGTCCCCCTGCTCAAGCCAGCGCGCATGTCCAGGCCCGTCTGAAGTTTGCCAATGACCATCTGGATGATCCAGAGGAGGAATGGGAGAAGGCTATGTGGTCTGATGAGACAAAAATATAGCTTTTTGGTCTAAACTCCACTCGCCGTGTTTGGAGGAAGAAGAAGGATGAGTACAACCCAGAGAACGCCATCCCAACCGTGAAGCATGGAGGTGGAAACATCATTCTTTGGGGATGCTTTTCTTCAAAGGGGACAGGACGACTGCACCGTATTGAGGGGAGGATGGATGGGGCCATGTATCGCGAGATCTTGGCCAACAACCTCCTTCCCTCAGTAAGAGCATTGAAGATGGGTCGTGGCTGGGTCTTCCAAGGTCCTGGAGTGGCCTAGCCAGTCTCCAGACCTGAACCCAATAGAAAATCTTTGGAGGGAGCTGAAAGTCCGTATTGCCCAGCGACAGCCCCGAAACCTGACGGATCTGGAGAAGGTCTGTATGGAGGAGTGGGCCAAAATTCCTGCTGCAGTGTGTGCAAACTTGGTCAAGAACTACAGGAAACGTATGATCTCTGTAATTGCAAACAAAGGTTTCTATACCAAATATTACATTTCTGCTTTTCTGATGTATCAAATACTTATGTCATGCAATAAAATCCAAATGAATTACTTGAAAATCATACAATGGGATTTTCTGTATTTTTGTTTTAGATTCTGTCTCTCACAGTTGAAGTGTACCTATGATAAAAATGACGGACCTCTACATGCTTTGTAAGTAGGAAAACCTGCAAAATCGGCAGTGTATCAAATACTTGTTCTCCCCACTCTATATGTTGCAGCACTTTGTTTATACTAATAATTATATTGAAATGGAACCAAATGATCTGTTTGTCCTTTTTAAATAGGATAGATGGGCTATATGGTCTACTACGGTATAGGTTCAATGTAATAGTCTGCCTATAACTAGCCTGAGTAGGCCTATAACTCCATTCCTATTCTATTCAGAGTTTAGAGAAATTAATCGAATTGGAAACGAGCTATTATCAGGCTGGTTGATGTGATGCATGTCTGTTGAATGTGGAAAAATCCACCTGCACTCGGCTCTGCCCCACCTACTATTTACCAAACAGTACGTGCTAAATAGTATGTGACGATGCTGAGTCCATAGTATGCAGTTTAAGTATGTAGTACGCTGGTATGGATATTCGGACACGGCCCGCTGTCAATGTACATGAGACTTCATTAGGCCTTTATTACCAATGAAGAGGGCTCAGAGGTAGGGACGGGCTGCCTCAGACAGGTGTACGAACTACACGGAGGAAGAAGGTGTAAGAAATGTCCAAGAGTTGCTAAATCGGTCTGAATATCTGGTCTGAAATTCATGTTCATCTGAATGCGGCTAGGTCGAAATGACGAGGCCAGCTCAGGCTGCCGTGGCCTGTGATGATTAGTTGATATTATAACGTGATCATGGCTGATTAATCGTGCCTTGGAGGAGGGGAGAGAGGGCGGTCGCTGCATCTTTTTCTCTGTGAGAGGAGCAGGTCACCATGCAGCAGGCTCGTTAATTCGATCGCCTAACAAATCTTACCTGCCAACTTCACGCCGATGAAATTACGTAGAGCAAGTGTCACTGATCTACTACAGCACACGTAAGGTTCACACACACACACACACACACACACTCCTTTTTTTCACACTTCTGATCTACTTTGGAAAAACTGAATGCATTATACCGAAAGGTTCACTGTGAAGAATCTCTCACTGAAAATCAGCGATTCTGTCTCAGACTAGACTAATACCATGGAAAAAGTCACATCAATCAATGTAGTGGTAATTGACGCCAAAATCCAGCAAGCTGAATAGCATACAGGACAGATGAGTCTCTTCTGTGTTTCCTAATCTAGAACTACATGTCTAACTGTAAACAGCTTGGATGGAGCTGTCTCTTGTGAAGCCTTTTGCCTTTTGGTAGGCCATCAGTGTAAATAAGAATTCGTTGTTTTTTTTATCTGACTTGTCTAGTTAAATAAAGGTGAAATAAAATAAAATAAACTGGACTGTAGAGTCATTGAAATGGTTCATCTGGTAACTAAACCACCATTTTATTACGTTTTAATATTCCGATGCCCTTTTCTCTCTCCCTTCAATATTTGCATTCTCCCCCATCACTTTCACCTTTTCTTTCACGTGTCCTTAATTTATACAGCTGGTCTCATTGACACAAAATCTATCCGGCAAGAGAGACCAGTTCTTCCAATCTCTTTCATTTTGATGAAGGCCCGAAGGGACAGTGACCCTTCTTGGTCATAAACAGTAATAGGTCGGCATATAATCACTGAGCCAGTGACCACTCCCATCACCATGGTGACCTCAGAGGTCACCCCAGCACAGCCCCACTGACCTTTAACCTCTGACTTTTGTCACTTCCTGGTTTTCTTATCCTGTGAGGTTCGGCCTTAGGCCCCTGTCTGATGAATGCATGAAGCAGGTGAATAGGAAGAATGAGGGAAAGGATTTCTGCTCTGGAGGGGCCCATCCATTACAGTATATGTTGGTGGGTGGGCCTGGAGACTGGGGAAGCTATTGATCGGTGGTGGAACACTGTAATGTTATAGTAATATTTTCAAGGTTTTGTACTGGACAGTGGTTATTATGGGTTGTCGATCTTCTCGCGATTGTGGATGGTAATCTTGTGATGGCATGGATGCAGGTAGAACATTTTTCGAATGTGTGTAATTGTGTCTGCACATTTGTAGTACTCCCTCGCATCCATTCCTTCCCTCCTCTCCTTCCCTCCTCTCCTTCTCTTCTCAACTTATTCTCTCCAGTGCAGTCCAATACCAGATGGCTTTTGTCGCTGGCCTGTTGGCTCTCCTTGTCCTGGGCTAACCTGGGCCTGGTCTGGTTCATCATGATCCTGTTGTTATGCTCCGCAGCACACACAAGCACTTGGTAATTGTGCTTGAGTTTGATTTAGGATGTTGCTCTCTAGTCAAAGGTTAAATCTGTGTTTATGCATTCTGCTAGGGTTTGTTAATGGAGCATGCAGCATCTGGGGCTTGAGCGGCACTACGAGAGAATGTCAGTCCCGCTGCCATGCTCCTTAATGTAACTCACCACTACGGCGAGAGCTGTCAGAGGCCAACTGCCGCTACTGCGTCCAGCCAACACATATACGGCGAGACAGAGAGAGCAATGGAAAGAAAGAGAGAAAGGGCAGGAGCAGATTAAAAGACAGGAGAGACAGACGGAGCGTCACAGATAAAAGGGGCGGTCAGTCCAGTGTGAAGCGAGCGAAGAAGAAGGGGAAGATGAAGCTTTTAGAGTAAGACGAGAGGCACAGAGGGAGACAAAGCCAGGATAAGTCGGGTCTTTACTGGGCTCAGGGTTTATGGACCGTGTCCATAGTGGTGCAGGATGCATAGGAGAGATTTCAGATAGATACGCTGTGCAGTTGCTTGCATGGTGGATTGCACTTTATAGAATAAAAATTGTGTTTGTGTGTATGCTGTAGATGAGATGTCAGGAGTGTTCTCAATCTTCTACGACTTCATTTTCTCTCCCAGCTCGGCAACATTGAGTGCTAATACAATCAGCCCTGTCTGGCCAGTGGTAATTACCCAAAGTGTTCGTTATTTGATTATGTCTGGCTAATGCCTGCTTGAAGGCAATCTAGGTGATTTATGCAAATGACTGCACCCTATAATAGAGTTTTACAGTGTTGTAATTTCAGTGTCAGAACATGAGATATTTTACTTGAACCTAACAGCATGGGGGTTGCTTCCATGGAAAAATAATACTTAGAATTGGAAAAGCACCTTAGATCACAGCAATTTAACTACACCCACATGGTTACACTAAATGTTGTCTGCCATCCACCCATCACAGACCCATTGACTTGAATCGGGATGTCCATTCTTGTGATTCTATTTCTATGGTCTCATATCTGTTGTTCTCCGATGGACACCCTGCATTTTTCTTTATCTAAGGCAACCAGCTGCAGTAGGAGAATGAGTTTGCACAAATAAACTCTTTATGAAAGTACATTACTAACTGTACTGTATATCATAAGGCCTTTCTTTGAGGGCCTAGTTGCACCCTAACACAGTGGTCTGAAACTCCTGGTTTACAGGCCACATCAAGCCTGCAAGTGACATTATGCTGGCTTGCAAATTGATGTGTAATTATTTTTGGACTGCCAGGGCAGTGGTGTAGTCGATTAAGGCAGCCCCCCGCACCTCTCTGATTCAGAGGGGTTGGGTTAAATGTGGAAGACACATTTCGGTTGAATGCATTCAATTGTGCAAATGACTAAGTAACCCATTTCCCCTTTCCCAACCACTTGCAATAGGATTGTGAGTTTGCTCAACATTTGGCTATATAACTGGACCAGCATACAGTGTTGCCTTCCAAAGGCAAACATGAATTTGTAATTCGACTCAACACATTTTTATACATTCAGCTCACTGTGAGCAAAGTTTGTTGAGTGAACAAACATTCACACTTTAGCTACATTTCTTGTCCTTCTGAAGTCCACCCAACTCACAGAATAACGCTGATTATGCTACAGTGGAAATGCTGGTATTCATCTATACCTCACATCATCCAAATCTGTAAGTATTCAATTGGTGAGGAGTTTTGGCGAAAGGTACTCCTCAGGAGTTCGTACATATTCATAGGAGTGTTGGTCGGGAGTGTGTATGGAGTTTGATTGACAGCTGGCTCTATGTAGCTGGATGTGTATGAAGGGCCTCATGATTAATATTTATTAGAATCCACCTGGCACTGTGTTGAGGGTTTGGTAGTTTATGCCAGTGCTTTGATGTTGTATGTATGTATGTGTGTGTGTGTGTGTGTGTGTGTGTGTATGTGTGTTTGCGTGTAATGATCAATTCACAGGCATCAATAAACACCCCTAGTCCAAAAAAACAAAATCCTATCAGATTTTGGTACCTATCCTGTAGGATTAGGATACAATCATATAGGAGTCCATTGGGACTGGTTCCAAAATCGGAGAAGATTTTCTTTTAGGTTCTAACGTGATAACGTTGTAGCAGTTGTGGCACAAACCCACAAAGTCAAGGGACCAATATTTACATTTTTCCCTCTGTAACGATCTGGGTGTAGTGGGTGCGAAGTCAGGCGCAGGAAACAGAGAGTTCAGGGTAGTGCTCTTTAATGCACAAACGGCGAACATAAGCCATAAGCACGAAACACTGGCCGCTCACAAAAACAAATGCCCCAAACACGGGGACTAAAACAGTCCAGCAAAACCCACGAACAGGGAAAAAACACGTTCACCTCAAACGTGCACAGATGTCACACAAACAATCCCCCCAAAAAAGCAGGTGGGCCGGCTGGCTAATAAAGCCCAACTAATCACCAGAATACATAACAGGTGTAACCAATAAACAGACAAGGAGGAAGAGGAAAAAATCAGTGGCAGCTAGTAGGCCGGCGACGACGACCGCCGAGCGCCACCCGAACGGAAAGGGGAGGAGTCGTGACACCCTCATCATGTCCAAAGCTCAACAAATACACCTATAGATGTTTTGAACATTATATGCGAAAAATGCTAATATCGGTCCCATGACTTAAATGGGTTTTGTGCCACAAATGCTAAAACGTTAGCATGTTCAAACCAAAGAATGGATTGCTGTCATACCTTGTCCATAGACTGCTTACAGAGTAAGGAAACCAATATGTGGTTTTGTCATTTGGTTGAACTATCCCTTTAATGGTGTTGTATTGTACTGGAACAAATGACAACAAACTATAATTTAATGGGTTAATAAAAAAATAACGCTCTAAAAATCCTACAAAACCAACAGTGCCTTCGGAATGTATTCAGACCTCCCTTGATAAGGTATTTCAGTTTTTATTTTTAATAAATGTGCCGATAATTCTAAAAACCTGTTTTCGCTTTGTCATAATGGCGTGTAGATTGATGATGGAAAAAATGTTTTTAATCAATTTTGAATCAGGCTGTAACTTAACAAAATGTGGAAAAAGTCAAGGGGTCTGAATACTTCCCGAATGCACTGTATAGGCTCCAATATGATTACTTTTGAAAAAAGTAGTCCAAAAGGATTCCAATAGGATTCTGATACATTTTACACCAAATCCTATAGGGTTGTGAGAATCCTATAGGATCCAATAGGATTACTTTTTATTTCCAATCGGGGAAAAGTAGTCCAATAGCATTCCGATAGGAATCTGACAGAGGTGAAGAAAAAAAACTATAGGATTCTATTGGAATAATCACTAATCCTATCAGATATTTTGACTAGGGACAACAGGTGCTCTCACACACAACTGAGGAATGCAGACGCATCCGACTGTCAGGATACACATGCATTGTGGGATGCTGCCAGGGACAGAAGTCTCACTGAATTTGAGACAAATAACAGTGCCACAATCTCCATCACTATTACTAATGACAGCAGCGAGAGAGAATGAGAGTGAGAGAATAATTAATACAAAACACCAATAAAATCCTAACGTCTGTCCGTCTTTTAGCCTTAGGGGCTGTGGGCATTGTTCTTGAATCTCTTTAGAGAGGTGGGTGGGAGCAGACTTTAAGACACTGGTATGAAAAATAAACAAGAGAGAGAATGGCAGAGGGAGAGAGAGAAAATGAGAGAGTGAGAAAGAGAGAGAGAGCAAGAAAGAGTGGGAACGACACAGCGCGATAAGATTAAAGAAGATAGGTCCTGGCCTCCCCATTACGTCAAAATGAGAAAGAACGAGCGAGAGAGAGCGAGAGAGAGAGCGAGATCAAGGAGAGAGAATGCATGAGGAATGAGAGGAGTCTTGGTTCAGGTTTAATAATAAGAGCATCTTCCTCCTTGCAAGGAAGGAAAGAAATTGGTCTCCCACTTCATAGAAGCTGTTCCTTAATTTCCTTCAGTTTGTGAGGGATGCCACCTGCTTTCATAATGTCACCAGGCTGATAAATATGCATTGGGTTGAAGAGGATGAATATGTAACAGGGTTGGGGAAAGGAGAGGTCCCCCTATCTGTGTCTCATCTGCCTAGGAGACCATGTGTAACTAGGCTGGGTGTGACAGGTAGATTTTAGATGACACATGCACATGCATGCACACACACACGCCCGCCCATGCTAAAAACACACATGCCACACACACACACACACACACACACACACACACACACACACACACACACACACACACACACACACACACACACAGACATTATTTTCTATCCCGCTGTGGTCTCGAAGTACTATTTATTATAGGTCTGTGAATATACAGCGTGCTGTACGGCTTTATTAATATGGGACCCGTGTTCGTTCCAGTGTGTGTGTGAATCACCAGTATGACACGTGCCTTCCCACTCGCCCACTCTGTCTGAAGCCCTCTGTTACCCTCGGATGGTCTGGGTCCACAGCACGGTCATCGTTCATCAGGCTTCAAGTCGGTGGCCCTCACAGGCAGCGTTGCTAGGACTACTTTAATCTAGGGTAGTCATGTGCAATAACCAATATTATTGTGATACGTCGATATGAAGCGTGTAACATGAACTACACCATCACGAGTGGCGATTTTTGTCACAAACCTCCACGAACCAAACTTAAAATGCCACCGTCTGTTACTGAAGAGGTCACTGTTACCTTCCGTGCTCTCCACAGCGTCAAACAGAGAGGCAGCGTTAGTGCAGTCGTCATTCTGGCCTAGCTTCTTTGAAGCTTATAGAAAAACATGTGCATTTCATTTCACTCGCAGATAGTGCGGAGCTTGATCTCCTGGGCGTGCCTATTGCGTGTCATCCTTGGGAAAAATACTGGAGCTTATGTTAATAGATTTCTATTTATACGGAGCAAATGCACGTTGCATATGGCAAGTCTACTGCGTCAAAGCACCCTGTTCCATGCAATATGTATGAAATGCATTGGCAATGAGGAGTGGTAGTGTTGGCAGGCTTTATGTATCTAATTGCGTGTTTGTAATGGCAAGAGAGGGAGTGTGTTTGTAATGGCAAGAAGAGGGAGTGTGATTGTTGTTTGACTTTAGAATGTTATGCTGACATAGCTCTCTCTCTCTCTTTCCCCCTCTCTCCCCTGGCTCTGGTTCGAATGATGCTTCTGTATAGTTCTCTCTCTCTGCTCGGCCAGCTAGCCACAGCCAAGGCTTTTGTTTTTTGACAGAGGCTGCAAAGGCCTTGTGTCAAAACCGAAGAAAAAAAATAGTTTATTTTTAAACAGGAGCAAAAAAAAGGCCAAGGTCAGCAGTAGGGTCGACAACAACCAAGACAACAACACCTCACACCTCAACATCTTGCACCGACACCTTGTGAGCAGAAAGTCACAACCTTGTCTTAACTTTTCCCATCTTTTTGGTTCGGCTTGTCCTTTGAAAAGGAACTACTCTACAGTATATTTCACAGTTTGGACTTTCATTCAGACAGTTCTTGTTAGTTGACCAGACGTTACTCCTCTTTGTGTTCTTCAACACTGTACTTGACCACAGAAGGACCACACAGAAGGGACCTAAGGTCATCCAGGAGGACTTACGTTCTAGCTGTTACACCGTTCGGACATAACCTCATCGTAGTGCGCTGTATATTCTCCATCCGCTTTATTGTGTTTGCCCATCCCTGTCTCTCATCCTTCCCTCCATCACACTCTTCTCCTCACTCATGGTGCAGAAAACACAAGTTCTAATTGGTGGTGGCAACCCTGCTGTTGTTGGGTCCGGTATGCCATTGGCCAGCTCTCAGACTGCCTCTCTAAATCTCGCCTTTCCCTACTTCTTCACATTATGACATTATGAAAGCAGGTGTCATCCCTCACAAACTGAAGGAAGGTCCTAACTGCATTGGATTCCAGAAGAATCCAGTCAGCTTTCTTTTCACCGATCCAATCACATTGTCTCCATGTTGTCATTCGCACAAAACAAAACAAAACAAAATTAGTAATAGCATTTCGCTGTCTCACGTTGTTTCCTGTTGATTTACAGTTAACCTTCAAACTGCAAATTGACAGCGTGGCTAATAATCATTCACAGCTAGCGTCAGCTAATTCTCCAAAGAGTCTCATTAGCAGTAATACAGTCATATCCCCATAGAGACAGTTTAACAGCAGAGCAGCAACATCAACACCAGGCCACTGAGGTGTAGTAACTGTCGGTCTATCTGTCTTTCTGTCTGCCTCCACTCTAAACCATACAGGTGCAAGTCGGGACCAAATAAGGTTCTCAAGAGTGATGCCATAGGACAGGAATCATCAACTAGATCCAGCCGCGGGCTGATTGTTTCTTTAGTGGATGGTCAGAGTGCCGGAACATAATGACAAATCATTTGTAGACTGCAAATTGACCGCAAGAATCCCAAACAGGTATATAATATTTTACTAAAACATAATCATTTTCAAACCTGGCTTACATTTGTATACGAACACGTCTCTCTATTATGCGTGTGTAAGGGTTCTCGCCCTCCTTTTCTGAGGAGGAGCAGCGAGAAGGATCGGAGGACCAATGCGCAGCGTGGTAAGTGTCCATAATTTTTTAAAATAAAGACAATAGAACACTCGAACAAAACAACAAACGATGACGTGAATATACAAAACCGAAAACAGTACGGTGTGGACCAAACACTCACACGGAAAACAAACACCCACAACCCAAAAGTGAAACCCAGGCTACCTAAGTATGATTCTCAATCAGGGACAACAATTGACAGCTGCCTCTGATTGAGAACCATACTAGGCCGAACACAGAAACCAAACATAGAATGCCCACCCAACTCACGCCCTGACCATACTAAAACAAAGATATAATAACAGAACTAAGGTCAGAATGTGACAGCGTGAAAATACTTGGGAACAGATTTCTCAAATTAAAATAACTTTGAGTGGATTTCCTGGTGTTTTTGCAGTCTTTTATGTAAACCCCACCATAGGGGAACCGTTGTAGGGTCCTTGAAGAAACTTAAATGGGATGGTTCTTTGAAGAGGCATACAAAAATCTAAAACCAGAAATGTTTTATTAAATAGCGCTAATTTGCATATTTCCCAATGCCTTTCGAGTATCAATAACACCCATGACTGTGCTTACTAGTGACAGAGAAATGGTTCTTAGATTCATTTTCAGTCCTGTGGTCTTCACCAAGTGAGAGCATATGTGAATATGTTGTCATTGAAGTTTTATTCATTAAGATAATACAATACATATTTCACAAAGCCTTCTTTTGAGGGACTAGTTCTACCCTAATACAGTGGCCTGAAACACAGGTTTACAGGCCACATCAGACCTGCAAATCACATGATCTAACATTTAGAATTTTTTATTCACCCACAGAATGACTGCCAGGGTTGGGAAGATTAAGATATGTGACTACCTTAAATATCTAAAGTGGAACAACCATTTCAGTTATGGGTGCAATAAGTCCAAGTAACAGATTGGAATAGTTTAGAAAAATGTATGTTATTTATACTGAACAAAAATATAAAACGCAACATGTAAAGTGTTGGTCCTGTGTTTCATGTGCTGAAATAAAATATCAGCTTCTTTCTCTAAAATGTTGTCCACAAATTTGTTTACTTCGCTGTTAGTGAGCAGTTCTCCTTTGCCAAGATAATCCATCCACCTAATAGGTGTGGCATATCAAGAAGCTGATTAAAGAGCATGATCATTACACAGGTGCACCTTGTGCTGAAGACAATAAAAGTCCACTCTAAAATATGCAGTTTTGTCACACGTTTTGAGGGTGCTGACTGCAGGAATGTGCACCAGAGCTTTTGCCAGAGAATGAAAACTTCATTTTTCTACCATAAGCCATAAGCCACCTCCAACGTCGTTTTAGAGAATTTGGCAGTACATCCAACCAGCTTCACAAACACACGCCATGTGTAACCAAGCCAGCCTAGGACCTCCACATCTGTCTTTTTCATCTGCGGAATGGTCTGAGACCAGCCAATGAAACTGTGGGTTTTCGCAACCAAAGACTTTCTGCGCAAATTGTCAGAAACCATCTCAGGGACGCTCATCTGCTTGCTCGTCGTCCTCACCAGGGTCTTGACATGACTGGGGGTTCAGCATCGTAATTGCCTTAAATGGGCAAATGCTCACCTTCGATGGCCACAGGCATGCTGGAGAAGTGTGCTCTTCACGGTTGAATCCCAGTTTGAACTGTACTGGTCAGATGGCAGACAGCATGTATGGTGTCGTGTGGTTATGCGGATTGCTGATGTCAGAGTGCACCATGGTGGTGGTGGGGTTATGGTATGGGCAGGTATAAGCTATGGACAACAAACACAATTACATTTTATCGATGGCAATTTGAATGCACAGAGATACTGTGACAAGATGCCCATTGTAGTGCCATTTACCTGCTGCCATTGCTTCATGTTTCAGCATGATAATGTACGGCCCCATGTCGCAAGTATCTGTACACAATTCCTGGAGGCTGAAAATGTCCCAGTTCTTCCATGGCCTGCGTACTCACCAGACATGTCACCCATTGAGCACGTTTGGGATGCTCTGGATCGACGTGTACGACAGCGTGTTCCAAGTTCCCGCCAATATCCAGCAACTTCACACAGCCATTGAAGAGGACTGGGACAACATTCCACAGGCCACAACAAACAGCCTGTTCCACTCTATCCGTAGATGTGTCGCGCTGCATGAGGCAAATGGTGGCCATACCAGATACTGACTGGTTTTCTGATCCATTTCTGATCCATCCCCCCAAAAAATTCAGTATCTGTGACTAACAGAAGCATATCTGTATTCCCCGTCATGTGAAATCTATAGATTAGGGCCTATTGAATTTATTTCAATTGAATGATTTCCTTATATGACCTGGAACTCCGTTGCGTGTTGCATTTATATTTTTGTTCAGTGTATATTTGAGTAGCATTAGATGAATTAATGGTTGGTGCAACGTTAGACAGTCTCGTGTTCCAACGTTGTTTCAGTAGCATGGCTCGTTCCTGTTCACACCGATTTGAAGAGCGGAAACACAGTCATTGAAGGAATGAATCTGAGCCTAACGCTTATCACCTGTGGAATGCGGGGCTTCCAGCGAGGCACGGTATTCATTGGCCTTATGTAGGGGGATCGTAGATCCTTCAACCAACGTCGCGAGAGCGCGACTCCCCATAGTATGTTCGTCTGAAGTTGACTGACTGAAAGGAAAACTTTATTTCTCTCCAGTGGTATTGGACACTGTAACCTGCCCCATGCTGGGCTACCCAAGTTCTAAAGACACCATGTGTTTGATAGTCTGGCAGCCTTATACATGTGTACGCGCCCTTGTATGCATATGCTTGCAATTTACATTTGAGTCATTTAACAGACACTCTTATCCAGAGCGACTTACAGGAGCAATTAGGGTTACGTGCCTTGATCAAGGGCACATCAACTGATTTTTCACCTAGTCAGCTCGGGGATTCAAACCTTTCGGTTATTGGGACAACCTCTTAAGCGCTAGGCTACCTGCCGCATGCTGATGTGTGTGTGTGTGTGAGTTTTAGCAGCTGTGTTGGCGGAAACTGCTTAGCCATGGGTGAGAGCTAAGGTGATGAACACTGTAACAACCAGGCAGCAATGAGACATAATTACCCAGCCAGTACAGTTATACAGTACTGATAGCAGCAATCACAGTCAACCTAGTGGGGACATACTTACAAACGCTGAACATGTAAATCACACTACATCAAGTGTACAGATTCTTCACTTCATAATGTATTGTCTCCAAGCAACCATCTTCATACTGTGCTATAACAACATCACTTTTGTTAAACAATCATTCAAATGTCTTCCTTCTTTGTCATGTTTTGCCAATAGCACCACCTAAAAATCCAAAGACATTATTTTCTGTTTTTCTGTTTGAAAACAAATTATTTTTCTGTCCTTTGTCTTTCAGAATAAAGTGTTGAACATTGATGCGCTGAAGGTCAAGCTGCAGGTAAGACAAATTGCTTTTGGGATTTTATAGTTTGAAAAAAATGTTTTTCATTTGAATGTAATTATTGAATCGTGTGTGTGTCTTTCTCTGTGTCTTTCTGTTTGTTTGTGTGTGCATACGTGCGTACGTACATGCATGTGTTTGCTTGTCTGTCCGCACTGTAAAGGAAAACTGTAGTATATATGGTAATTTTGGTTATTATCAACAGGAAAATACTCTGAAATGTTTTACTGTGTATGCTGTAAATTATGGTGCATTGTGGGAAACTTTTGAGGGTGGGGAAAGAAGAATTGCTGTATTTTGAATGGTACCTTTTGACCATAAGTGGGTTTGTTTCTGGCTTATGAACATATTTTGAGGCGTGCCTTGTAAGAGGCTATACTTGTGGTACCCGTAAGTGAGAATGCCGTACCAATTTAACTTGTTTGTGGTTATTGTGCCCCATCAATTTAAAATGTGTAGGGGTCAGATTGGAGTAACAGCAAGTCTTAAACATGAAATGGTTGAGCATTTAGCCTTGTCCTTTTGGTCTGTTTTTCACGGTAGTTGCTGCCAGTTTGGAAGCCTTTGTTAAGGCCTCTAGAAGTGCAAGTGATATAAATGACCAAATATTCATTAATAGGCTGTAATTTGTAGACACAGCCAACCTGCTTCCATCAATTCCTTGTAAATACAGTAAAGTACAGTGGAATACACACCCTTCCGCATTCATCCATTCATTCAGATAACAGTAGCAATTACTTTTTTTATGGTATAAATCAGTCAATTTTATGGTATTGTACTGTGTCATTGCACAGTACTTGCTTTGATACCATATTTATAGTACAGTAGGTGCACTGTAATATGAAATACAACATTTTTCTTGCAACTGAGCTGACTGTGTGTTGCTGTCATATTCACAGCAACCCCTTTTCATTTTGTATTTATTTTACCGTTATTTTACCAGGTAAGTTGACTGAGAACACGTTCTCATTTACAGCAACGACCTGGGGAATAGTTACAGGGGAGAGGAGGGGGAATGAATGAGCCAATTGTAAACAGTCGGTATGTCTGTATCTGTTTGGGTGTATGTCTCTCTCTGTGCTTGTGTGTGTGTGTGTGTATGCCAGATATATGTCAGAGATAGCCAATAAATCAAATCAAATCAAATGTTATTTGTCACATACACATGGTTAGGAGATGTTAATGCGAGTGTATAGCGAAATGCTTGTGCTTCTTGTTCCGACAATGCAGTAATAACCAACGAGTAATCTAACCTAACAATTCCACAACTACTACCTTATACACACAAGTGTAAAGGGATAAAGAATATGTACATAAAGACATATGAATGAGTGATGGTACAGAACGGCATAGGCAAGATGCAGTAGATGGTATCGAGTACAGTATATACATATGAGATGAGTAATGTAGGGTATGTAAACATAAAAGTGGCATAGTTTAAAGTGGCTAGTGATACATGTATTACATAAAGATGGCAAGATGCAGTAGATGATATAGAGTACATAGAGTACAGTATATACATATACATATGAGATGAGTAATGTAGGGTATGTAAACATTATATTAAGTGGCATTAAGTGGCACACCGTTGACCTCACTCCTCTCTATGTAAACACGCTGCAGATGTCTCCATCCCCAGACAGTCAGAGATAGGATGACATCAGATCAAATGAGGCTTTAATGAAGTCCATTGTTTATATCTATCAGTTGATTAGCCTCACTGTGGCTCCCTATTTAGTGCACTACTTTTATGGCCTATAGGGTTTTGGTTAAAAGTAGCGCATTATAAAGGAAATATGGTGCCATTTGGGACACAGCCCGGAGACTATCTGGCGATACAGTACTACACTGTCCATTTTCATTATTTAAGCAATAAGGCACGGGGGGAGGGGGTATATGGCCAATATACCACGGCTAAGGGCTGTTCTTATGCAGATGCAACGCGGAGTGCCTGGATACAGCCCTTAGCCCTGGTATATTGGCCATATTGCTGTTATAAGCTGGTTACCAATATAATTAGTGTTTTGTCATACCCGTGGTATACGGTCTCATATTCCACGGCTGTCAGCCAATCAGCATCCAGGGCTCGAACCACCCAGTTTATTATCAGTTTTATACCATGGCATTGTTGTATGCTCGTTTCTGATTGTCTGAAGGGCATTCTCGAGCGTTCAGATAATTTGCCAACTACCCAGTTTCCTTGGTTTGGTTACCAAAGCAACTACCCAGTCAACACGGTGGGTTCGGGCCTATTCCGTTTGAGACTCGGGGGACTCGGCATCGACTCGGAGGGGCTTCATATGGGCCGAGCTCTTCCCGAGTTCGGCATAATCATATTACTCTGGGTTCCGGGCTAATGGTGCTCGGGCCGAATCCATTTCAACATATCTGTCCCGATTAACTTTTTCAGAAGCAGGGCCATGTGACGTTTTTATTCGTCAGGTGAATTCATGTAGTAATTTCACCTAGAATTTGCTGGGTCACTTGCAAGCTACATTTAGGCCCATTAGGCTATTAGATGGAGAAGGACCCTAGAGAATCTATGCTTTAAATTAATGTTTTTTTTATCCCTACTCACACTAATTCTATTAATTTCAGTCCTTCGGCCAATCCTGGCTTAATATAATGGCATTAGCGATTTTTAGGCATATGCTGTTGGCCACGTTAATTATAGGACGATTTGGGATACATGATCCATGACAGACAAGCACATCTCAGTGTCATAGACTATAGCCTATTTTTCTATGGTAGGCCTCTCTGTCAACGTCGATACATCCTGACAAAATACACCATATGTGTAGCCTAATGTCATTTTCTGGACCTTGTAAACTGTCGAGAATGAACCCATAACTGATCCAAGTAGTTGTATAATCTGGGTTTTATTTTTCGGCATGAAACACATGCCGAAACACACGGATGTTGAGCGATTATACAAATTAGCATTTTACAGCCTAGACAATATTTATGTACTAACAATAAGACATTCATCATTGCACTGTGTTGTTGTAGCCTATGAGGTAGATACATTTTATTTTCTAATAACGATGGCCTAATGATATCAATAGTGTAGCGTGCCAGTTGACCGCGGAGCACAGCCTATATCTTCCATTTGATATAGGCCTATATCTTCCATTTGATAATCTGCTACCTAGGCTGAAGGAGTGATGCAGCCTACAACCATGCATGTTGAATATTTGCAGTAGCCTATTAAACTGTTACAAATGTAGTCTATATCCTATTAAAATAGCTAAATAAATAACGCCCATGACAGTCAATGGAAAAAATAATGGGTCTCGAAACGTCATGATTGTGGGTTCAATTCAGGGGACCACGAACTGAAAATGAATGCATGCATACTGTCGCTTTGGATAACAGCGTCTGCTTAATGTCACATTTATTATTTTTTGCACACCTCATATTTGTGAGACATTGAACATTTCCCTGCATGGAACTTTTGACTGTAGCTATGGGCTGTCTGCGCATTCTGAGAAGAAAGAAGAACATAAAACAGCGTATCTAAAACGGGTAAATTATGCTTTTTGCTAAACCTGAACATAGACGAAGTTTAATTAAAGTTTTACATTTTTACATTTTTACAAATCTCTGATTGGAATTTTCAACATAGCATATAGCGGCATACATGTATCATCAATTGCCAACATCGATACTTCCTGAAGTATCCTTAATAGGGAGCTAGCATTACCTCTAAAGGAACCAAAAACACACGATTCCGCAGTGGTGGCCTCTGCTGCTCGAACTGTCTGCCTTGCATCTTGAGCCGGACTTGGCCCGACTTTCCAACGGTTGTTGTGAGAGTCAGTCAGTTGGTTAGCAGTCGAGGCCAGCCGGAGAAGATACCAAACAGTTCAAAATAGCTATTGTATTTGTAGTACTGTATTGCGTCGCTGTCTCTAATTAGTTTGTGATTGTAGCTAGCTTAATTTTTGGACTGTTCATGGTTGTTTCTCCGTTAACGTTTCTCCATTAAAGTCAGCTAACATTAATGTTTGCTAGCTATCTTAGCTAACTGTTAGAGCAGAGGTAGCTAGCTAAGTCAATACATTTAGGGTCTAGCCTATGTGATATTAGGTAGCTAGCTAATAGCTAATTGAGGTAGCTAGTGATTTTGTTTGTAAAACATTGGTAGTCTAGCTAAGACTAGGCAAGAAAGCATCCGGTCAACATTAGCTAAGAGTCACAGTTAGCTATGCTAGCTAGCTATGTCCAGTGAGTCACAAAGTTCTAGCTAGTGGTCGAACGCTAGTGGTCTTCTTTCATTGGAAAGCAAATCTATTAAAAAAAATAAGAACATAAACTATAAGTAAAATGGAAAACAACATTCTATAGGTTGAATGATTTGTTTCCAGCTGACCCCATTCCTCACTTGTACCCCATGCGCCAAATAATCAAAATGTGAATCTAAAGGCTGGCACCCTGAGCCTGAGCTGGTGTGGCTGGATAGAAAAGGAGTCCATCTCAAATATGAAAACTGTTCAAAAGGTGTGTATACCTTTGCTAGGCACTGAATACCCATTGATTCTTGAAGAAAATAAGTTATACATTCATAGTTGAACTTTTCTTCCCTATCAGAACCAAACACAGGCCTGTTTAACCTCTACAGGATTGGTGGGACGGTTGAGCTAACGTAGGCTAATGCGATTAGCATGAGGTTGTAAGTAAAAGTAACATTTCCCAGGACATAGACATATCTGATATTGGCAGAAAGCTTACATTCGTGTTATTAATCTAAATGCACTGTCCAATTTATCACAGTGAAAGAATACCATGCTATTGTTTGAGGAGAGTGCACAGTTATGAACTTGAAAAGTTATTAATAAACCAATTAGCCACATTTGGGCAGTCTTGATACAAAAATTTGAACAGAAATGCAATGGTTCATCTGAAACGTTGCACATACACTGCTGCCATTAGTGGCCAACATCGAAATTGTGCCTGGGCTGGAATAATACATTATGGCCTTTCTCTTGCATTTCAAAGATGATGGTACAAAAAAATACAAAATAACATGTTTTTTTCTTTATTTTATCTTTTACCAGATCTACTGTTTTATATTCTCCTACATGAATGTCACATTTCCACAAACTTCAAAGTGTTTCCTTTCAAATGATATCAAGAATATACATATCCTTGCTTCATGTCCTGAGCTACAGGCAGTTAGATTTGGGTATGTCATTTTAGGCCAGTCCTTGCATCCATAGCTCCTATCTGTTTTTGGTCAATGCTATCCGGGATCCTTGAGCCGTCCCTACCCTAAACCATAACCCTAACCTTAACCATTACTCTAACCTTACACATAACCAAATCCCTTACCTAACCTTACCTTAAATGGGGTAGGGACATCCAAAGGATGCTGAATAGCAAGGACCATATGATTATCATTTGAGAGCTGTAACTACGAGTACTGGGGACACAAGTTAAGAAAGACTGGTGTGAGAGACAGACAGTGGCCTGACCATAGAATCAGGAATTAGAATACCATTATGACATAGATCACAGAACATTTTTATTTTCCCAAGGGAAATTGATCCAAGGTCTTTGCGGCCCGTGGCCCGCCAATTGCCCATCCCTGACATAGAGTCCTGCAATTATGTGCATTGGCCCCTCTTCTCACAAGGAGCAAATTTGCCTCAAGAACCCACAAGGTCTGCCAAGATGGCTTTTCCGCCATTTTGCATTTTTGAAAAGCCCTTAAATTATATCTCCTCCGGAAGCACAGGGCCGATTTGGCACATAAATGCATATAAATCAGACACGGATATTTGTATTGTAACCAAACTTGGTACACATGTTCCAAACCCTGTCAAGCACATTCAGATAGACCACATGGTGGGCGCTACAACAGGCACATATTCATATCTATTGATCTATTTGACTCAGTGTTGAAATTGAAAACCTCTGTGATTATTGTGTTGTGTTGATGTGCTTCCCATTTGAGGTCTGGATTGTGAATCCTAGGATTTTCTTGTGGTGTCAAAATCGGACTAATTGTTGTGACTATTTCTTTAGCTATTTCTTAGTTTTTTTCGTGATTCAAATGTGCTGTTGGGAGAAACACTTTCGCTTCCAAGGCTACAGATGGAAAGATGGAGAAATTCGTCATGAGGTGGCTGCTGCTTGCAAAAGGAGAGGACCGAACACAGCAAGGAAAGGGCAGATAGACCCAGAGAGACATAGAAATATTTACATACACTCATACATAAACGTTGTAAGTGATAAACACTGACACTTTGTACATTATCTGGAGATATTGGACGACTTGGTTCTGCCCGAGTTAGTTCCAGATCATTTGGAGAGCGGACACGTTTATCCAGCTTATTCCACGGTTGCCAAAGAAAACAAGCACACATTTACTGGTAAAAATGACACGTTTTCAAGTAAAATTCATACTATTTCATCCTTCCACTAAACCCGGTTGTTAGTTCTATCGGTTAGGTTGCTAGAGAAGCGGACTTGTTGTTCATTCTATTTGTTTGATTGCTGTGCAGGCAGGCAATGTTCTTATCCCTTACTTGCTAGCTAGCCAACTATGGCTAACACAGTCGCTCGCGTCAACGCTGCAGATAGAATAACATCAAAGTACCTGCAATTTCATTTGTTTAAGCTGTTTTCTAGTGACATTTATATGGATACATCCATGACACTGTACATACGTAGTGCCTGTTGAGGGATGACACCCACACAAAGTAAATTTTGTCTATTTAAATAAAAGTTTTAAAATCAGAAAATGTATTTTTTTCATGTTTATGTTATTCGTAGTTTGGTTGATAGCTGCAATATTACTAGCGACATTTAATATGATATTACTACCTAAATGTAATATAAATACATTTTTAGTGGTGGTGGGGGAGGGGGGGTGGAATCGAGTGGATCTTGCCCTAAAATGGCAGCTTTGGTTTAGTTCAGGCTGACAGACCTGGGCCGAATGACTCTGGCCTGGTCTGCACCGTCGTTCATTTCGGACTCGGGCCAGATTCGGCTGCCAGACCCGGGCCAGCAGTTTTTGATCTGTTATGCCGGAATCAGGCCAGTGTTAGTCATTGTCTCTGATTGGGAACCATATTTAGGTAGCCTGGGTTTCACTGTGTGTTTGTGGGTGATTGTTCCTGTCTCTGTGTTTGCACCAGATAGGACCATTTAGGTTTTCATATTTCATTATTTTGTAGTTTATTCATGTATAGTTTTTCCTTCATTAAACAAACATGAATCATCACAACGCTGCATTTTGGTCCGACTCTCTTTCACCTAAAGAAAACCGTTACAGTTAGCTACTTCAGTGGATGTTGAACACATTTCTACCTGCAAATGAACACATTTCTAGAGGTAAATTATAGCCAAGGTATAAAAGGGATAATCAACTTGGTGCTCTATGTGTTCTCTGGAAAAGAATGCAACTCTGCGGAAGGTGAGGAACACATCTCCCGCGTTGTTCATTGTTTTCCAGAGAATGCATAGCCTCTCGTTGATTATCCCTTACCTTTTTGTCAGCCAAAGATTGATATCAGTATTGTGTAATCTGTGATCATAATGCGGCTATAGGAACTGATAGTGTCCATTACTGAGTTCAGACAACAATCACACTTGAGCTTCACACCACTCCAGCTGAAGCTTGACATTGCACATGGTGATCTTAGGCTTGTGTGCTGCTGCTCAGCCATAGAAACCCATTTCATGATTCTCCCAAAGAAAAGTTATTTTGCTGACATTGCTTCCAGAGGCAGGTTGGAACTCGGTAGTGAGCGTTGCAACCGAGGACAGATGATTTCTACGCGGTGTGCGCTTTAGCACTCAGCGGTTCCGTTCTGTGAGGTTGTGTGGCCTACCTCTTTGCGGCTGAGCCGTTGTTGCTTCTAGATGTTTCCACTTCACAATAACAGCACTTACAGTTGACTGGGGCAGCTGTAGCAGGGCAGAAATTTGCCATACTTGACTTGTTGGTGCCACGTTGAAAGTCACTGAGCTCTTCAGTAAGGCCATTCTACTGTAAATGTTTGTCTATGGAGATTGCATGGTGATGTGCTCAATTTTATACACCTGTCAGCAACGGGTGTGAAATAGCCGAATCCACTCATTTGAAGGGGTGTCCACATACTTTAGTCTATATAGTGTATGTATGTTTGTCAGCTCCCTTGCCTCTCTTCCTCGTTACATTATTATTCATGCCCTCAGCCTGTCTCTCATCAGTCAGATAGATAGATAGATGATAGACTGATGGTGTGTGAGAGAAAGAGCATGCCAAGGAAGGAGCAGAGGTTAACACTGATGAGGTCTGGGCCAGAGAGGAGGGAGGAGGGTTAGGACACCGGCTCTACATCCACTGTCTGTCAACCATCTCTCCATTTCTCACTCTACTGTAACTCAACCAGACAGGCAGAAGCCCTTTTCATGATGGGCAGAGTGCGTGGTGTTGCCATTGACTATAATCCAAAGTGGATTATAGTCATTGTGACTATGAATAGACTACATAAACATTTTCACAGAGAGGAAAATACATTTAATCCGCATGATTCATATCCTCAGTTTTGACCAGTTCATTAATTGAGCTGCTGTAGGCCCATTGATGAGTAAGAACAGTCTTATAGAGTGGGATAATGATGATGTCATATGTCCTCCTCTTCAGATCTGGGACACTGCTGGGCAAGAAAGGTTCCGCAGCGTCACACACGCCTACTACCGTGATGCTCATGGTAAGCTGCGTGTGTGTGCGTGTATGTGTGTGTGTGTGTTTAAAAAGAACCATACAATATCCTGGCTGCCATTCATCTCCTCCTCCGTTGGTAGACATTGCCTGATGGTTGTTCATCAAGCTGTGTGTGTGACTCATATTTAAGTGTGTGTGTGTGTGTGTGTGTGTGTGTGTGTGTATGAGGATTTATATTGCTCTGGTTCTCCTCTGCATGTGTCCTGGGCACCGCAGGATAGAAGCTAACCATTGGGTGGGCTGATTAGCCTGCCTCTCACACAGCGGGAGACAGAACACTAGTTGTCTGTGTGTCTGTGTGTGCATGCAGGCGTGCTATTTCGGGAGCAGGTCCGTCAGGCCCAGACAGATGTGATGCTGTAGGCCATCCTGATCAGGTGTGGGAGAATGCACACAAACAGGCAGATGCACAGTGATAGAGGAAATCACAGTTAATCACGCCACACCGGGCTTACACAGACAGACAGACAGACACACATACATAAATAAACTACTAATCTATAAGCAGATTGCTGACAGTTTCTCCTCTGCCTGCTGTGAGGCCTGCTGATGTGGAGGTGGTGAGCTGGGCTCCACTCTGTTACACCACTGTAATGAGACTCAGACATGCCTTGTTTTCAAGCTGGAGGGAAGAAGAGTTCAGTTTGGGAAATTGGTGCGCTCATTAGTCATGTCAAGGATCAATGAAGTAAACATGCTGGCTACTTGACTACTTGAGAAGAGGCTTGATTGTGTGAGGATAAATGAAGTAAACATTCTCCTATTTGAGAAGAGGCTTGATTGTTGTGTCTATACAGTTAAGCTGTGTTGTATTGGTAGTCAAGTGTATTGCAGATCTAGAGAAGAAGTAGATTGTATATTCAGTTAGTAGCAGTGTGCCACTACTCCGCAAAAATATGATGGAATTGCTTTCTTTGTACTGCATATATTTTTTCCGAGACATGCATTAAAATGGATAGAGTGAGATGTTGACAATTAAGCTCTTCTTCTTATTATTCATAGTCAGATGAACTCATGGAGGTCATTTGCATGTCTCTGCATGCAGTTTGAAGGAAGTTGCTGACTGGCGTTAGTGCAAGTTTGCTCGCAAAACTACCTTCGACTTCATTCAAACTGCACGCAAAGACATAAGCATGGAATCAGAAATGACCCTGTACTTGTTAGCCTACGGGGAGGGGGAGGGGGGGTCTTCCAACCAAGTGGCTTGACCATTGAAATTAATAGATTATTTCAAATGTGTTGATTTGGAAATCACCCCTTTAGCAATATGGAGGTTATTATAGGCATATTCTGTCTAGACCTGGTGGTCAGTCTGTCACCAACTCCAAGATTATTTATAGACATCATAGACACACATTGGCATGTTTAATTTAACAGTACATTTTGTCTTGACCCCTTAAGTTAGTAACAGCTCTTTAAAAAACAGGTAGACAGCCCGTAAATACCTTTCTGTTTGTGATTTGAAAATTCAGACAAGTGAGCAATGTTAAATATAAATATTGAAGAAAAGTCAGGGAAGGAGCAGGACGTGACAATTTATTTTGGCAGTTTCATTTGCCCTGAGCACTAGGAGACCTGCTGATAGTCTCTGTTTGTCAGTGCTTGCTGAGGAATACAACTTTTATCATTGCACTTCAGAGTGGCACTGGAGGAATAGAGTGGTCTGTGAGCAAGGTGTGAATTGTGGCTTGCAGGTACCTGCTTGTGTCACTAATGTCAGCCAAACTGTGGCAGTGGGGCTTGATGTGGGGCTTGATGGAAGGCTTGGCACACACAGGGATAGAGAATAAAAAAGTAACAGGAAGAGAGGATTGTCATGGAACAAAGAAACATAGTTCAGCATTGTTGTTCATTTTATTCAGCCCACCATTAGAGTTGTTTTTCTTCTCAGACAAATGAGTGATGTTTTCAATAAAATACAAATTAAGAATAAAGAACAAAGGAGTGAGTGATTGATAGAGATAAAGAGATAAAATGGAATGGGCTGATTTGGAGTATCACAGTTTGGAGTGCTCTCAGCACTGTCGGTGCAGTTTGGAGTGCTCTCAGCACTGTCGGTGCAGTTTGGAGTGCTCTCAGCACTGTCGGTGCATTTTGGAGTGCTCTCAGCACTCTCGGTGCAGTTTGGAGTGCTCTCAGCACTGTCGGTGCAGTTTGGAGTGCTCTCAGCACTGTCGGTTCAGTTTGGAGTGCTCTCAGCACTGTTGGTGCAGTTTGGAGTGCTCTCAGCACTGTCGGTTCAGTTTGGAGTGCTCTCAGCACTGTCGGATCAGTTTGGAGTGCTCTCAGCACTGTCGGTGCAGTTTGGAGTGCTCTCAGCACTGTCGGTGCAGTTTGGAGTGCTCTCAGCACTGTCGTTTCAGTTTGGAGTGCTCTCAGCACTGTCGGTGCAGTTTGGAGTGCTCTCAGCACTGTCGGTGCAGTTTGGTGTGCTCTCAGCACTGTCGGTGCAGTTTGGAGTGCTCTCAGCACTGTCGGTGCAGTTTGGTGTGCTCTCAGCACTGTCGGTGCAGTTTGGAGTGCTCTCAGCACTGTTGGTGCAGTTTTCAGCAGTCTAAGCACTGTCAGTGCCCTCCTCCTCACCTCCTCTGGCTTGTTTTCTCATTCTCTCCATCATCTTTAGTTGCTCCACTCCTCTCCTCCCTAATGGCTGCCGATGCATCCTGCTCAAACAGCAGCCCCGGGATAAATATCTCATATCTCAGGGGGACCAGGTGCAAGGGAGGAGGAGAGAGAGGCAGATTGAGGAGAGGGAAACAGGGGAAGCAGAGAGAAATGGCGTTGAGAGATGGAAGAAGGAGAGAGAAACAGAGGGAGGAGGAGTTGAGAGATGGAGGAGAGAGGAACAGCAGGAGGAGAGAGAAATTGAAGGGGGAATAGATAAAAACAGGAAGGACAGGGAAATGCGTGGAGGGAAAGGAAGAACGAGATTGAGATGGAGGGAGGAGAGAAATTTAGGAAAATAA
The DNA here is from genome assembly GCF_002021735.2 of Oncorhynchus kisutch. NCBI lineage: Eukaryota > Metazoa > Chordata > Actinopteri > Salmoniformes > Salmonidae > Oncorhynchus > Oncorhynchus kisutch. Next base: position 10,665,988 of record NC_034198.2, read on the forward strand.
AAACCAAGCACGAAGGGAATTACTTAGTGGGTGACAGGTGGAACATTGAGAGTGTAATCCATCAAACTCATCTCTACAGGCTGCATATTCATTAAGAGTCTAAGTAACATAATAAAATAATCCCCGTAAAATCGGCCAGTTTAAGCTAGAGAGATCAGCATCTGCGTTGGAAGGCGGCTGAGCTACAGCAATGTTTGTCAGACCATGCGATGTCCCAAAAATCGTCCTTCTCACGAAAATCTCTGTAGCGTCCTACAAACTAATATGACCACTCTATGGAAAGATGAGACTCTTATGAACACGATGCTCTATGACCCCCACAAGTGTCACGGGATTCATCTGAAGTCGGTACAGCTGAACTTCTGTCTGTAGCGTCCGAACCGTTTGGGATACACACTAATAGGACCCCACTTTGGAAAGGAGAGACTCTCACGAAAAGATGTTTTGCTCTACGACCCCCACAAGTGTCACAGACTCATCTGATTGTAACCCATACAAATGAATGGAAGTATGGAGGTAGTTTTGAGCCAACAAAAATAAGCAAAAATAAGCGATTATGTGTTCATAAAAACACAAATATTTCCCGAGCTAGATATAGGACAGACACTTCAAAATGTTATTCCTTATGATTTTTTTGGGAGACTGTTTGTTGTTTTTGCCATTTATGAGTGTGTTATTCAATTTATTTCTATGGGCTATAGAAGTAAAGGCCAAATTCAATATTTGATCATTTTGATACCTAAAGGGGTCCTAAAATTAAAAATCAAATAGCTAAATGATTCATGGTGGGACCTTCTTAAAACAATTCCTTATGTTAGCTTAGTAGAAGCCCCTTCCCCCCAACTGGTTAGACTTTTAGAGGTTAACCAGGATGTTCAGGTCGCTGGGTGAAGGAGCAGGGCTTTACTCCATTGGAAATATGTGGAGGATGTTTTCTCACATTTCTCAACCCTGTAGCAGAGTATCCTCATCTACTACCCTTCCTCACTTTCTTCATGACCTTTGTTTATTTCCTCCCCCTTCTGTCTCTCATTTTCACTCAGTTTCTCGCTCTCTCTCTCACTGTCTTTCTTACATTCTCTCTCACTTTCTCTCTCTCCAATTGAGAATTTTTGTCACTAGCCTACAAACAATACCCCATAATATCAACATAGAATTATGTTTGAAAAGCTGAAATGTCTTGAGTCAATAAGTACTCAACCCCTTTGTAAAGTCGAGCCTAAATAACTTCAGGAGTAAAAATGTGCTTAGCAAGTCTCACAATAAGTTACTCTGTGTGCAATAATAGTGTTTAACAAAAATGTGACAAAGTAATTAACTTTTTGTCCTGAATACAAAGTGTTATGTTTGGGGCAAATCCAATACAACACATTACTGAGTACCACTCTCCATATTTTTTAAGCATGGTGGTGACTGCAACATGTTATGGGTATGCTTGTAATTGTTAAGGACTTGGGAGTTTTTCAGAATAAAACAATTTACGGAATGGAGCTAAGCACAGGCAAAATTATAGAGGAAAACCTGGTTTGTCTGCTTTCCACCTGTCACGGGCGTCGTCCTCTTCATCTGAAGAGGAGAGGCGTGAAGGATCGGAGGACCAAAATGCGGCGTGGTATGTGTTCATGATGAATTTTAATAAAGAAAACACTGAATACTGAAACACACTATACAAAAACAATAAACAAAATAACGACCGTGACGCTAATGAGAACTGTGCTGACACAAGCAATCAACATAGACAATCACCCACAAAACCCAACACAAAACAGGCTACCTAAATATGGTTCCCAATCAGAGACAATGACTAACACCTGCCTCTGATTGAGAACCATATCAGGCCCAAACACAGAAACAGACAAACTAGACATCCAACATAGAATGCCCACTCAGATCACACCCTGACCAAACAAAACATAGAAACATACAAAGCAAACTATGGTCAGGGTGTGACACCACCAGACACTGTGAGATAAAATCACCTTTCAGATGGACAATAACCTAAAACACAAGTACAAATATACACTGGAGTTGCTTACCGAGAAGACAGTGAATAATCCTGAGTGGCCGAGTTACATTTTCGACTTGAATCTACTGGACAATCTATGTCAAGACCTGAAAATAGTTGTCTAGCAATGATCAACAACCAATTCGACAGAGCTTGAAGAATTTAGAAAATAATAAATGGGAAAATGTTGAACAATCCAAGTGTGGAAAGCTCAGAGACTTATCCAGAAAGACTCACAGCGGTAATTGCTTCCAAAGGTACTTCTATAATGTATTGACTCGGGGGTTGAATACTAGATGGGTGAGAAAGATCATCTATTAAATCCATTTTTAATTCAGGCTGTAACACAACAAACATTTTGTGGAATAAGTCAGCGGTGTGAATACTTCCTGAAGGTACTGTACATATTGAAGTGATGGGATATCCCATGTATTTTAAGTTGCACATTTCTAATGCACATTATACTTTCTATGTAATTTCTTAGTCTGATTTGATTAACAATCCAAAATAACTGGTAACTGGAAACAGTTATCACAATGTTTCCATTGTGAAATGATGATGAGGATTAACTGTTGATATACTGTACATGTGGGTGGTTGTGACTTAGCACTTTTCAGATATAGATCCAGACAGACAGACAGACAGGCAGGCAGACATACAGACAGACAAATACACAGACAGTCAGAAGGCAGCATTCTCTGTCTGTTTTCTGGATCCTGGCATCCATTCACACACCCTTTATCACTGTCACCTAGCCCTAGTCCCCCCTTAAGCAACAGAGAAATGGGCAAACAGCTGTCACTGTCAAGCGCATAGCATCCGTCTATTCTCAATGGCTAGCAGCTGACAGGTGTTTTACACTGGGTTGATGCATTGGGGTACATGATGTTTGTCTGATGTTTTTTTCCTTTGACGTTTTAATGGTTATACGGTGTTGTATGTGGGTCTTTTAGATTAGCTGTGTGTGTTGTACAAAGGATAACAATTTGAACACCACCTGCCATTATTGGCCATTTCCTTAATGCATCTTGAGTCACTCCCTTAGAAAAATGACCATTATTTAAATATATTGAGTTCCAAGTCTCAGATGTCGGTGACTGGGAACCCCTGGGAGCATCAATTTAACTCTCTCTCTCTCTCTCTCTCTCCAGTCAGTCCATGTTTCTAGCCATGTTCATGTTGTGCTTGGTTTCCCTTGCCTGATGCTGTTTTCCGCTACAATTCTGACTCTGGTCCCTGTCTCCAGTCCGACTTCTCGTCAGTCTTGCTACTCTGTCCTGGATTCCCCACTCTACGCTCCCTTGGATTCCCTTCCGGACCTGCTTACACTGTCCCCACACCTCTCACTCCAGCCTCCGTACCTGGTTTCCAGCAACCCGCCCGATCTTCACCTGGCTCAATCTTCCCCCGTGTTTCAAAAATTACCTTGGTTACCTCATCTCAGTCTCCTCGTCTGAGTCTGCTCTTGGGTTCATCTGTTCCATGTGACAGTACCATCTGGCCAAAGACAGATCCTCTCCACCAAACTCTTGCCTGCCAAGGCACCCTACTCGAGCAACATGACCAAGCCCTGAAAACCCTTCTGGAGCACATCAAGGAGTTTTCACGGAGCCTGTCTGACCTGCAGGGCTGAACCTTAGCCCGGAGCTCACAACCAGCCCCTAGTTCGCCTCCTCTGCTCCGTGAGCAGTTCGTTTCCGGTCCCCGAGCTTGGAGAGCTTGCAGAGCCTTTTTGTTTCAATGTTCGCTGGTATACGAGCAGCAACCCTACGCTGATACTAGCAACCGGGCCAAGATTTCAGCTCCCATAGTGTCGCTGAGATGGAGATCGAGTTTCACACCTTCACCGTTGAGATCGGCTGGAATGAGGAGGTCCTTCAGGGAGAATTCCAGAGCACTCTCACTGAGACCATCAAGGATGAGTTGGTGTCCAGGGATGGGCCTGATGGACTCGAGGAGCTCATTTCTCTCGCCATCCACATTGACAACCGTCGGAGAGAGAGGGAAGAACCCACACGGCTGTTTGGCAGCCTCTCTCACCACCACCTCCACTCCGTTCCACTGGTCCCGAGGCAGAGGCAGCGTTCCGGGAACTCAAGCACTACTTCACTTCCGCTCTGATCCTCACCCAGCCAGACCCAGAACTCCAGTTTGTCGTTGAGGTGGATGCCTCTGACACTGGGATAGGTGCTGTTCTGTCTCAACGTTCCTCCTCTGATCAGAAGCACCACCCATGTGCTTTCTTGTTCCACAAGCTCTCACCTGCAGAAATGAATTTCGACATAGGTAGGCGGGAACTTCTGGCTGTGAAGCTGACTCTTGAGGAGTGGTTGGAGGGCTCGGTTCTCTCCTTCATTGTGTGGACGGACCACAGAAACCTGTCCTACATCCAGACCGCCAAATGTCTGAACTCACGGTAGGCCAGGTGGCATTGTTATTTGGAAGATTCAACTTCACACTCACTTATCGCCCCAGATCTAAGAATACCAAGCCTGACGCCCACTCCCGTCAGTTCGCCGCAGACAACACAGGTTCCGAGCCAGAAATCATTATGCCATCCACCTGCATCGTTACCGCTGTCTCCTGGGAGATCAAGTCCCGTATTCGCCAGGCTCAGTAGAACCAGCCTGACCCAAGTAATGGTCCTAGAAAGGCTCTGTTTGTTCCAGATTCAGTTCGCTCTGAAGTTCTTCAGTAGGCCCATTCTACTCACCTCACCTGTCACCGTGGCATGAACCAGACAGCCGCCTTCCTGCGTCAGCGCTTTTGGTGGCCCACCATGGAGAGAGACATCCTAGAGTTCGTCTCAGCCTAGTCTGTGCCCGGAAAAAAACCTCCACCAAACCCACTTCCGGTTTGCTTCGCCCTCTTCTCATACCCAGTAGCCCCTGGTCACACATAGCTCTGGACTTTGTCATTGGCCTTCCCCCATCTAACGGTAACTCAGTCATCCTCACCATTATCGACAGATTGTCCAAAGCGGCTCACTTCATTCCCCTCTCCAAGCTTCCATCCTCCAGGGAGACTGCGGACCTGCTGGTATCCCATGTGTTTCGGCTGCATGGCATTCTCACTGACATCGTTTCAGACAGGGGACTCCAATTTACATCCCAGGTATGGAGATCCTTCTGTTCACCACTTGGTATTAAAGTTAGTCTTTCATCTGGATATCACCCCCAGACCAACGGCCAGACCGAACGGGCCAACCCGGACCTGGAGACTGCCCTACACTATGTGACTTCGGCTAACCCTTCCTCCTGAAGTGCTCAGCTACCCTGGGTGGAATATGCCCACAACACCCTCATCAACGCCTGGTCAGATACAGTATGTCAGCCTTTGAGTGTGCTCTGGGCTACCAACCCCAATTGTTCCCTTCCCAGGAGGTTGAGGTTGTAGTGCCCTCAGTCCATGACCACATGCACCGTTGTCATTGCACCTGGAGGAGGGCCCGGGCTGTCCTTCACCGTGCCTTCACCAGGAAACACTCCAGGCCAAAGGGTATGGCTCTCGTCGAAAGACTTGCCCTTGAAAGTGCCTTCCAGGAAACTTGCCCCCTGATTCATTGGTCCCTTTGAGATTGATCGTGTCATTAACCTCTCTGTTGTGCACCTGAAACTCTCTTATTAAGATCCACCCAACCTTCCATGTGTCCATGATTTTAAACCTGTTTGCTCCAGTCCCCTGTCTCCTCCTGCAGCAACTCCTCCACCCCCTCGGCTCGTCAATGACCATCCTGCCTATACCGTCCAGTGGCTTTTGGATGTGGGGGGGCTACTGTCACATCTGCTACTGCCATGCTCTCTAGTATTCATCCGGTGTTGCCTTGACCTTCCGCCACTCCCCCAGTGCTCGCTCCCTCTCCCTGTGTGTGTGGGCAGAGACAGGTGTGCTGGAGTCAGAGCAGATCCCCACCAGCTGCAACCTGTTCCATAATCAAGAGCTCTACAAATACTCAGTCCTGCCACTTCCACACTGCCAGATCATAATCTCTGCTCAGTCAGTCTTCTAGCCATTTGTTCATGTTGTGCCTGTTTTCCCTTGCCTGACGCTGTTTTCCTCTCCGCTACAGTTCTGCCCGCTCTGACTCTGGTTCCTGTCTCCAGTCCGACTTCTCATCAGTCCTGCTACTCTGTCCTGGATTCTACACTCTCTTCGTTTCCCCTCAGAACCTGCTTACCCTGTCTCCACACCTCTCGCTCTAGCCTCCGCACCTGGTTTCCAGCAACCCGCTCGGGCTTCACCTGGCCTGCACTGGCCTGTTTCAATAAATACCTTGGTTACCTCGTCTGAGTCTGCTCTTGGGCTCTTGGATTCCGCTTCGCGTGACACAAAGACAAATAGTTTTGCATTGTTTATTTTATTCAGCCCTCCATTAGAGGTGTCCTTCTTCTCAGACAAATTAGGGATGTTTTGAATAAAATACAAATGAAGAATAAACACAAATGAAGTGAGTGATAGTTTACCTCAGTCGCCACTGGGACCTCCATCTCTACAGTACCTCTCACTGTTACAGAAGAGGTCAGAGAGGGTGAAGCAGAGGAGAGGAAAGGAGGTGTGTTTTTTCTCCTCTCACTCGTCTGTTAGAGGCCGATAAAGACGGCTGCATTCAGAACTGTTCTGATCAAGGCTGTATACACCAGTAGACAGAACATCTCTCTCTCTTTCTCTCCTCTCTCTCCTGTGTAAATAATCCTTTCAGTGTTATCAGTGAGAGAGAGAGAGCAGGCTACAGCTCCATTCTACCCAGACATGCGGTAATTACAGCATATTATACACCCTTCAGAGACCCCCCCCCCCCCCCCCCCCCCCAAAAAAAAGTGTGAAATGACAAAGGGAAGTGCGGAGCGTGAGGTTAGAGAAGGGGTTTGGATCAAAAAGCTGTCCCTGTGGAGTGATTTCCCGTACACCCTTATGTGAGGTATACTTTCTGGCACCAAATGTTATGTACAGGCTGTCATGTCACTGTTACATGAGCTAAGAGGACAATATTATTTTTCTAAATTTGTACGTACTGTATTGTCTTCAAAAAGGTGGAAATGTCATGATTGTTATGTATAGATGAATATTGTTATATCACTGTGGTACCTGCCATCTGGGCTGTGAATATAGCAAGCTCACTGGTCTAAGCATGATCATTCTGTCTCGGCTGATTATGTGATTATATTCATAATTTCCAACCTCAGATGGAAGTTCTACACTATTCTATTTCCTGTTTTCATTTCATGACATCACACCAGATATTAGAGGTCAATTTAAAAAGTCCACAAATACATATTTCCATTTGAGTTTTTTTTCTCTTTACTTTCTATCGAGTCTTATCATAGTGATCCTAGTGGAAGCCATCCATAGATAGCCTGTTGATATGCTCTATGTCTGTGTCCTCTCCACAGCTCTCCTCTTGCTCTACGACGTCACTAACAAGGCCTCCTTTGACAACATCAAGGTAAGACTCAGTCCTGTCTGCGGGGCTCATCAACTTTTAACACTATATAAAGGCTTTTCTTTTCTTCATCTTTCCATCTCCTTCCCCCCACCTCCATATATCTGGCATAGTCTAACCAGTGTCATCCCGCCATTCTCTTCACTTCCTTCATTGCTCTTTCATTGACGTCTATGTCCACTTTCACCCTCCGTTTCTCCATTACTGTCTAACCTACTCCATCCCTTCCCCCTCCCTCCATTTCTGCCTCATCTAACCACCACACGGTGTCTTTCTCCCTCCATTTGTTTGATTTGAGGTGACTTGATAAGCTGTTACAGTAAGTTGTGTAGTATTACATTATAATAGCTCTGTCTTGTTTTGTAATATACCATTTTGAAATAGAGCTCATGGTGAGGTCAGAGATGGTTCTGATGATTATAATGGTGATGGTGATGATGATGGTGGGAGTGTGTAGGTGTAAATCCCAGGTAGTTATTTTCCAAAATGGTGAAACAGATCAGCTGTGCCACAAAATGGTGCCATCTCTCGGATTTTACAGGCTGCTCTCCAACGAGACTGTGAATTTGAGGTCATTTCGACTCCATTTGATGTAACCTCATCTTTTCACCCCTTCAGTCTTCTCCACAGACGTATTACAGTCTTTTGATTAACATTAAAGGACAAGAAGTCTTGGCGACAGGGGGTTTAAACATGGGCTATTTAAATGGCATCAAAGAAAGAGGCTATGTTGTGTAGCTGCAGACCTGCATGTTCCCACAATTTGGAATACTAGTCACTTTAATGTTTACATGCTGTTTTACTCATCTCATATGGCCAGTACCAGTCAAACACCTACTCATTCAAGGGCTTTTCTTTACTATTTTCTACATTGTAGAATAATAGTGAAGACATCAATACTAAGAAATAACATATATGGAATCATGTAGTAACCAAAAAAGTGTTAAACAAATAAAAAAATGGAGATTCTTCAAAGTAGCCACCCTTTGCTCTGATGACAGCTTTGCACACTCTTGGCATTCTCTCAACCAGCTTCACCTGGAATGCTTTTCCAACAATCTTGAAGGAGTATCCACATATGCTGAGCACTTGTTGGCTGCTTTTCCTTCACTCTGCGGTGCAACTCATTCCAAACCATCTCAATTGGCTTGAGTTCGGCTGATTGTGGAGGCCAAGTCATCTGATTCCGCATTCCATCACTCTCCTTCTTGGTCAAATAGCCCTTACACAGCCTGGAGGTGTGTTGGGTTATTGTCCTGTTGAAAAACAAATTGATAGTCCGCAAACCAGATGGGATGGCGTATCGCTGCAGAATGCTGTGGTAGCCATGCTGGTTAAGTGTGCTGACAGTGTCACCAGTGTCACCAGCAAAGTGCCACCACACCGTAACACCTCTTCCTCCTTGCTTCACGGTGAGAACCACACTTTCAGAGATCATCCATTCACCTACTCTGCGTCTCACAAAGACACGGCGGTTGGAACCAAAAATCTCAAATTTGGAATCATCAGACCAAAAGACAGAAACCACCGGTCTAATGTCCATTGCTCGTTTTTCTTGGCCCAAGCAAGTCTCTTCTTATTATTGGTGTCCTTTAGTAGTGGTTTCTTTGCAGTAATTCGACCATGAAAACCTGATTCACGCAGTCTCCTCTGAACAGTTGATGTTGAGATGTCTCTGTTATTTGAACTACTTTGTAGGGTGGCTACTTTGAATAATCTAAAATATATTTTGATTTGTTTAACACTTTTTTGTTTACTACTGGATTCCATATGTGTTATTTCATAGTTTCGATGCCTTCACTATTAGTAAAAAATAAAGAAAAACCCTTGAATGAGTAGGTGTGTCCAAACTTTTGACTGGTACTGTATATATATTTTTCATCTTTTCACTGTAAACTCCCTCCCCTTTCTCATTCATATACCGTATCTCAGTACCATATTTATGTTTATTACCTATGTGTTCGTGCAGATCACAGTATGATAAATCAACTATTCCCATTTGAGTTTGATGGACCCCTGCCTGCATAATGCACGCATGACAGCCCGTCTACATCCACAACATAGAGTTTCACCCTCATACTGGAGCATAGTACATGACAGCATTATCATTTTAAACAGGTGCTGTTTAGCTCTTCAGAGGCAGGTGCATTGAGGGAAACAAGGGGTGGGAGCAGGGGCGGACTAATTGATTTTAGGGCCCCAAGCAGATGCCAGTCTTGTGTATGTATGTACTTGTGTATGGCCAAGTGTGTGGGAGTAAGAGAGGAACGAGTAGACATCCCATTGTGTCACATGCAAGGTGAAAACATTTCTGAGAGCACCACCGAATGCACTTAGTGAGGAACAAACCATGTAGTTTATCACACTATAATTCTATTGCTAAAATGACCTTACATCTGTAGGGGAACTATGACCAGGATGATCACCGACCTGTTTTGAAGTCAACCTGGACTATTCAAATTAGTTTTCGCTTTGGACTTTAAACATTTTGTTCATCATGATTGTGTATTATGAATACAATTGAACTAAAACTATAAACTATTGGGGCTATATTTGAACAAACCTAATGCAATGGTAAATATAGGTTTGGGGTTGTGTCAGAAATATTTATGCTATTTTCAAAACTGGAAATATGGGCGCAGTGTCACGCCATGGCCATAGAGAGGCTTTTTATTCTCTATTTTGGTTAGGCCAGGGTGTGACTAGGGTGGGCATTCTATGTCCTTTTTTCTATGTTTTGTATTTCTATGTCTTGGCCTGGTATGGTTCTCAATCAGGGACAGCTGTCTATCGTTGTCTCTGATTGAGAACCATACTTAGGTACCCTTTTCCCCCACCTGTTTTGTGGGAAGTTAACTTTGACTTTGTTCAGGGCACATAGCCCAAAGCTTCACGGTTTGGTTTTGTTCTTTGTTTTGTCAGCATCATTTTTAATAAAGAGAAAATGTACGCTTACCATGCTGCACCTTGGTCCAGTCCTTCAGCCAGCCATGACACACAGTAGCTGGCGGTGGCGCGAAAGGTCTGGGTTGTAGGTGTGTTGAGGCTTGACCACTCACTGGCCAATTAGAACGTGCTCCATGGCTAAATATGTGGTTGCTTTAAGTCGCGCATTTATAGTCTTTTATGTATTGTGTTGTCATCACCTCCAATTCGAATGTTAGTCCGGACTGGGACCCTCGTTGCAGGCCCCGGACTGGGGACTGTCGCTGGAGGCTCCGGACTGGAGACCGACGCTGGAGACTCCGGACTTTAGGCCGTCGTTGGAGGCTCCGGACTGGAGACCGTCGCTGGAGGTTCCCGGACTGGAGACTGTCGCTGGAGGTTCCCGGACTGGAGACTGTCGCTGGAGGTTCCGGACTGGAGACTGTTGCTGGAGGCTTCGTGCCATGACTCTTCACTGGAGGCTTCATGCCATGACTCCTCACTGGAGGCTTCGTGCCATGACTCCTCACTGGAGGCTTCGTGCCATGGATCATCACTGGAGGCTTCGTGCCATGGATCATCACTGGAGGCTTCGTACCATGGATCATCACTGGAGTGGAGAGACACACAGGAGGCCTGGCTCTGGCTCTGAGCAGGCACAGGACTGACCAGGCTGGGGAGACATACAGGAGGCTTAGTTCTGGGCGCAGGCACAGGACTCACCAGGCTGGAGAGACATACAGGAGGCTTTGTCCTTGGCAGAGGCACCGGATACACTGGGCCGTGGAGGCGCACTGGAGGTCCAGACACTCTTAGAATCTATGCCAAGGTGCTTTGAAGCTATTCAAGTCCAAATGAAATTGTATTTGTCACATGCGCTGAATACAATGGGTGTAGACTTAATTAACCATGAAATGCTTGCTTAATAAAAAGAAAAATAGGAATAAAGAAGAGGGGATTCATACAGTGCATTCGGAAATTATTCAGACCCCTTGACTTTTTCTACATTTTGATACGTTACAGCCTTATTTGAACATTTAAATCGTTTTTTTCCCTCATCAATTTACACACAATACCCCATAAAGACAAAGCAAAAACAGTTTAAAAAAAAAAGTTTGTGAATGTATTTAAAATGTAAACTGAAATATCACATTTACATAAGTATTCAGACCCTTTAAACAGTACTTTGTACTTTGCTGAAGCACCTTTGGCAGCAATTACAGCATAGAGTCTTCTTGGGTATGACGCTACAAGCTTGGCACATCTGTATTTGGGGAGATTCTCCCATTCCTCTCTGCAGATCCTCTCAAGCTCTGTTGGACCTTATATAGACAGTTGTGTGCCTTTCCAAATCATGTCCAATCAATTGAATTTACCACAGGTGGACTCAATCACGTTGTAGAAACATCTCAAGGATGATCAATGAAAACAGGATGTACCTGAGCTCAAATTCGAGTCTCATAGCAAAGGGCCTGATTTACTTATGTAATAAGGTATTTCCGTTTATAATTTTTAATACATTTGCCAAAATGTATAAAAACCTGTTATCGCTTGGTCATTATGGGGTACTTAGTGTAGTTTGCAGATAATTTTTTTGTATACACTTTTGAAAAGGGCTGTAACATAACAAAATGTGGAAAAAGTCAAGGGATATTAATACTTCCCGAAGGGACTGTATACAATATAGTCTGGTGAGTGTGCATAGAGTCAGTGCAAGATAGAGTCAGTGCATTAATGAACTAATTAACAGTCTTATGGCTTGGGAGTACAAGCTGTCTTGAACCCTGTTGGTCTGAGAGTTGATGCTCTGGCACAGTTTTCCGGACTGTAGCAGAGTGAACAGTCTATGGCTTGGATGGCTGGAGTCTTTGACAATTTTTCAGGCCTTCCTCTGACGCCGCCTGATATAGAGGTCATGGATGGCAGGGAGTTTGGCCCAAGTGATATACTGGACTGTCCGTACCACCCTCTGTAGCGCTTTGTGGTGTATTTGCTGTATTTGCTGTACCAAGTGGTGATGCAGCCAGTCGAGATGCTCTCGATGGTGCAGCTGTGGAAATGTTTGAGGATCAGTGGGCCCATGCCAAATTCTTTCAGCCTCCTGAGGGGGAAGAGGCGCTGTTGTGCCCTCTTCACATCTGTGCGGGTGGGTGTGGACCAAGTTAAGTTCTTAGTGATGTGGATGCCAAGGAACGACCCTCTCCACTACAGCCCCTTTGATGTGGATGGGAGCATGCTCTCCCTTCTTTGTCCTGTAGTCCACGATCAGCACTTTGGTCTTACTGATGCTGAGGAAGAGGTTATTGTCATGGCATCATGCTGCAAAGTCTCTGACCTCCTCCCTGTAGGCCGTTGGTGATCAGGCCTACCACCATTGTGTCATCAGCAAACTTGATTATGGGTGTGTTGGTGTCGTGTGCGGAAACGCAGTCGTGAGTAAACAGGGAGTACAGGAGGGGGACTAAGCACACACCCTTGAGGGGCCCCCATGTTGAGGGTCCGCATGGCGGAGGTGTTGTTGCCTACCCTCACCACCTGGGGACGTCCCGTCAGGAAGTACAGGATCTAGTTAGAGAGGGAGGTGTTCAATCCCATGGTCTCCAGCTCGGTGATTAGCTTGGAGGGGACTATGGTGTTGAACACTGAGCTGTAGTCTCTGAACAGAATTCTCACATAGTTATTTCTCATCTTGTCCAGGTGGGAGATGACAGTGTGAAGTGCAATTGCGATTGCATCATCTCTGCATCTGTTGGGGCGGTATACAAATGGTTTGGGTCCAGGTTGTCTGGCCCAATAGCCTATTAAGACACTATGTTGGTGTTTCCTTTATTTTGGCAGTTACCTGAACATGCTGCATGCATGACCTTTGTGTTTGACCCTATTCACAACATTATATCCTTGCGGTGATGCTCAAGCTTATGTGGTTTGTCTGGCAGCATCCATTCTGTTTTTCTTTTCAAGCACTCTACTCTGCAAGACCATCCCTCCATTCTTCCATCCCGCTCTCATTCTCTCTATCTCTGTTTTCCGTAGAGATGTGGAAGGCTCTGTTAGTTTGAATGGAGAGGTTTGAAGAGAAGCCTTGGAGAGATTGTCGGGAGATGGGAGACTAGCTTGAACTGGTTCCCACCCATGCAATTTCAATAGAGCTACAGGTCGGTTCAATAGAGATACACATATTATTTTACACTCAAAATGAAGAGGGGAAAGGAGAAGGACTGGGGTATAAGGAAGAGGAATAGAGAGAGAAGATGACAGAGAGAAACAAACAGACTGTTGAAGACAGATTTAGAATTAGGTGTAAATCTGAGTTCATAGTTCTTTTTCAGATGTTGATGTGATACCTGTGCCCTGTGGCGTGTCTAGTCTGAGACTGAGACGGAGACTGAGGGCAATAGTGTGGAAGTCTAGCCCAACAGACTGATTTGAGACCAATTCCCAGCTGAGCTTGCTATTGGCTGCTGGGTAATTTGTTGCCTCTGCTCCTTCTCTTTCAGGCTGATTGACGATTGTAACAATGCACTCACACACAAATTAAAAACACACACACACACAGCTTGCTCCTATTCCAATCAAGGATTCTGTATTTATTTCTCTCTAGCAACATTAGTAGGCAGAAATGGTCCACAGAGCAGCAGGATGAAAAGTTTATTGTTAAAATTTGATCATAACTGACTGCACAGGTGGGAGTCATCCTGACAAAGGTACAAATGTCATTAATCTCATAAAATACCATATTGGAGCATAATTTATTTTCATCTAATATTTTTTCAATCTCCAGTTTGGCTGCTCTCTCCCTCAGTACAAATACCACAAATACAGTATACCAGTCTGATATCAATCGTCTCCCCTGTTGGACCTTTATGTAGTTCAGAGCTGAGGTTCAATCTTCTCCACTGGATCTCACCATTGTTCTCTCTCTCTCTCTCTCTCTCCCTTTTATTCTCTCTCTCTCAATCATTCTTTGCTTTTCTCTCTCTTCCACTCTCTCCACCCTGTCTTTGTTAAACCCGTCTTCTGCCCATCCCTTTTCAACAACACGTATCAAGGTATGGCCAGAGTTAGAGCACCATGGCACGCACGCACACACACACATGCACACACACTCACAAACACACACGCACACAGCTGCTTACCAGGGTTGGTGAGTAACGGACTTCATGTAACTGACAACAAAGAAACTGATTACAAAAGAACTGTAACTGTAATTCGTTATGTTACCAGCATAAATATTGTAATCAGATACTTCTGAAAAACTGGATGATTACTTCTAGGATTATTTTTAAATTCAGAAAGGATGTATGTGATTTAAATAATAATAATAATAATAATAATAATTATACACCTTTCTGTTTTCTCAATGATATTCAAATCAGCATTGAAAAAAAGTTGACGCTTAAGTTTGTTCAGCCTGAGCGAGTCTGACCACAAAGTCAGTGACCACTATGATGACACACCAAATGCGTTTGATGGATCGCGGAAAAAGAGCAGGAATAAGCTTTTGTAGGCTACTGTCCAAGCTATGTCTTCCAATGGAGCGACTGATGTCGCTATCCAAACATTATCCAATTTGAATAAACGCTTGGAGGTAAGGATGACAGCAGTGGTGTAGCCTACGAGTAATAAGGATATCACCTCCATAGCGTGTTGATGTGAATCACACTGCTGCTCTCTCATTGACCTATTTGCACCTTACAGGTAAAACAATTATGCTAATCTATATTTCCAAGTCCTTTTATTAACGATCATGGGGTATTAAATTAATTGGAATGACTGTAAATGTGACAGACTTCAGTTTTTAATGTAAAGATATAGCCTAAATGTCACGCCTTGGTCTTAGTATTTTGTGTTTTCTTTAATTATTTGTTCAGGCCAGGGTGTGACATGGGTTTGTGTGTTGTGTTTCGTATTGGGGTTTGTAGTATTTGGGATCGCGGCTGATTAGGGGTGTTGTATAGGCTTGGCTGCCTGAGGCGGTTCTCAATCAGCAGTCAGGTGCTTCTCGTTGCCTCTGATTGGGAACCGTATTTAGGTAGCCTGAGTTCGCTTTGTCTTTCGTGGGTGATTGTTCCTGTCTCTGTGTTGTGTCACCAGATAGGCTGTATTAGGTTTCACGTTCCGTTTGTTGTTTTTGTATTTATTAAGTTATTTCATGTATCGTCACCATTTCTTAATTAAAAATCATGATTAACCACCACGCTGCATTTCGGTCCGACTCTCTTTCGACAAACGAAGAACGCCGTTACACTAAATGTATTATTATCTGTAGTAAAATGCAATGGGTTAGAAGAAGCCTACACAACCATCCCATAAAGTAAAATGCAACATCCATATATGGCCAGCTGTGTAAACTCTTAACATTGATTTATCCTACAATAGATGTCTTTCAATTGGTAATACTAATTTTTGTCTCCTTGTAATGCCTCTTAAGGGGAAAGTAATCTAAAAGGTAACTGAAAGTAATTTGACTACTTTACTGAGTTTGGCTAATCCAAAAGTTACATTACTGATTACAATTTTGGACTGGTAACTAGTAACTGTAACGGATTACATTTGGAAAGTAACCTACCTAACCCTGCTGCATGCACATCATCACAAGGATGTAATTTAATAAGCTAGCTAAGGATTTGGGGCACTGCCCGGATAAACAGAGTTTAGCTTGTCACTTATTTATAATAGTTTGACAGCTGCTGATGAAGTTGTAGACGTTCTCCAGCAGTCCGTCCGTAGGCTAATTCAGCATGTTTCCAAAGCACCAATCGCTACATTGTAACATTGTGGTACATCTGAGCACACAGCACAGCAGTGCAGAACATGCAGTTGCTACTTCATAAAAATGTGTTCATTGTGATATTTACTGTTACTACAGTAGCTAAGCTAACTAACGTTAGCTAGCTAGCTTATTGAAGGAACATTGCATTTGGCGTTCCACTAACTGGTTAGCTTCTCTTTTGTTTCATATGAAGTGGCTGAGACGTAATAGCCCGGCGTCCCATTGTGGCATAGCCACTAGCCTCCGCGTAAAAACAAAATAGCAAAACCATCCGCAGTGGAAGAACAGCCCGAATGTGCACCTCACCAGAATTCCCAACCAACGCGGCTCCGGTACATGTCCTCTATTCATTTGAATGTGTGATAGTTGGATAAATTGTTTGAGCTATGCTGAGAATTTGAAAAGTATGAAAGCCAATGGTCCAATATTCTAGAACACTGCTACACATACACATTTTTATGATAGACGCTTTAGAGCTAGCTAGCAAGCTAATGTAATGGACATGTTTTTGTGTACATTATCAAACGAGAGAAATACCGCTCCTTCAAGCACTAAACTCCTTAGCTAGAGGTAAAATTGTGCGAGTCAGTCCTCCTTTGCAAAACTTACACAATAATTACAGATTTATTTATTTATGTTGATTTATTCAGAAATGTTTTTGAGAGCAAAGTGTTGTTGTTGGTACATTATGTAACATGCTGAGATTCATGGGAAGAAGCTGCCAAGGGCACCGAGTTGGCACAGGATGCCCACTCAATAAAGAAGCTTTTGAAGGGCACAGTCAAACTAGCGTTTGAGGTTGACTCAAAGGCGCATATCAAGTAATCGAGTGCTCTAAGTGCTCAAAGTGCTCGGTTTGAGATCTACTACTTTGCATACCAATACTGAACCAATACACAGAGAACATAATGGGAGATATTCATGTAGCTCAAGCAGAAGAGACAGAAAGAAGACAAGAAAAATGGATCTCTGCTGGGATCATTGTTCTCTTTTCATTTCTTAAGTAGTCTGAGCATTGGTTATTGATACTGCTGTCATATAAGCTGTCATATTTAAACCAGTGTAAATTATCATAGAATTAAGGAGTTATTTATGAAGTACTGCTGTTGAGTCTAGTGCTGGTGTGTGTGTGTGTGAGGCTCAGTGCAGCACAGCTCTGCACAGGTTGTGGTGTTGGTTGTTGATTGACATGGAGGTGGGGATTATATTCTCTCTATAGTCCTTTACAGGGGTAGGCTGGGAATAAACCATTCATGACCACTACACAGCACTCTTGACACTCTTTTCACTTTCCACTTTCTCTCCTCTCTCACTTTTTTACACAACCTTCTAACATAACCTTCTCTCTATGTCATCTCTTTGCCCCTTTCACATTCTCTCTCTCCCTCTCTTTCCTCTTGGCCTCCCTCTCATTAACTGTCTACTTTGTTCGACCGATCCTAACCTATCAAGGCCACATTTAAAACCTAGACTTTAGTTTTTCTCTTTTGGACAAGGCTAACATCATCATTGCTGTTTGTCTGCAATTAGATATATTCATTTTATTTTCCAGTCTTCTCCTGATCAGAAAACATTAGGAAGGCAGCTTGAAAAGACCAGAATATGTCCCTTTAATATCGATAAGATGAGAGCTACGAGTCTAAGGAACAAGAAGTTACTCTGTTTGCTAAAGTAATTAGTTATTTAGGGTTTTTGTATTGGCATATGCACACACAAACACCCACAACACACACAAGCATGTGCACACACACGTAACGTAATTTTTTTGCAGGCTAACTTTCAGCACCTTCAAACCCAACGCAATCAGAGACAGAGGGTGTTATGACTTCTCCCTCTCTGCTCATCCTCCTCTGCCTCTAGTTTCATAATTCTATCTACAAGATGAAACGCCTCTTCCTCTGGAGGGAGTCTGATGATCACTTAATTTCCCACATTTCCTAGCTTGATTCTATTCTCTGTATCAGGCACAGACTGAAATCTTTGATCTAACTTTGAAAAGTAATTGGAAGGTATAAGTCTCCTTGGATGCTTCTCTTGCGTTTGGCGGGTGGATTAAAGCAGAGGTTCCAAATCTTCTCTGTGTTGTTGCCCACTTAAAGCCATCTCAATGTTTTTGTGAGCTACCCAATAGACAAAAAGCATGCGTCTGCCCAGCAAACCAAAATTGGTTCTGTGAAAGTTCGCGGAACATTTGTTTGGTCTCAGCAAATGTTCTCTTAACGCAAAAACTGTCCAGTCGTGCTGATGATTATATAATGTTTGTATAAAGCATCTCCCTGATCTTGCAAGAATGTTCCTAGATCAGATTTAAACGGTTCATTAAAGATTCCCGGAATGTTTCATTAGGTTGTGGGAACAGTCTGGTGTGAACATTGTGTGGACATCACAAAAGATATGCTCCCAAAACACAAAAACTGTCCATTTGTGCGGATGATTCTACAATGTTTCTTTGAGGGTTACAAGAACATTCCCAGAACACATTTGATCTGGTCTTTAACCCTTTGACACGTAGGAGCACACGGTGTGATCATTCTAGAGTGGTCCTTGCAACGTACCCTCAATCCGGTGTGATTCATGTTTAAAACACTTCATTAGAACGTCTTGTTACGATTGACACAATAGTCAGCGTTTGAGCTGTTTTTACACAGAAACATTTTTCACAAACACATTCTTTACAACTTTGTCCTCAATGTAAGCAGTATTTTTGGATGCAATGTTCAGACATTGACAGAAGTCTCATACAAATTGGAAAATGTAGGCTACATTAGTCCTAGCGCTAACTGAGGAAAGAGTGAGCTAACACAAGCGGACATATTTATCTCTCGGCTCACAGAATCCATAATATGAATTAGCTAATAGCAATTGTTATATACAGTTCATCACATCACAGGTGTGCACACCAGTGATCTAAATAATTGAGTAAAACACTTTCTAAAAGTGGGTAGAGTTTTTGCCCACTGCCATGTTTGTTTTTCTGCATCAACCAAAGATAAGAGGTAACAAGATGAGTTGGGTCTGTTTGCAGTATGTATGTTGAAGGGGGTGTGTTGTCTACCATCATTCACTTCCTGAGGATTACTTGAAAGACGAGTGAACCTCCCTTTCACCTTGTTTTGTTATAACATATTTGTTCTGACAGACACCCAGAATGCATTGTATGATGTCAACAAACATGGATCCACACATTGCTGGCAATTAGCTTAGCATTAGCTCATCATAATCAGTACAACCAAAAAAATAGTATTTTACGCACATTATGTGTCCATTACAATCTATGCAAGAATCGGAATGCATGATTTGTCACTTGAAAACATGAATTAAACACTCAATTATTATCACACAAACCATAAAAAAAAAAAAAAAAATGTTTTACCCCCTTTTTGTGGTATCCAATTGTTAGTAATTAGTATCTTGTCTCATCGCTACAACTCCCGTACAGGCTCGGGAGAGACGAAGGTCGAAAGCCATGCGTCCTCCGAAACACCACCCAACCAAGCCGCACTGCTTCTTAACACAGCGCGCCTCCAACCTGGAAGCCAGCCTCACCAATGTGTCGGAGGAAACACCGTGCACTTGGCTACCTTGGTTAGTGCGCACTGCGCCCGGTCTGCCACAGGAGTCGCTGGTGCACGATGAGACAAGGATATCCCTACCGGCCAAACCCTCCCTAACCCAGATGACGCTAGGCCAATTGTGCGTCGCCCCACGGACCGCCCGGTCGCGGCCGTCTGCAACAGAGCCTGGGCGCAAACCCAGGGTCTCTGGTGGCACAGCTAGGCCTGCGATGCAGTGCCCTAGACCACTGCGCCACCCGGGAGGCCCCTCACACAAACCATTTTCTGATAGTGATTTATTGTGCCAGGATACTCATGATTTGTCACAGCAGATGGTGTATTTACATTTCTACCATTGTGGCTTGATGGAGTAGGCCTATAACAGCTCTCTCGAGTGGTCCTGACAGGGACAACAGTTGTTGACAACTGTAGCATTGTAGCTAAGCCTAACCCCGATAAAATAATTTATACGTTTAAAGATAATGATTAAATAATTCCACTCTGAAACCATATAATTGTATGAAATGTATTAGAATCACAAAACTATAATCTGATGATGTGTGTAGTTTTAGTCAGAATTAGAACAAGGACCTTTTGTTCCTTGTTAGTATGTAAGCAGGGTGCAAGTGGGAAACAAATGATAAGAGGAGCTATCGACAGACAAGTTGTACTACTGTGTTCCTTACAGGACATTCTGTCTCCACCTGTGGAGGGGAGAAACTGTTAGGCTTGCAGAAAATTATGAAACATGTTGCAGATTAGACAATGTATCTGTGTAGTGGAAAAACACTGACTGTCTGCGCAAGGTGTAGTTTAAGATTTGAACTTGTTTGTGTGTGTTATAAAGACTGTGTTTGCATTCTTGACTTTAGAACGTTCTCTGAATAAACTGTACTAACATTTTGCATAAGCTGAGTCTTTGCCTAATTATTATTAAACCCATGATCTTACAAACCTCGGGGATTGGTCAAAGCTATTGATTGTTAGTTATTATCATTGGGATTGAAAATTCTCGTGATAAATTCACCTAACCTGCTGTATTAGTTCTCATAACCTGCCACGTTAATTATCCTAACCTGCCATGAGTCTTAGTAACAGTGAGGAGCTGTCCCTCATTAATGTGGCCATTGCGAACCATGAATCTGAGGACCCATTTCACCCCCTAGCCCTGCTGTTGGCTTTGATGCATGCCAGTCTGGACTGCAAAGCCCCTTGCCATCTACATCTGAGGCAGAGTGCTTCAAGCTGTTTCTGACAAAGGAGCTGGTGAGAGACAGAGTGGAGGAGACCAATCGCTATGCCTTGGAGCTACAGGAGAAGAGAGAGCCAGGAGTGAGGGGGAAGATTGCTAAATGTGTGACCACATTTACTGAAATGAATGCCTTCCTGGTGACAGTCTTTCTCATGGGAATAGTAAAGAAGAACCCCGTAAGGGGGAGGCAGGTAGTCTAGCGGTTAAGAGCATTGGGCCAGTAACCAAAAGGTTGCTGGTTTAAATACCCAATTCAACTAGGTGAAAACTCTGTCAATGTACCCTTGTGCAAGGCACTTAACCCTAATTTCACTTGTAAGTCACTCTGGATAAGAGTGTCTGCTAAATGACAAAAAAACAAAAAATGGAATACCGGAGCACGGATCCTATGTTTGCAATTCCCTTCTTTGCCACGCTCTTTTCCCAAATCCTCTTCCTAGTTCTTTTGTGATGCCTGCATTTCGTCAACAATGCTACCGCCAACCTAAATGACCCCTTACACAGCCTACACAGCATTCGGTCTGGTCTTTGTGCCATACAAGGACCTATGCATTGACGAGTCCCTGATTTTATGGAAGGGCAGGCTGGCGTTCCATCAACACATTCCCTCCAAAAGGCACAGGTTTGGGGTCAAGTTCTTTGTTATGTGCGACGTAAATGACAGGATTTGTCCAGTACATTATAGTCTACACAGGGTCCATCACTGACATCCAACATTATGAGGGGATTGGGATGTCCGGGTCCGTGGTGATGACCATGCAGGCTCCTCATTTCAAGAAGGGTCACACTTTGTACAGTGGTTCCTCAAGTTTTGAGATTATGCAGCGGGACATTGAAGTAATTTGTGGTTTAGCACGTACCCTGCGTGACTGCTTCATTGCTCCAGACCACCGCAAGGGGGATTTAGAGCGCTGATATCCTTTTGGGTACAGTGTAAAGTGTTGGTCCCAAGGCACTAATGTGTCTCTACCTGAATGAATGCTGTCAATTAATGTGCAATATAAACCAAATAGAAACGGATAATTGTGCATGCATGACTTCGCCATTGAATTTGAATGAACTGAATGATGAGGATGAAGAAGACTGAATTTAGAACAATAGTGTTAGAATTGCTATTCCTCTGTCCACTCACAAAAAAATACACTACTTCGTCCGAAGAAGCTGTAACTGGAATGTAGCATATTACTTATTAAAACTGTTGTTACCCCAAGGTTTTTATTCTAAGTGAAACAAAAATGTTCAGTTATATTCCATGATTTTCTTAAAATATGTGTGTTGACTGAATATAAGCAGCAAGTGATGTCTGCTAAATAAACACGTTGATGGCGCAGTCTTTTGGCCTCGACTACTAGGCACAGATAAAATACAACTCAAAGTTTTTCACATATTTTCAAGACCTGAGCTATTTAATTGATTTGTTTTATTTATGACATTTACGTGTGGAATGTTACCGAATAGATAACAACAATAGAAAGGAGTATCTGGTAGAGCATGGAGTGAAAGTGCGCTGTACTGTAAGTACCTAGGGATGAAGCGGTACACATTATGGTATTTAAACATTCGGTACGCCCCCTACGGTTCAATACGCACACGTGAACCGCGGAATTACGGTATGCCTGTCATTTTCCTATAATTTCCAAAACGTTATTATTGGGCTGCAGCCTACATGCACCGCGTTGTACATCCAGATCCAGAGAACCAAACGCACAGATTGTGGCCGTTAGGGGGCTCCTGAGGGCTGACAAACTTTACCACACAGCAATGTCTCCAAATGTGGCAACCGCAGTGACCGCAACCCACTCCCCCTTAAACAACCAATGAACGATTTGCAATGACATCTCAATAGGAAACCTCCCTAAAGGGGCCCTATGAAGAGGGGAAACTAAAAACAAATATTCTCTCAGCTCCAAAGTGACAAGACAGAGAAGCAAATTTGAAGAGCCACCGAATACGATTACGAGGGTAAACAAACAAAGTATAGTCTGCAAGCATTGCTTTGCCACAGTCGGCTACTCGAGTGGAAACACTTTTAACATGACGTGGCATTTACGTCACCATCACCTGACCGTATCCCTTGCAGGTGGAGCTGGAGCAAGGAGAGAACTCGTTAGCGAAAACACTCTCTCGCTGCTGCCTTCCAACAACAATTTGCGACAAGTTCAGCAAAAACATAAGGAAATAACGAAAGCAGTGGGAGTATTCATAGCCAAAGATTTGCAGCCCTATTTGGTGGTTACTGACTCGGGATTTTGTCACCTGATGAAAATGTTTTAACCGCCTTACAATGACCCCGCCCGCACACATTTCTGCTGCAAAGTAATGACCAAACTCTATGAAACGGAGAGAAATTGAAAACGAATTGACACAGACACCCTATCGAGCTCTCCCTACTGATAGTTGGACCTCCAGAGCAACTCAAAGCTACCTCACTGTGACGGTTCACTATGTACTGGATTGGGAGGTGAAGAGCTTCAGGTTGTCAAAGCTAAGAAGCACTTTCAATTGTAACGTTTTTCTCCCCTTGATTTCATACAGTAGAGACAGAAACCAGGACTAGTCAGTCATGCTGCCATTTTTCTGAATGGAAAGTTTTGTCTATAGGCAAAATAAAGAGTTAATTGTTTAAATATAAAGATACTGAAACCATTACTGCCGTACCATTACTGTGGCCCACAAACCGAACCGTGTGCCTACTGTGCCATTGCATCCCTAGTAAGTACGCTACAATGCCGTGGGCCAGGTGGAACTGGTTTAGCAGCCTTTCCCATATAAGGAGTAATTTTGCTCAATTGTGTACATTATAGGCAACTCCAAGCGCCCGCAGAGATTGTGATATACAGTATGAACACGAGACTCACATGTTGCGGTTCATTTATTGTTTCATTATTTGTAATGCGATGCTACTGGCGGCAGAGAAGTCAGGCACAGGAGAGTGGAAACTGATTTACAACGGTTGTGTTTAATAACCATAAACCCCCGTCAACAGAACCCGGTAAATACCAGCATACCGTGCACAAGCACTACAACAAACAATTACGGACAAGGACATAGGGGGAGAACAGAGGGTTAAATACTCAACATGTAATTGATGGAATTTGAACCAGGTGTGATGGAAGACAAGACAAAACCAATGGAAAATGAAAAGTGGATCGGCAATGGCTAGAAGGTCGGCGACTTCGACCACCGAATGCCACCCGAACAAGGAGAGGGACCAACTAAAGTCGTGACTTTATTCAAGGATCCCTTTGTTATTTTGTTTTCGTTTTAGAAATAAAATGCTTGAACGAATGAATGCTATATATTGAACTGACAATTGAAAGAACTCTTTGGAGATTATGGGGCAATTATCAGACCAAATGTGAGGACACAACAGTTTACCTGATATAAGACTAAAGTTAGAAATGTATCAATATCACAGACCTTATTTGCCATAACGAAAAATGCAAGAACCCCCTACAAATATGTAAATTTATTATAATCCACATAATAATCAAATAAACCTTATAATAGGTAATGATTTATATACAGTACAAGTCAAAAGTTTGGAACCACCTACTCCTTCAAGGGTTTTTCTTTATTTTTACTATTTTCTAGGTTCTAGAATAATAGTGAAGACATCAGAAGTATAATATAACAAATATGGAATAAAAAAAAAAGTGTTAAACAAATCAAATCAAAATATATTATATATTTTTGATTCTTCAAAGTAACCACCCTTTGCCTTGATGACATCTTTATACACTCTTGGCATTCTCTCAACCAGCTTCACCTGGAATACTTTTCCAAAAGTCTTGAAGGAGTTCCCACATATGCTGAGCCCTTGTTGGCTGCTTTTCCTTCACTCTGTGGTCCAACTCATCCCAACCATGTCAATTGGGTTGAGGTCGGGTGATTGTAGAAGCCAGGTCATCTGATTCCGCATTCCATCACCCTACTTCTTGATCAAATAGCCCTTACACAGCCTGAAAGTGTGTTGGGTCATTGTCCTGTTGAAAAACAAATGATAGTCCCACTAAGCGCAAACGATGGGATGGCGTATCGCTGCAGAATGCTGTGGTAGCCATGCTGGTTAAATTTGCCTTGAATTCTAAATAAATAACAGGCAGTGTCACCAGCAAAGCACCCCCACACTATCACACCTCCTCCTCCATGCTTCACAGTGGGAACCACATGTGGAGATGATCCGTTCACCTACTCTGCATCTCACAAATACACTGCGGTTGTAATCAAAAATCGCAAATTTGGAATCATCAGACCAAAGGACAGATTTCCAGCGGCCTAATATATCCATTGCTCGTGTTTCTTGGCCCAAGCAAGTCTCTTCTTCTTATTGGTGTCCTTTAGTAGTGGTTTCTTTGCAGCAATTCAACCACAATGGGCATGCGATCATGCGATCTCCTCTGAACAGTTGATGTTGAGGTGTGTCTGTTACTTTTATTTGGGCTGCAATCTGAGGTGCAGTTAACTCTGCAGCAAAGGTAACTCTGAGTCTTCCTTTACTGGGGCGGTCCTCATCATAGCACTTGATGGTTTTTGCGACTTTTGAAAACTTTCAAAGTTCTTGAAATGTTCCGGATTGACTGACCTTCATGTCTTAGAGTAATGATGGACTGTCTTTTCTCTTTATTTGAGCTGTTCTTGCCATAATATGGACTTGGTCTTTTACCAAATAGGGCTATCTTCTGTATACCACCTCTACCTTGTCACAACACAACTGATTGGTTCAAACACATTAAGAAGGAAATAAATTCCACAAATGAACTTTTAAACAGGCATACTTTTTAATACCTGAAATGCATTCCAGGTGACTACCTCATGAAGCTGGTTGAGAGAGTTCCAAGCGTGTGCAAAGCTGTCATCAAGGCAAAGGGTGGCTACTTTGAAGAATCTCACATATAAAATATGTATGTGTTCCCTATGTGTTATTTCCTAGTCTTAATATCTTCACTATTATTTTACAATGTAGAAAATAAAGAAATTTGTAGGTGTGTCCAAACTTTTGACTGGTACTGTATTTCCAAAAGAAAGAAAGATCTTTATATTTTCGCTAATAAAATAATGATACAAAAGACTCTTTCAATTTGCAGATGGTTATTTCAACTCAACATCTCAGCTACATTTTAGTTGCACTTCCCCCTAGCTCCACGACCACGGGTAAAACCTTGCTCAGATGGTCAATGTATTTGTTGCATTGTTGTATCGTCAGTTTCTCAAGCCAAAACCTCTTGATGGCCTTCACCAGTTAATCTTCGTAAATTCAGGGCTTTGTCCGATTGTCCGTTCGTAAATTCAGAGTGGATTGCTCTCAGAGTAGGGTTGATCTGAGCGTTCTGACATCACAACGGCAGTCAAGCACCTAAGCTACCTGGCTAACGTTGGTGAGCTTGCTTACTACTTCCAAACATTCTGACCATTTTACTCCTAACAGAGCAGGTTAGGCTGTTTTCATGGTATCCAGAGTGTTGGTGACTGTAACTTTGCCGCTGGCAACAATTTAACAATGCTTTACTGACAGAGGACACATTCAATGGGTGTTGAGCGTTCATAAATGCATCAGTTATTTTGCGCTCTTGCACACTTAGATACAGTGCCTTGCGAAAGTATTCGGCCCCCTTGAACTTTGCGACCTTTTGCCACATTTCAGGCTTCAAACATAAAGATATAAAACTGTATTTTTTTGTGAAGAATCAACAACAAGGGGGACACAATCATGAAGTGGAACGACATTTATTGGATATTTCAAACTTTTTTAACAAATCAAAAACTGAAAAATTGGGCGTGCAAAATTATGCAGCCCCCTTAAGTTAATACTTTGTAGCGCCACCTTTTGCTGCGATTACAGCTGTAAGTCGCTTGGGGTATGTCTCTATCAGTTTTGCACATCGAGAGACTGACATTTTTTCCCATTCCTCCTTGCAAAACAGCTCGAGCTCAGTGAGGTTGGATGGAGAGCATTTGTGAACAGCAGTTTTCAGTTCTTTCCACAGATTCTCGATTGGATTCAGGTCTGGACTTTGACTTGGCCATTCTAACACCTGGATATGTTTATTTTTGAACCATTCCATTGTAGATTTTGCTTTATGTGTTGGATCATTGTCTTGTTGGAAGACAAATCTCCGTCCCAGTCTCAGGTCTATTGCAGACTCCATCAGGTTTTTTTTCCAGAATGGTCCTGTATTTGGCTCCATCCATCTTCCCATCAAATTTAACCATATTCCCTGTCCCTGCTGAAGAAAATCAGGCCCAAACCATGATGCTGCCACCACCATGTTTGACAGTGGGGATGGTGTGTTCAGGGTGATGGGCTGTGTTGCTTTTATGCCAAACATAACGTTTTGCATTGTTGCCAAAAAGTTCAATTTTGGTTTTATCTGACCAGAGCACCTTCTTCCACATGTTTGGTGTGTCTCCCAGGTGGCTTGTGGCAAACTTTAAACAACACTTTTTATGGATATCTTTAAGAAATGGCTTTCTTCTTTCCACTCTTCCATAAAGGCCAGATTTGTGTAATATACGACTGATTGTTGTCCTATGGACAGAGTCTCCCACCCCAGCTGTAGATCTCTGCAGTTCATCCAGAGTGATCATGGGCCTCTTGGCTGCATCTCTGATCAGTCTTCTCCTTGTATGAGCTGAAAGTTTAGAGGGACGGCCAGGTCTTGGTAGATTTGCAGTGGTCTGATACTCCTTCCATTTCAATATTATCGCTTGCACAGTGCTCCTTGGGATGTTTAAAGCTTGGGAAATCTTTTTGTATCCAAATCCGGCTTTAAACTTCTTCACAACAGTATCTCGGACCTGCCTGGTGTGTTCCTTGTTCTTCATGATGCTCTCTGCGCTTTTAACGGACCTCTGAGACTATCACAGTGCAGGTGCATTGATACGGAGACTTGATTACACACAGGTGGATTGTATTTATCATCATTAGTCATTTAGGTCAACATTGGATCATTCAGAGATCCTCACTGAACTTCTGGAGAGAGTTTGCTGCACTGAAAGTAAAGGGGCTGAATAATTTTGCACGCCCAATTTTTCAGTTTTTGATTTGTTAAAAAAGTCCAATAAATGTCGTTCCACTTCATGATTGTGTCCCACTTGTTGTTGATTCTTTTCTTTTTCTTTTCAGTTTTATATCTTTATGTTTGAAGCCTGAAATGTGGCAAAAGGTCGCAAAGTTCAAGGGGGCTGAATACTTTCGCAAGGCACTGTAAGAGTGCTCTGAAAAAGGAGTACAGTAGATAGCTAGAGAGAATTAACCAGCTATGCCCATTGAGAATGCACAACGATGATACCACTGAGCTAAGCTAAGAATGACATATAGTTAATATACTGGCAAGGGTGATGTATTAGTAGCCAACTAACGTTAGGTAGCTAGCTAACATACCGGTACATACTGCTGTAATGATATGCTGTGGTTCATAAGGATAGCATAGCTAACAAATTGTCAGCTAACGTACCTTATTTGAAAAGCCATTACTTTATTACATTGCTCAATATTTTCTCAATATTTGTCATAATTAGTTACAGCAATGAAATTGTATCCGCTCTCATCGGACTTCGGCTGCGTATTTTCCGCCATTTTCTGGAAATCTGAAAATGTTTTGGAGACACGCCCATTTTTGGAAGATTTGTATTATGGGCCCTACAAGCACGGAAATAGTGTGCACTGCTTGTATACTTCGTATTTTGGCGAATTTAGTACAACATCTTTTGGCATACATTCAAAGTTCTTGAAATATTCCGGATTGACTGACCTTCATGTCTTAAATGAATGCTTATTTGAGCTGTTCTTGCCACAATATGGACTTGGTCTATTACCAAATTGGGCTGTATACCACCCCATACCCCTCTTCTGTATACCACTCTACCTTGTCACAACACAACGGATTGGCTCAAACGCATTAATAAGGAAATAAATTCCACAAATGAACTTTTAACATGGCACACCTGTTAAATTAAATGTATTCCAGTTGACTTCCTCATGAAGCTGATTGAGAGAATACCAAGAGTATGCAAAGCTGTCATCAAGGCAAAGGGTGGCTACTTTGAAGAATCGCAATATATAAAATATGTTCTGATTTGTTTAAAACTTTTTTTGTTGGTTACTACATGATTCCATATTTGTTAATTCGTAGTTTTGATGTCTTCACTATTATTCTACAATGTAGAAAATAGTAAATATAAAGAAACACCCTGGAATGAGTAGGTGTGTCCAAACTTGACTGGTACTGTATATAAAGTGCATCCAGAAAGTATTCAGACCCCTTGACTTTCCACGTTTATTTATTTTAATTTCTTTCCTTCTTAATGCGTTTGAGCCAATCAGTTGTGTTGTGACAAGGTGTGTGTATGTGTGTGTGTGGGGGGTGTATACAGAAAATAGCCTTATTTGGTAAAAGACCAGAACAGCTCAAATAAGCAAAGAGAAATGACAGTCCATCATTACTTTAAGCCATGAAGGTCAGTCAATATGGAAAATGTCAAGAACTTTGAAAGCTTCTTCAAGTGCAGTTGCAAAAACCATGAAGCGCTATGATGAAACTGGCTCTCATGAGGACCGCCACAGGAATGGAACACCCGGAGTTACCTCTGCTGCAGAGGATAAGTTCGTTAGATTTACCAGCCTCAGAAATTGCAGGCCAAATAAATGCTTCACAAAGTTCAAGAAACAGAAACATCTCAACTGTTCAGAGACTGCATGAATCAGACCTTCATAGTCGAATCCCTGCAAAGAAACCACTACTAAAGGACACTGAAAATAGTAGAAATAAAGTAAAACCCTTGAATGAGTATATGTTCTAAAACTTGTGACCAGTAGTGTATATATTTCTTATATATCTCAGACACAATCTTCCTTTAGATTCAATTGTTATATCTGTTTTTCCATGTATAAATCTGTTATTTATGGATTTCTATGGGCTAATAGAAGTAAGGCCAAATTCAATGTTTCATCAAATAATAATTAAGAATAACTTTTTATACAAAAAGGTTCCTAAAATTCTAAATCAAATAGGTAAATAATCCTTGTTGTGACCATCTTAAAACAATTCTGTATATTAGCTTAGTATGAAAATTTTTACAAAATTGATATCAAAAACATTATTTAAATCTTTTTAGGATTTTAATGTCTTAATGTTAGATAAAACCCTAACCATAACTTAATAGGAATCTTAGCTAATGTTCTGGGAATTTTCCTGGTTTGCTCGGTGGCCACAAACCAGTCCTAAGCCTTGGCACAGAAGGCAATGGGCCCTGGCTAAACATTAGTTAACTGTAGTTTAAATAACCATGGCTTGGTAGGCTTTTGCATGAGACAAAATATTTCAGAAATATTTGTCTCTGGATCTAGTGCCTTAGGCCAGTTTGAAAAGAGGAAATAGAAACTTGTAGAGGAGAGTAACTCAAGCTCGGAGGATAGTGCTGTGTGTGTGTGTGTGTCTGTGTGGGTGTTAGTGTGTATTTCTTTCTTACCATATGTGACCCGATTCTGGAAACTAGGCGTATGTCGCAAGTCACAAATATTTTTTCATCAAAATGCGTTTTTTTTTGGCAGAAATGCCTTCTCGAACATGTGAACTGTCATGTGCCTTAATAACAAACTTGTATGCCATCTGTAAATATGAATAAAATTGTTAAATTACGAGCCTTAAGCCACAGAAAAAGTCAAGCAACCTTCCCACTAGCCATGACTGACTGAGATAATGAGTGGGCTGGACATGCCGAGAAAGGAGTTCGGATTGGTCTGCCATATAGAGGCTTCTGTCTACTTGAGCTCATCAGTCTGTGTTGGTAATCCTGTCAAATGCAGCTTTAAAAAAAATATATATTGTGTAGTGGAGCTGCATAAGTGTTGCTCTCCACTTTCTGGAAGATCAAGTTTTGAAATCAGTGCAATTAGAGTATGATAGCTAAAGAGATGGAGAAAACACCTGTCTCCAGATTACATCTTCAAACTAAGGGCAACCGTGGTATGGCATTCCTGACAGGGCATCATGCATGATGATGTATACAGGTAAGATAGTCTAGTGTTAGCTAGCGACATTTTCAGATATTACATGTTTCTAATTTTGACAAAAAGTGCTTTCAATTCAAGCTAAAGTGTACTGTTAGCTAGCTAGCTAACATTAGCTGGCTGGCTTCCTAGCTCACTTATTATTTGTTTCCCAGTGCCATTTGCTTTTCTAGTCAAAGCCTAATTTTAGCTAGCTAACATTGAACCTGGTTGGTTTACTTCCCAGCACTGTGGCACTGTTGGCACTTAGGTTCATTGTTATTTATGGCTGGTGTCAGTAAACGTCTGCAAAAAAACGTAATGAAATTGTTGCCAGCAAAGCTGGTTAGGTTTTTTTCATGTTGTCTAGATTTAAACAAATCATCGGCCAGAGCGTCAAGTGTGCTCTCCGAGAGCGAAACGAGATGGGTGGGGCTAAAGCTTAAGAGGGTGTGAACGATGCTGAATGGGTGTAGACAAAGAAGAGCTCTTCACTAGATACCAAAACATTCAAAGGCCATTTTCTCAAATGTGAGTTCACGAGTTGATCAACTTTCAAAGCAGAATTACTTTCCCATTGTTCCTCAAATGCAGTGTATGATATACCATTTTGTAGCTCTGAGTCTCTTTTATCCAATGTAAAAAACACAATTTCAATTTTTGCTACATAAGACCAAATCCAGGTGGTGAGTCACGTATGTATAGCATGTGATAGAGGTACTGTGTGGCCTAATCCCTCTACTCAACTGCCTACAGCACATATTCCAGCACCTGGTACATTCTCTCTCTAAAGCATCTTTGATCTATTATTCTGGTTTGTTTGACACATCAGCATTTTTCTTCCTGGGGGAAGAAGCCTAGATTCAATTTTATTTTGCTTTTGGCAAATACATTTTTTTTTTGTATCAGACTTGTACAGTACTCATACAAAAAAACAAAAAACATTTGCATTTGAATGGTGTCTATGCTTATTCATACTTCTCTTCCATTATACTCTGCTCTCCCCAGAACTATGCTTTGCTCTCCCCAGCTTTGAGCCTCTGCGTTCAGCTGGGGTTTTGGGAGAATCACCACCCCCATTCAGTTGATACAATGGGCCTGATTGCAGCTGCAGTCGCAGCCGGGTCCACTGGGCTGATGGAGAACCGGTCCTGACCGGAGAGAAAGAGAGAGGGGGAGAGATAGTTCACCCCTACAGTACTCAACTTCACTGTGCTTTTTGGCTGATTGTCAAGATAATGTGCCTATACTGTATTTTTTTCTTTGTCACTTTAGTAATCCTCTCTCTCGCTTTCTCTCTCTCTCACGATTGTGCTCTCTATTACTGACACACCCAAGCGCACTCACACACAGTTGTTGCCCAGAACTATAGAACTATCTTTCACATTGTCTACAGTTGAATTACTGAAAAATGTGTAGTTGAGATCACATTGATTCCTGGTGCCTTGCAGATTTCACCAGCATATCACTGCAGATGTTATTTTTAATGCACTGTGCAAGGATATCAGTGCAACCAACCAAGAGCCCTCGTTTTCAGTGGACTAATCTCGGTTAACTCAGAACTAAAGTCTTGCGTAGTTGGTCAGCTGCTCGATTATGTTCTGGGTCCATACGTGTTAAGAGAAGGGATCAAGAGATGCTAGAACAAAGAGTGAAACCGGAACGAGGAGCTCCACCCTCTGTCTTTGCAAGTTACTGGCCGAATTTCCCCTCCCCTTCAGAAATTCGAAAGATGCTAACACCTGCGAAATCGTAGTTTGTCCAAATAACCAGTGATGAAAAAACCCAAACACCGGAACTACTGTTGCTCGTTATCTCACATTCCTTCCTGACAGATTTTACGGTACCAGTTCTGTTTTCAAAGATCTGTTCACGAGAGTTTATCACTCTTCAGTCCATACCCCCATTGATTGAGCATTGAGGAGCTTTTAGTGCTTTCCAGTTGATTTACTACCCATAACATATTCATGCACAATACATAAAGCGTACAGTATATCAGTTGGATATGTGATGTCTCACACTTGCCCCCCATCCCCCCCTTTAAACTTCTGACATTATTCCTGTCACCTTCCTCTCATTGAAATTCAGATCACAGTTTGGAGCTCTTGTGTTTTGTGTTTTGTGACATATTCAGGGAAATGTGCACTATTTATCATTGCTGATGAGCTTTTGAGTTTGCAAGAGCATCCTAGTATGTCTGCAGAAATTTAGCAGTTGCACACACACAGAGTCTATCTATCCAAATGTCCGAGTTATCATCAATGAAAGTACACACACACATACGTTTCATCACTCTTTGGTGATAAGTTAACTGCAGAAACGTTAGGCTTGTCAGGTAGGACTCCTTTCTCATACAGCATATAGTATACACACAGTGCAACAATAGCAACTAACCGGGATAATTTAGCGAAATTATGTATTTAAGATATTTGTTTCCTTACCTTGAAATCGTTCTATGGACAGGGAGAAACTGCCACTTTGCTTTAGATAAACTGGCCACTAAATAAATCATATGGATATATCTAATGTCGGGGAACTATCCCTTTAAGCTTTGGTGTGCAAGTTGTAATTGAAATTCGGCAGTCCTACTTTAACAGTATCCAGGTTATGGTTGGATGGCTGTTTTCAGGGCAGTACTGTATCAGAAGTGGGCATAATTGAAGAGGGCTTTGGGCGGTAATATATGTGCAGCTTGTTTAATATCATTTAGTGGTACCAGAACAAATCGAGAATCCAGGTGTTTAGAATAAGGAATTCAACTGTAACAGGGATAAGCATTTTCATATACAGTATGTGGGCGCGTGTATACGTGCGTGCTTGTTATAACATTTCTGCGTGCACATGTCTGGCTCCAGCTGAGAGAGAGGAGGAGCTGGCCTTCTCCATCCATTCTTGGTCTCCTTATCACAGTGATAGGACAGTGACTATCAAGGAGCAAGATGAAAGTCAAACAGACTTTGAAATCGATTTTTTTGTTTGATTTTAGTTTGTTACTTTCTGTTAATTAAAGCTGCACGCACACATGGACACGGCCACACACACACACTTAGCTGACATACTACGATAGCTTTGGGCACAATCTCTAAACACACGCAGTTTAGCAACCCTCCCTCCCTGCACTGAGCACTCTGCCGCAGCTCTCCAGTCAGGCCTAATGGACAGGAATTACCATACTGACAATATGTCTCATTATTTTGTGGGTTAATGGAAAACACTAATGTAGGCCAGAACACTGTCATTAAATAAACAGAGACAGAGAAAAACTGCTATCATTAGCAGGAGTTTACACATGGAGCTCTGCTCTAACAGCCAGGGAAGGACACAGCACAGCAGGACAAATGGCTAGCTCATGTGTTCACTCTTTTCTCTACTCTTCTTTTCTCTTCTGTTGTCATCTTATCTCCTCTCCCTTTCCTTTCCTCTCCTCTCCCTCTCCTTAGGGTTCTATTCAGCCTCCTGCCATCAAAGCCAATTATAGGAACAATGTGCCAGTACGTGTCCCATGAGCTTCTGCTTTCAGGTGTACCTGAGACTCCCAATCAGATTGTAGGAAGACCAGGAGCGTTTAGTCCTGAGGAACAAGAGATGAGTGGAGCTGCTTAGAGGAGAGAGACAGAGTAGGAGAGAGAGAGAGAGAGAGAGAGAGAGAGCGCAAGAGGGAGTAAATAGATATAGAGAGAGGAGATGGAGTGGACCATCCTAATGCACAGATAATGAAATGATGGAGAGGGAGGGGTGTGAACAGAGGAACTCATAGAAAGAGTAATGACAGTGTGTTTGGCTGGTTCCTTCATGAAATCTATCATGGTTCCCCAGAGACACTAACCTCTATTTAACCAGAAGAGCTAACAGGGAGGCCAGGGACCACTAACCTGTAATTAAAATAAAACAGATTGCGGGAGAGAACAAAGGAAGATGGAAGTAGTGCACTACTCAAACTGAGAACAGGGGTGACAACAAAGTGTTCTTTGTTTTGGGGTTCTGTGGATGTTGCATTGAAGCTCAGGACTGTTTGTCTGCTCATTAAAACTCTCTTTTTTTCTGTTTCTTTGTGTTATTGATTCCCCTGAGATTCCAGGTGATGAACACCATCTAACAATACAGTATGTTTCATTAGCATTGTCAGGAATGGGTTGTACTCCACGCTCTTCTATCATTTCCGTCTTCCAACTTCTTGTACTTCCTTGACTGATCGTTGTTCATCTTCCTTTTCAACGTATTATCTTGCATGGTTCCTTAGATTCTCTTCCACCAGGTTCACTTTCCCATTCTCAGGTCCTAACCTTTTTATTTGTATCCCTTTCTCCTTCCTCCCTCCCTCCCTCCCTCCCTCCCTCCCTCCCTCCCTCCCTCCCTCCCTCCCTCCCTCCCTCTCCCGCTTGCTTTCTCTCTCTGCCCACTCTCTCTCTCTCCATCTCTCCTTCCCTCTCTCCAGGCATGGCTGACAGAGATCCATGAGTATGCTCAGCAGGACGTGGTGCTAATGCTGCTGGGCAACAAGGTCAGTCCTCCCACTGGAAGTACAGAATTATGGATGGATAATCATTGCATTACTATGAATTGAGAGAAAGAAAGAGGTAGATAGGGAAGGATGGATGGATGATGAGTGCATTACTATGAATTGAGAGAAAGAAAGAGGTAGATATATTTGTGTCACTGCATGCAGAAATTTAAAGAGAGGACTCTCCTAGTGTAAGTAGAGGATGAAAGAGAGAATAGATGAAAGAAGATAATGTTTTCAGGAGCCTTTTGTGATCTCTTAAAGGCTGATGTGGCACACGAGAGAGTGGTGAAGAGAGAGGAGGGAGAGAAACTGGCCAAGGTGAGCTGTTATTTAACAAATAAATACACACATAGTGTTGACCCTTTTGATGTCCAGGTTTCCATCTATTTTAGTCCGCACAGACACATGAATTCCCACTAAAACAGTCCGGGTGTGTCTTGATCTCTCTCATTAGGTATTCATAGGAGCACCTTCTGCCATTATTGCTTGGAGTCTCTGAAGTGAGTTCGCTAACTCAATTTTCAGTCCGCTCTGATGAGTTCCCAGGCTTGAAACAGTAAATGACTGGTACATGGTTGTAAGGGAGATGGATGTCCGATGCCCTTGTTGTTGTCAGGCGGTGTAATAATAACGATATACAAAATTCCCGACAAAACTCCTATATTTCCCTCACACACACACACACACACACACACACACACACACACACACACACACACACACACACACACACACACACACACACACACACACACACACACACACACACACACACACACACACACACACACACACACACACACACACACGCACACCAGGTACCTTGTACACTAAAACTTAGAGGACTCTCGCTCTCCACTGTGCAGGTGTTTGGGGTGCCCTTCATGGAAACCAGTGCTAAGTCTGGCCTGAATGTGGAGCTGGCATTCACTGCTGTGGCCAAGTGAGTAGGATGTTTACCAGTGCTGCGTTCCTTAGAGATGACATGTCAATCATTGCCTTTCTTGTTTTGTCATGCATGCGATTAGGAAGTAAATTCACAAAATCAAGATAGCCTACGCAGTAAATATGCTATGTGAGATTTAATCTTTCGATGTCTCCGGCCTCTTGTCTTTCTCTCAGAGAGCTGAAGCACAGGTCAACGAAGGAGCCTGACGATCCAAAGTTTCAGCTTCAGGATTATGTCAACAAGGAGATGAAAAGCGCTGGCTGCTGCCACTCATAAACCTGTCTTCTGTGTGTGTGTGTGGGTGGGTGGGGGGGGGGTATGTCTTCTGACTTGTGTTTCTGTGTCCTTTTCCTCATGCATGTTGATGCAAGTGCACTGTATTTATGAATATGTGTATGTGTGATACATTTAAGTTAACAGTGGTGGGCGTGTATGTATGTTGTATGAGTGAATTCATTTTGCATTGTCTTCTGCCCCCTACTGTATGATAAAAGGGTGACACAAGTTCAGTGCATAGATACTGTAAGAATCACAGTCTGTCAGTCAATAATTTTTGTGAAACTCCTTCAGTAAATAGCACTAAGAAAAGTAGACATCAAACATCAACTTATCAAAGTACACCCACTATATTAAGGTTATCGGCAGAGTACCTCTGCATCATCTTCCACCTCCTCAGATTATTTCTCTTCCTGGTGATATTTTGTGTTCTCATCAGGGCCTAGGACACAATGTCGCTTATGCCTGGAGCCGGCCCTGTTCTTCATCCAAGTCATCCCCCACCCAACTGCAGCTCTCTCCTCACCCACCTCTTCTTGCATCTGTGAATGTATCCAAAATCCATTTGTAGCCTTCACTCTCTTCTCGTTGTCATTCCTCGTTTGGGATTCATCATTCATCATCCACTTGAGTCATTTTGTGCAATATTACTAAGAATGTATATATTTGAAATTAAATGTATAATCTGGAGCTTTATAGTTTGCATTACTTGTAAATGGTTGTTTTGTTGACGCCGATTTTAAAATGGAGTCAAGTGATGTAGAAAATCCAGAGATAGTAAAGTAGCAGAAATAGAAACTGTGGGCTGCTTATGCAATTGAAATGTGCATTGAAGCACTATAATATCAATATGGACTGCCGTAACACTTTATGAATGGGTTTTGTTCAAATGTTTGAATGTTGTTGTATGTGTTTCTGTTGTACAGGTTGTCTAACATGTTATATTGATATTCTAGAGGCAAAACCTCTGTCCTGTATTTTAATACAGTATTGTTCAGTATACCTACTTTATTTCAGAAATGCCATTTTTTATCACTGTCTTTCTTGTCAGGACCGTTGTATTTTGAGAAGTTTCACTCTGCAAATCTGACCTTTGTATCAATTTACAGCACTTTTTAGTTCACTAGATTCATAATTCTGGGTGTACAAATAGAAATGTATGTATTTGCCTA
Source organism: Oncorhynchus kisutch (assembly GCF_002021735.2). Lineage (NCBI taxonomy): Eukaryota > Metazoa > Chordata > Actinopteri > Salmoniformes > Salmonidae > Oncorhynchus > Oncorhynchus kisutch. The sequence goes on from NC_034198.2 coordinate 10,703,829, forward strand.
ACGTAAATGATATCGAGTTTCATACTGGTTTTTGTTCATATTTAACTGAAATACTATAATGCTTGACGAAAGAATATTGACGCAATATTGAATTAGGATGTACGGATTTGACAGCAAATCATTAAATGTTTTGATTATAGATAAGAGTGTAAACCTACTGTACTTCTGTAGTCCACTCAGATACAGTAAGTCATATTTTTTATGTAACTTCAATATTCACAATAAAGTTTAAGATGCACAGTAGTGAATGATATGTTCTTGATAGAAGCATGACTCCACAGTCTCACCATATGGTCACGTCAGGTCAGTGCAAGTCAGTGTATGGCAGTTTTGCCCTTATCAAGCAAGAGTTAAAGATGCACACCAAAATGATTGACAAGGGGTATGTATATGGTACACAGTCAATTTGTGGGGGTACAGGTTAGTTGAGGTAATTAGGTAATATGTGAAGTGACTATGCCCCTATGGGTTGGCAGGGTAGCCTAGTGGTTAGAGCGTTGGACTAGTAACTGAAAGGTTGCAAGTTCAAGTCCCTGGGCTCACAAGGTACAAATCAGTCATTCTGCCCCTGAACAGGCAGTTAAACCCACTGTTCCTAGGCCGTCATTGAAAATAAGAATTTGTTCTTAACTGACTTGCCTAGTTAAATAAAGGTAAAAAATAAATAGATAGTCTATGACTAGGGTGGCTGGAGTCTTTGGCAATTGTTAGGGCCTTCCTCTGACAGCGCCTGGTATAGAGGTCCTGGATGGCAGGAAGCTTGGCCCCAGTGATGTACTGGCCTGTACACAATACCCTCTGTAGCAGTTGCCATACCAGGTGGTGATGCAACCAGTCATGATGCTCTCGATGGTGCAGATGTAGCACTTTGAGTATCTGAGGGCCCATGCCAAATCTTTTCAGTCTCCATAGGGGGAATAGGCATTGTCGTGCACTCTTTACAACTGTGGTGTGTTAGGACCATGATAGTTTGTTGGTGATGTGGACACCAAGGAACTTGAAGCTCTCAACCTGCTCCACTACAACCCCGTCGATGAGAATTGGGGCGTGCTCGGCCCTCCTTTTCCTGTAGTCCACGATCATCTCCTTTGTCTTGATCATGTTGAGGGAGAGGTTGTTATCCTGGCATACTGAAATGATTGACAAGGGGCTGAGGGCCCATAAACTTGGAAAATGAATAGAGAAAGTTGTATACTATATATTACTCACAGAGTAATAGGGTGTGCAACTTTCATCAGACTTTTTCTTATCACTCCAAAACATTGCAACACGCCTCCTGTTGCTGGATGTTTTACTTTGAAAACAGGGTGGAATCCTTATGGAGTTGGATTATTGGGATACCTGGCTTGTGACCCAATATAGCAGTGTTGTCCATATGGGATGTAACTATTGGTACTGCAAGGCAAAGTGTAACCCAACTATACATTCTGCTCTATGTATTTCTGTCAAAAAAACAAACAACTGATTCACTGGAAAAACATAACCTCTGTTCATACCTCTTTCTGTGTTATCTATCAGCAGTCATATTTTCAGTCAGCAAAGATGCTTAAATTAAGATAAGATTTAGAAGAAGTGAGAGTTGAGATTAACCTGAAATAAAACTTACTGTTGCATCCTTTTGTGTTGGTACAGTCAAAGTCTAACCAGTTCTCCTTTGTGTGTGTGTGTGTGTGTGTGTGTGTGTGTGTGTGTGTGTGTGTGTGTGTGTGTGTGTGTGTGTGTGTGTGTGTGTGTGTGTGTGTGTGTGTGTGTGTGTGTGTGCGTGTGCGCTTGTGATCAACTCTGCTATCATCGGGTCTTTTGGATTTCCCATAAAATGACTGACCTATCTGTATACATCAGATATTTGAAGTCCTCTGGAAGGATGAGGCTCATCAGTGTCACTCTGTTTGGAATTTTGGCTTTTCGGGTAAACTGGGTTTCTGGTTGGAAGAGTGAGAAATGCGTGAAGACTTATGGAGGAAGGTTGCCTACAGATATTGTTATGGTGGTAACGTTATAGTAAGCATCTTGGATGTCGACAATATGACACTTCATCTCGCCATGTTACCCACTTCCATCCAGACTCTGTGAGTCGATATGAGAGAAGACTCGGTTCTGCATCCCAATGATTTCTCCAAATTCCACAAACTTGTTGAGTGCAGCATCTCAGGTCAACCGGCAGAGATTCTTCCAGGTGCTTTCAGAGAGCTTTTAGAACTTCAGAAGATGTACTTTTTTTGCTGAAACATTTTTTTTTAGGCATAGATAGGCTAGGTCTACTGACTAAAATCTGGGTTTATGATTGTAATTCAACTTTCCCATGGTTTGGTTAGCTAGATGTAGGTAGCCTATAGTCTTCAGTAGCCTAGGATTTAGCAGCTTGCTTAGTTAAAATTGACAGACAAATTTATATAACATGAATAGCGAGGCTATTTCGAGGTAAGAAGTGCTTCTGTTTGCCCAATACCCTGCTGGAATCAGCTACGGAGGATGGGTCGTAATTTCAATCACATGCTAATAATAGAGATATGAACTATAGGTCTATGCGTGTCAACATAAACCAGTGTTTTTTTTTAACCTGTAGCCCAATCTGACTGACTGTTACCTTCAATCTAATTAATTCTAATAACAGCTGATCGGCAATTGTGATAGAACTGTGACCATTATCACAATTGAAAACTTCCAATTTCATTAACTATACATGGCCATTAATAATTGCATAATAACACAAGGCCACAAATCAAACTGAAGTTATATGCTATTTATTAAATCAGTTTGCTAGCTCCAAGAAGTCTACACAAGTGGCACAAATTGATTTGCAATGACTCCAGTGACATCTTAATTTCAGCATATTACATTTTGTTGTATCAAACGGTAGGCTACAGTGGCTACTTAATGGCCAACATATGTATCATTCTCCACATTTAATGTTAGTTTTATTAGGGACTTTTCCCTATAACAGAAGCACACAAGGGGGTTCATTAACTTCCATTTTAAAAATCCACCAGCGCAGCGCTCGAGTCCTAAGAACTGTGCATGAGTAAAACCTTTTGCTTGATATGGTTGTCCATAAGTAAAGTTGACATTAGAATGCAGTTTAAACCACCTCCGATTTTATCTAATGGGCTCTAGAGCGGATAAAGTCATTTTCCCTTGCCTGCCTTTTTTCTTGATGCGCATCAGTTCTAGCGTGTTAATATGTTTTATTGAAAAAGTGTTGGAAATAGGTGTCTCCATAATGACAATCTAAACAGCCTACCTACAACTGGTAAAACGTTGTCATGATGTGTGTGTGTGCTTCTCTGTCACTCACGTGACTCAGCTGTCTGCTGCAGCGCTCAGTCAACACACACACACCCCTCCACTTCCCCACCACTCAATCAGCAACAGGCTGTCTCACTCCCTGATAGTCAGCCAAAGCAGGTGTATAATTTGTAAGAAAAATCCCATGGCGTCCGTGGTGCAATTTAGAAGTAGCCCAAAAACCCGCAACCCGTGACCAATACATTTTCACGCACCTCATCGTTTTCAAAGTCGCCCAATTTTCATGGAAATTGCGGACATGGCAACGCTGAATGTCTGTTGTAAGCAAAGTGGAATATTTTGAGCTCTGGCAGGAGCATGCCCAGCTAGCACAGTGGATCTGGGCCGATTCTGGTTGAGAGTCGGGTCACTCGGCCGACGTCAGGTGGCCCGAGTCTGGGACACCTTCGGCAGTATTACTTATGCCTAGGATTGAGCTTGGGCCAATTCCGGTTTGAGTTCTCTGGCCCAAATGTATGACTTGGGGCTCGGGGCAATTCCGGTGATAATTATACGACCCAAATGTATTACTTGGGATTCGGGCCGATTGGGGCTACTCTCTGGCAGGACATTTCATTATTTATTTTTTCCATATTTTCTCATTGTTTCTGTAATTAATACAACTAACATTTAAATGAAATTCTTTAAGAGTCCCGTGTAGTATTTCCATCGCACTGTGGTGGGCCATGCACATGCATGCTAACACAGTCACCAGGTGTACGGAGTTTCGTCGGACATTATTTTTTATTTGGGGTGGATGGGTATAATTTGTATGCATAAAATGTATATTAGTAATATTTAAAATTAACTTTGTATACATTCATACAAACTTCCTAATGTTTGCCATCACCGAGATGGCCATCACCGAGAGTCGCCACAGCAACTGGTGCTCATTGGAGAATAAGCTAGCCACTGAATGGCTTTTTATTTATTTATTTCATTTTACCCAGTAAATTGACTGAGAACGCATTCTCATTTACAACAATAAGCTGAGGAATAGTTACAGGGAAGAAAGAGCCAATTGGAAGCTGGCCATGATGGTATGTGGGCCAAATTGAAAATTTAACCAGGACACCAGGATTAACACCCCTACTCTTACGATAAGTGCCATGGGATCTTCAATGACCACAGAGAGTCAGGACAGCCATTTGACATCCCATCCGGAGGACAGCACCCTACACAGGGCAATGTCGCCAATCATTGCCCTAGGGCAGTGGGATATCTATTTTTTAGATCAGAGGAAAGAGTACCTCCTTCTGGCCATACAACACCACTTCCAGCAGCATCTGGTCTCCCATCCAGGGACCAACCCTGTTTAAAGGGACATCCTCATTCTGTTCTTCTTGGACTACATGGTATTTCCTGTACAAAAAGCAGGCAAAGGGACAAACATGAGTGTCAAACGTATAGAACATTTTAGAAAATGTTTTCAATCTTTACTCAAATCGTCCTGTATGCCATTATCCTATGTTAATGTCTCCTTAAAATTTCTCTTATTAAATACTTAGAGATGAGTTTCGAATGATGATACATTTTTGTTGGTGACACTTTTAACTTGCCCTTCTGGCGGCCTACAGATGCATCATAGTCTATCATGACAAGTATATTAGAGTGCATAAGATTGATAATGGCGCCAGAGGGGAAGGCTGCCATTTTACGGGCTCATAACCAACTGTGCTATATATTAAAAAAAATATTGCGTTGTTTGTAACACATTTTGTACATAATGTTGCTGCTACCGTCTCTTATGGCCGAAAAGATCTGCTGGGCACCAGAACAGTGATTACTCACCTAGAACTGGACAGAGATTTTTTTCTTTAATGAGTCCGACGCGAAGGATATTCTGCTTTGTCAAGACAAGGCCCAAATCCCTGTCATCAGCGTGAAGAAAAGATGGAGGAAAAGCGGAAGGAGGGTGGTGCCTTGTAACAATTCGCCGATAAGTAGGTAAACCATCCCTACCCTCCGCATTATTGGCCAACGTGCAATCATTGGAAAAGAAACTGGACGATCTATGATTAAGACTATCCTACAAACTAGACATTAAAAAACTGTAATATCTTATGTTTCACAGAGACGTGGCTGAACGACGACACTGATAATATAGAGCTGGCTGGCTTCTCCATGCATCGGCAGGACAGAGCAGCTTCGTCTGGTAAGACGGGGGGGGGGGGTCTATTTGTCACTAACTGCTGGTGTGCGATGTCCAATATTAAAGAAGTCTCGTGGTGTTAATCGCCTGAGGTAGAATACCTCATGATAAGCTGTAGACCACACATTCTACCAACAGAGTTCTTGTCTATATTATTCGTAGCTGTCTATTTACCAACACAAACCGATGCTGGCACTAAGACCACACTCAATGAGCAGTATGAGGCCATGAGCAAACAATAAAATTGACAACGTCGTCCCCACATTGCCAAGTGGAGTGGTTTCAAGTTACTTGTTGTCCACATCACCAGCAAACTATCATGGTCCAAACAGACCAAGACAGTTGTAAAGAGGGCACGACAACACCTTTTCCCCCTCTGGAGGCTGAAAAGATTTGGCATGTGTCCCCAGATCCTCAAAATGTTCTATAGCTGCACCATCGGGAACATCCTGACCGGTTGCATCCCCACCTGGTATGGCAACTGCTCGCCATCTGAAAGTAAGGCGCTACAGAGGGTAGTGCGTACGGCATCACCGGGGCTACATTTTCTGACTTTCAGGACCAAAGATTCCAGTCACCCAAGTCATAGACTGTTCTCTCTGTACCAGAGCGCCAAGTCTAGGACCAAAATGCTAATTAACAGCTTCATCCAGTTTATTCTCCAATGACAGCACTTTGACCAATAGGACAGATGGCAGAGGCGAGTTACCCACTCGTCAACAAATTCTCACAAGGCACCCGGACTTGCGTCCCCTGTATCGGCCTCTTGTCTTCATGAGAATGTCTGGGTTTGAGCCTGGTCAGGTACATGGAGTAAATCCTTTGCGTTCGACTCGTTAAAGAAAAAAAATCTTTATCCAGTTTGAGTTAAGTAATCGCTGTTCTTTTTCAGTTATAAGAGATGGTGGCAGAAACCTTATGTACAAAATAAGTTACAAACAATGTGAAAAAACACACAAAATAGCACAATTGGTTAGGAGCCCGTAAAACGGCAGCCATCTCCTCCGGCGCCATTTGTAATGAATAGAGAAAACCTATCCTCTTTATATCTCGCAGTGATTTCTAAAACATTGGTTCCACAATAAATCACTGGGAGTAATATTTAAGGTGTAACTTTCTTTAGACTTTTTCTTATCAATACAAATCATCGCAATGCGTCTCCTATGGCTGTTTGCTATACTGTGAAAGAAAACTGTGTGGAATTCTTGTGAAGGCTACCTGCCTTGTGACCTAATTCAGCCCTGTCGTAAGTACGGGATGCAACTATTGGTATTCTAAGGTAAAGTGTTACCCAACTATTTGTGTGGTAGCCTAGGGAAACCCTTCACATCGCCAAATTTCGACTTTGATGTTTGTATAGTTATGTAAACTATAAACTGTCCCAAAAACAGATAATGGCTGAGATATCTTTATCAGAACCCAAGTTCTGAGCTTTTAAAGTCGACTTCTGATGAAAAGTTCAAACTGAAAAAATGGATTTCAAAGAATCCATTACGTTTTTGAGAGAAAAATACCAACAGTCCATTTGATTATTTCAAGAGATTGTCACTACATATATATTTTTTTTAACGGCAACTGCCGGTATTGTTTGTGTTAAATGTGGTCTTAGGTAGCAAAATATGAAATTGTGTTGTTTTTTTACATTGGATAAAAGTAGAGACTCAGAGCTACAAAATGATACATGTATATCATACACTCCATTTGAGGAACAATGGGAAAGTAATTCTGCTTTGAAAGTTGATCAACTTGTAAACTCACTTTTGAGAAATTCACCTTGTAATGTTTTGGTATCGAGTGCAGAGCTCTTCTTTGTCAATACCCAGTCAGCATTGCTCACATCCTCTTAAGCTTTAGTCCCACCCATCTCATTTCGCTCTCGGAGCGCACTTTGATTTGTTTACCTCTGGATAACACGAAAACAGCCTAACCAGCTCTGCTGGCAACAATTTCATTATTCATTACGTTTACTGACACCGGCCATATTCAACAGGTGTGTACACACATCACGTAACGTTACCTAACGAGCCAGCCAGCTAATGTTAGCTAGTTAAACAACAATGAACAAAGTGCCAACAATGTCTAACATTAGGCTCTAACTAGAAAAGCAAACAGCTCTGGGAAACTAATAATAACGTCCACTAGGAAGCCAGCCAGCTAATGTTAGGTGGGGATGCACTAGGAAGCCAGCCAGCTAATGTTAGGTGGGGATGCAACCGGTCAGTATGTTCCCGATGGTGCAGCTATAGAACATTTTGAGGATCTGGGGACACAGGCACTCCTGTGAAGTCGTGACATGCGACAAACGCCTAGTTTCCTGAATCAGGTCACAAATAATCATTACTAGAATTAATTATTATACTGAACAATAGTAGATACAGTGCCTTGCAAAAGTATTCATCCCCCTTGGTGTTTATCCTATTTTGTTGCATTACAAACGTTAATTTAAATAGATTTTATATTCGGATTTCATATAATGGACATACACAAAATAGTCAAAATTGATGAAGTGAAATGAAAAAGAATACTTTCTCAGAAAATTCTAAGAAAACCCCCCCGGAAAAGTGGTGTGTGCAGTGCATATGTATTCACCAGCTTTGCTACAAAGTCCCTAAATAAGATCTGGCGCAACCAATTACCTTCAGTAGTCACATAATTAGTTAAATAATGTCCACCTGTGTGCAACCTAAGTGTCACATGATCTGTCACATGATCTCAGTATATATACACCTGTTCTGATAGGCCCCAGAGTCTGCAACACCACTAAGCAAGGGGCACCACCAAGAAAGCGGCACCATGAAGACCAAGGAGCTCTCCAAACCTGTCAGGGACAAAGTTGTGGAGAAGTACAGATCAGGGATGGGTTATAAAAACAATATCCAAAACTTTGAACATCCCACGGAGCACCATTAAATCCATTATATAAAAAAAGAAGAATATGGCACCACAACAATCCTGCCAAGAGAGGGCCACCCTCCAAAACTCAAAACCAGGCAAGGAGGGCATTAATCAGAGATGCAACACAGAGACCAAAGATAAGCCTGAAGGAGCTGCAAAGCTCCACAGTGGAGATTGGAGTATCTGTCCATAGGACCACTTTAAGCCGTACACTCCACAGAGCTGGGCTTTACCCAAAAGTGGCCAGAAAAAAGCCATTGCATAAAGAAAAAATAAGCAAACTCATTTGGTGTTCACCAAAAGGCATTTGGGAGACTCCCCAAACTCATGGAAGAAGGTACTCTGGTCAGATGAGACTAAAATTGAGATTTTTGGCCATCAAGGAAAATGCTATATCTGCCGCAAACCCAACACCTCTCATCACCCTGAGAACACCATCCCCACAGTGAAGCATCGTGGTGGCAGCATCATTTATTGTTTTTATTTACTTTTTGCTCTTTTGCACACCAGTATTTCTACTTGCACATCATCATCTGCACATCTATCACTCCAGTGTTAATTTACTAAATTTTAATTACTTCGCTACTATGGCCCATTTATTGCCTTACCTCCTTATGCCATTTGCACACACTGTATATAGACTTTTACTATTGTGCTTTTGACTATACATTTGTTTATTCCAGGTGTAACACTGTGTTGTTGTTTGTGTCGCACTGTTTTGCTTTATCTTGGCCAGGTCGCAGTTGTAAATGAGAACTTGTTCTCAACTGTCCTACCTGGTTAAATAAAGGTGAAATGAAAAAAAAAAATGCTTTGGAGAGGTTTTTCATCGGCAGGGACTGGGAAACTGGTCAGTTGAAGGAATGATGGATGGCACTAAATACAGGGAAATTCTTGAGGGAAAGTGAGTGAGTGAGCCAGGCTACCCTGCTTCCACCGGCTCATCAGGTTTTCATGCCTCAGCCGGATCGCCAGGCTCCTCTGCCTCAACCGACCAGTCAAGTTCCCGAAAAAAAACTGTTTTCAGCTGTGCTAACATAATTGCAAAAGGGTTTTCTAACGATCAATTAGCCTTTATGCTAATACAACGTGCCATTGGAACACACTGATAATGGGCCTCTGTACGCCTATGAAAAATCAGCTACAATAGTCATTTACAACATTAACAATATCTCCACTGTATTTCTGATAAATGTTATGTTATTTTAATGGACAACAAATGTGCTTTTGTTTTAAAAAAAAGGACATTTCTAAGTGACCCCAAATTTTTGAATGGTAATGTATTTCTGTCAAATTACATTCTGTTCACCTTTAAATATAAACAGATTCACTTGAAAACCAAACCTGCAGTTCATGCCTCTTTCTCAGTTATCTATCAGCAGTCACATGTTCACTTAGCAGAATAAAATAAAGAATAGAAGATTTAGAAGAAGTGAGAGTTGAGATTAATCTAAAATACATCTTACTGTGGCATCCCTTTGTGTTGGTGCAGTCAAAGTCTAACCAGTTTTCCTGTGTGCATGTGTGTTGGGGGGTGCAAGTGTGCGGTGAAGTTTCTAGTGAAGTGTCCTTCCTGTCAACATTGGTATGGAGACATTTAAAGTCTGTGGCGAATATCCCAGCTGTCACACTGAGCTGCAACTCCCGTAGCAGTGTATGTAGCTTAATCTTGGAAAAAAAATTGCTATACCGTCAGACAGTCCAGAAACCAGCTCAACTATCATTGGATTTGTTGGACTTACCACACAATTTGCAGTCTAGCTGGATACAGTGGATATTTGTAGTCCTCTGGAAGGATGAGGCTCATCATTGTCACTCAGTTTGGAGTTGTGGCTCTTTGGATCATCTGTGTCTCCAGTTGGACTAGTGAGAAATGCGTGATGAGTGACGGTTTTACAAATCTGTGGAGAGGCGATGATTGTCACAATGGTAACCTTACAGTGAGCTGCATGGACGTCGACAATGTGCCACTTCACCTAGCCATTTTTCCCATTTCCATCCAGACCCTGTGTGTCAAGATGAGGAACAAATCCATTCTGCATCCCAACGATTTCTCCAGATTCGACAAACTGGTTGAGCTTGGCATCTCAGGTCAACCGGCAGAGATTATTCCAGGTGCTTTCAGGGGGCTATTTGGACTTCAGATACTGAGTCTTACTTGCTCTTTAAACTTATCCATTTATTCAAATACATTCAAGGACTTACATAATCTTAAAAAATTAAGAATAATTTCATGTTTGTTTTCTGTAATAGCACTAGATGCATTTGCTGGTATGAAACAATTGACCACTCTTACGATAATGCAGCATGAACATAATTTGTTGTCAGATATAAAGAGCTTGGCAGGGGTTTTATGTAGAATAGTTAATAACACATCTTCACTGACATCGCTGGTCCTGTGGGCTGAAATTGCCAATCTGAGTAACCCAAAGTGTATCGTGTCTAACGGGACTACTTATGAGACCCCAAGTTTCTATGGTCTTCAAGATATTTTATTGAATTTCCCTGATCTAAAGACCATAGGTAAAGGTGTGTTTGAAGGTTTTAAAAACATTTCATTTCTTAACATGCCTCTAAATAATGTACTGCAGATGCAACTACTGCAGTCTGGTGTCAGCAAAGTGGAATAATTTCAATTCTTGCAGGAGGATAATGACTTAGAGTCGATGTGTGAAATTGTCTATCAACTCTCAACTTCGTATGTTTCAATAACTACAGATCATGTCAACTTGTCAATTTCTGCCATTCAAAATTGCATGACACTTCGAGAAATGCACCTTTTTAGAAGCCTTATTTCACAAAGATTTATTGATCTGAGCTTTATCCATGGCTTGAGGAATCTCCAGGTTTTGACTGTTCATCAATTTTCCTTGAACAATACAAGATTTACATCCCTTTGCAAAACTCAACCTAGTCCAATCTTGTGGTTTAAAAAAATGTCATTGTATTTTAGTAGTATTTTTAGCATACAACGTAGACAGTTCTTTTGCATGAAAAACCTGGAAGAACTTAACTTGAAATATAATCGAATCTCCACCATCGACAACTTTGCCTTTCTGGGATTGCAGAAGTTAAAGGTTTTAAATCTAGGTCATAACCAGTTATCTGAAATCAAATCATTTAATTTCTTTGATCTGCACTGCTTAGAGTACCTCAATCTGGAGGCAAATCCATTTGTGCACATTGAGGCATTATCTTAGTTCAATACAGAATGTGTCTCTGGGAGACCTGAACTTCCCTCCAGAATCCAAGATTGAGCTGAATCTGACATGTGTATTTGGCAGCATACCTCGGGGACTGACATACCTCTACATCAGCTCTGGCAGAAGGCCCATGACTCTTATTATTGGCAGCGATGGTGCCCCAAACCCAGGCTTGGGCCTGCATGTCCACGGCGAGACAGTGTCTTTTCAGGACTGTGAGAGGCCATTCTTTAGGGCTGTCGTTGAGCTAACTGCAAGGACAGAGTGGATCCTTTGTGGGTCCATCTTTGCTGGGAGCTACTTCAAGTTCCTTCAACGCTTCAAGCTGGAATCAAAGCTCTCAACTTTATTTGTGGATCTAACTAGCCTGAATACACTTGTGCACTTGAGGGATTTGCAACTTACAGGAGTAGACCTCAATCGGCAGACTGGTCTTGCGATCATGTTTCACAATTTGACCAGACTGGAGACTCTGATGATCCTTGGCTGCAGGATCGACTACCTGGAAAAGGACCTGAGCAAAGACTTACAGTCATTGAGAGAATTACGTTTGGTTATTAACAATGAGCTTACAATCATGGAAGAATTCCCTGAGCCCCTGAAAAGCCTAAAGTATCTGCTTATACAAGATCTACTTTTACAATGCAGTTGCAACAATGCTTGGATTGATAACTGGGCGAAACGGAATCGACAAGTTCAGGTCATGTTTTGGGATTCTACATTGGGAATGAAGGAAATAAATTGCATAGGTGAGCATGGCACTCAGAACTTCCTCAAATACTCCCAAATCCATTGTTCAATGGACGTAGGATTCATTTTGTTTGCTTCTAACACCCTGGGTCTCCTGCTCTTCATGCTGGTGGTGCTGCTACATCACCTGGCTGGCCAGTATCTGCTGGCTCTATTTTACATCACTCGCGGCTGGTTGGAAGAGGCCGTGTTTCGGAACAACAAGAGACGCTACAGGTACGACGCATTTGTCTCTTACAGTGGGAAAGATGAGCGCTGGGTGGTGGAGGAGCTTCTGCCCAACATGGAACAACGAGGTCCCCCTTTCCTGCGCCTGTGTCTGCACAGTAGAGACTTCCAGCTGGGGAAGGACATTGTGGACAACATCACAGATTCTCTCTACAGCAGCCGCCGGACTGTATGCTTGGTCAGCCGCGACTACCTCCGCAGCAACTGGTGCTCTTTGGAGATGAAGCTAGCCACTGACCGGCTGCGGGTGGAGCAAAGGGACATCCTCATCCTGGTCTTCTTGGAAGACATCTCTCCTCACCAGCTGTCCGCCCACCACAGGCTGGCCAGACTGGTGAAGACCAGGACCTACCTGGACTGGCCAAAAGAGCCAGAACAATACCAAGATTTTTGGGACCGACTTTGGGCTACGCTGGCGCCAAAACATGGCCAGTGACTTGAATACATTTAAAAACTAAACTCCAAGTTTTCTGAATGGATTGTAACTTAGCTAGGGAAATAGATAATGTATCTCCTGTACAAAAAGACAAAAAGAGCTAAACATGAGTGTCAAACTTTTTTCAAATCTTTGCTTGAATCATTATTCTGTATGTCGTTATCCTATGTTAATGTCTGCTTCAAATTACTCTAACTAAATACTTTGAGATGAGTTTCCAGTGGTTATTGTTTTGTTGGTAACACTTTGAACCTGCCATTTTGACATATTAATGGCAGAGTAGAGATGCATCATAAGCCATCATGACACATTTCTTAGGTGCATCTCAATTGTCCAAAGGAGCTTCCTCTACTCAGCTTCTCTCTTTAATCTGCTATGATCTGAAAACTATTTTAGGTAAGTGTGGGGATTCGAAGAGGAAGCGACTTTAGACAATTGAGATACTTCTAAACTAGATAAGACTTCCTGTGTGTTCTTGTGCTACAGTGCCCCCTGAAGTTATGTCACTGCCATACACTTCCTTTAGACTGACAGAGATACTGTGTTACTGCGAGTTGAGGGGTCTGTCTGGAGGGCTGGGATACATACAGGGAAATTGTTTGTGGGTCATGTCCAACCTGCCCAATCAACCCAATTTGCAACAGCAGCCCCTTGACCAGCCCCTTGAGCCATGTCAATGGAGATACTGTAAGAGGGAGAGGAAGAGGGAAGTAGTGAGGGAGGGTCACCCTGTTATGAGTAGGTCACCTCGACATCGTGCTAGCCTGGCTCAGAACTTGTATCTATAGATGTAATTGCTATTGGGATTTTAACCACACACACACACACAGCACACTTCAATATCTTTACCCTTTACTTTGACATACCTTTCACGTACATGCCCTTTCCTTTAACATTTTGAGTCTCACCTAGAAGACATTATTACCTACATAAACGTACAGAAAAAGTGTCAACTACATTTAGTTTTCAGGGGAAAAACAAGGGATGCATGCATAAACACGGACACATGCAAGCGCACACAGACACACACACACGAAGGCCTGGCGGGCTGAAGAAGCTGAGAGCCCTTTAGCTAAGAACTATATTCACTGAGCTTTTCTGATGCTTTAAGCACACAATTTGATTAAATAATTAAGACACACAAATGGCTAGTGGGAGTCCGACCAGCAATTGATTTGATTGTGCTGGGCCAGGCTCAGATTTGCTGCACTGTGTTAAAAAAAAGACAGCAAGTGACTGTCACCTGTTGTCTCTCTCTCCTCCAAAGACCTGTTCTCACGGGACTAGTATTACTTGACAATGTTGGTTAAAAATTATTACTCCAGAATGTCCGTTATTCCAGAGGATGCCCTCCAGCAAAACTAGAATAGTCCCAGTAAGCAAAATTACATCTACAATACGTATATTTCAGACATTGAAGTTAGGATCAATTTAGGTTCTGAATGAAATGTGAAAAGGTATTTTCCGTATGCTTAAAATATATTTTCCACAATGCTGAAAAGGCATCTTTTCCCGACTTTGATAAATATGTATTTTCCAGACCAAAAACCAACGTCTATGGATATGGAAATCAAGGCCAGCCCGGAACTGCACCAAAAAAAAAGACATCCAAAAAGCATCGGTAGATCTTTGCTTACTGAGCATTTTATGAATGGACCTCTATGTGGTAAGACTACCATTTCTAAAACACCAAAAAACGACATCCAGACCGGACCAAAAAAAGACTTCCAAAAGAAGTCTGCTCGTGCTTACTAGGGTGTAGGCTATTATATCGGTCCGCAATGGAATTTTATGAATGCCCATCCATGTAGTAGGCTCACGGTTTGTTAATCAGGCCATTGCAGCCTCCTGGGTGGCGTAGTGGTTAAGGGTGCTGTATTGCAGCGCCAGCTGTGCCATCAGAGACTTTGGGTTCGCACCTAGGCTCTGTCGTAACTGGCCGAGTCCGGGAGGTCCAAGGGGCGATGCACAATTGGCCTAGCGTCATCAGGGTTAGGGAGGGCTTGGCCGGTAGGGATGTTCTTGTCTCATCGTGCAACAGCGACTCCTGTGGCATTCAACCAAGGTTGCCAGGTGCACGGTGTTTCCTCTGACACATTGGTGCGTCTGGCTTCTGGGTTGGATGCGCGCTGTGTTAAGGTTGTTGCTTGGTTGGGTTGTGTATCGGAGGACGCATGACTTTCAACCTTCGTCTCTCCCGAGCCCGTACGGGAGTTGTAGCGATGAGACAAAATAGTAGCTACTAAAACAATTGGATACCACAAAATTAGGGAGAAAAAAAATAAAAATTATAATAATCAGTTCATTGCTGTTGTTTTGTATTTAGTGTTCAGTTCTATTTCATCAACGATGAAGACGTACCACGCTGCGCTTTGGTCCTCACCTTCTTCCACCAACAGTCGTTACTGTCACGAGTCCGACCGAGGGTGGCTTCCCTTCCCGGTCGGGTGCGCTCACCGGCCTATTAGCTGCCACTGATTGTCTTTCCTCCCCCTCCTTGTATGTTTATTGGTAGCACCTGTTTGTGATGATTAGTTGGGCTTCTTTAGACAGCCGGCCCGCCTGTTTGTTGTGCGGGATTAATCATTGTAACCTTCGGCTCTGTAGTAGAGGAACGTGTTATTTCCTGGTCGTGCATTTTTCAGTTGTACATTTTTCATTCCCCGTGTTTGGGGCCGTTATTATTGTGAGCACCCTGTGGTGCGTTGGTGCAATTAAAGAGCACAGCATTGCACTCTCTGTCTCCTGCGTTTGACTCCACACCCACGACACCCGGAGCATTACAGTTACACCTAGACAACAGTTGTGATTGTCCATTCCATAATGTCCATTATAACTTGACCTGTCCTGTTTTTAGGATACTTTACTTTAACATTTTCTATTTGACTGAGCACCATTTAGGTTAGGCTATTTGATCGGAAGCTAAATATTTTGTGCCCCTGCCTTTGACAAAGTGGGCACTGCTTATCAAAGGGTGGCATCAGTGCTCGCCTAAAAAGCCCATATGCACCTGGTTGAGAGAAATTGTAATTGTTTTTGGACAGAATTCTGTGAGGTTTTTATGTGTTATGAGGTGTGTCTTGGCCAGATTATCTCAGAAAATTCCACCCTCGTCAATAATAATCACATCAATCAATTGGTTATAACAAACCTTGAACACCGCAACACTTGACCGCAAAATGGATGCAGAGGACGTGACGAACTCGAAACGGGAATATTCACACGTTTCTCAGGAGGTAAAGGGAAAGTCAGATGTGTGGGAAAAAATGTGACTAGTTGTGGAAAATACTGGAGATCAAGAAAAAGAAAGTAGCAAGCGCTGTGTGTGTCAAACAGGTGCTGTATAGATTACAATACATTTTTTCTGACTGTTTGGAACAATGTAAACAACACTAAAGTATAAGCTTACCAGAGAGTCTGCTGTAATATTTTTTTTGTTAAGCCTTTATTACAGCAAAGACTAAACAGTCGCATTCATTCCTGAATGCAATTTCCGAAATGGAATGGTTTATTTATCATTTAAGCTAATTATTCAAGGCAGGCTGGGGCTGGGATAAAAAATATCGGACAAAACACACATCACGACAAAAGAGAACACAACACTACATAAAGAGAGACCTTAGACGACAATATTGCATAGCAGCACATGACATCACAGCATGGTAGCAACACAACATGGCAAATGACTCGTGTGATGACATGAACGAATGAATGATAGAGTAGCCTATAGAAGTATTGAAATGTAGGCCTAACTAAGTTATGGTATTAAGACTAAACTAATCAAATCAAATTTTATTGGTCACAAACACATGATTTAGCAGATGTTAATGCGAATGTAGCGAAATGCTTGTGCTTCTAGTTCTGACAGTAATATCTAACAACTACCTAATACATACAAATCTAAAGGGGTGATATATAATATGTACAGTACATATAAATATATGGATGAGCGATATATATAACAATTTTCTTTGCTACTGCTCAACTAAAGAAATCTTGGTCGACCAACAGCCCATAACCTAAATCGATCAGTCAACTAAATGTGGTCATCCCTATTTTACCTAATCTATTTGTTGCTCTTTAATTAATGGGGGATGGCAGGAAATAGGACTGTGGACAAGATGAATAGACAGTAAGCATGTTTAATGAATCTAAACATTAAAAGGCATGGGTTAGAGAGGTTAAGAGAGAGGTTAAGTTCGTGGGGAACAGGAAGTTGGTATTTACATTTATTGTGAAGCTGAATACCGTTTTCTGCAAGTGTGGTCAGATGTCTGGGTGTCAGGATAGTTGTCTTTTTTTAAGTGTTCATAATCAGCAGGTTGTCTAAGATTAAACTATTTTCTGACTCTTAAAGCCCACAATGTATTTTGTGCATGGGCCCTTTTTGGTCCTCTTGACCGATTATCAGATGTATTAGATGATATAGACTAACTTGTATGCCTTGTGTTCTCTGGAATATAGAGAGGAAGCACACAGGTCAGAAGTGTAATGACTGTGTAATACATTTGTAATAACTGATTATTACTTACCTCTGTAATGGAAGGCTTTCGGTTCTGAGACAATATAATTTTGAGTTTTATTAAAGCTATAACATGAATAATTTGATGTCACAGAGGAATATTGTCTCTCTTTAGTGACCTTTGAATTGATAGTGCATGTTGGGTGTAGTCTCTCAACTGAACAGTTGAGGACAGGCTTGTACCTTACAGTAGTTTCTCATGGGAAACCAATTCCACTTCAAATGGGGTGGAATGTCCCTTACAAAATTGTACCATGGTAGCTAGTAAATTTTTTTTAATCATGTTTTTTCAGTCACTACCATGGCAGGAAAAAACCCATGGTACTGGTGCAAATACCATGGTATTTTCCTGCCATGTTAGTGATTGAAAAAACGTAGCATTTTTTCCATTGTACTAGCTACCATGGTAGACAAAGGAACCTTGGCAGTACAGTGAAAAAAATACCATGGTTTTGTACTACCAGCACTAGTGAAACATAAAAGCGTGGTAGTTGTTTACAATCTATTATGATGGTCTGTGTCCCACCATTTTTCAGGTGAAGTGATGAAAAACGTAGTAATTTATGAGACTCGCAACATTGACTACTCGCTCTGTAATGGCAAAGTGTAGGCCTAATACATTCTTAAACCCCATTTAGGTCATAGTGAAAAACCACAACACATGGGGTAGTAGTGTAGTGTACCCTCTTAAACCTTGGGACCCGAATAAGGTGAATAGAGTCTGAGAAGAATGAAGAGTCTGAAACCTTGAGCATCTTAAATAGTTTGTTGAAGAGAGAAGCACCAGAAACTCAGTTTTGGTGCTTGGTTCTTTCTCATTCAACTGACGTGGCTACTCGTATACAATTCGAAATAGCTAACATACAACAACAACAAAAAACACCTGTTAAAAGGTATTAATTATCATCTTATATCAAAGATACATTTTCGTAATGTAATTCTCAACATATTCCGAAAAACAGCAAGTTACAATGTTTCCCTTTGTTTACACTGTGTGAAGTTTGTTGGTCCCGTCGATGACTACAAAAGGCTAGCTTGACTGGAGCTAATTTTAGGTGACGTTAGGTTCTATGCTAACAGGCTTTTATACATTCATTAAACTATCAAAACATCATCAAAAATAACAACAATTATCTCCATTATCAAATTGTATTAGTCACATGCGCCGAATACAACAGGTGTAGTAGACCTTACAGTGAAATGCTTACTTACAAGCCCCTAACGAACAATGCAGTTAAAAAAAATACGAATAAGAAATAAAAGTAACAAGTAATTAAAGAGCAGCAATAAAATAACAATAGTGAGACGATATACAGGGGGGTACCGGTACAGAGTCAATGTGCGGGGGACTGGGTAGTTGAGGTAATATGTACATGTAGGTAGAGTTATTAAAGTGACTATGCATAGATGACAACAAAGAGTAGCAGCTGTGTAAAAGAGGGGGGTGGGGGCAATTCAAAGAGTCTGGGTGGCCATTTGATTAGATGGTCAGTAGTCTTATGGCTTGGGGGTAGAAGCTGTTTAGAAGCCTCTTGGACCCAGACTTGGCGCTCCGGTACCGCTTGTCGTGACTAGGGTGGCTGGAGTCTTTGACCATTTTTAGGGCCTTCCTCTGACACCTTCCTGGATGTCAGGAAGCTTGGCCCCAGTGATGTACTGGGTCGTACGCAGTACCCTATGTAACACCTTCCGGTCAGATGCTGAGCTGTTGCCATACCAGGTGATAATGCAACCGGTCAAGGTGCTCTCGATGGTGCAGCTGTGGGACCCATGCCAAATCTTTTCAGTCTCCTGAGGGGGAAAGGGGTTGTCGTGCCCTCTTCACGACTGTCTTGGTGTGTTTGGACCATGATAGTTTGTTGGTGATGTGGACACCAAGGAAATTGAAGCTCTCAACCTACTCCACGACAGCTTTGTCGATGCTAAAGGGGACCTGTTCGGTCATCCTTTTCCTATAGTCCATGATCAGCTCCTTTGTCTTGCTCACATTGAGAGAGAGTTTGTTGTCCTGGCACCACACTGCAAGGTCTCTGACCTCCTCCCTATAGGCTGTCTCATCGTTGTCGGTGATCAGCCCTACCACTGTTGTGTCATCAGCAATCTTTAATGATGGTGTTGGAGTCGTGCTTGGCCATGCAGTCGTCGGTGAACAGGGAGTGCAGGAAGGGACTAAGCACACACCCTTGAGGGGCTCCAGTGTTGAGGATCAGCTTCGCAGATGTGTTGTTGCCTACCCTTACCACCGGGGGTGGCCAGTCAGGAAGTCCAGGATCCAGTTGCAGAGGGAGGTGCTTAGTCCCAGGGTCCTTAGCTTAGCGATGAGCTGTAGTCAATGAACAGCATTCTCACATAGGTGTTCCTTTTTTCCAGGTGGGAAAGGGCAATGTGGAGTGCACTTGAGATTGCATCATTTGTGGATCTGTTGGGGCGGTATGCGATTTGTAGTGGGTCTTGGGTTTCCAACAGGATGGTGTAGATGTGAGCTATAACCAGCCTTTCAAAGCACTTCATGGCTACCGACTTGAGTGTTACGGGGCGGTAATCATTTAGGTTACCTTTGCTATCTTGGGCACAGGGACTATGGTGGTCTGTTTGAAACATGTAGGTATTACAGACTCGGCCAGGGAGAGGTTGAAAATGTCATTGAAGTCACTTGCTAGTTGGTCCGCGCATGCTTTGAGTACACGTCCTGGTAATCTGTCTGGCCCTGTGGCTTTGCGAATGTTGAACTGTTTAAAGGTCTTGCTCATATCGGCTACGGAGAGCTTGATCCCACAGTCGTCCGGAACAGCTGGTGCTCTCATGCATGCTTCAGTGTATCTCGCCTCAATGCGAGCATAAAAGGCATTTAGCTCGTCTGGTATTCTCCCGTCACTGGGCAGCTCACGGCTGGGTTTCCCTTTGTAGTAGTTTATAGTAATCATTTTCAAGCCCTACCACATCCGACGGGCGTCAGAGCCAGTGTCCTGTATTGATGGTTCGTCTGAGGGCATAGCGGGATTTCTTTTAAGCGTCCGGATTAGTGTCCTGCTCCTTGAAAGCGGAATCTCTAGCCTTTAGCTCAGTGCAGATGTTGCCTGTAATCCATGGCTTTTGGTTTTGAAATGTACGTACGGTCACTGTGGGGACGACGTTGTCGATGCACTTATTGATGAAGCCATTGACTGAGGTGGTATACTCCTAAATGCTATTGGATGAATCCCAGAACATTTTCCAATCTGTGCTAGCAAACCAGGCCAATAATACAGAGGGTAGTGATGGTTTACTCACTCTCTTACGAATTCTCACAAGGCACCTAGACTTCCACCCTTGTATTTCCGTCTTTTCTTCACACGAATGACGGGGATGAGGGCCTGGTCTGCGGAAAGCAGTATATCCTTCGCATTGGACTCATTAAAGAATAAATCGTCATCCAGTTCAAGGTGAGTAATCGCTGTTCTGATGTCCAGAAGCTCTGTTCGGTCATAAGAGACGGTAGCATCAACATTATGTACAAAATTAGTTGCAAAAACAAAACAAAATAGTACAGTTTCGTAGGAGCCAGTAAAACATCAGCCTTCCCCTCCGCCGCCATTATTCACATTAGTCATTATTCTATGATTCCGATCTATACCATGATATAAATGATGTAATACCATGGTAATATTTAGGTACAATGGCAGTACCATGGTAGTACCATCATACTTCAAGGCTAAAACCATGGTGCATTTCCATGATTCAGACTATACCATGGTGTAAGTGAAAGTACCATAGTGGTACCATGGTATGAATGAAAGTACTATAGTAGGACCATGGTACATTTTGTAAGGGGGGCTTCCACTCTAACTGATGTTTTGAGGAGTTGATAGAGAGAACAAAATGTGAGTGGTAACGCAGCTAGAGAGAAGAATTAGGATGAAAATAATATAAATAATTTTCTGTCCGGGCTGTATGTTTCAGTGACTGTATGATATCTCTAACCGAGCCTAAAGTACGTCCCCCTCACATATATATGGATGTGTCCTTGGTTTAAACAGGTCTGGCCTTGTGGCTAGTCTTTGTTTTGGGTAATATTTATTTTGGGTGTGTTTGTGAGTGCGTGCATGTGTGTGTGTGTGCATGCATAGGCATACAGCCAGGTTAATTGAGATCTAAGGTGATATTCAATGTTTGTTCAGGTCCCCAGGATGTCATGAGATGCCTTCAAACCCGCCACTATGGGTAGCGGTGAGCGTTATTACCATCAAGTAGGCTTGTGGCTTGCTAGGGCATTGTGGATGTGGATGGGGGGGTATGTATAAACCGCAAGCGTCTGGTTTGACGGTCGTGTGTTTAATCCCACTGCTACCCACTGGGCACAAACTTGTTGAATCAATGTTGATTCAGAGTAATTCGTCAACGTATTGTGACGCTGAATCTGTTTGAAACACATTCGGATTTGCAAAAAGTCATCAACCAGTACTGTTTTCATATAATTTGTTGCCACACTATTGAAAAAGGTGTCTTGTCAACCTGTTTGCGACGTTGTCTGACAACTGCTCCCGATTGACCGGATTGCCTTATTAGCAATGGCGACCCGTCATTCAAGCCAGGTGGGGCAGAGCCTGTTTTGAGCCACACATTTTTAGCTAAACATTTTTTATTTTGGCATTAATACGTGTCACATATCAGTTTGAAAACAACGTAACAAAATAAATAAATCATTGAGTTAATAAAGCTACATACAAACATGGTCTCTTTTTTGCTTTCTTAAGTAAGGCAACTCCAAAATGCAAGTGTTTCAGCCTAGCTTTCTATGCTTTCCATGGTGGTGGGGCAGCCAGCGGAAAATACGGAGCTTAGGTGATGGTAATGTTCTCTAGTTGCACCATGATTAGCATTATTAGCATTATTTTGTAAGGGGGGCTTCCACTCTAACTGATGTTTTGAGGAGTTGATAGAGAGAACAAAATGTGAGTGGTAACGCAGCTAGAGAGAAGAATTAGGATGAAAATAATATAAATAATTTTCTGTCCGGGCTGTATGTTTCAGTGACTGTATGATATCTCTAACCGAGCCTAAAGTACGTCCCCCTCACATATATATGGATGTGTCCTTGGTTTAAACAGGTCTGGCCTTGTGGCTAGTCTTTGTTTTGGGTAATATTTATTTTGGGTGTGTTTGTGAGTGCGTGCATGTGTGTGTGTGTGCATGCATAGGCATACAGCCAGGTTAATTGAGATCTAAGGTGATATTCAATGTTTGTTCAGGTCCCCAGGATGTCATGAGATGCCTTCAAACCCGCCACTATGGGTAGCGGTGAGCGTTATTACCATCAAGTAGGCTTGTGGCTTGCTAGGGCATTGTGGATGTGGATGGGGGGGTATGTATAAACCGCAAGCGTCTGGTTTGACGGTCGTGTGTTTAATCCCACTGCTACCCACTGGGCACAAACTTGTTGAATCAATGTTGATTCAGAGTAATTCGTCAACGTATTGTGACGCTGAATCTGTTTGAAACACATTCGGATTTGCAAAAAGTCATCAACCAGTACTGTTTTCATATAATTTGTTGCCACACTATTGAAAAAGGTGTCTTGTCAACCTGTTTGCGACGTTGTCTGACAACTGCTCCCGATTGACCGGATTGCCTTATTAGCAATGGCGACCCGTCATTCAAGCCAGGTGGGGCAGAGCCTGTTTTGAGCCACACATTTTTAGCTAAACATTTTTTATTTTGGCATTAATACGTGTCACATATCAGTTTGAAAACAACGTAACAAAATAAATAAATCATTGAGTTAATAAAGCTACATACAAACATGGTCTCTTTTTTGCTTTCTTAAGTAAGGCAACTCCAAAATGCAAGTGTTTCAGCCTAGCTTTCTATGCTTTCCATGGTGGTGGGGCAGCCAGCGGAAAATACGGAGCTTAGGTGATGGTAATGTTCTCTAGTTGCACCATGATTAGCTCAGTGTTCTGTCGCTCGTGGGGACACTACGTCACCACCAAGTCTAAGGGTAGACCTCAAATTCAAGCCCCCTAGGTGCTGCCATAGAGTTACATTAGAAGTGCCCACCCAAGAAGGCTCAAGGTCCTTGGCCACAGATAAAATTACGTCAAATCTACAGTAGCTTTGATTGGACTGATCATCTCAACATCATACTTTCATAATCTTAGCCAGCAGTCATCATCATGAATCAGTCGACAATCTACTGGCAAATCCTTTTTAATCCTTGTCTTATGAAGACAAATAATGAAGAAAAATGATAGATAAAATGTATCGGTGCTCATCGGCCATTGGACATAAATATTACACAACATGTTGGAAATAGCATTCAACAATTAGTGTTTTTTTGAAGAAACTCGGAATTGTAAGTCGGGAACTCAGGCCTCTTTCTAGAGCTTCGACCTGAAGATCACTGACGTCATCACGATTTGACCTTGTTTTTTTCAGAGTTCCCAGTTGTGCTGAAAGCACCATAAATCCACAGAATGCCAAACTTTGACAAAATTTGCCCGCCCACGAAGAACAGCCGTGCCACCTTCCTGTTTAAATGAGCACAGCACCACACAGAGTCCACAAATATATCGTATGCTACTGGATAAATGAAGTAATATGCCAGGGAGATATGTATACTGTAGCTAAGAAAGTAATTAATGCCCTGAATGACGGGTCGCCACTGAACCTACAGTATAAATGCAAATGTGCCTTAGTTTGATTGCTTGGACTACTGCAATTTAGCTATGGCTTTTCATAAACAGTGGCACAAATTCAATGCGGATGTTTTAGCTCTGGCAGAGTCTAGCGATAATGGAACATCTGACATTTCTACTGAAACTAGTGTAGATGCTAAAATGCATCAAATAGTGGATATTTTGCATGCGGAATATGTCAGTTTAAAGGCTGTTGAAATGGAAGAGAAGTTTTTCACTCCGAGGGTTCACATCCAGAGAGAAATTATGGTGAATTCAATAACTTGACCTACATTGCAAGCCATCAGGTACACTACATGACCAAAAGTATGTGGAGACCTACTCGTCGAACATCTTATTCCAAAACCATGGGCATTAATATGGAGTCGGTCCACCTTTTGTTGCTATAACAGCCTCCACTCTTCTGGGAAGGCTTTCCACTAGATGTTGGAACATTGCTGCGGGGACATGCTTCCTTTCAGCCACAAGCATTTTTTATGTCGGGCACTGACGTTGGCCGAGTAGGCCTGGCTAGCAGTCAATGTTCAAATTCATCCATAAAGTGTTCAATGGGGTTGAGGTCAGGGCTTTATGCAGGCCGGTCAAGTTCTTTCACACCGATCTCAACAAACCATTTCTGTATGGACCTCACTTTGTACACAGGGGCATTGTCATGTTGAAACAGGAAAGGGCCATCCTCAAACTGTTGTCACAAAGTTGGAAGCACAGAATCGTCTAGAATGTCATTGTATGCTGTAGAGTTAAGATTTCCATTCACTGGAAATAAGGGGCCTAGCCCAAATGATAAACAGCTCCAGACCATTATTCCTCCTCCACCAAACTTCACAGTTGGCACTAAGCATTCGGGCAGGTAGTGTTCTCCTGGCATCCGTCAAACCCAGATTCATCCATCAGACGGTGGAGCGTGATTCATCACCCCAGAAAACGCGTTTCCACTGCTCCAGAGTCCAATGGCGGCAAGCTTTACACCACTCCAGCAGATGCTTGGCATTGCGCATGGTGATCTTAGGCTTGTGTGCAGCTGCTCGGCCATGAAACTCATTTCATGAATCTCCAGACGAGCAGTTGTTGTGCTGACGTTACTTCAAGAGGCAGTTTGGAACTTGGTAATGTATGTTCCAACCGAGGACAGGCGATTTGCTTCCCATCGTCTTGCTTCCCATCGTCTATGTTACTCTCAGGCTCTTATTCTTATTTAAGAAGCATTCATCACAATGGCAACTACTTCTAAACAAAAATCAACCCACTTCATGGATTGGTTACAATCCCTGTTGAATTCACTGTGTGTTTTGGTCATATCAGATCACAATGTGTTCTTAACCTCACTCCAATATACAAACGTAGTTGATTTATTAGTCGAGTATAGTTTTCAAACTCGATAGTACCAAAATAAAAATATAACTGTTGGCTGTCTTTGAGTGGGTGAATAAAGGTTGAAATCTCATCAACGTCTCAACCTAATAAGATCAGCATTTCCACGTTGAAATGACGTGGTGAGCCCTGTGGGTAGGCACTTCCCTTAACTGTTCAGAATGAATCCCTAATCTCAACCGTTGATCATGATGCTCAAATACGGTATCAAAGAGTAAATGCCCAAGTAACCTTTGATGCCTTTAGCAGTGGCTTTTAACCCATTTTTGGGGGAACAGTTGTGATAAGTACTAGACTTTTCAGTTGGCTTTGACTACTCATCTGTTAAGACTGGAGTTTGAGATTTTGTAGGTGCTGAGACTCGAAAATGGTGTTGGATGTTCCATGATTATTCTTACTATGTTGATTTGATTTCCACTGTGTATATAAACTATCCCTCTTCAATCCAACCTCTGTATATTCACTCAGACTCAGTACGTCCTCCACAAATCGGTGGGAGCATAAAATGGAAATATGTGTGTCTGGTTCTTTGTATGCCTGTGAGAAGAATATGCCTACTGTATGTGGGTGTGGTGCATTACGTGTGTGTGTGAGAAAGAGATACAGTATGGTGAGAGAATAGTAGGTCTGTCTCAGTTTGTTACGTACTTTGTCTGAAG
Organism: Oncorhynchus kisutch; assembly: GCF_002021735.2. Lineage (NCBI taxonomy): Eukaryota > Metazoa > Chordata > Actinopteri > Salmoniformes > Salmonidae > Oncorhynchus > Oncorhynchus kisutch. Next base: position 10,730,004 of record NC_034198.2, read on the forward strand.
GGGAGGCAGGATTTATCTTAATGGGCCTGTGGGGCTGCTGGTCCTTCCATAACACACACACACACACACACACACACACACACACACACACACACACACACACACACCTCTTCTATACAGTAGATGGGGAAACTACGTGTTTGTGTTTTCATACGCTCACACCACTTGAGAGAGAGTGCAACAGAGGCTGAAGGCAGCTGAGAAAGATACAGATATATACATATACGACTCATACACAAACTCTGTACACAGGTAAACACACCCTATCCAAACAGCGTTTCATCTGCATCATTTCCTCTGTGTTCCCAATGTTTACAGTCAGGCCTTTTCCAATGGCAACTGGGAGAAAGGAAAATAGGACAAAGCCACTGTTTGCTTTTCCACTCGAACCTAATTGCCAAATTCCCAAAGAAAACATGGAATCATCCACTGAACACATCCAATCTCCTCTAGTTATCATTTATATTATGTGTCTATTTTGTATTTGCTTACTTTTGTGTTATGTAATGGAAACAAAAGTTGCTTTTTCTGCTGTCACACCCTGATCTGTTTCACCTGTCTTTGTGCTTGTCTCCACCCATCACCCATCTTCCCCATTATCCCCAGTGTACTTCTTATACCGGTGTTCTCTGTTTGTCGGTTGCCAATTCGTTTTGTTTTGTCAAGCCTACCAGTGGTTTTCCCATGCTCCTGTCTGTCTCTAGTTCCTGTTTTCTAGCTTCCCCGGTTTTTGACCATTCTGTACCTTGTTATTCCACCCTTGATTACGGACCTCTGCCTGACCTCATCCTGCCTGCCGTTCTGTACCTTTCGGACTCTGCTCTGGATTACTGACCTCTGCCGGCTCTTGACCTGTCGTTGGCCTGCCTCCCCTGTTTTTGTAATAAACTTTTATTACTTCGAAATTGTCTGAATCTGGGTCTTCTCCTGAGCTTTGACATCTGCTTTGTGGGGAGCCTAAACTGTCATCCGCCACGTAGTCAAAGTAATTAAGCCATACTTCCCTTTTCCATCTTTGGCCCGTAAGAATGTTATAGAGCAGCCCCGAGCAGTGTTAATTTGGCACAAAATGAATGACAACAGACTGAAACAGGATGAGACAACCTCGACTTGTCCAATAAGAAACACTCTGTTTTGTTTTCTGTTTTTAAGTGTTTTGCTACAGAGTGCCCTGAAGAACACATCCCCAGCCAATGTGAAGAAGACTCGGGGATGTGAAGGTCTTCATGAAAGTAAACTATGGGTCAAAGAAACATATTCCAAAGATATCATGAAGGGACCACATACTGTACGTATTTGGTAATCAGACATGGACAGATAAAATAGCATAACACTGAATTGTGATGTCTTTATATTTAATATTCTGTTTCACCGGACTGGTGTTTTATAACACATAGTACACGCCTGTGACTGGAGAGTCAGAAATGGCCACGGTCCCAGAGGGTGGGTCTCTCTTTTTACCTGACACTCTCCTATGTATCCCTCTCTCTGTTATATGTGATTGTATTATAAATTGTATTTTAGTGTTTAAGGACTCTTGGAAGATTAATCCAAATGAGGACAAAAATAAATCTCTCTCTCTCACTCTCTCTCTCCATTATTATGACATTGTTTCCCTCCTCTCTGACCAATCCTGTGTTGTGCCCTGTGTTCTTTCTAATAAGATGACATTGTGTGTGAGTGTTAGAAAAGGTATGCACCCATTCAATAGGGACTAGCAGCGGCTAGGAGGAAATGTGAGTCAAAGGATGAGTGTCAGGCTTGAAAGCTAGAAAAAAAGGGAGGGCACATATGCATCAGTCATCTAAATTATTCCTCACAAAATGATTTATGTAAATGACAAAGTAATTGGAAGTTCACTCCAATCAAAATGGAAAAATGCAAATGGCAACACCTTGACTGCAGAAGGTGGACCTACTGACCCTGCATAGAGATGGATTGAATGAGACAAAAGGAGAGAGCGAAAGATGAGGGTTTAATGAGTGAAAGACTTGACCCGGGAGCATCTGATCACACATTATTTAGGCCCCTTTACCCTGTAATTGTGATTGCGTGTGTATGTATGTGTTTGTGCATGCATGCCTTTGTAATCATGCATGTGTGTGCACGTGTGTGATTACTTTTATGCATGCAAGTGTGTGTGTGTGTGCTGATCTCTTAAGGTAAGAAGGTCAGGATGGGTGATGGCTAGGCCAAGATAGATTTGTTCTCAGAAACAAAGGATGAGTCCCCAGCCGGTGAATTTCCACACACATTCATCCCAGTGAGCACAAGACGTTGAAAAGTTGTCAATGTCTTTTCAAATCTTTTGCTCATATGGATTCATCATGAGGACAAAACCTCATCACAAACTCTCTATTGGGTTATGACTAGTGCTGGGAGCGACCAGAAAATAGTCTTTTCAAGGCAACGTTTCCGCATTTGTGGATATTCCATTCACAGTAAATGCTGCATATGTTGGCTCAATCGGAAATTGCACGCAATTGGATTGAAACCCGGCCTTAGACACTCAAAACACTGGAGTAGGTGACATATCACTAGAAATGTATTTCCAGAATAGATTTATTTGAATATTCATGTCACGTAATCATCTGTCTTTTTCATTTGTCTTACCGAGCTCCCTTAACGTTTCAATGGCAGGATCGTCAATTCAGAGCATGATGTGCCATCAGGATAAATGTTTTATCCCCAGAGCTTACAAGTACTTCTGGTCAATGATAGACCTATTACTATGAGCCCTCCTCCCCTCCTCCACTGCTGTCAACAGACTGTGGGATGCAATGACTAAGAAGGAACTTTGTTCCAGTGTCCTAATTTTCTGTCACTGATCATTTGGACAAATCACGATTTCACAGGCGCTCGCATCTTTCAGATTTCGGAAGGGGAGGGGACATGTGACCCATAGACTTGCCCGAAACTGGTTGAGAGATTCTGTTTATTTGGGTGGAGGCTTCGCTACTCCAAAGATTGTCTAGTGACCGCTCTAAACAATGGAAATTCAATTCCTCAAAGATGGAAGGCAGAGGGGAGGATGCAAGATCAGGTTGGACCATTCTAGCCAATGGGCAGATACACGTGTGAACAACAGGCCTTAGAGATAGATAGAGGTCTCATCTTTGTATCTGTGCTATTATAGTATCTGTGACAGCATGGACAATTTTAAAGTAGTCCATTTTCGTCTTCTTCATTCGCAGATTGCTCCCAACTCATTGGAATCCCCACCCAGTTGACCACTTTAAAATGGCGAAAGCCCTCAATGGCAATGTCCATGGGTGAATCATCTACCTCTATGATCACATGCACGATGCTGTCATGAAGTCATTTATTTCAAATGACACGTGTGTCCACTTATGTCAGTGTTTAACAACCTAACCATTACAAAATGTAGATTCTATCAAATAAGCCTCACGATGTCACGGCTTCTATAAGTAGTTGGTGGAGGAGTAAGACGCAGAGAGCAGGGTAGTTCAAAAGATGTGGATCTTTATTTTCCAAAAAAACAGAGAGACGGTCACGTCACACACAAAGGCGCGTAAAGACCCAGTCCAAACAAACAGGACGAAACTGATCGGAAAAATTAATAGCACTAAATAATCACACAACATAAACAGAAAAACAAGCCCGCACAAAAGCCGGCGGGCCTACTGGGTTTAAATAGCCCACAACCAAAACCTAAACACGAAACAGGTGCAACTAATCAGACACAACTAAATGAAACAGAAAAGGGGATCGGTGGCAGCTAGTAGGCCGTTAACGACGACCGCCGAGCGCCGCCCGAACAGGAAGAGGCACCATCTTCGGCGGGATTCGTGACACACGAAGCAAATGAGCAATTATTTGAGTCCATCGTGGACTTCAGCAAACAGCAAACGGAGCACCCCCTATCCACATCGATGGGACAGCAGTGGAGAAGGTGAAAGTTTTAAGTTCCTCTGTGTACATATCACGGACAAACTCAAATGGTCCACGCTCACAGACAGTGTGGTGAAGAAGGCGCAACAGCGCCTCTTCAACCTCAGGAGACTGAAAAACGTATGACTTTTAAAGATGCACAATTGAGAGCATCCTGTCGTGCTGTAGCACCGCCCACAACTGCAGGGCTCTCCAGAGGGTGTTGCGGTCTGGCTAACTACTTGCCCTCCAGGACACGTACAACACCCGATGTCACAGGAAGGCAAGGACAATAACCACCCAAGCCACTGCCTGTTCACCCCGCTTCCATCCAGAAGGTGAGGTCAGTACAGGTGCATCAAAGCTGAGACAGAGAGATTGAAAAACAGCTTCTCTCTCAAGGCCATCAGATTATTAAACAGTCACCACTAACACAGAGAGGTGGCTGCCTACCTACAGACCTGATATTATTGGCCACTTTAATGATGCCACTTTAAGAATGTTTACATATCTCACATTTCTCATCTCATATACTGTATACTGTATCCTTCACTATCTATTGCTGCTCTGTCACTGCTAATCCATATATTTTATACTTATATGTTGTCACATTCCTTTACTAGATTGTGTGTATTAGGTTTTGTTGTGGAATTTGTTAGATATTACCTGTTAGATACTGCTACACTGTCGGATCTAGAAGCATAAGCATTACACTACACTCGCTAACCATGTGTATGTGACCAATAAAATGTCATTTGATTACATTTTCTGATTACAATTCCTCACTTCCTGGGCTTATTTTTGTGACAGATTTTAGGCCTAGTAAAACCTCTCGCTTCTGCTCTTGCTTTCTCGCTAGTCTCCCTCCAGAACTTAATGGAGCATCTGACGCAATATTTTAGTTCTGGTTGTCCAAGAAGTGATCTCAGCATGTCTTATGTTTGAATTGGCTGAGACATGCTGTAGAACAGTGATGGTGAGCTGTCCTTGATACGGCTGATAGGCTCTCTGTGGACACAGCAGCAGATAGGTAGGAAATGATGACATGGCGTATGGATCCATTTCCAGGTATAAGGATGAAAGGAAGTGAAGTTGATTCAAACTTTGATTAAGTATTCATTGCTTCCTTGAGTACATTAGAAGGTGTATGTTTCATCTCTCCGTGGGTGGTATGTCTATAATCCTACTCATGAGTAATTTCCTTCCTCATGAACTCTCACTTTAGTTTGAGAGGATTGATGTAACTCAATCAGACTGTGATTGGCAAGATTATAGAGTTATGTCTTGTGGTTACATCACAGTCACACAAAAAGCTAGAGTGAGTCACGCAAGTACACAAATTATTGAGCTTTTTCGCACTCATTGGGGAGAAAGAGGAGGCCACTGAAAATGGGTAGTTGCCATTTGGCCAAAACAAAATGTATCAGGTAATTTATAGTTGCAATAAACTACATGTATCTGTAAACAACTCAAAATGTTATGTGGCCACCTTCGATTGAAATGTTTTTTTAAATGAACCATTTCATGCATTAGAGCAAGAGTCGGCAACAGGAGCCCCGTGGGACGAAACTGGCCTGCAAGTGATTTTTCAAGAAAGGGAAAGGAACTGAATGAATACTGACCCGTAGCACTCACTTCCGGTAATCATGAAGTGCATTGAGAGGCTAGCCAAAGACCACATCACCCTGACAGATCCGCGGATGATTCAATCACCATTGCACTGTACAGTGCCCTCACCCACATGTGAGGATGCTGTCCATCGACTACATCCATCTTCAATACCATAGTGCCCTCTAAGCTCACCACAAAGCTCTCGGCCCTGGGACTGAATTCCTCCCTATGCAACTGGGTCCTGTCCCAAGATCATCATGGACCTCTGTCCCCAAGGCCCCTCACAGTGTTCTACAGGAGCACCATCAAGAGCATACTGTTGGGCTGCATCAGCCAAATGCACTATCGGGTGCACACTGCCTGCCCTCCAGGACACCTAAAAAACCAGGTGTCACAGGAAGGCCAACAAGATCATCAGGGACCTCAGCCTGTTCTCCCCACTTTCATCACTCAGACGCAGGCAATATAGAAGCACCATGGCAAAAACTGGCAGACTGGCCAATAGCTTCTACTCCTCCTAGTCAGCTGCTTGTTCCCCTCCTCCCCCCATCTGCCCGCTCCTCCCTTCCCCTGTACCCCCTCACCCCCCAATGGACATGTATCCTTTTTACACACTCGTCGCTCTATGGACAAGTATCCTTGTTTACACACTTCGCCACTTTTAACTTCTTATGGCTGGGGGCAGTATTGAGTAGCTTGGATGAATAAGGTGCCCAGAATAAACTGCCTGCTACTCAGGCCCAGAAGCTACGATATGCATATTATTAGTAGATTTGGATAGAAAACACTCAGAAGTTTCTAAAACTGTTTGAATGATGTCTGTGAGTGTAACATAACTCATATGGCAGGCAAAAACCTGAGAAACAAATCCAACCAGGAAGTGGGAAATCTGAGGTTTGTAGGTTTTCAAGTCTTTGCCTGTCCAATATACAGTGTAAAATTTGGTCCGATTGCACTTCCTAAGGCTTCCACTAGATGTCAACAGTCTTTAGAACCTTGTTTCAGACTTCTACTGTGAAGGGGAGCGAATAAGAGCTGTTTGACTAAGAGGTCTGGCAGAATGCCATGAGCTAAGTCATACGCACGGCCGTGAGAGTGAGCTGTGTTCCTTCAAAATTTCTAAAGACAAAGGAATTGTCCGGTTGGAATATTATTGAAGATTTATGATAAAAACATCGTTTGACATGTTTCTACAAACTGTAATGAAACTTTTTGACTCTTCATCTGGCCTGCGCCTCGTGAATTTGGATTTGTGAACTAAACGCGCGAACAAAGGAGGTATTTGGACATAAATTATGGACTTTATCGAACAAAACAAACATTTATTGTGGAACTGCGATTCCTGGGAGTGCATTCTGATGAAGATCATCAAATGTAAATGAATATTTATAATGCTATTTCTGACTTCTGTTGACTCCACAACATGGCGGGTATCTGTATGGCTTGTTTTGGTCTCTGAGGGCTGTTCTCAGATTATTGCATGGTGTGCTTTTTTGAAATCTGATACAGTGGTTGCATTAAGGAGAAGTTTATCTGAAGTTCCATGCATAACACTTGTATCTTTTATCAATGTATATTATGAGTATTTCTGTAAATTGATGTGGCTCTCTGCAAAATATTACTGAACATAACGCGCCAATGTAAACTGAGATTTTTGGATATAAATATGAACTTTATCAAACAAAACATACATTTATTGTCTAACATGTAGTCCTATGAGTGTCATCTGATCAAGATCATCAAAGGTTAGTGATTAATTTTATCTCTATTTCTGCTTTTTGTGACTCCTCTCTTTGGCTCGAACTGGCGGTGTTTTTCTGTGACTAGGTGCTGACCTAACATAATCGCATGGTATGCTTTCGTCGTAAATCCTTTTTGAAATCGGACACTCTGGTGGGATTAACAACACGTTTATCTTTAAAATGGTGTATAATACTTGTATGTTTGAGGGATTTTAATTATGAGATTTCTGTTTGAATTTGGCACCCTGCACTTTCACTGGCTGTTGTCATATCGATCCTGTTAACGGGATTTCAGCCGTAAGAAGTTTTAACTGCCATTAGGTACCGAGATGAGATCCTCAGACCCCTTGTGAGACCATATGCTGGTGCGGTTGGCCCTGGGTTCCTCCTAATGCAAGACAATGCTAGACCTCATGTGGCTGGAGTGTGTCAGCAGTTCATGCAAGAGGAAGGCATTGATGCTATGGACTGGCCCGCCGGTTCCCCAGACCTGAATCCAATTGAGCACATCTGGGACATAATGTCTCGCTCCATCCACCAATGCCACTTTGCACCACAGACTGTCCAGGAGGTGGCAGATGCTTTAGCCCAGGTCTGGGAGGAGATCCCTCAGGAGACCATCCTCCACCTCATCAGGAGCATGCCCAGGCGTTGTAGGGAGTTCATACAGGCACGTGGAGGCCACATACACTACTGAGCCTAATTTTTACTTGATTTAAGGACATTACATCAAAGTTGGATAAGCCTGTAGTGTGGTTTTCCACCTTAATTTTGAGTGTGACTCCAAATCCAGACCTCCATGGGTTGATCAATTTGATTTCCATTGATAATTTTTGTGATTTTGTTGTCAGCACATTCAACTATGTAAAGAAAAAAGTATTTAATAAGAATATTTCATTCATTCAGATCTAGGATGTGTTATTTTTTGAGCAGTGTACATATTTACAACTATTTTTCAGTTTTATAGAGTCAGGCTACCTCTGGCGAGCACATGGAGGGCTGTGCAGCCCCCCAAAGAAATACCACCCCACACCATGACTGACCCACCGCCAAACCAGTCATGCTGGAGGATGTTGCAGGCAGCAGAACGTTCTCCACGGCGTCTCCAGACTCTGTCACATCTGTCACATGTGCTCAGTGTGAACCTGCTTTCATCTGTGAAGAGCACAGGGTGCCAGTGGCGAATTTGCCATTCTTGGTGTTCTCTGGCAAATGCCAAACATCCTGCACGGTGTTGGGCTGTAAGCACAACCCCCACCTGTGGACGTTGGGCCCTCATACCACCCTCGTGGAGTCTGTTTCTGACCGTTTGAGCCGACACATGCACATTTGTGGCCTGCTGGACGTCATGTTGCAGGGCTCTGGCAGTGCTCCTCCTGCTCCTCCTTTCACAAAGGAGGAGGTAGCAGTCCTGCTGCTGGTTTTTGTCCTCCTACGGCCTCCTCCACGTCTCCTGATGTACTGTCTCCTGGTAGCGCCTCCATGCTCTGGACACTACGCTGACAGACACAGCAAACCTTCTTGCCACAGCTTGCATTGATGTGCCATCCTGGATGAGCTGCACTACCTGAGCCACTTGTGTGGGTTGTAGACTGTCTCATGCTACCACTAGAGTGAAAGCACCGCCAGCATTCAAAAGTGACCAAAACATCAGCCAGGAAGCATAGGAACTGTGAAGTGGTCTGGTCACCACCTGCAGAACCACTCCTTTATTGGGGGTGTCTTGCTAATTGCCTATAGTTTCCACCTGTTGTCTATTCCATTTGCACAACAGCATGTGAAATGTATTGTCAATCAGTGTTGCTTCCTATGTGGACAGTTTGATTTCACAGAAGTGTGATTGACTTGGAGTTACATTGTGTTGTTTAAGTGTTCCCTTTATTTTTTTGAGCAGTGTATATACACTGAGTGTACAAAATATTATGAACACCTGCTCTTTCCATGACATAGATTGACCAGGTGAATCATGGTGAAACCTTTGATCTCTTGTTAAATCCACTTCAATCAGTGTAGATGAAGGGGAGGAGGCATGTTAAAGAAGGATTTGTAACCCTTGAGACAATTGAGACACATATTCTGTATATGTGCTCTTCAGAGGGTGAATGGGCAAGACGATATTGGCATTTTTCGGGCATAACACTGAAACCATCTATATGTGACTTTGTTGAGCTTTACAATCAATTTTAGATGCATTCGGATAATTTGGACGGGATTTGTGCCTCAAATGCTGGCATGGATTTCTATTGTGCTCTATCTGTGCACTGCTTGCAGGGTAAACCAATGTGTAATCTGGGTGAACTATCCTTTTAAATTGAAAAATGAACGCGTTACCACAAAAAAGTAATCTGAGTACTCTAACGCGCGACTTTATAACGTGTTACCCCCCCCCCCCCACACTGTTCTAGAGTAATCTAGGAGGCCTATATGCGATATATGTTGTATGATCGACCTAGTGATATATCACTCTAGAACAGGAAAAATATCCTGCTGTACAGTAGTGCTTTAGGGATATATAAATAGAGTGAGCTCCAAAAGTATTGGGACAGTGACAAATGTTTTGTTGTTTTGGCTCTGTACTCCAGCACTTTGGATTAGAAATGTATACAATTGCTGGGTTCAAAACAACTGGAAACACTGAAAAATACAAGGTCAAATCACGACGTCAGTGATCTTCAGGTCGGAAAGTCGGAGCTCTAGAAAGAGGCCCAAGTTCCCGAGTTGGAATTCCAAGTTGGATGACTGTTCAAATCAACACCAGTTGTTTTGAAGGTGGTGTTAACGTGCAAACTCTCAGCTTTAATTTGATGGCATTTTCATCCATATTGGGTGAACCATTTAGAAATTACAACACTTCTTTTAAGGGATGCAAAGCATTGGGACAATTTCACTTTGATATGTATTAAAGTAATCGGTCCCATATTCCATGCACATAATGATTACATCAAGCTTGTGACTCTACAAACTTGTTGGATGCATTTGTTTGTTTTGGTTGTGTTTCAGATTATTTTGTGCCCAATATAAATGAATGGTAATAATGTATTGTGTCATTTTGGAGTCACTTTTATTGTAAATAAGAAATACTAATCTTTTGACTACTTTAATACATACACATATGTGTATTATATATACGTTTATTTAAGTGCGTTTTAACGGGGTATGGTAGTAGGTGCCAGGTGCACCGGTTTGTGCCAAGAACTGCAACTCTCAACAGTTTCCCGTGTGTATCAAGAATGGTCCACCACCCAACTTGAGGGAAGCATTGGAGTCAACATGGACCAGCATCCCTGTGGAACGCTTTTGACACCTTGTGGAGTCCATGCCCCAACAAAATGAGGCTTTCATCTCAATATTAGGAAGGTGTTCTTAATGTTTTGGACACTGTGTATATACAGTACGTACAGTATATGCCTTCTTGTGATCTTTTTCTATTCTATTATTTTACTTAGTAATATTACTATTATTGTTTCACTCCCTTCTCTTTGACCTGCATCAGGGATAAGCGACATAAGTGGTCGCTTAGGGCCCCCCGACTGCTAGAACCTCACTATTGAGAGTAAGAAATAGCAGAATATACCAGGTGCAATTTAGACATTTGGTTGTGCATCAGTAGTTTTTCACTTGAAGTAATCATACCAAATACTGACCTGGCAGGCAAGGCACATGCCCAGGGGCCCTGACCTACAGTGGGACCCCATTGATTTGGTTAGTCATTCTCGCTCAGATATCATATTATAATGGCATAAGTCATGGCAAATGTGTAGAATTTCAGGAAATGAACTGTAAAACTGCAAGGAATTCTCTCTGCCCCACGGCAAAATGTGTAGAATTGCAGGAAAGTAATGTTAAAACGTTAAAACCACCATCAAGAGGGGGGCCAGTAAAATGTTGTGCTGCAAGGTGGGAGGCCCCCCAACTATATCTGGTTTAGTGCCTCCAAAAGGCTAGAGACTTGACTTGCATTGTTGGAGCTAAGAGCATAAGAATGTCACTGTACCCTGTATTTACATCTGCAACCCTGTGCATGTGACTAATAACCCCTGATTTGAATATATATTTTTTTACATTTAATTTGAGATTTTAGGTTAAAGTCTGTCAAATCACCAGGAATACAGCAAAAATATAAATACATTTAGGAAATCTGTTCCCATGTATTTCCACTAATAAAAAAAGGGACGTGATCATTTCTCAATGTAATTGTAACATTCGTCGGAAGAAGTGGACTAAGGTGCATCGTGGTAGTTGTTCATGATTCTTTATTTAATCAAAACAACAAAAGTATAACAAACGCCACGTTCTGTAGGCTTCACAGAGCTAACAAAAATGACCGTGAAGCTTACTAGGGCGATAGTGCCACTAATGAAGTCAACTACCCACAAAATACAAAGGAAAAAAGGCTGCCTAAGTATGATTCCCAATCAGAGACAACAATAGACAGCTGTCCCTGATTGAGAACCATACCCGGCCAAAACATAGAAACAGAAAACATAGAAATAAAGAAACTAGAATGCCCACCCTAGTCACCCCCTGGCCTACCCAAAATAGAGAATAAAAGCCTCTCTATGGCCAGGGTGTGACAGTACCCCCCAAAGGTGCGGACTCCGGACGCAAAACCTGACTTTAAAGGGGAAAGGTCCGGGTGGGCATCCCTTACGGCGGCGGCTCTGGTGCAGGACGTAGACCCCCCACCGCCTCTGGCTCCCCCCACTTTGGTGGTGCCTCTGGTGCGGGGACCCTCGTTGCGGGCCCCGGTCTGGGGACCCTCACCGCGGGCCCCAGAATGGGGACCCTCGCCGTGGGCCCCGGACTGGGGACCCTCGCTGCAAGCCCCGGACTGGGGACCCTCGCTGCAGGCCCCGGACTAGGGACCCTCGCTGCAAGCCCCGGACTGGGGACCCTCGCTGCAGGCCCCGGACTGGCCCATGGAGCAGGCACAGGACTCCAGGCTGGGAAGCCCTACTGGAGGCCTGGTCCTTGGAGGAGGCACAGGATGAACCGGGCTGTGGGGGAGCACTGGAGATCTGGTGCGTACCCCACTAACAAAGTCAACTACCCACAAAATACAAAGGAAAAAAGGCTGCCTAAGAATGATAGACAGCTGTCCCTGATTGAGAACCATACCGGGCCAAAACATAGAAACAAAAAACATAGAAATAAACTATAATGCCTACCCAAAATAGAGAATAAAAGCCTCTCTATGGGCAGGGTGTGACAGTAATCAAGGTATAAATTATTGTTATTTTCAAAAACAATGTTTTATTTGGCTTAGTTGTGGGCAATTTGCAGTGTGTAAATTATTATAGTCGTGCTGGTCGGTGCAACTATAGTATTGGATTGGTTGAAGCTCAATGTCAAATTATAATATCCCTAACATCATATCTAAGTGAATACCATTGTCTATGACAATTTGCAAATCAACTTGAGTAGAGGTACACAACGCACTGTAGATGGGCAATTCCAGCATTATTGATGTGACATTTGCACACAAAATGAGAATCAAAATGTCTCACAGAATTGACTTATCAAGCTTAAGTGAAAATGTTAATGTGTGTACTTGTAGAAGCCTATAGGAGAAGTGTAGACACACAATTACAACATTTTAAGTAATACCACTTTGAACTAATGGAACAACAATACTTGCATTTATGGATGTGACAGAAATTGACATACATTTTTGAGAGAATGAACACATCAGCAAAAGTCTGTGAATCTCAAAAGGGTAAAATATTAATAGCCATTTTGACAGTAAGGCTTGAATACAAAAAAAAACAATGATGAAAATGTAAAAATGGTCATATATACTTTAGAGATGTCATGCCTGCTCCCGCTCTCTCCCCCTGGCGCTGGAGGGCGACAGGCTCCCAGCACTGCGTAGTCCTGCTACCATCATTACGCATACCTGCTTCCCTCGTCACACGCATCAGAGAATTATTTGGCTCACCTGGACTCAATCACCTGTTTTATTACCTCCCTGTATTTGTCAGTTCCCCAGGTCTGTTCCCTGCTGCTGCATCAACTGTCGTATCTCCTTATGTTACACGGTGTCACAAATAAAATGTTGACTCCCCCCGTACCTGCTTCACATCTCCAGCGGCGGTTCTTACAGAATGCAGCAGCCATCAAATTAAGCATCGTGATGGAACCGGGGGTGCCTTAGCTGGATCGTCGGACTTCCAAGCAAGCCCTAGCCGGGAGAGATTTCCTTGCTCGGTAGGCGCCCATCCCACATCAGGCCTCAACCAGACCTTCAGGCTCATCCAGGTGGGGACGCAGGGTGGGGGGGGGATACTGTCACGCCTGCTCCCGCTCTCTGCCCAGCACTGCACACTCCTGCTACCATCATTACGCACACCAGCTTCCCTCATCACGCGCATCAGAGAATTGTCCAGAGAACCTGGGCTCAATCACCTGTTTCATTACCTCCCCAGCTCTGTTCCCGCTGCTGCATTAATTGTCGTATGTCCTTATGTTACCCGGTGCTGACGCTGTTCCTGTCCTGTTCCAAATTAAATGTCAACTCCCCGTACCTGCTTCTCATCTCCAACGTCGGTTCATACAAGAGAGGAAAATGTACCATTGTAGATGTGACACTGTGGAAAATGAGTGTTTCGTATATTAAAGATTTCTTCACCTAACTACCTCGAAGAACCAAGAAATGACCAGTATCTTGAATAGTTATTGTATAGGCTATCAAAGTGCACTCGTGGTTCCAGTCTTAACCAACCAGAAATGTACAAATGTGCAAAAAAAATGCATTTACAATTCTTTATTTGAAAATCTCTATTTTCAATGCGAATTAGTGTGGCATAACTCAACAATTATATAAATGTTTGCACTTTCATAATAACACTAGAGGAAAATGTGATTATGGACGTGACATTCTGCATTATGGATGTGACAGGGTCCCAGAAGACAGACAGCAAATGATGACACTGCACTCCATTTCAAATGTACAACATTTTAGTCATTTCATTGTAGATCATTAATGACAGATGTTTTATTTAAAATATTATATGTTATTATCAATCACCTACTGAGTAACAGAATAAACATACAAAAACTCAATTCAAAAACGTTTTATAAACTCATGCTTTATATTAATCTCACACCCTTTAATTTGCCAGCACAGGCTCTAATTAACGGCACATCCTCCCCTTGCTGTCCACAAAAGGACACAGGGACTGGACAACTTTACCTGCAGCCACCCAAGCCTTGGCTGGCAAGATGTACACAAATCCCGAGTGTCCGTTTCTTCGCAAGAACAGCATTTCAACAACATCAGAGTCCGTCTTTATCTGTTACCAGTCCCACAAACTGCCTCTATATACACTGAGTATAGCAAACATTAGGAGCACCTTCTTTAATTAAGTTGACCTCAGAACAGCCTCAATTTGTCCGGGCATGGACTCTACAAGGTGCCGAAATGTTGACTCTAATGCTTCACTCAGTTTGGCTGGGTGTCCTTTTGATACACACAGGAAAATGTTGAGTGTGAAAAACCCAGCAGGGTCGCAGTTCTTGAAACAAACCGGTGAGCCTGGCATCTACTAACATGCCATATTCAAAAACACTTATATTTTTCTGTCTTGTCCATTCACCCTCTGAATGGCACATGTACACAATCCATGTCTCAATTGTCTCAACGCTTAAACTACCTTTTAACCTGTCTCCTCCCTTCATCTACACTAATTGAAGTGGATTTAACAAGTGACATCAATAAGGGATCGTGGCTTTCACCTTGAGATATGTGGTCAGTGTATGTCATAGAAAGAGCAGGTGTTGTTAATGTTTTGTAGACTCAGTGTATACCTCTAACCCTAGACTCAGTGATTGATGCACACATTTCATTCCCTTGTTTATGTGAGCTATCTGGACTCAGTCCCTCACTCATCCCTCATCATCTCTACTATATCTTGATATATGTCATTATGTTGATGTCTTTCCTATGAAGGGTTTAAAATTCTCAATTTCAGTTACGTGAAATGGCTAAACACATTTACTTATAACCAGCCGGTAGCACATGGTTTGCACTTTCGTAGACATTTCTTGTCGGATTGTAAAGCACCCCAGGCTTAACAGGTGCAGTTCACAAGCAAGCGCAGGACAGACTGCACAGATACAGACCAATATTGTCTCTAGGGTGGATACCCATACTTAAAGGAAGTAAACAAACTCAGTATGACCGGTGAAATGTTCTTATGGATTTTTAAGACCTTAATTATGACCTTAATTCCAGTTAGCAGAACAATGCATGATTGCAGTTCATATGAGAATATGAGTACACCCGAAATAGATCACACACTAGCTTGTTTGCTAACATAAAAACACTTCGGAAGCAGTAGGAAGGGCATGAACATTTTATCATGATTGCGTTTTGCAGTGATGCTGACTAGCGAGTCATTGATCATGTAATGAAGCATCCGTAACGGTCACATCCGTTACGCTTAGTAATTATACATCCCCTAAGAACTTGATGAAAGTTTGCATACAATCATACTCGAAACGAGCCCACAATAACAACCTTTCCTCAAAAACGTTAAGGATGTGACACTGCCTGTCCAAATCAGCATTTGATCTTCACTAGATTGTAGAATTCTACACTAGCACTCAAGGGACAAAACATATTTTTATATTGTTTCATTAACCTTCCGACAGGGGTCTAGATGTGAGTACCAACACAAGTTATGTGAGCCATTGCCAAAAGCTATGAAATCTGGTTGACTGAAAATACTTATTTTGAGACTTTGGATACAACTTTGTAGTAACAATAATATTCAATTTGGCAATTATAAAGGCCAAATGTAGTCATTACTTCAAAATATAACACATAAATAAATATGAAAGTAGTTTAATTAGGAAATGAGCTATTTAATTTTTTCATGCTCAGGTTGACCTTACTATTGAATTGCTCAGATTATTTTACATACAAATAATTATCCGACATTAAAAAAATGGGTTGGTTAGTTATTAGTGAGTTGTTTCCAATTTGATAAGCCAATGACTGTGGTTTTGTTTTGAGTAGCTAGGTAGCAAGGAAGGCTTTCATATAAGGCTGAAGTCATCTGTGTAAACTGCAGACCTACACACTTGCGTGTATAGTTAACTAACACACTTTTGTAAAACGCGCTGTAACGTACAATTTACATTATTTTAGCACCCCAAAAACATAATAATTCCAGGTCAACTGTAATATGAATGTCACGCCCTGACCTTAGAGAGCCTTTTAATGTCTCTATTTGGTTTGGTGAGGGTGTGATTTGGGGTGGGCATTCTATGTTTTGTTATCTATGATTTTTGTATTTCTATGTTTTGGCCGGGTATGGTTCTCAATCAGGGACAGCTGTCTATCGTTGTCTCTGATTGGGAACCATACTTAGGTAGCCCTTTTCCCCTCTTTGTTTGTGGGAAGTTGACTTTGTTTAGGGCACATAGCCCTTAGCTTCACGGTTTGTTTGTAGTGTTTATTGTTTTTGTTGGCGTCATTCGTAAATAAAGAATATGTACGCTCATCATGCTGCACCTTGGTCCTCCTTCAACAGCCGTGACAATGAACACCATTGTAAAGCACAATTTCTCCCCTTTCCAGCAAAATCAATGACGAGACCTTCATGCTGCCTGTTTCTGCATGATTGAAGAAGGCAATGAGCTCCGTCGGGTCTTTTTCAAAATGACAGTTGGGGAAGCGATACCTACCGCGTGAGAGGGAAAGGGGGAGATAAGCCGTGTTGGGAAACAGCTGTTTTCACCCGATGTGTCCAACTTATCACCTCTAAAATGTAAATAAAACACTATAAAGAGTTTATATCATGTGTCATTACATACCTATTTGAAGGTTTGTGTCGAATTTGAATCTGGTTTTTAGGGCGGTGCTGTCGTGGCTTTTGATAGTCATGTTGGCAAAAATTGTATGCATTCAGTTGTACAATTGACTATGTATCCCCTCTTACCCTGTCCCTTTCTTTTTTTTAATCTGTGAGAGAAATGCTACACCTGATGGAGAGAGGCTGTATGACACAGAATGAGATGCATTATGTGTGCTGAACGTTACGTCACAATTTAGCATACAGCGTCAGAGGGGTCCGTTTTTTAAACATTTTCTCCAACCCTATCGGGCCATTAACGTCTTCAGTGTGTATGCAACTTGACTGATAAAGTGACCCTCAGAGAAGGCTTTGCTGTGAATGCATTGATTTTAAGTTATTTCTTTGAAGGCATTGCTGTTCTCACCTGTTCTCTCATGTGCTACCTCTCATCTCTCCCTCCTGTAAAGACATTGTCAAGGTAAGAGAGGGTACAAGTGTCAGTGTGGAGGAGTGACGATGGGCTGAAGAGAGAAGAGTGGTTGTTAGCTACTGTTGTTACATTCATTACATTCCTTTGGCTTCTGTGGACAAGACTGAGGCTTTCTGTTGCATACAATAGAAACATGTCAAAACAGGACGGGGGACCCACCAAGGTTTTTTAAATACTGGACGTGAGTCATGATGTACTGTACAACATCCACCTGATTTAGTGGTTGTTGGTCATGGACGGACATTGAAAATAGTCAATTAAAAGAGGATTTTTAAAAGTCGTGCTGCCAAATGCTGTGGAAATAGTAATATGGTTGGTATGTTGTACCGTCTAGAAGAGCTATTGTTAAAGTGATTTTGTCATGACCCGGAATGACGCTGGATGGACGAAGCAGGTACGGGGAGTAAACATTTAATAAATGACTGACATAGACGAGACAGGAACAGCGTCAAGAACAAAAACTAAAGACAAGAAACAATCAATGAAGCAGCATCGAACAGAGCTAGGGAACTGACCACCTGCGACCACGACCACAAGGCCTTCCAGCAGGTGGTGAAGACGGCCCAGTACATCACTGGGTCCGTGCTTCCACCCATCAAGGATATCTACTCGAAAGGGGAGGAAATTAACAGGAGATAAGTGAGTCCAGGTGAGTCAAATAACGCTGATGCGAGTGACAAGTGAAGGCAGGTGTGAGTGATGAATGGTCATCTGGCGCCCTCAAGCGCCAGGGGAAGGGAACAGCAGGAGCAGACGTGACAGAATTATAGGCCCTAATGTGTGTAGTAACTCACTTGCCTGTGTTTTTAAACCAGTATGGCTATAATACATTATGCACTATAGTCTTATAATTCATTATAGTTAATAATCTATAAAACATCATACAAAGTTCTATAACCGCTTGAGTTATTATGGATGCTTATAGTCAGTTATAACACATAAGGGGGTGAAAGTAAGCCAGTATGGATCCTGGAGTAGAGTAGATGAACGTGCGCTGGTAACCTACAGGAGCCATTGATGTAATCAGATGAAAACATCATGATCGGTTGTGATCGTGCTCCGACCACGACCGCAAGGCCTTCCAGCAGGTGGTGAAGACGGCCCAGTACATCACTGGGTCCGTGCTTCCACCCATCAAGGATATCTACTCGAAACGGTGACTGAGGAAGGCCTGTAGGATCATCAAGATCCCCACACACCCCAGCCATGAGCTGTTCTCTCCCATACCGTCAGACAGATAGTATGCGAGCTTGAGGTATAATATCAACAGACTCAGAGACAGTTTCTCTCTTTCTAAAATTATCCGCCGCCATTGTTGCAACCCCTATTACTAGTCTGTTCAACCTCTCTTTTGTATAGTCCGAGATTCCTAAAGATTGGAAAGCTACGCGGTCATCCCCCTCTTCAAAGGGGGTGACACTCTAGACCCAAAATGTTACAGAACTACATCCATCCTGCCCTGCCTTTCTAGTCTTCAAAAACCAAGTAAACAAACAGATCACTGACCATTTCAAATCTCACCGTTCCTTCTCCGCTGTGCAATCCGGTTTCCGACAACGCAGACGGAAATTCCAAATAGTCGTCATAATGTCCACAGAAACATGTCAAAGGTTTTTTATAATCATTCCTCAGGTAGTTTTTAAAATATATATTTGATAATATATCAACCGAATGTGTAGCTTTTTCCATAACAGCGGGAGGAACAATGGCGGCTTTACCCAATTGTGCACAAACTCACTCTGAGAGCCCCCACCTCTCCACTTACACAATGTGATCCTTCACGCTCATTTTTTCACCTACAAACAAGCAAGATTTCTGGCTCTCACAGACCTGTAACTTCTTCTTTAAGAGGCTCCTCTTTCCTCCACTCGTTACCTGTATTAATGGCACCTGTTTGAACTTGTTATCAGTATAAAAGACACCTGTCCACAACCTCAAACAGTCACACTCCAAACTTCACTATGGCAAAGATCCAAAGAGCTGTCAAAGGACACCAGAAATGACCTGCATAGAGCTGGGACCAAAGTAACAAAGCCTACCATCAGTAACACACTACGCCGCCAGGGACTCAAATCCTGCAGTGCCAGACGTGTCCCCCTGCGTAAGCCAGTACATGTCCAGACCCCGTCTGAAGTTTGCTAGAGAGTATTTGGATGATCCAGAAGAAGAGTTGGGAGAATGTCATATGGTCAGATGAAACCAAAATATAACTTTTTGGTAAAAACTCAACTCGTCGTGTTTGGAGGACAAAGAATGCTGTTTTGCATCCAAAGAACACCATACCTACTGTGAAGCATGGGGGTGGAAACATCATGCTTTGGGGCTGTTTTTCTGCAAAGGGACCAGGACGACTGATCCGTGTAAAGGAAAGAATGAATGGGGCCATGTATTGTGAGATTTTGAGTGAAAACCTCCTTCCATCAGCAAGGGCATTGAAGATGAAACGTGGCTGGGTCTTTCAGCATGACAATGATCCCAAACACACCGCCCGGGCAACGAAGGAGTGGCTTCGTAAGAAGCATTTCAAGGTCCTGGAGTGGCCTAGCCAGTCTCCAGATCTCAACCCCATAGAAAATCTTTGGAGGGAGTTGAAAGTCCGTGTTGCCCAGCAACAGCCCCAAAACATCACTGCTCTAGAGGAGATCTGCATGGAGGAATGGGCCAAAATACCAGCAACAGTGTGTGAAAACCTTGTGAAGACTTACAGAAAATGTTTGTCCTCTGTCATTGCCAACAAAGGGTATATAA
Source organism: Oncorhynchus kisutch (assembly GCF_002021735.2). NCBI lineage: Eukaryota > Metazoa > Chordata > Actinopteri > Salmoniformes > Salmonidae > Oncorhynchus > Oncorhynchus kisutch. The sequence goes on from NC_034198.2 coordinate 10,750,286, forward strand.
CAAAGTATTGAGAAACTTTTGTTATTGACCAAATACTTATTTTACACCATAATTTGCAAATAAATTAATTAAAAATCCTACAAGGTAATTTTCTGGATTTTTTTTCTTCTTATTTTGTCTGTCATAGTTGAAGTGTACCTATGATGAAAATTACAGGCCTCATCTTTTTAAGTGGGAGAACTTGCACAATTGGTGGCTGACTAAATACTTTTTTGCCCCACTGTATTCATATTCTAGCATCTGGTTATTTTACATTATTTTTCCAAACAGAAAAATATTGCCCCCTAGCTTCAAGAGGTTATTAACAAACCTCCAAACGAGCTTCCATGCCATACAACAATCCTTCTGTGGCCTCCAACTGCTCTTAAGCGCTATTAAAACTAAATGCATGCTCTTCAACCTATCTCTACACGCCCCCCTAGCATCACTACTCTGTTCTGACTTAGAATATGTGGACAACAACAAATACTTAGGTGTCTGGCTAGACTGTAAACTCTCCTTCCAGACTCATTTTAAGCATCTCCAATCCAAAATTAAACCTAGAATTGGCCTCCTATTTTGCAACAAAGCCTCCTTCACTCACGCTGCCAAACATATCCTAGTAAAACTGACTAGCCTAACGTTCCTCGAGTTCGGCAATGTCATTTACAAAATAGCCTCCAATACTCTACTCAACAAATTGGATGCATGCTCTGGTCGGCTGGCCCTTGCTACATATTCGTCGCCAAACCCACTGGCTCCAGGTCATCTACAAGTCTTTGCTAGGTAAAAGCGCTGCCTTAACTCAGCTCACTGGTCACCATAACAACACTCACCTGTAGCACGCGCTCCAGCAGGTATATCTCACTGGTCATCCCCAAAGCCAACACCCCCTTTGGCCGCCTTTCCTTCGAGTTCTCTGCTGCCAATGACTGGAATGAATTGAAAAAAATATTGCTTAAGCTGGAGACTTATATCTCCCTCACTAACTTTAAGCATCAGCTATCTGAACATCTTACGGATAGCTGCAGCTGTACATAGCCCATCTATAAATAGCCCATCCAACTACCTACCTCATCCCCATATTGTTTTTATTTACTTTTTTGCTCTTTTGCACACCAGTATTTCTACTTGCACATTATCATCTGCACATCTGTCGCTCCAGTGTTAATTTGCTAAATTTGAATTACTTCACTGCTATGGCCTATTTATTGCCTTACCTCCTTACTCCATTTGCACACACTGTATATAGATTTTTCTATAGTGTTATTAACTGTACTTTTGTTTATCCCATGTGTAACTCTGTGTTGTTTTTTGTCACACTGCTTTGCTTTATCTTGTCCAGGTCGCAGTTGTAAATGAGAACTTGTTCTCAACTGGCCAACCTGGTTATATAAAGGTGAAATAAAACATTTAAAAAATTGCTGAACACTTGTACTGGACTGACTACTTGCTCTATTTCTCCGCACCTTAGCACACATCACAACTGCTGCTACGAGACGCTGATTATACTGCTAAATGTATACACTTGCCCTCCCATCCCCTTCCGCAATACATGTATAAATAAATTGTGCCTTCCTGTAATATAGTTACACTAAAATGTTTATTCTATTCTACTGCCATTTACTATATGTTTGTGTTCTTATTTTTGACTATTTCCTATTGTTGTTGCATTGTTGAGAAGGAACCTGCAAGTAAGCATTTCGTTGGACGATGAAATACCATGCATATCCCGGACATTCTGGACTAATAAATATAACTTGCACTTGAAATTAATAGAGATCCTTTAATTCTATGATTAGGCCCATACATTTTTATAAGCACAGGCACATATAGAATTCCCATACCAGGAAGAAATTAAACCTACTTTCACCCCTAAATGTCATACAGCATTTTACATACACTGAGTATACCAAACATTAGGAACAACTTCATAATATTGAGTTTCCCTACAGTTGTGTAAAGTTGGCTGGATGTCCTTTGGGTGGTGGACCATTCTTGATACACACAGGAAACTGTTGAGTGTGAGAAACCCAGCAGCGTTGCAGTTCTTGACACAAACCGGTGCACCTGGCACCTACTACCATACCCCGTTCAAAGACACTTAGTGACTTCAGAAAGTATTCACACCCCTCGACTTTTTCCACATTTTGTGGTGTTACAGCTGGAACTTAAAATTGATTAAATTAAAATGTTGTACCACTGGCCTACACACGATATTCCATAACGTCAAAGTGGAATTATGTTTTGAATAATTCTTTACAAACGAATTAAAAATGAAAATCTGAAATGTCTTTACTGAATAAGTATTCAACAACTTTGTTATGGCAAGCCTAAATAAGTTCAGGAATAAAAATTGGAATAACAAGTCACATAATAAGTTGCATGTACTCACTCTGTGTGCAATAATAGTGTTTAACATGCCTCATCTCTATACCCTACACATACAATTATCTGTAATTTCCCGATGTTGAGCAGTGAATTTCAAACACAGATTCAACCACAAAGACCAGGTAGGTTTTCCAATGCCTTGCAAAGAAAGGCACCTATTGGTAGATTTAAAAAAACAAAGACTGAATATCCCTTTGAACATGATGAAGTTATGAATTACACTTTTGATGGCGTATCAATACACCAGTCACTACAAAGATACAAGCGTCCTTCCTAACTCAGTTGCCGGAGAGGAAGGAAACCGTTCATAGATTTCACCATGAGGCCAATGGTGACTTTAAAAGAGTTAGAGTTTAATGATTGTGAGAAGGAGAAAACTGAGGACGGATCAACAATATTGTAGTTACTCCACAATACTAACCTAAATGACAGAGTGAAGAGAAAAAGCCTGTACAGAATCCAAATATTCAGAAACATGTATCCGATTTGCAACAAGGAACTCAAGTAAAACTGCAAAAAATGTGGCAAAGAAATGAACTTTATGTCCTGTTGTGTAATATTATTTTCAATTGAGAGAGACTTTGTCATTTCTTCAATCAATCATCTTTATTCAATATCGATGAATTATTGCAATAATGAAACCGTCTTGACTGTTGGGCCGAGAGCCTAACCTTTACAGACCATGCTGTTCCGCATATCCCTGATGCCAAGATTGCTCAGTCATAGCTGGTTCACCCCCCATATAGATTGGGGGCACATAAGTCACTTTGGGTTCATCCTGTGGTCATCTGCCTCCGGTGTTGTCTCCCAGATGCCAGGATAATTGGGAATACTGAGGCCTTTGTTCTGTTCCTCCAGGCTCTCTCTATCTCGGTGACACCCACCACATCTGATCTATGGAATGCCAGCTGTAGTTTTTTCTATGATCACCAAGCCATCACTTAGTCAATTGCCAGCCCAAGCTTCAAAAGACTCCTCTCAGTTGACTCAGAAAAAGAGAGAGAGTCCTAAGAACCTTATCTATTAAATAAAACTACCATTTGGTGCATATATATAACATAATCTTGTAATCCATAATCTTGTAAACACATCACTGAAGTACCACTCTTCACATTTTCAAGCATGGTGGTGGCTGAATTATGTTATGGGAATGCTTGTCATCAGCAAGGACTAGGGAGTTTTTTCTGATAAAAATAAACAGAGTAGAGCTAAGCACTGAACCAGGAAAACCCTGGTTCAGTCTGCTTTCCAACAAACACTGGGAGACAAATTCACCTTTCAGCAGGACCTAAAACACAAGGCCAAATATGCACTGTGGTTGCTTACCAAGAAGACATAAAAATATTCTATGTGGCCTAGTTGCAGTTGACTTTCATTTGCTTGAAGATCTATTGCAAGACTTGAAAATGCCTGTGTAGTGATGGTCAACAACCAATTTGACAGAGCTTGAAGAATTTTTTAAGCACAATGTGCAAATATTGTACAATCCAGGTGTGCAAAGCTCTTAAAGGCTTACCCAGAAAGACTCACAGCTGTTATTGCTTCCAAAGGTAATTCTAACAGAACTGATCCAGGGGTGTGAATACTTACAGCACCGGTCAAAAGTTTGGACACACCTAGTCATTCCAGGATTTTTCTTTATTTTTAATATTTTCTACACTGTAGAATAATAGTGAAGACATCAATACTTTTGAAATAACACATAGAATCATGTCGTAAGCAATAAAGTGTTAAAACAATCTTAATATATTTGATATTTTTCAAAGTAGTCACCCTTCGCCTTGATGACTGCTTTGGACACTCTTGGCCTTCTCTTAACCAGCACCTGTAATGCTTTTCCAAATCAAATCAAATGTTATTTGTCACATACACATGGTTAGCAGATGTTAATGCGAGTGCTTCTAGTTCCGACAATGCAGTAATAACCAATGAGTAATCTAACCTAACAATTTCACAACAACTACCTTATAAACACAAGTGTAGAGGGATGAGGAATATGTACATAAAAATATATGAGTGATGGTAGAGAACGGCATAGGTAAGATGCAGTAGATGGTATCGAGTACAGTATAAACATATGAGATGAGTAAGTAGGGTAGGTAAACATTATATTAAGTGGCATTGTTTAAAGTGGCTAGTGATACATTTTTTTTTACATCAATATTTCCATTATTAAAGTAACTGGAGTTGAGTCAGTATGTTGGCAGCAGCCACTCAATGTTAGTGGTGGCTGTTTAACAGTCTGATGGCCTTGAGATAGAATCTGTTTTTCAGTCTCTCGGTCCCTGCTTTGATGCACCTGTACTGACCTTGCCTTCTGGCGGGGTGAACAGGCAGTGGCTCGGGTGTTTTTTGTCCTTGATGATCTTTATGGCCTTCCTGTGACAGTCTTGAAGGAGTTCCACATATGCTGAGCCCTTGTTGGCTGCTTTTCCTTCACTCGTGGTCCAACTCATCCCAAAAAATCTCAATTGAATTGAGGTAGGGTGATTGTGGAGGCCAGGTAATTTGATGGTGAAATACCCCTTACACAGCCTGAAGGTGTGTTGGGTCATTGTCCTGTTGAAAAACAAAATGATTGTCCCACTAAGCGCAAACCAGATGGGATGGTGTATCGCTGCAGAATGCTGTGGTGGCCATGCTGGTTAAGCGTGCCTTGAATTCAAAATAAATCACTGACAGTGTCATCAGCAAAGCACTCCCACACCATCACACCTTCTCAATGCTTCACGGTGGGAACCACACATGCAGAGATCATCTGGTCTCCTCATGTGTCTCACAAAGACACAGAGGTTAGAACCAAAAATCTCAGTTTTGGACTCATCAGACCAAAGGACAGATTTCCACCAGTCTTATGTCCATTGCTCACATTTCTTAGCACGAGCAAGTGTCTTCATCTTATTGGTGTCCTTTAGTAGTGGTTTCTTTGCAGCAATTCGAACATGAAGGCCTGATTCACACAGTCTCCTCTGAACATAACACGTTTGAAGGTAAGACCCAGGTGCAGACAATGTTGAAGTGACAAAAGTTTATTCAATCGAACACGGGCAGTCAAAGGTACATTACGGCAGGCGGGCGCAGAGTCAAGTCAGGAAGAGGTGGGTAATCCAGAGTAGTGGGGCAAAGGTACGAGACGGTAGGCACGCTCCGGGTCAGGGTAGGCAGAAATGTCAAAACCGGGAAAACTAGAAAACAAGCACTGTAGACAGGACAGGAGCAAGGGGAAAACCGCTGGTAGGTCTGAATGAACAAAACGAACTGGCAACAGACAAACAGAGAACACAGGTATAAATACGCAAGGGATAATGGAGGGGGGTGGAGACAAATCACAGAGACAGGTGAAACAGATCAGGGTGTGACAGAACAGTTGATGTTGAGATGTGTCTGTTACTTGCACTCTGTGAAGCATTTATTTGGGCTGCAATTTCTTCCTTTCCTGTGGTGGTCCTCATGAGAGCCAGTTTCCCCATAGCGCTTGATGGTTTCTGCTACTGCAGTTGAAGAAACTTTCAAAGTTCTTGACATTTTCCGTATTGACTGACCTTCATGTCTTAAAGTAATAATGGACTGTCGTTTCTCTTTTATTTGAGCTGTACATTTGAGTCTGTCAGGTAGAATGAAATCGACTACATAAACCATAATCCTTTGCTAGTTACGGCCACTTATACCATGAACCTTAGCAATTGTTTTGTTGTTGGTGCCATTCAACCCTATTCAGCAATATGGCAATTGGACTTCTTACCCCTTTTAAACATTGTGTGTTTGTTTAGATTTCTGTGATTAACGCTGGAGCAGTGTTTGTGAGACAAGGGCGGATCCCAAAATGATCCGGCAGCGGTTCTTCTCACAGAAACGCCTGTAAAGTTTGAAATTATTATGACCAATCTATGAAAAGCTGAGACTCCCATGAATACCTACATGTAATCTGTTTAGCTCTATGAGCTCACAACTCACAAAAGAGTAGTTAGAAGGAAATGAGTTCATCTACATAGAAGTTAATAGGAAATCTCAGGATATAATGTCTATAATACTCTAATAAACTCACATAGTTGCTGTCACAAACTCCAAACTCCACGTAGGTGTCACCGACTATTTGGATATTAATTTCCCACTGAGAAACAAAGTACTCTATGTACTTACAGTCTTCTTATAAAGGGCTGTGGCGGTCAGGGTGATTGTCAAGCAGATAACTGTCAGTCCCACGGTAATTGACAAACACATTCAGCATCTCCTGGCTTCCACACACAGCCTACAAGCCACTGATGCAGACCTTTGGAACATCTACATTTTAAAAAGTCTAATAAATCCAATCTAAATTAAAGAATAGGACTAAATCAAATCAAACTTAATTTAAAGTACATTTAAAGTTTGATTTAGTCCTATTCTTTAACTTATATTTTTGGTTGAGATGTGAATCAATATATCAATTATTAATTTGTTGACAAACAGTGGCACAAATGGAACTATCCAAGCAGATGGATCACCTTCAAATGTTGATATTTGGTTGCGTTGACAACCAAACACAATTTAATATTACTTACAGTAAATAGCCTATCTTAAAATAAGTATTATATTTTGAGGTTTCTTCTTATGAAATCATATAAAGCGGGCTTAGGTCATCGCAGTTCTGTGGAGATCTTCACAATTCTTGTAATAATCTGTTCAGAACCATGTACTTTTAATGTAATCTCTACTGCAATCAAGGTTATTTGGTTCTGCTATTAGATGAAGCACATTGATAACACATTAATCTGTTGTATAAATGAACAAAATCTGAGATTTTATTCCCATTTAAACTTTGATGTGCTTTTAAATGGTTGAAAGTGCACTTATAGATATTTCTGTGACAAACAAAACGTATCAAAGACACAGGGAGTCAGGAAGCAGGTGCAGATGGTGAGTTAATAATAATGAACATGGAGAGTTACAAAACAAGAGAAGTGTCTGGACATGAAAACAGAACCAATAGGTTGGTGAGGGCTATATGAAGGGAGTAATCAAGTTGGTGATGAAGTCCAGGTGTGCTTGACTAAGGGGAGCAGGTGTGCGCAATGATGGTTGCCAGGTGTGCACAATGTGGGTTGCCAGGACCGGTGGTTAGTAGACCGGCAACGTCGAACGCCAGAGGGAGGGAGCAGGAGAAGGAGTGATACAAAAAAATTGACATTGTTTTTCCTTTGGAATTCAGTTGTTTTTTTAGATGGTTGAAAGAATAGTGATAACACACTGGAAATTCAACAACATTTTGGCTGTGTTTGAGTGGGTGAATCTCAATTGTAATCTCATTGGTCAACGTCTCAACCAAATATTACTGAATTATCCACATTGAAATGACGTGGTGTGCCAAGTGCGACATGAAGCAGTCCTTACAGAAAAACCACATGATTTCAAATTACATTTCACATGTGAAATCACATGAAAAGTGTTTTTGGAACACCACTTTCTTAAGGGAGCAGTTGCAGCTGAAACCAATGTGGAATTGGCTTACTTTATCTGGTGGGTGTTTTTTCCTGTCATTCGTCTGTTCCTAGCACACTCTTGACATTATACTGTACAAACAATAGCAGCCTTGATTATATTGTCGTTGTCACGTTCTGACCATAGAGAGCCCTTGTTTCTCTATGGTGTAGTAGGTCAGGGCGTGACTAGGGGGTGTTCTAGTTTAACATTTCTATGTTGGTGTTTTGGTTTGGTTCCCAATTAGAGTCAGCTGGTAATCGTTGCCTCTAATTTGGGATCATATTTAGTTAGCATTTTCCCACCTGTGCTGGTGGGATATTGTTTTGTGCATGTAGCACCATGTAGGCACATTCTGTTTTTTGAAAATTATTTTTTAATTGTTATGCTCGTGTTTTATGGATTGGTGTGCGATGGGTTCTTGTACCCACATTTATTTTTATTATGGACTTTGGTTTTGGAGCTTTTGTTTTAAGTTATTAAACTACTCCATTATACCAAGTGTGATTCTCCTCCACCTGACTTCCCTGCCACCTACACACATGTCATGACAGTCGGTTTTCCCAGAAGGAGCTGTGATGTATACAGAGCACTTTGTTTTTGCTTTCAATCCAAGCAAAGCAACTGAAACGTACTCTCTTTTATATCTCTCACATCTCGAATGAGCTGTTACTGGTTCTCACATTTACAAGCCATTGATTTATCGAAATAACTTGTGAGTGCATCTACTCCCATTTGCAGACTGGGTTGAACTGTGCTATTTATTCATAGGACTTTCCAGGCTGTGCTGAGATCTCGACACTGTGAGACACACCTGCACCTTGTGACACCAGGCCTCCTGGGCATGTTCAGCACTGTAGGCCTGGACCTGTCCACATGAGAGGGATTGGATCACAATATTCACACAGTGGATCATGGGGCAAGGCTGGGGCTGGTTGTAGAGTTTGTCTGTTCTTACTGCTTTCTTGTTGCTGTAAAGAAGTGTAACTCAATCTGAGGGGATATACTGTACACATGTAGCCATGTACTGTATGGTCATTTGACGAATAGGACAGGACAGACGCAGACAGCAAAAGATACTGTGGGTGTTGGTGCCTGGGCTTTTGTGGGTGACACTGCTAAATGACTGGAAAAATAAATATCACAGTAGATAAGGATAAGAAGCAAACAAAGATGGAAGAAAAAGTTTCACACAAAGTTTTGTGTTGTTGACTACTTGGAAGCTGTCAGTCTGTCTGTTTGGGTAGACATGAACTCCCACCTGCCTGTCTGTCTGTCACGGTTTTGACAAACCATGTGGCCAAAGCAGACCGATCGGGCCTCGCCTAAAGGTGTTGCCATGGAAACCTCAATATTTATATGCCCTTTGCATCCAGACAAGAACAAGCCAGTTTTCTGTCATTCTGGTTCACTCCCAGCAAACATATACAGTGCTTATGTGAATAATTTCAGTCTAACTTAAGCTTCTTCAGATGGGTCAATCTTGTGGTTCAGACTGCCCTTGGGTAATGCGGTACAGTCATAAATTATTATAACTTGTGTGTAACAATGATTGTGTCTACACTTGACACTTACATGCTTCCGCTATAATAATAAGAATCTTGCATTCAAAAGATGGGTCTAGATGCACAAAAGTCGTTTTGTGGTCTGATTGTGTTCAGATCTGTCTGGCCGAAAGCACATACAGTGGGTAATGTCGTCAGCACTCCTCCCACAAGTCTCCAGAAAACGTATGTATTGGGACCGAGAGGCACCTTTTCATTATAACGTTGGAGGAGAGTGTTTGGGGGACGTGTTTGCTGGCCTCGTAAATGCTAGCCAGCTAGCTAATATTTAGAAACAATATTTTTTGTTTGGCTAGAGTTATGCTAACTCATTTGCAATCCCTTTAGCGTTGCTTGCTAGCTAGCTACAGAGGTTAGCTGGCTACTTAGCGTAGAGTAGTTATCTACGTCGATCAGTTGTTCTGGTGTTATTATCACATTTAGTCTATTCCACCTTTGGGAGAATGCATACTGGCATTTTGATTATAGTGCGGAACGGACACAATGTGGACATGGTGGACACATTTAAATGTAAATTAATTTTCACCTCTGACCGTCTTACTCAACACTTCTGAGTAAGACGGTCAGAGTTTTTCTGCATGAATTTGAGGTGTATGGTCACAAGCCATAGTTGCTCCTTTTTTTGTCTCTACTTCATCGTCAAAGCTAAGGGAAGGTATACTGCCAAAATGTTGGAGCTACATGTAATCATTATCTCAATACTGCTTGGCAGATAGGCGATTGCCTGACATAAATACACTACCGAGCCACAAAATTGCATGTGCCTTCGTGTTCAAAGCAAGGTGGACCAGAGCTTGGACCAGAGCTCTGTAGAACCAGATATAAACCAGGACCTGCAAGTATACGCTATCGGATATGGATGTCTAGACTTAGAAAGATATTTCCAGACACCCAGAGAAGAGATTCCCATCTTGACTCATTGTTCTCTTCACTGTCGGTCACGTTTCATTAGGTTTGCTATAGTGTACTTCTGCCACAGTACACTGCAGTGAGTTTAGTTATTTTGCTGACACTCAGGAGGTCCTGTTTGCTGATGTGTTCAAACATTTTCCAATAAAAGGTTCTTTAAGGGATATTTTTGGACAACACCGTTTTATAAACACGTAACGTGAAAACCCTTAAGATGTTGATGAGTGAACACCATGTGCTCAGTCAGTCAGTGTTGCTGGGATTGCAAACAAGGAAGCGGAGGAAGAGGGGGGAGAGGTGGAGGAATGTTTACGACATTTACTGTCCTGCTGAGATTCCCTGTGCTTAGTCAGTGAGCTCTGGCCAGATGATCATTGAAGATGATTATGGAGATCATACCGTAAATGGTTAGCTGACTTTAGTATCAGCACGGGGTCGGATGGGGATAATGAGACAATCATGTTGAGGCTTTGGCTAGAGATATGGGTTAATGCCTCTGTTGATTTCTTAATGTAATCGTTCAGGGAAAATCGGTTCATTATTTTATCCATGATTCATCCTCTGTGCCTAATCCATATCTTATCCACTGTCAGCTACACCTACTCTAAATGCATGTAGTGTCAAAGCCTGTTGACTTTGTGTTCCTGTGTGGCTAAGTCGGTAGAGCATGGCACTAGCATCACCAATGGTTGTGGGTTTTATTTCAGCTGGGGACACTCCTACATAAAAATGTATACACGTGTGACTGTAAGTCGCCTTGGATAAAATCATCTGCAAAATGGCATATGCTATTGTATATTACTTAGCGTCTGTAGCTAGGTTTCCAAACAATTAGCGACAGATTTTCATGAGAATAATCTAAAATCTGCATAAAGAAAATAGTCACATATTCATACCAGTGGTGTGTTTCCACCTAACTGACTTGTTGACGATAAAAATCAGTGCGTGATGACAAAGTGCACACAAAAGGTACTTTTACCCTTAATATTCATCATCTCCAGCACCACCCCAACATCAACATATGTGACCGATGTAGAGAAATGCTAATTCTTATGTAGGTGACCAAACTATTGTTAAGGGGGGGCTACCACTCAGAGTTGAGCCTGTGGGGTCCCCTACAGGATAGCTCCCGCATTACACTAATGGCCAAAACCAGCGCACACACACATGATCTCCTTTGTCTCTGAACGTTGAATGCCCGAAGAGGATTCTACGATGACGGACAGACTACTGAGCCAATGGCGGAAGACTACAGACTACACCCCAGCTGAACCAATCCAAAGATCCGATCTTCCAGAATCAACCTACTTTCTTTTCTATATAATAGTGGTGTACTGATTGTAACGGCCTCTTCTTCGTCTGTGCTTCCGTACGAACCAGCGGGAGAGCCGTAATTACGCTGTTCTAGATATCTTCACTCTGAATAAACTGTAGCTTGTCATACAATTTACCACCTTGTCTGAATCGATCCTTGACCGACTCGTCCGTCTACATATCCAATTGCTAACAGAAATGGTAGCAGAGTATAGTTTACTAACGATCCAGTCGAAGTGAGTTGATTTGGGTGTGTGGGAGGCGAGTTGGGGAAAGGACGATTCATTAAATAAATAAGAAAGACGGGTGAAGACTTTCGGGGGAGGGCAACAATTCTGCTCAACTCGGAAAACTGATTTCAAGGTGCACCATAAAAAAATAAGGTAAGCAAAAGCCTGTTAAATCAAACTTTGCATATTGTCGAATAGTCTGTCCAAATTTTTATCAGTTTTTCCGAGTAAGTATGAATTCTTGTGTAAATTTATAATTTGCTGACGAGTCGAAATAACAGTGTATGTGAACATATGTAGTAACGAACCGGCGACGGCCGGTGTGATTTAAATCATTGATGAGATATCAGTAAGGGGATAGCTAATTACTATTCATTAACTCTGGCGCCGAGGGGACAAATTGTAATTTTGGGACCCGTGACCCGGTCAGCACAGTCTGCTAGCTTTCAATGATGAGTGATCACTGTTTTGTCTTTGATAGTTCCGATAGGGGTCGGGAATAGAGATCAGTAGGGGATAGCTAATTACTATTCTTCAAATCTGGCACCGAGGGGATAAATTGTAATTTTATCCCGTGACCCGGTACGGCTCAGTCTGATAGAGATTCACCGATAGGGGTCGGACATGTGTAATAATTCTGATAGGGGTCAGCTCGATAGGGATCAGGAATAGAGATCAGTAGGGGATAGCTAATTACTATTCTTCAAATCTGGCACCGAGGGGATAAATTGTAATTTTATCCTGTGGCCCGGTACGGCTCAGTCTGATAGAAATTCACTGATAAGGATCGGCTTTCAGGGGTCAGAGATATAACGTGCTGTTTTGTCTTGTTTTGTCTATTTGTAACTGTTTATGTTATGTTATGTTAAAATGCAATGTGGTTGTAATTGTTTCCATTAAGATTGTTGGTGGTTAAATAGAGGGAGAGAGAGAGAATTATAATAAGGGATATTGGATAAATCCGAAACTTCTATATTGTATGTACCTATGTTAATAGGTACATGTATAAATGTATAATCAGGAATGAAATGACTGATGTATAATTGAAATAATATCTGAATATAATATTTAAATATTGAGACTAAATAGTCGAATAGATCCCTTGGTTGTGCGCTCCACAAATGCTATACCAGCCCATGCGTTTTTTCTCAACCTGAATATACGAAGGGGAAGCTCTGAGATAAGGCAGAGTACGAGCAATAGTGTCTCTTCGAATACATCGTGGGTATTAATCAACGTCGGGCGAAGTATATGCTAACTATATTCAGATAGGAGAGAATTTCGATTAAAACTACGATTAAATTCCGATTGAATTAAATTAAATTACGTTTAAAGCAAATTCACAATGGCGACTCCCAATACTCCAAAGCTGAGGTTTAATGAGTTCCTAGAACAAAAAATTGAATATAGATCAGGGGGAAAGGAACGATGGACGCCTATAAAGAAAGTTTGGGAGGGATTGAAGTTAAGATGGACACAAGCAGGTTATCTAGGGGGGTGGCCGCCAACAGGGGCCCAGCTGAAAACAATGGAATGTGAGTTGAGAGGGACGTAGCAGGAGGCCAGAGACAAGGAAGTTGAAAGAAATAAAAGCCATGTATTTAAGAACCAAGGGACCAAACAGAGAATGAACAGAAGGCGGGGCCATTGCGTCTCCCACTGGTCTGCTTACTGGCGTAAATGAAGATTTGTAAGAATCAAATCCTGTGCATGAAACACGCTTGATATTCAGTCGGGGACTAATATCGATATGAATGAGGTCGGGGACAAAGCGAGTGTGGTACATTAGGTGTTTCAGTTGGAGCTGGAACCGGTGAGAATGTTGAAAAAGTCGCAGGCTTGCTGATGAGAGTTATATCATAGAATATTGAGGGGGGTGCATGACTGTTGGAAAGAGTGTTAAACTCTATTAACGCAAAATTCTTTTTGCGGATTTATATTATGAGGTTTGAACTATACTAATGTTGTAGAATTACATAATCAACATCTGAACATACTTACGTTAAACATTAATTGAGCCACTGAGTAATAGATAAGCTGTACACTAGGTACGGGGCGAAGGGTGTGGTCGATGTAAGACGGGAGTGGTGTTCTAACCAAATTATTTAGTTATTTTAATTCATTTACACAAGTACTTCCCGGGTATTGATTTTGGTTTGATTGTTCAGATAACATCATTGAAATTAAACAGGAGGTCAAGGTATACTAACATTAGAATCTGTTTTCATTATGGAGAACAATGAAAGGCCCGCAGAGTGGATTGCAGGCTGAGGTTTTTATGTTAAAGGGACAGTGCACATTTATCACAGTTGTGTGTGTCTGTCTAATGGCTGGGTATTTAAGAAGTATTTTGGGGAGACAATTTGGAGAAACACGAATAAGACATGAAACATCGAGACAAATTATTTGAGTTTGAGGGGATTATCATAATTATTAGGTTTTGTTTTTGTAGTAAATGTTTGGGTTAAGGGGATTTCCATGTTCCCAGAGACATGATATTTTAAAGAGGCACGCTCACATATGGAACCTTTATGAGTTTTTTATTTTATGAGTTTTAATTACACAAGTGATTTTTATTTTATTTTAAGGATAAAGGGTTCTTTAATATGTCTAATATGGTATGGAACACGAATGTGGGGGGATGGTGTAACCCGTGACTGGATTTCATGGCTCTCTCGGGTGGTCTGATCAGCCACAAGGGGGTGCCATTTGAATAATACATTTGTGGTCATGGGTAATACTGTTTTATAAAAAAAAATATATATATAAAAAAAAAAAAATTGAAATTTAATTTGTTTTTTAAGGTAACTTAATTATAGTGGAGTTTACTTAACCTATATAAAGACTTTAGTAATTGCCACCATAGACATGTTTTTCAAAAAATAAAAATCCATGAGTTTAGATAAAGCCAAACAGTGGGACATTTAGTTAAGATGTGGAAACATGGGAAAAGGCAGACAGATGAGCCCTCCCCCGCACTGCAGAGACCTTGATGGTTGGAGAGCAGAGAGGAGAAGTTTTAGAAGGGAGCCAGGACGAGCAAAGATAACGGAGTGTGTAGATAAGTCACTGAGTGGAGACAAAAGGGAGAATTGGACATGTGGGAAATTAAAGGGGCGCTCCTACATGATAATGTCAGAACAGAAGGATAATATACTAATCTTACCTAAGTCATTATTTAGAGTAGGTAAGGTTGTTACCTGGGCATAGCCAGGTATCAAAAGGGGGATAGGTAAATTGTGGTCTAGGATAGGATGGGGCCTATTGGATAAGAAACTAATATTTTTAAAAATGTAGTTAACAAATGGGCATAGAAGTTAAAGATAGAATCAGATAAAACATGAGAAACTGTTTGTTAACCAAGCCTGTATGTCCAGCATTTTATGCATTATAGGTGAACTGCAGGTGAAGTCACTCAATCCAGTCCCAGAGGCTTGTTGGGGGGACCATACCAAGGTCTCCTGGTGACAGCTAGCTGAAAGAGCTACCCGGATTCATATCGCACGGTGGGAGGGTAAGACACACTGACACTATCGAACAATAAACAGTGTTCGAGAGGAGAACTGGAATTAACAGAATTCCGGGGGCCATCTCTCGAATGAAGAAAATCCTCCCTGTCCTGTCACCCCTGTTTTTGTTCATAGAAGTGAAGATGTGTCTGGCTCTTGCTAAGTGATGTGTTCTCGGGGAAAGGGTGGGGCTTCACATGGAAGCTGTTTGTCTGAGCTGTCTTATCGTGGGTGACATCCCAAATAACACAGCTCCGGATGAATCAGTACCCGAAGCCTCAGCTGGTTTGACCACCCTGGCTCACGGGTTGACAAAAAACACTGGGGTGGATACTTCTCTGATTAATGGGGTTTGATAGTATGTTTAGAAAATGGGGAAAATATTATGATCACTGTATTATGGGCTACATTCACCTGTGACTGTTTTAGTTTTATGGGGCTGTTGTCTAACTCCCTGTGTATGAGGCCTTATTTCCAGGACTCTGGAGAAATCGATGGAAATAGATGGTGATGTACCAGCGGATTCCAGGTTCTGACCCGTGGAGTGCTGAATGTATGTCTACAGAACAAGTGGACGAAAATTATAAATGAAATTATATTAAATTGGGAGGGTGTCCGTATGGGGATTACAGGATAACCGACTTGGGACAGTTCTGGGATTGGAAGAGAGGGTACCCTTATAGCATAGGGGATCCCACAAAGGTGGATAGGTTTTCCATGATATGGGAAAACCTGGGAGCACTGTTGAACTTTGTAAAGGTGATGAAATCCTACTAACCATCAAAACTATTAAGCTCTCTGATGCAGGCACTTACACCCTCGGACTACAAAGGACCGGGACAGACACGATGGGTGTGTTTCCTATTAAGGTGCTGCCAAAACCAGAGGTCCCAGATGAACCAGGGCCAGACACATTCCTCTACCACCCCTGGACCGAACCTGCCACCACTGTGTTAAAAATCCCATTCAGGTAATTAATGTTAGACTATTCAGCTATTGATCAATTAGGCACTGAGACTGGTGTTATTGGTAGGGACAATTTGTGGCTTTCTTATGAGGTACAGTTAAGACCCTGAAAAGAAAGGACTACATGAGTTACATGAAACATTGGTCATGATAGACCTGTTCTGGCTACACACCCATTTGCTATAGGAGAAGGAGAGGGGTGGTTGTGTATTCTGAGAGGTTTTTACCTGGTTGAGGCCAATTCAACTCTCTGTTCCTCTTTGAGCCTTGTGTTTCCTACAGTACCTCCTCATCGGGCCCCTTGGGGTGTTGAGGCATATGGGGGCAATTACAGTTGCATCACGGGTACAGGTAATGGCATTGATTATGGGAGATTGCCTGAAGCTGATTGCAGTAGTAACATAACCATTAATTCCACTTGGCCAGTTACAGGCCTAAACCAAACTAGTGATCTGGCTGATGTGTGGTGGATCTGTGGACCCAAAAGAGTGCTGAGACCCATTCTTAGAGGAGACTGGCAAGGTACGTGTGCTCTGACCAGTTTGATAATTCCACTGACCATTGTTGATGTTACTGCTGAACAGTTGTTGGGTTCTGTATCCAGGGGACCTGAAAACATTCCATCCCATGGGAGACATAGAAGTAGTGCTCCATGGACAGAGGATGTAGTTGACATACACACTAACCTGTTGGGAGTGCCGGTGGGGGTTCCTCATGAGCTTCAGGCCTTGGGCAGGAATGATGGATTATAGGTCCAGCCATAGTGGATGCAAGACAGACTGCATGGATTCATTACATCTACTATGATCAACAGCGTTTTGTTAATTACCCCCGTGATGCACTCACTGGTATGTCTGAACAGTTTGAGGCCACATCTAGGGTTGCCAGACAGAATAGACCTGCTTTGGATATGCTTCTTGCCAGTCAGGGGGGCGTATGCAAGATGTTCGGTGAACAATGTTGCACGTATATTCCTAATAACACCAGTCCAGATGGTAGTATATCTAAGGCCCTTAGTGGGCTTGATGCACTATCTGCTGAGATGAGGACCATGGCGGGGGTGGAGGAGTCTGGCCTGTTCTCTTGAGTGGGAGCCTGGTTTTGGTAAGTACACTAGAATGGTGGTTACTGGATTTCTGACCCTTATTTTTGTTATTTGACGTGTTGTGCTGCTTGCATCATACCGTGTTTCAAGAAGTCTGTTACAGATGTGGTGAAGGCTTCAGGCATGATGATGCCTTTGCTTGATGCTCCAGTTGGAGATGCTGATACTGAAGCATGCTTTCAGGGGAGGATGAGACTGACTGAGGATGACCCATGGTATGCTGTGGGTGAGGTAGTAGAATAAATCTTACACCACCACAGTTCCTTGTTATACATCTTTATGATGGGTTTTCTTTCCAGTATGTTTGTTCTCCCTGTTGTGAAGGTTTTGAGTCCCTGGGTGGCATGAAGCCCAACTGGTGCAGGATAGGAGTAGCTGAGAGGACCAGATGGATTATAATAATGCTTTGCTTTACTCTGTTTTCCATGACCAAAGTTTTATCCGGTATCTTACATGGCAATAAACAATAAAGTGTTATCCTGTTTTTTTTTTTTTATGTTCTGTTTTTGAATGAGCTGTTCTCTTTTGACATGAAGGTATTTTAAACTCTGTGACTGTTATATGATTCATTGCTGAATTTTTGTTCACACCCTGGGGGGTGTGAAAAAGAGGGATTATTGGTTCCTGTGTTTTACATTATAGCCATTACCATATATATGATTGAATATTATCTGCTGTTGGCTTGTGTTGATGTATGCAAGTGTTATGCAACATAGCTGACTTGAAACATTGTTAAAAGTGTCAGGGCCAGGGGACTTTCTCATGCTGGAAAAATACAGAAGGGAGGGCACATTCAGAGCGTGGGGTTGCGAGAACAAGCGTTTTTTTTTTTGTTAGATAACAGGAGCCAGGTGCGTGATAACGGTATGGAGCATGAGAGCCTGGCTGCAACTTCTCTTATGACATTCCAGAATCGCATTGCAGTAGATATGCTACTGGCGGAGAAAGGTGGAGCTTGTACTATGTTTGGTGAACAGTGTTGCACTTTCATCCCTAATAACACGGCCTCCGATGGTAGCTTGACCATGGCCCTAGAAGGTTTGAGGACGCTTAATGGTAAAATGAAATCTCATTCTGGGATGGATACCTCGATGTGGGACTCCTGGATGAGTGCGTTTGGTAAATATAAAACCCTGGTGTCCTCCATTTTGGTATCCATTTCGGTGTTCACTGCCATTTTAGTTCTCTGTGGATGCTGTTGCATTCCATGCATCCGTTCCCTTGCCACTAGGGTTATCTCTAAAGCCATTGACCCTTCCTCCCCTTCCCAGATGTTTCCTCTGCTGGATAAAGACCTACTTGAATTCGAGGATGAGGAGGAGAGTGTCTATTAGATTTACATTTTATCTGCTGTTGCCTTATGGGGATGTATGTATGTGTTATGCAAGTGGATCATTCCGCCTGACTTGCCTAGTTTAAGTCACATCTCTTTGGAGATGTGAAGAGAGGGAATCACAACTTTTTCCTGCGGGAAAAAGTTGGCTTATGTAGACAAGCATTTTACTTTTATTTTGAGCTGTTGTTCTCCGCTCTGTTAAATGCGGGTTGTAAGTTCCTGGGTGGCTGGTAGCCAACTTAGTACATAGTGGGATTGAATGGAGAACATGATGGTAATACTATATCTATTTCTGTTTAATACCGTGCCTTATTTCATAGTCCCCTTGGGAGAAGTTTCTCTTTGTGTCTGGATCCAGTTAGGTTGTGTCACGTCTCTGGTGAGACGTGAAGAGAGGGTTTTGTAGAGAAATGCTAATTCTTATGTAGGTGACCAAACTATTGTTAAGGGGGGGCTACCACTCAGAGTTGAGCCTGTGGGGTCCCCTACAGGATAGCTCCCGCATTACACTAATGGCCAAAACCAGCGCACACACACATGATCTCCTTTGTCTCTGAACGTTGAATGCCCGAAGAGGATTCTACGATGACGGACAGACTACTGAGCCAATGGCGGAAGACTACAGACTACACCCCAGCTGAACCAATCCAAAGATCCGATCTTCCAGAATCAACCTACTTTCTTTTCTATATAATAGTGGTGTACTGATTGTAACGGCCTCTTCTTCGTCTGCGCTTCCGTACGAACCAGCGGGAGAGCCGTAATTACGCTGTTCTAGATATCTTCACTCTGAATAAACTGTAGCTTGTCATACAATTTACCACCTTGACCGACTCGTCCGTCTACATATCCAATTGCTAACACCGACCGCCTTGATTACGTATTATGGAGCAAAATCTGAAATGGTGTTTTTTACATTGGATAAAAGCAGAGACACAGAGCTACAAAATGGTATATCATACACTGTATTTGAGGAACAATGGAAAAGTAATTCTGCTTTGAAAGTTGATAAACTTGTAACCACACTTTTGAAAAAATGGCATTTGAATGTTTTGGTACCTGCTTGGAGAGTACCTGATTCTTTGTCTACACCCATTCAGCATCGTTCACACACTCTTAAGCTTTAGCTCCACCCAATCTCTTTAAGGGTTGAGCCGAGCATTCTGTCCTAACAGCAGTCAAGCACCCAAGATAACTGGCTAACAATTGTCACAGTGACATTCTACTAAAATGGACACTTGCATAGTGGAGTCTTTTGTTAAGACATGTAGCTAGCTAGCTAAACAATGAACCCTAATCACCACCCTACATGCATCTACAGGTAGCTAACTAACCAGGTTCAATGTTAGCTAGCTAACATTAGGCTATATAAGAAAAGCAAATGGCTCAGAGAGCTAACAGCTAGCTAACAGTACAGTTTATCTTGAAATAAAAATACTTTATGTCAAAATTAGAAATGCGTAATATCTGAAAATGTAGTGAGCTAGACTATCTTACCCGTGGTCTGAAATCGGAGTAGAATTTACCAGCTACGTCTATCAACAGTTGTCACCGTGACATTCTATTGAAATGGATACTTGCATAGTGGGGTATTTTGTTAAGACATGTAATGTAGTAATCCCAACTCATGACGTTACTGCCCTGCATGAATCTGAAGGTAGCAAATCAGGTTCAATGTTAGCTAGCTAACATTAGGCTATAATTAGTCAAGAAAATGGCTCTGAGATACGAATAATAAGCTCATACACGTAACGTTAGCTAGCGAGCCAGTCAGCAAACATTATCTAGCTAGCTAACAGTACAGTTTAACTTGAAATAAAACGACTTTGTCAAAATTTCAAATGTGTAATAACTGAAAATGTAGCTAGCTAGACTATTTTACCTGTATACATCATGGTTGGATGCTTCTCCCTGTCACGGATGCCATGGTTACCCTTAGTTTGAAGATGTATTGTAGAGACAGGTGTTTTCTCCATCTCCTTAGCTATCATACTCTTAATTCCACTGATTTCAGTCCTTCAGAAAGTGGAGAGCAACACTTATGCAGTTCTACAAAGCAATATATTTGTTTAAAAGCTGCGTTAGACAGGATTACCTACACATACTAACCAGCTCAAATAGACAGAAGCGTGCTATATGGCAGACCAATACGAACTCATCTCTCTGTATGTCCAGCCCACTCATTATCTCAGGCAATCATGAATAGTGTGAAGGTTGCTGGCTTTTTCTGTGGCTAAACCAACTAGGCTCGCAATTTAACAATTGTATTCTTATTTTCAGATGGCATACAAGTTTGCTATTAAGGCACATGAAAGTTCACATGTTCCAGAAGGTATTTCTGCCACAAAACACATTTTGATAAAAAAAAAATGTTCAAATGACTCGCGTGTGAAGTAGTGACCCACACCTAGTTTCCTGAAATGGGTCACATATGTGGAAATGGTGCGTTTCTATGTTTTGTAATAAAAAAAGATAGATAAGTGTTTCCAATTCCACAATGTCAAACTAACAAATTATCTGTATCCATTTATAAAATTGTACTGAAATGTCCTGTTTCCATCACAGCTGTGGTGTTTTTTTTATATGGTATGACTTTACTCACATTGTCACGTCTACTCCCGCTCCTCCTCCTGGTGCTCATTGTCGCCAGTTGTCTAATCATTACGCACTCCTGCCACCATCGTCACGCGCACCTGTCCCTCATGACACTCACCTGGACTCCATCACTTTCTGTCACGCCCCTTGGTTCTTTCCTCAGGTGTTATTGTTTCTGTTCCAGTGTTCATTCAATACACTACCCATGTTTCATTCTATGTTCATTTATTTATTAAATACACTCCCTGAACTTGCTTCCCAACTCCCAACGTACACGTTACAGAATAACACCTCACCAAAGGGGAGCATCAGGGAGTTTTTTTCTTTGTTTTTGTTTCTGGTGACTTCGGGTCCAAATGCCGCAGCCAAAGCAACTGGGGATGGCTCAGCTGGCTCGTCAGGCTTTCATGCCTCAGCTGGCTCATCAGGTTTTCAAGACTCAGTTGGTTCGGCAGGCTCCCCATGCCTCAGCCGGCTCTACAGGTTCCTGCGCCTCAGCCGGCTTGCCAGGTTCCTGCGCCTCAGCCGGCTCGCCAGGTTCCTGCGCCTCAGCCGGCTCGCCAGGTTCCTGCGCCTCTGCCGGCTCGCCAGGTTGCCATGCCTCAGAAGGCTCGCCAGGTTCCCGCACCTCAGCTGGCTCGACAGGTTCCCGCGCCTCAGCAGAAGCGACCAGCCCGTTCATGGTCCTCCTCTCTGGCGCTCGTTGTCGCCATTTGTCTACCGACACCTGCCACCATCGTTACACGCACCTGCACCTCATGACTCACCTGGACTCCAGCACTTTCTTGATTACCTCCCCTATATCTGTCACTCCCCTTGGTTCTTTCCTCAGGTGTCATTGTTTCTGTTCCAGTGTTCATGTCTGTACCCTACCTGTGCTTCATTCTATGTTCATACTCCCTGAACTTGCTTGCCGACTCCCAGCATACACGTTACACACAAAAACTTTGGATGGAAATATGGTTTGTGACTCATCTAGGTTGGGGATGTTGTTTTGATACACAACTGCTGATGATGTGCACAGTGCACTGGTCTCGTCCAGTTGCATTCCAGAGTAAATTGACATGAGAAGGGGGCATCTGTTGACATGAAGGCACGGTCGCACAACCTATCAACCCATCCTTAGTTCTCTGGACATGGAGATGAGCAGAGAGAGAGAGGAGTTCATAGAAACCAATCAAAGGTATCAGATAGGGGGGGATTCATCCAGCATGTTTCCACAGTTATCTGTTTGTACTGGGCCAATAGGATTAAAATCAAAATACATTTACCAGTGTGATAAATCTATACTTCTGAATGTCATATTCTTGTCCCCACATTTTGATCATAGTCACTCCATGTTGCTGTGTCATGTTGAGTCCCTCAATGCCACGACAGGTGCTTCCATATAACCTAAACAACATTGTAGCACATCCTTCCTATATGCCAAGCATAATTATGAACACATACAAGTACACCTGTTAAGTTAACCTCACTCTTGGTGCACATATTCTATACTGTGACTGATCTCCAGTTCAAAAATAAAAAGACAAAAAAAAGACATGGCTGAGTGAATGAAAATATATGAAACTGAGAAGGTCCTCTACCGTCACATCACCACACATGGAAGCCTATAGGTATACGA
This sequence comes from Oncorhynchus kisutch, assembly GCF_002021735.2. NCBI lineage: Eukaryota > Metazoa > Chordata > Actinopteri > Salmoniformes > Salmonidae > Oncorhynchus > Oncorhynchus kisutch. The sequence goes on from NC_034198.2 coordinate 10,773,266, forward strand.
ATGTAAGGATAGAAGATGTTGATAGAATCGTGCTCTGAGAAACATTTCCCCACTCATTAATTAAACATGTGCTCCAGAATATTATGTACTTTCTCAGGTGAAAAGAAACAACCTCAAACCTTGAAGATGTTGATGAGTGAACACAATGAGCTCAGTCAGTCGGTGTTGCTGTGAAGATCAGTTCACGGAAGAGGAGGGAAAGGCGGAGGAATGTTTACGACACTTACTGTCCTGCTGAGATCCCCTGTGGTTAGTCAGTGAGCTCTGGCCAGATGATCACGGAGATCATACCGTAAATGGTTGACACACGGGACGAGACCCGTAATCATCTGCGCAATCCACAATGGCACGAAAGCCTAAAACACACAGTGCTGGTTCTCACACGCACCAAAGGACATTGTAACATTAATCGACCAGACCATGGAAACCAACGAGTCACGAGTCATGAAGGCAGTCAAATTCCACGTGACGGTTTAGTCACTGTAATTAGGCTTCTCCAAGCTCTGATGGTCATTAGTAGCCTACCAAACTTGCTAACTGCCTGGTACTCAGGACTCTATTGTCCCTCTAATCACTCTGACATCAGTGCAAATGTCATTGAAATCTAATCGAATCAAACACTTCATGAGAGCCCATGAGCTCATGTTGCACAACATTTCTATAGGCTATTAAATTGCGCGAGAAAACAGACTGATGGCCTCTATTAAAAAGAGGAGAATCCCATCATCATTCTATAGGCTAGGCATACTATATTTATTTCTCAACTTTCCTAATATGAAGTAAATATTAAGCACATTGTTTATCTTTACAACAGGAGTATAGCCTACCTGGCAAGCATGAAAATGAACCACAGGAAACGCATCCTCCATTCGCTATTTAAGTGCAGATAATGGTCCATTATAAATCAAGACGATTTTCAGTCATGCATTATTTAGTATATTTAAAGACAATATTAAATCAAGAATAGTGATTGGTGACAATACTATCTTATCACTTGAATTATATATTATCACTGATCAATGATGCCCAGCTTAAGGCAAGAAACAATACCTGTTTTCTATTTTTTTCATCATAGTCGCATACCTCATGTCGACTAGCCCATAGGGCTATATGTTTTGAAAATAACATTAATCTGCTTTACAAGGGGTGTAGAGCCAAACTGGCATACATAAGCAGAACATGAGTTTCAAGTTTGGGGAAGATAATTTTCACCATAAAAATTCACCTTTATAATAAATGAATTACATGCATAATTGCATTTGCAGTCACTTTTGATAACGGTGTTTTCCGCTAATGGAACATTCATGCTTATAGCCTTCTACCATGTGCGCATCTGTCACGGTCGTCATAACGAGGAGACCAAGGCGCAGCGTGATAAGCGTACATTCTATTTATTTAAATGAATGGAACACTGAACAAAATAACAAAACGAACCGTGAAGCAAGTGCAAACAGGCAACTAAACGTAGAATAATAACCCACAAAACCAAAATGGAAAATGGCAACCTAAATAGGATCCTCAATCAGAGACCACGATAAACAGCTGCCTCTGATTTGGAACCAATTCAGGCCACCATAGACCTACATATACCTAGACATACTAAAACCCCATAGATATACAAAAACCCTAAACCAACCACCCTTGTCACACCCTGACCTAACCAAAATAATAAAGAAAACAAAGATAACTAAGGTCAGGGCGTGACAGTACCCCCCCCCCCTCCCCCTCCCCCAAAGGTGCGGACTCCCGAACTAAACCTATACGGGAGGGTCTGGGTGGGCATCTAACCTCGGTGGCGGCTCTGGTTCTGGACACCGCCCCCCTTCTTTACACTGAGTCTGCTCTTGTAGCACTGACCCGTGGATCATCGTCGGAGGCTCTGGACTGCGGATCCTTGCCGTAGGCCCCGGACTGGGGACCCTCGCTGTGTGGATCATTGCCAGATGTTCTGAACTGGGGACCGTCGCTGGAGACCTGGGACCGTCGCTGGAGGTTCCGGTCTGTGAACCGTCGCCAGAAGCTCTGTACTGGGTACTATCGCCGGACGCTCTGGACTGCCGAGGCGCACTGTAGGCCTGGTGCGTGGTGCCGGCAAGGTGACACGCACCTCAGGGCGAGTGCGGGAAGTAGGAACAGGGCGTACTGGCTGTAGGCCTGGTGCGTGGTGCCGGCACTGGTGGTACTGGGCTGGGGACACGCACCTCAGAGCGAGTGCGGGGAGCAGGCAGAGTACGTACTGGACTGTGGAGGCACACTGGAGGTCTGGAGTGTAGAGCTGACACAACCCGTCCTGGCTTGATGTTTATTTTCGCCCTGCAAATGCACATGCAAATGGTACCAAGAATATGCATATCCTTGCTTCAGAGCCTAAGCTACAAGGCAGTTAGATTTGGGTATGTAATTTTAAGCGAAAATTGAAAAAAAAGGGGCTAATCCTTAACCAGTTGGATTTAGGGGGCGCTATTTTAAATTTGATGAAAAACGTTCCCGTTTTAAACAAGATATTTTGTCACAAAAAGATGCTCGACTATGCATATAAAAAAGAAAGAAGACACTCTGACGTTTCCAAAACTGCAAAGATATTGTCTGAGTGCCACAGAACTGATGTTACAGGCGAAACCCAGATAAAAATCCAACCAGGAAGTGCCGCATTTTTTGAAACTGCCTCATGCCAATGACTCCTTATATGGCTGTGAATGAGCTACGAATGAGCTTACGTTTTCCCCACGGTGTCTACAGCATTGTGACGTCTTTTTAGGCATTTCCCTTGAAGAATGGCTGTAAGGGACCATATATGGCATGTGGTCACATGGTGTCTCCCGCGTAAAATACTGAGGTAGCCATTTTTCGCTTCTTATGAGAAACCAACTGCCTCGAAGGATATATTATCGAATATATTTGTTAAAAACACCTTGAGGATGGATCCTAAACAACGTTTGCCGTGTTTCTGTCGATATTATGTAGCTAATTTTGAAAAAAGTCTGATGTTATAGTTGTACCATTTTTCGGTCGATTTCTCAGCCAAGCATGTTGAAGAAACGGGAGCTTTTTCGACCTACAAAAATAATCTTTTTGGAAAAAAGGAACATTTGCTATCTAACTGGGATTCTCCTGAGTGAAAGCATCCGAAGTTCTTCAAAGGTAAATTATTTAATTTGGTTGCTTTTCATATTTTTGTGAAAATGTTGCCTGCTGCCAGCAGAGCCTAGCATAGCATTATGCCATGATAAACTTACACAAATGCTTGTCTAGCGTTGGCTGTAACGCATATTTTGAAAATCTGAGATGACAGTGTTGTTAACAAAAGGCTAAGCTTGTGTTTGTATATATTTATTTAATTTCATTTGCGATTTTCATGAATAGGAAAAGTTTAGAGTGGTATTTATGTCCGTTGCGTTATGCTAATGCGTTTGAGGCTATGATTACGCTCCCGGATACGGGTTTGCTCGTCGCAAAAGTTTAAGCCCCCAGAGGCCCATTCTCAGCTGAGAGTGTTCTAAGAACCACCTATTCTGTTGCATAAAACAACCATTTGATGCAATTACAGTAGTATAACAATCTTGCAATTTTACTCTCACAGTATACAATGTATTGCAACCCTGATTATGGTAGATGGCCTGCCTGGTCTTGTCGGTGCAGTTAATCTTTGGCAAAGATTATCTATATTCTGACAATATCGACTGACCGCTCTAACAATGGGAATAAATGTCCGCAAAAGAGGAAAGCAGTGTCACGACTTTCCCCCGAAGTCGGTCCCTCTCCTTGTTCGAGCGGCTCGAGCGGCATTCGGCAGTCGACATCACCGGCCTTCTAGCCATTGCGATCCACTTTTCACTTTCCATTTGTTTTGTCTTTGATTTACACACCTGGTGTCAATTCCCCAATTACATGTTCATTATTTAACCCTCTGTTTTCCCCATGGTTTTTGTGTTTGTTTGTTTATTTTAAGTTCTGTCCGTTGTTTGTAGGCCTGGTGTTACTCATTTCTGCTCTCCTGCGCCTGACTCCTCTGCACCAGCTATACCCAGATCCTTACAGAAACATGCACCCAAATATGGAGTCAGCAGGAGCAGACAACCCCCCTTTAGCGGTCGTGGAGCGTGTCCAGCAACATCTCGGTACCGCCATGGATCGCGTGCTGCAGACGATGGACCGATGGGAGAGAGGAGGAGTTCTGCCAGCTCCTCCACCGGCACCACTACAACAGCCCCCACCGTTCACCCTTCATCAGGTCCCAGTGGGATTTGGCTCGCACTCCCGAGGGAATATGATGGGACGGCTGCCGGATGCCAGGAGTTCCTACACCAGCTTGAACTCTATCTGGCGACCGTCCTCCATGCTCCTTCGGAACGTGAGAGCGTGTCCGCCCTCGTCTCCTGTCTCTCAGGGAAAGCCCTGGAGTGGGCCAACATCGTATTGGGGGAAGAAGAAGTGGTGTTGGACCATTACGCAGAGTTCATTCGCTTTCGGGCGGTTTTCGACCATCCGCCTGCGGGTAGAGCAGCGGGTGAATGTATGTTCCACTTGAGGCAGGGGACAAGGAGCGCTCAGGAGTTCGCCTTGGACTTCCGGACCCTGGCCGCCAGCTCGGGATGGAACGACTGGGCCCTGATCAATCATTACCGGTGCAGTCTGCGCGAGGACATCCATCGGGAGTTGGCCTGCAGGGATACCACTCTGACGTTTGACCAGCTGGTGGACCTGTCCATCCGTCTGGATAACCTGCTGGCTACCTGCGGACGTCTGGATCGGGGCCTGTCAGTTCCATCCCCGAGCACCACCGCTCAAACGCCCATGGAGTTGGGAGGTGCTGCGTTTAGGACGACCGGAGGAGGGGCCGTTCCCTGTACCATCTGTGGCCGCAGAGGGTGCTGGGGAGGTTCCTCTGGGAGTCAAGACAGCAGGCAGGGCACTGTCATGTCAACCCAGGTGAGTCGGCACCAGGCTCACTCAGTTTTCCCCGCATTCCCAGCATAAGGGGCTCGTAGATTCAGGCGCAGCTGGGAATTTTATTGACCGTTCATTTGCCCATAGTTTAGGGATTCCCCTTGTTCTTGTGGATATACCCTTCCATGTGCATGCCCTAGATAGTCGACCATTAGGGTCAGGGCTGATTAGGGAGGCCACTGCTCCACTGGGCATGGTTACACGGGAGGGACACAAGGAGATAATTATTTTTTTCCTTATTGATTCTCCTGCATTTCGCATGGTGTTGGGGGATACCCTGGTTGGCCTGTCATGATTCCACTATTGCGAGGCAACAGAGGGCTCTCACGAAAGTGCTCGGAAAGGTGTTTAGGGGTTTCTGTCAGTGCGACTATGGTGGAAAGTCCAGACCAGGTCTCCACCGTCCGCATTCCCTCTGAATATGCCGATCTGGCTCTCACCTTCTGTAAGAAGAAGGCAACTCAATTACCACCCCATCGATGGGGGGATGGGACGAGGGGAATGTGTGATAAATCACCTGGTAGACGCATCACTTCCCAGGAATCACGTGTATCCCCAGTCACAGAAGGAGACGGCGGCTATGGAAACATATGTCTCTGAATCCCTGGGGCAGGGGTACATTCGGCCCTCCACTTCACCTGCCTCCTCAGGTTTCTTTTTTGTGAAGATGAAGGATGGAGGTTTGCGCCCGTGCATTGACTATCGAGGTATCAACCAAATCCCTGTGAGGTACAGCTACCCACTGTGTTAGAGTCAATGCACTGGGCGTGCTTCAGTGTAGGGAGGCTAGCACTGGAGTAATATGATAATTCAAGTCAGGATTCTAGCAGACGTATTTAGCACTGAGTGAAGTTTATTCAGTGCTTTATCCGGGTAGCCAGAAAGTAGAGCATTGCAGTAGTAACAAAAGCATGGATTCATTTTTTTTGCATCATTTTTGGACAGAAAGTTTCTGATTTTTGCAATGTTACGTAGATGGAAAAAAATCTGTGCTTGAAACAGTCTTAATATGTTCGTCAAAAGTGAGATCAGTTTCCAGAGTAACGGTTCAGATTCAACATAAGATCTCTTTGTTTCTTGGGACCTAAAACAAGCATCTCTGTTTTGTCCGAGTTTAAAAGTAGAAAGTTTGCAGCCATCCACTTCCTTTTGTCTGAAACAAAGGCTTCTAGCGAGTGCAATTTTGGGGCTTCACCATGTTTCATTGAAATGTACAGCTGTGTGTCATCGGCATAGCAGTGAATGTTAACATTATGTTTTCGAATGACATCCCCAAGAGGTAAAATATATAATGAAAACAATAGTGGTCCTAAAACGGAACCTTGAGGAACACCGGCATTTACAGTTGATTTGTCAGAGGACAAACCATTCACAGAGAAACTGATATCTTTCCGACAGATAAGATCTAATCCAGGCCAGAACTTGTCCGTGTAGACCAATTTGGGTTTCCAATCTCTCCAAAAGAATGTGGTGATCGATGGTATCAAAAGCAGCACTTAAGGTCTAGGAGCACGAGGACAGATGCAGAGCCTCTGTCTGAATCCATTAAAAGGGCATTTACCACCTTCACAAGTGCAGGTGCTATGATGGGGTCTAAAACCAGACTGAAGCATTCCGTATACATTGTATGTCTTCAGGAAAGCAGTGTGTTGCTGCACAACCGCTTTTTCTAAAATCTTTGAGAGGAATGGAAGATTCGATATAGGCCGATAGTTTTTTATATTTTCTTGGTCAAGGTTTGGCTTTTTCAAGAGAGGCCTTATTACTGCTTCTTTTAGTGAGTTTGGTACACATCCCGTGGACCAGGTTCCCAGAATGCTAAGCCAGCCGCACGACACGGGGGAGCGGTCCATGGATCACACGCCCATACTTCCTTCCAGCCTCTTGCCTGTTGGCACCGGTGGTGTGGGCGTTACGAACAGAGAACACTTCCCCCAGTGTCCAGCTGGGCGTCTGTACATTCCGTCTGCTGTCCGCGACAGTTTGATCTATCGGGCCCACACGTCACCCTCCTCTGGTCATCCTGGCATCGGTTGGACGGTGCGTTGCCTGAGTGGGAAGTACCTGTGGTCCACCTTGGCCAAGGACATGACGGTTTATGTTTCCTCCTGCTCGGTGTGCGCCCAGTGCAAGGCCCCTAGGCACCTGCCCAGAGGGAAGATAAAGCCCTTACCCGCTCCACAGCGGCCGTGGTTGCACCTATCGGTGGATCTTCCTCCCTCCCAGGATTACACCACGATCCTGGTCATTGTGGATCGGTTCTCTAAGTCCTGCCGTCTCCTTCCTTTGCCCGGTCTCCCTATGGCCCTACAGACTGTTTACACAGGAGGGCTTTCACCCCGAGAGTAACGGGCAGGTGGAGAGAGTAAACCAGGATGTGGGCAGGTTTCTGTGGTCTATGGCCCTACAGACTGCGGAGGCTCTGTTTACACAGGGGCGCTTTCACCCCGAGAGTAAACCAGGATGTGGGTAGGTTTCTGCGGTCATATTGCCAGGATCGGCCGGGGGGAGTGGGCGGCGTTCATCCCCTAGGCAGAGATGGCCCAATACTCGCTCCTCCACTAACCTCTCTCCTTTCCAGTGCGTTCTGGGGTATCAGCCGGTTCTGGCACCTTGGCATCAGAGCCAGATCGAAGCCCCTGCGGTGGACGAATGGTTTAAGCGCTCAGAGGAGACCTGGGACAGAAGGTGAGCGCCGATCGCCACCGCAGTGAGGTGGACCGGGTCTGGCCTGAAACCTGCCCCTCCGTCTGCCCTGGAAGCTGCAAGGAGCCGCCAGTCTGCAAGGAGCCGCCGGTCAGCCAGGATCTGCCAGAGCCGTCTGTCAGCCAGAATCTGCCAGAGCCGCCATTCAGCCAGGATCTGCCAGAGCCGCCATTCAGCCAGAATCTGCCAGTGCCGTCAACCAGTCTGAGCTACCTCTCGGTCCTGAGCTACCCCTCGGTCCTGAGCTGCCCCTCGGTCCGGAGGAGTTTGTTTAGTCCAGTGGGGCCCTTTAGTAGGGTTGCCAGTCCAAGGTCGGTGGCGAGGGTTGCCGTTCCTAGGAGGAGACTAAAGCGGACAAAGACTATGGTGGAGTGGGGTCCACGTCCTGCGCCAGAGCCGCCACCACAGACAGATGCCCACCCAGACCCTCCCCTATAGGTTCAGGTTTTGCTGCCGGAGTCCACACCTTGGCCTGATATGGTTCTCAATCAGAGGCAGGTGTTGGTCAATGTCTCTGATTGGGAACCATATTTAGGTAGCCTGTTTTGTGTTGGGTTTTGTGGGTGGTTGTTTCCTGTCTTCTGTCTTTGTGTCTATGCACCAGATAGGACTGTTTCGGTTTTTCACATTTGTTGTTTTGGTATTTTGTAGTGTTCACGTTTATGGTCTTTATTAAACATGTTGAACTCTAACCACGCTGCGCTTTGGTCCGATCCTTCGTCCACAGAAGAAAACAGACACAAGAACACAGACATTTTCCATACACTCAAAAAGCTTATTTCTCTCACATTTTGTGCACAAATTTGTTTACATCCCTGTCAGTGAGCATTTCTCCTTTGCCAAGATAATCCATCCACCTGACAGATATGGCATATCAAGAAGCTGATTAAACAGCAAGATCATTACACAGGTGCCGCTTGTGCTGGGGACAATAAAAGGCCACCCTAAAATGTGCAGTTTCATTTTCAGCCCGATCAGAAACATTGTGGTCAGAATCTTATTCCCTAAATGGCATCACTGATGTGTGGTACTATTCCACGATAAGGATTTCATCTTACTTCTATCCATTTAGATCCTGTTCGCGAAACACACATTTGTATTTGCTCCATAAATGTATAGTCTACAGAAGAGAACTGTTTTACACACCCTTTATAGATGAGAAAATTGTGGACTACCTTCCTGTAATGTCAACCATCCAAATAAATAATTTCAGGGTCCTTTCGTCCTTTTTGTCCTTGTAACACTTATTGTCCCAGCTGATCATCATCACATATGGCTTATCTACAGTGTATTCATAGGTTACACAACTTGTAGGGTATTTGATGAAAACATAGTAAAGTATAACTTTTCCATGGTACAAAATTACATTATCACATTGACAACCCACGCTCGCTGGAGAAAGTTTTGCCCTGGTTTGGAAATGACATCTCGCATAATTTCCTTATTCTAAAACTGTTAATCATTTAACGAGTTAGTAATTTTGAAAATGTAGGCCATATATGTATGCTAATCATATGGAAAAAAATTGACATTTTGATAGCGGCACACATCAATATCTATTGGAACCTGGAAATTATATTGAAGATGTTTTTTTATAAATAAAGAGAGAGAGTGACGAAAGAGAGAGAGAGACATAGGGAGTTCAGGTCACTAGGGTCATTCCCCCCTGCCTCACACTCCCACAGGTGGCCTGCATGTTTGCCTGTGGCCTGTGGAGTATGGGTTGCCCTGTGACGGTCGTTGCTAACCCTCGCCATATGGTAATGTAGAGAAATATGTCTAAATACACACGCAAATAAAAGCCCCCATGGAACATTGACTGAACTGCCTGCCTTCCCCTGAGTAATCTCCAGCGCTGCTTAGCAGAGGGTAGACCTTCTCCCTCACATCTCTTTCTCCCTTTCTTCCCTCCATTTTTAACTCTCCAAGTACGTTTGCTATTTTCCCCTGTTTCCTACAGGTGACAGAAACTGAGGTAGCAGGGTAAAATGCATTGTGTGAGTCATATTCCCCAATATAGCCAGGTAATAGATGGTGCAAAAGTAAACCGACTGGTGCGCAACTACGGGGCGAAACAGATGGGGTTTGCTTAGATTGTTGACAACACGTAAACTCTATTTTGTCTCCAAATGTTTATTGAAAACATAAATATATTTGCACAATTAGCAGTTGTTGTCTCTCAAGTAGTCTAGTCTACTCTAGTCTAGGCATATTGTAGGTCTATGGTGGCCTGGATTGGTTCCCAATCAGAGGCAGCTGTTTATCGTTGTCATTTTCCAGTTTGGTTCGTGGGTTATTGTCTATGTGATGTTGCATGTTAGCACTCAGTTGCTATAGTGGTCACAGTTAGTTAGTTTAGTGTACTTTGTGGTTTTTTCGTCTTTAATTAAAAGTATGTATTCACACCAAGCTGCGCTTTGGTCTCCTCAATACGACGATTGTGACAAGAACAAGATAAAACTAGCTGAAACAAGCCACCTATGATTCCCCACATGGCAGCTTCTTGTAATTGTTGTTAGCTATCTAACCGTTCAGAATCATAACAACGCAGGGTCTCCATCCACATTGATTGCGAGCTCATCAAGTTTGACTTTGTCAACCAACCCGTCTATATAGGCAGGTCCGAAGATATAAGCATGGGTGGAAAGAATACTGTAAAATCCTACTCAAGTAGAAGTACTGTTACTTTAATGAAATGGTAATCAAGTAGAAGTAAAAGTACTGGAGTTAAAAACTACTCAAGTACAAGTAAAGAGTAGCACATTTAAAAAGTTCTCAGAGTAAAAGTTACTAAGTTACTTCTAAAATAATTAGCTTTTTCAATTGTGATGGTTATTTTTATTCTCCTTTTACAAGAATGGAAGTTCATGTGAAAAGAGTGTGACAATTGAATGCAGGCTTCACAAACAAATGCATATCAATTTTTTTTAAACTTTTCTATATACTACTGTTGATGTAATATTGTTTACATGTAATGCTTGACAGGCTAAATGTTCCATAAAACACCAGAAAATAACCAACAAGTTAAGATCCAGCACAGCTGATTTTAATATTAAATCTTCAACTTCACATACACAAATGTTCAAAGGAATGTTCAAAAAGTATATATTTTTTGGAACTACCTATCGAACACTTCACTTCGCTCTGAATTTGCCATTCAGTTTCAGTAGGAGCTGGTTTTCTAAGTTAATTGAGTCTATCCTGGCTTGCTTTGCAGTGAAGAGCAGTCCAGCACAGCTAAAAAGACGCTCACAGGCGGCAGATGTAGGCCTGTGTTGAGTTTGAGGGACAACGTCTTTATGTACTGAAACAAATGAAGTAAATCCATTTTGTCTGATGGACTAGCAAGATGCCCATCTAACTCCCCTGTACCTTTTGACTGTTCGGTTGTCAGTGATGAAAAGAAATCCTCTTCATCAGATGAATGCTGCCTTAGATGCTCAGTCTCGTCCTGTGTGATTGTGCCAAGATGATTCTTCAGGTATGCCAAACCTTTACATTGGAAACAACACAACATTCACATATTCAGTGTTTCAGCAAACTCTGTTGTAATGTGGCTGGCAACACAATCGTATTATTGGCGTTGCAATTGCTCTGACACAGACTTCCACACTGTGTCAGAGTTATTCCACACTGTGTCAGAGTTATTCTCAGATACTGAGATTGATTTGAGTTGTTCAAATACATTCAGACCTAACACATTCTCTAATGCTGGGGTGAGTCCATGTCTGTCTGTACCCAAACATAGTTATATGCAAAGGTTATTGTCCAGCACCTGTAATGCAACTTAAATAATGAAAAAAATAAAAACATTAAAAAACAATTAATGAATAGACTCAAAGACCAAAAGATAAACACGAAATCATACCGGCTGCGATGACATCAGCTTTGTCAGTCCAAGACGTCTTGAACTTGGGCAGACGGATTGCAGCAGCAATAAGCTGTGGCTCCTCCCTTATTTCTCCAAAACGCTTTTGGAGACCATTCTGAATGGCTCTGATAAGTGGTAGGCACATTTGGCAAGATGCTTCCAGCCTTTGAAGTTTTGTTTTTAGTAAGAAGATCACTGGCAGCAGCCACCCCATATGCATGTTGGTCTCAGACTGTAGAATGTTCAAAGCTGAGACCAAAGGCTTCATCACTTTGCAGTACTCATTCAAGAAGGACATTTCTGCCGGGCTCAGTCTGAAAGATTAAGGTAAATGTAATACCTCTTAGAATTATAACATTTCATGGACAGTAAATATTACTGTCGTAGGAAAACATAACATTGATTCAAATAATTGCTACTCACATTTTCACTTCTAATTCGTCACACACATTTCTTATGGCATCCTCCCCCTTCTCTTGTATGATACGTGTGATCCTCTCCACAGCCAGGTAAGTTGAGTTCCAATGTGTTTGATTTGGACGGATCAACTGCAGTTTGCACTCATTCTCTACAACTTACAGTTGACCGCCCCGTTTTATTCCACATGTCATTTGGCAAAAGACCACCTGGACAACCTTTTGTAGCCATCAACATTTGGTCCTGGCAAAGCAGAATATGTTGTTGCAATGAGGTTCAGCAGGTGACATGCACACCGTTGATGCTGAGGGAGTTGATATTCTAGGCCACTGTCATTTTCCAGGATGGAATAGGTGTCTTGGTATTCAACCTGCTCTGCTGGCTCTTCAGCATCTGAGCCTCGGTCTGCTGACCTGACTGCCTGGCTCTGCTCACCAAAAACATTGAATGCTTTGATGACGTTTTATCCACTGTCTGTTGTGGTTCTTACCACTTTCTCCCTGATCCTGTATGCACAATGGATGTCATCGAGGGCACCAGCAAGCACATCAAATGTGTGGGAACCTCTCAATCTCTTGCAAGCGAGTGCAACAGAATGTCTCACCAGAGTTTCTTAATCTATCCAGTGACATGTTTTTATTTTTTATTTGATTTATTTAACCTTTATTTAACTAGGTAGGCCAGTTGAGAACAAGTTCTGTTTTACTACCGCGACCTGGCAAAGATAAAGCAAAGCAGTGCGACAAAAACAACAACACAGAGTTACACATGGGATAAATAAACATACAGTCAATAACACAATAGAAAAATCTATATAGAGTGTGTGCAAATGTAGTAAGATTAGGGAGGTAAGGCAATAAATAGGCCATAGTGGCGAAATAATAATTTAAATTGTTCATTAACACTGGAGTGATAGATGTGCAGATGATGATGTGCAAAAGAGCACAAATAAATAACAATATGGGGATGAGGTAGTTGGGTGGGCTATTTACAGATGGGCTGTGTACAGGTGCAGTGATCGGTAAGCTGCTTCAAGTTAGTTCAGTTTTTGATTTGTTAAAAAAGTTGGAAATATCCAATAAATGTCGTTCCACTTCATGACTGTGTCCCACTTGTTGTTGATTCTTCACAAAAAAATACTATATCTTTATGTTTGAAGCCTGAAATGTGGCAAAAGGTCGCAAAGTTCAAGGGGGCCGAATACTTTCGCAAGGCACTGTACCTGCTGGAGCGCGTGCTACGGGTGGGTGTTGTTATGGTGACCAGTGAGCTGAGGTAAGGCGGGGCTTTACCTAGCAAAGATGACCTGGAGTCAATGGGTTTGGCGAATAATATGAAGCGAGGGCCAGCCAACGAGAGAATACAGGTCGCAGTGGTGGGTAATATATGGTGTTTTGGTGACAAAACGGATGGCACTGTGATGGACTACATCCAGTTGCTGAGTAATTTGGAGGCTATTTTGTCAAGGATCGGTAGAATAGTCAGTTTTGCATGGGTATGTTTAGCAGAATGAGTGAAGGAGACTTTCTTGTGAAATAGGAAGCCAATTCTAGATGGGAGATGCTTAATGTGAGTCTGGAAGGAAAGTTTACAGTCTAACCAGACACCTAGGTATTTGTAGTTCTCCACATATTTTTAGCCAGAACCGTCCAGAGTAGTGATGCTGGTCGGGCAGGTGCGCCCAACTAGGTTAAAGAGCATGCATTTAGTTTTGCGAGCATTTAAGTGCAGTTGGAGGCCACGGAAGGAGTGTTGTTTGGCATTGAAGCTCGTTTGGATGTTTGTTAACACTGTGTCCAAAGAAGGGCCAGAAGAATACAGAATGGTGTCATCTGCGTAGAGGTGGATCAGAGAATCACCAGCAGCAAGAGCGACATCATTGATATATACAGATAAAAGAGTCGGCCCGAGAATTTAACCCTGTGGCACCCCCATAGAGACTGCCAGAGGTCCGGCCAACAGGCCCTCTGATTTGACACACTGTGACCCCAATTTGACATGTGACCCTGATGTAACTCGTTTGATGAGCTGTCCAACAATCAGTGGTGGTGGCAACATAATTTACCCTGCCAAGGTGTGCCATAACTGAGTTCTTCATGTAATTGGCAGCTTCATGTATTCGTGAATGAACAGTAGGTCTGGAGATGACTTTGCATTGAGGTTGCAGGTTGGTTACCAACTCTTTAAAAGCTGGTTGTTCGACCACAGAGAATGGCTGTTGGCCTTCACAGATCAAATTAATGACAAGCGTGTCAACGGTTGCCTGTGAGACACACCTGGCTCCTCCCACTGCGATAATTTTAGACATCTTTGCTTGCAAGTTGAAGAGGGGTTTGATAGTTCCTTGGTTTGTTTGTTTGTTTGTGGTTGCAGAGGTGAACATATTGTAGTTTGTCATCTTTAATGGATGTTTCCTCTGTTGGCAAAATGTGTATAGCCTGACCAGTTTGGTTGTATACAAATTAACTTAAACCAGCACATAAAGTGCAATCTGTAAGTATTTGGGCAATGACAACATTTTTGTTTTAGCTCTGTAGTCCAGCACATTGGATTTTAAAATATACAATGACAATGGGGTTAAAGTGCAGACTGTCAGCTATAAGAAGGTGTTTATATTCATATCAAATTAACAATTTAGAAATTACAGCATGTTTTGAATAATGTCACTGTCCAAATACATACGGATGTTGGGGAATATTGTTCTTTCTTTTCCCAAGTTATAAGAACTATAGTTTTACCAAACATGATTTTGGACTATTATTCGAAACTCAGTAATCCAACCAGGTATTGCTAGGTAATAAGCAATCAAAAAAAGATAATGCACATACCTAAAAATCTCAGGTCTCAAAATGACTTATTTATTTTATCATCAAAGATTTCACTTTTAGCTATCCCCAACAACTGACATTATGTGGATGGCTAGCTACTAGCCACCGTAATGTCAATGCGGTAGTAGCCCGCACTAGCTAGCAACAGGATGAGCTAGCTAACCTTAGCATTATGCTAAAGATTGAATGCAACTGGCTAGTAGAAACACTTTGTTTGCTAAATTACATAGCCTACACAATAAACGCCATTCATGGCCATAAAATATATTTATAACTTTACTTTTTGTACCATTACATGTTTCCTCAAGTTTGATGCAGAGTTTTTGTAGGCAGCCACCCCCATCACATCTTGGGTAAGCAGAGCTTACATTCCATAATTGGGTTATTATGCAACTTTGGGCACTTTGGCCGTGCAAACTTTCTGAAATTGAAACTTATTCAAACACCATTTTACCAGTATTGTACTTTGATTTGTCCAGAAAATATATATCTGATAATGGCTACTATTCAGGAATGTATATATTTTTGTCATTTTTCCCAGACAGCCATATTTCCATCACATCATTAAAGATCCATTTTAGTTGAAAATGAAATATCATACAATTGATTTATAACTGATTTCTTATACATTTGTAAATGAACTTGTATTGAATATTATTAAGTGATTTTTAAGGTTTTCCTAATATTAATAATTCAACACAACGCCTGAATGTATGAACTTGCCTCGGTGACAGCTGAAAGTATTTATTTCTCATGAAAAATAACCAACCTTTTTGTGAGATTATGATAACAACCATATGATTTCCATATCTAAAACAAATAAATGTATGTAAATTATACATAATATACTCATTTACCTCAAAAATATGGGTTGTGATGGAAATGACAAGGTGTGGTGTTTTAAATGAAAACAATATTTTATTGCAAACATTTTGAACAACAACCATTGTTAAAGATTTCATTAATATAAGACAAAGTAAGATTCCAAAAAATTGGAACTTGACTATACTTAGATGCTACAAATAGAAATTCTAGCACAGATATAGAGGGAAGATGTCACGACTCCTTGTTCAGGCAGCGTTCGGCATTCGACATCACCGGCCTTCTAGCCATCGCCGATCCACTTTTCATTTTCCATTTGTTTTACACACCTGGTTTCAATCCCCCAATTACTTGTTCATTATTTAACCCTCTGTTCCCCTATGTTTGTTTGTTTGTAATACGGTCCGTTATGTGGGCTCACTTTATTGTAATGTATTTGTCTTTTTTTGAGTAATTACGTTTATTTACTCATATCTGCTGTCCTGTGCCTGACTCCTCTACACAAGCTACACACAGACCTCATTACAGAATGACTCACCAACAATGGAGTCAGCATAAACAGATGCCCTCCCTGTGGCGATAGAGGAGCGCGTCCAGCAGCAACCGACCATGTTGCAACGTCTGGGCACCGCCATGGATCGCGTGCTGCAGACGATGGATCGCTGGGAGAGAAGAGGAGGTCATCCAGCGTCTCCACCAGCCCCACTACAGCAGGCCCCACTGTCCACCCCTTCTTCACTTGGTCCCAGCGGGATTCGGCTCGTGCTCCCGAGGGAGTAGGATGGGACGGCTGCCGGATGCCAGGGGTTCCTACTCCAGCTGGAGCTCAACCTGGCGACCATCCACCCGGCTCCTTCGGGACGTGAGAGTGTGTCCGCCCTCGTCTCCTACCTCTCAGGCAAAGCCCTGGAGTGAAGGAGAAGCGGCGTTTGACCATTACGCAGAGTCCACCCACTGCTTTCTGGCAGTTTTCAACTACCCGCCTGAGGGTCGAGAGGCGAACATCTGAGGCAGGAGCGCGCAGAATTTCACATTGGCCTTCCGGACCCTGGCCGCCAGAGCGGGATGGAACGACAGGGCCCTGATCGATCACTACCGACGCAGTCTGTGCGAGACGTCCGTTGGGAGTTGGCCTGCCGAGACACCACCCTCACGTTGGACCAGCTGGTGGACCTGTTCATCTGGCTGGACAACCTGCTGGCTACCCGTGGACGTCCGGATCGGGGCCTTCAGTTACATCCCACAGCACCTCTTCTCCAACGCCCATGGAGCTGGGAGGTGCTGCAATTAGGGCGACCAGAGGAGGGGCCATTCCTTGCACCATCTGTGGCCGCAGAGTGCACTCTGCTGGTCGGTGCTGGGGGGGTTCCTCTGGGAGTCGAGGCAGCAGGCAGGACACTGTCGTGTCACCCCAGGTGAGTCGGCACCAGGCTCACTCAGAGCCCCCTGTTGCTCACATGTTTTTGTTTGTACATTTTCCTGAGTTTTCCCCGCATTCCCAGCATATGGGGCTCGTAGATTCAGGCGCAGCTGGGAATTTTATTGACCGTTCATTTGCCCATAGTTTAGGGATTCCCCTTGTTCCTGTGCCCTTCCCTGTGCACGCCCTAGATAGTCAACCATTAGGGTCAGGGCTGATTAGGGAGGCCACCGCTCGACTAAGCATGGTTACGCAGGAGGGTCACAAGGAGAGAATCAGTCTCTTCCTTATTGATTCTCCTGCGTTTCCCGTGGTGCTGGGCCTACCCAGGTTGGCCTATCATGACCCTACTATTTTGTGGCAACAGAGGGCTCTCAAGGGGTGGTCACGAAAGTGCTCAGGGAGGTGTGTAAAGGTTTCCATCGGTGCGACTACAGTGGAAAGTCCAGACCAGGTCTCCACCGTGCACATCCCCTCAGAATATGCCGATTTGGCTCTCGCCTTCTGTAAGAAGAAGGAGACTCAATCACCACCCCATCGACTGTAGGATTGTGCGATAAATCTCCTGGTAGACGCAGCACTTCCGAGGAGACGGCGTCTATGGAAACATATGTCTCCGAATTCGGCCCTCCACTTCACCTGCCTCCTCGAGTTTATTTTTTGTGAAGAAGAAGGATGGAGGTCTGCGCCCGTGCATTGACTATTGGGGTATCAATTAGATCACTGAGGTACAGCTACCCGCTGCCTCTCATCGCCAGTGCGATCGAGTCAATGCACAGGGCGCTACTTCACAAAATTGGATGTCAGTGGGCTTACAACCTGGTGCGTATCCGGGAGGGGGACGAGTGGAAGACGGCATTTAGTACCACCTCAGGGCACTATGAGTATCTCGTCATGCCGTACGGGTTGATGAATGCTCCATCAGTCTTCCAGGCCTTTGTTGACGAGATTTTCCGGGACCTGCATGGGCAGGGTGTAGTGGTGTATATCGACTACATTCTGAAATACTCCACTACACGTGTCTAGGATGTGTCCCTGGTGCGCATGGTGCTTGGTCGACTGTTGGAGCATGACCTGTACTTCAAGGCTGAGAAATGTCTGTTCTTCCAACTGTCCATCTCCTTCCTAGGGTACCGCATTTCCACTTCAGGGGTGGAGATGGAGAGTGACCGCATTTCAGTCGTGCGTTATTGGCCGACTCCCACCAGGGTAAAGGAAGTGCAGCGGTTTCTATGGTTTGCCAACTACTACCGGAGGTTTATCAGGGGTTTTGGTCAGGTAGCAGCTCCCATTACCTCACTGCTGAAAGGGGGACCGGTTTGGCTGCAGTGGTCGGCTGGGGGACCGGGTCTGGCTCTCGACCCGAAACCTGCCCTGCCGGAAGCTGGGTCCGCGGTTTGTGGGGCCATTCAAAGTTCTGGGGAGATTGAATGAGGTATGCTACAGGTTACAGCTTCCCCCAGATTACCATATTAATCACTTGTTCAATGTGTCTCTCCTCAGGCCGGTGGTGGCTGGTCCACTCTAGGAGTCTGAGGTGCGGGAGGTTCCTCCGCCCCCTCCGGACATCGAGGAGCCCCGACGTATGCTGTTCGAGCCATCCTGGACTCGAGGCGTCGGGCGAGGGGCCTTCAGTACCTCGTGGAGTGGGAGGGGTACGGTCCGGAGGAGAGATGCTGGGTGTCGGTGGAGGACGTCTTGGACCCTCCGTTTCTGCGGGAGTTCCACCGTCTCCATCTGGATCGCCCTTCGCCTCGTCTTCCGGGTTGTCCCCGCGGTCGGTGTCGGTGCGCTGCTGGAGCCGCACATCAAGGGGGGATATTGTCATGACTTCCGCTAAAGTTGGTCCCTCTCCTTGTTCGAGTGGCGTTCGGCGTCACCGGCCTTCTAGCCATCGCCGATCCACTTTTAATTTTCCATTAGTTTTGTCTTTGTCTTTACATACCATGTTTGTATGTAATACGGTCCGTTATGTGGGCTCGCTTTATAGTATCGTATTTGTCTATTTTTGAGTAATTACGTTTATATACTCATCTGCTGTCCTGCGCCTGACTCCTCTACACAAGCTACACACAGACCTCATTACAGAATAGTTCATTGAGAGCTACACATGTTTTATTTAATGTATGATGTTATGCCCTGCTTTGTATGAACTGTATAGTGAGTTTACAAGTGTATCTAAGGCTTAGAAAGAGCGCTAAGTTCCTCCCAGACCAAGGCATCCAGCTCCATGTGCCTTCTGCAGTGTGCCACACCTTTTTATTTTACTGTCAAATGTACAGTGAACTTCTACATGTTTCCCTCTTTGTTTTTCTTCTATCTCTCTCTTCAGCTTTGTTTTTCCACTGAAACCACCATGTCTGCTCACCAGCATCAAAGTCAGATGTTTTAAGCTCTTTTGCTTGACAAAGGGAGCACTCTCTATACATGCACTCTTCAGGTTCTCACAGCACAAAGACTCAAAAGCTTTCTCAATGTTGCTGCAGCTGATCACTTTGTGATACTGTAGTTTGTCCACCATGAAGATGTAGATGTTTTGCAAAGGCATGTGTCCCTATCTTGGCTGCTGGCTTCCAAAAAGGACGTCTTTTGCAGAATTCACAGTAGGAAATTTGAATATCTGAATATTCCCTTTTAAACTTCTGATAAAGGTTCTGAATTGTGCCATTCAAGAAGCGCTTCTGCTTTTTCTTCTTGTTCCTCGTTACTGTGTCCTTTTTCCCTGTTGTTGCTCTACTGTTGACATCATGTTCATGGAATCTAGTGATTTCCTCTTCTGTGGCAGTGCTAATTCTGTTATACTGATTTTTCCTGGAGTATTGAAGACTTGATGGCCTGTTTTCATTTGCCCTCATTGCTTTGGCTGAAAATCCAAATTCTCTGTTTGTGGCTTTGACCAGGCCACACTTTCGCAGGATGTTTCCTCTGAGCATTTTTGAAGCCACTTGTTTGTCCTTGGCACTACACATTTTTTAATACTTTTGTTTTAACTCTGCAATGATGGCATTTTGAGACAATAAAATCCTCAAGTTTTTCGGAGTTCCCTTCATTTGCTGTTTTATCTTTGGGGAATCTTGTCTCTCCATTTCGTTCATCAGTCGATCGTACCTTTTTTTTGTATTTCTCAGCTTTCCATAAAGCATTATCAAGTTTGACGTTTGTCATACTAAGATCTCTGTATGCTTTTGAGCAACCTCTTCCAGCAAGTATTCGACTTCTCATTCCTGTTGCAGATGATGAGGAATGGGTATCAGGGTGTGCATCAGGGGCAGGGGAAGGTACTGTATGTTAACCTCATGTTCTGGCTGCAAGTCATCTGGTGACTGAGGTGGTGTGTTGCCTGATAAGTAGGTCTCCATTGCGACTGTTCTCTTTAAAGTCTGTCTTCTATTCTGTTGGTTACATTTCCATTGCCTTCTCTTGTTGATTTGTTCTCGCTTTGTAAGCTCAGAGAATCTTTTTTCTTCCAGTATCTCTCCCTGTCTTTTTGCAGGTGTTCCTGGTATCGTATAGGATAATATTTTTATTTTGTTTCTACATGTCTGTGACCTCTGTGCTGTTTTATGTGGCATCTTCTAAGAATAAAGACAAATACTACTTAGTTTTCAACTTGTGCACACCTTGAAGCATTTTCTAGATTCAATTCATGTAAAACGTGGTTAAATAATCCTAACGTTTTAAAAAAGTAAAGTCAAAACGAGTAAGATAATGGATTTCTGTCATTTCTACCAAAAATTATGTTTGTGATGGAAATGACTGTGATGGAAATGACACTTCTACAGTTTCTGGAGAAAATTGACAGACTGCTTAGCATGATTTGGTTAGTATTACAGCTAGCATATCGTTTAGACTAAATATATACAATTTAAAAAAGTTCTACCACAAATTAAAGAAATTATAGCCTGTTTGGAAATGACTGACGATTGTAATATTTACCTCTGGACATCACATCTGGAACAACTGTCCACTGCAACCATGTGCTTCAGTGTCACAATATGTTTCCATGGTAACTAAATTAACATTCTCTTAAATACTTTTTTAATGAGGAATTTGTCTTCAGTGGTAGAAATGACGCCACTCCCAAAGGACAGGTATATTTTGTCTAAAAAACAATATCAAGGCCATACTCACAATAAATATTGATATAGATTTGATTTAATTGACTCTTTCTGTAGTACATAACATTATACAATGTGTAATTATTCATGTTTTCTCATAGAAAAACATAGTAGAAGCTTAAAAGTCTGGGTCAGGGACAAGGGCAAAAATACTTGATAAAGAGGTGTTTAAAAAAGCATGGTGTGATTCCATGGTCAGATTCCATACAAATGTATTTTTTTAAATATTTTTTATTAAAAAAACAAAATTGACCCGAGGACATAGAGGTGCCCGTAGTTGCAGAATCTCTGCTTGAAGCTGAAGTGTTCTTTGAGATGCGGCCAGGGATTTCCTTCCTCGTGGTCTTCAGAAGACCTGGCCACTGGCTCTGTCTCTGTGTGTGTCTGTATTGTCTCCTGAACCTGCTCAAACTCGTTAGGCTCTGTTTATTTTTCATGGCATGTAGCTACCTTTTTTTTCCTGTTAGAAAATCCTGCAACCGATCATCATTTGATTTGCATACACAGCTGTGATTGGGCCGTTTTGTCGTGATGTGTGAAATTGAGTAGTATTGGTCCATCTGGTCCTGTTACTTGTCACTGACAAACAAGTGAACAGTTCTAGCTGCTTCATTCAAAATGTACACTTAAGTTAAAGTACAGCCTTTGAAAAATACTGGAAAAAAGTACAAGTATACAGAAAAGCTACTCAATTACAGGAACGTGAGTAGCTGTAATTCATTACTTCCACCCCTGGATATAAGGTACGGAGATTAATATAAAGCATGTTGTGAGATGTTTGGTGAGCTCCTTCTCTATGTCATAATGGTACATCCTATCCATCATGTTCTGCTGTGAAATAGGCTCAGAAACAGAGGAATAGGGTGACGTTTGTGTGTGTGTGTGTGTGTCCATGTTTGTGCGTGCATGACTGCGTGTGCAATATGTGTCCATCTATCTAGCACAGTACAGCAAAGGTACAGTAACATTGTGATCCTCGTATCGTACGGTGAGTCTTTTGGAGCCTTCATCCTGCACAGCTGTGCTTTTTGCATAACGACTAACAAAGGTGAGCACAGGACGCTGTGTTCCCCCCCCCACACACACACTCTCTCTCTCTGGCAGAGTCAGAGGGGGGATCAGGACATAGATATCACTGATGGCTGACCTTTTTACACCGGGTGTGCGTTCGTACAAGGCCATCTCCTTCCCCACACCCCGTCCCTAGCTGGGAGAATGGTCTGGCTGGTTCTCTGTGTGCTGATCAGTGGTTGTACTATTCAGGGTTGTGATATTCACCAGCTGGACACTGTTTCCTCTGACACATTGGTGCGGCTGGCTTCCTGGAAACTCTTAAGGATCAGACCCTTTTACATTTTTTTTTGCCTAAAATGACATACCCAAATCTAACTGCCTGTTGCACAGGTCCTGAAGCAAGGATATGCATATTATTGGTACCATTTGAAAGGAAACACTTTGAAGTTTGTGGAAATGTGAAAGGAATCTAGGAGAATATAACACAATAGATCTGGTAGAAGATAATACAAAGAAAAACACTTTTTTTTTGTATTATTCTTTTTAGCATCATATTTGAAATGCAAGAGAAAGGCCATCATTTATTATTCCAGCCCAGGTGCAACTTAAATTCTGGCCACTAGATGTGCAAAGTTTCAGACTGATCCAATGAAACATTGTATTTCTGTTCAAAATGTGGTATCAAGACTGCCAAAATGCACCTAATTTGTTTATTAATAACTTTTCATGTTCAAAACTCTCATCAAGCAATAGCATGGCATTATTTCACAGTAATAGCTACTGTAAATTGGACAGTACAATTAGATTAACAGGAATTTAAGTTTCTGCCAATTAAGTGTCCTCATTAGTTGAGGTCACTGAGTTGGAATTGAAATAGTTGTGGTCACAGAGTTGGAGTTGGAGTTGAAAGCGATAGATCTCAATGTATCTATCTATCTAGGCTAACTGATGGTCATTTTGTCTAAAACTGCCTGTTTAGCTGAAGTTTCTGACGCAAATCTACCATTTATTTAATTGTATTATTTAACCCTTATTTACCAGGTAAGTTGACTGTGAGCACATTCTCATTTTACAGCAATGACCTGGGGAATAGTTACAGGGGAGAGCAGATGAATGAGCCAATTGTAAGCTGGGGATGATTAGGTGGCCATGAAGGCCAGATTGGGAATTTAGCCAGGGCATCAGGGTTAACACTCCTACTCTTACAATAAGTGCCATGGGATCTTTAGTGGCCACAGAGAGTCTAGACACCAATTTAACATCCCCCTTTTTTTTTTTTTTTTTTTTTTAATTCCACCTTTATTTAACCAGGTAGGCTAGTTGAGAACAAGTTCTCATTTGCAACTGCGACCTGGCCAAGATAAAGCATAGCAGTGTGAGCAGAAAACAAAGAGTTACACATGGAGTAAACAATTAACAAGTCAATAACACAGTAGAAACCAAAGGGGGAGTCTATATACAATGTGTGCAAAAGGCATGAGGAGGTAGGCAAATAATTACAATTTTGCAGATTAACACTGGAGTGATGAATGATCAGATGGTCATGTACAGGTAGAGATATTGGTGTGCAAAAGAGCAGAAAAGTAAATAAATAAAAACAGTATGGGGATGAGGTAGGTGAGAAAGGGTGGGCTATTTACCAATAGACTATGTACAGCTGCAGCGATCGGTTAGCCGCTCAGATAGCTGATGTTTGAAGTTGGTGAGGGAGATAAAAGTCTCCAACTTCAGCGATTTTTGCAATTCGTTCCAGTCACAGGCAGCAGAGTACTGGAACGAAAGGCGGCCAAATGAGGTGTTGGCTTTAGGGATGATCAGTGAGATACACCTGCTGGAGCGCGTGCTACGGATGGGTGTTGCCATCGTGACCAGTGAGCTGAGATAAGGCGGAGCTTTACCTAGCATGGACTTGTAGATGACCTGGAGCCAGTGGGTCTGGCGACGAATATGTAGCGAGGGCCAGCCGACTAGAGCATACAAGTCGCAGTGGTGGGTGGTATAAGGTGCTTTAGTGACGAAACGGATGGCACTGTGATAGACTGCACCCCTACACAGGGCAATGTCCCCAATCACTGCCCTGGGGCATTGGGATATTTTTTTTTTTTTTGACCAGATGAAAGGGTGCATGCTACTGGCCCTCCAACACCACTTCCAGCAGCATCTGGTCTCCAATCCAGGGACTGACCAGGACCAACCCTGCTTAGCCTCAGAAGCAAGCCAGCAGTGGGATGCAGGGTGGTATAAGCTTAGTTTTCTATTCACCCAAGTTCACCCATATTAATTCCTCCTTGACATTTCAAGCTTAGTCATAAAAAGTTCCATCCATTACCTATGTACTGTATGCATATTTACATAACATTCATATGTCCTTCAATCAGCTGCAGAGAGGTGGGTTTACAGCTAAACCTGTTTTTCAGGGTTTCCTATGAATTAGGAACTCACCTGAAAAAAAAAACTAATGTTTAAGGTCAGATACAGTACGCTAGCCTCAATGCCCATCCCCTCTGTTCAATAATTCAATAAGTAATTGGAGATTGTGAGAATGCATTACACATATGGGTCCCGATTCAGACATAAGAAATGTGCGCCTTTCCTAGGCACACCTTTCCAATGCACTTCTCAGTAGTTGGTATTCAGACTGACCTTATGCAGATGCATAATGTGATTTGCAGGCGTGGTTCCCTTGAGTGCACTGAATACACTTAATTCACCTGCTGGAAACCATCCCACTTGCTGGCCAACAGATTGTCTCTTGGAGCTTTCATTTAATAGTGTTTTCAGTACATTTATCTAAAGCCATCCCTTTATATGTGATGTACCTTTTAATTTGAATTTTCTCAACAAACTCAACAAAAAATTGAGAGAATGATTGAGAAAGTTAAGGATCCATGAAAGAAACCCATGTACTTCTCAGCACCAATTGGTCGATTTAAAAAATACTCTGATGGTGTATATTATTTAGGATAGGAAAGTATTTATAAACAATAATAAATAAGTCAAGGTCAGAATCGGTAGACACACCTCTGCCACACCTTCATTTCTTTGATCGCCACCCCGAATGAGTAGCTGGCTGAAACATACTTTACCTCATGCCTAAATTCAAGTTCAGAATACATGTAAAAAGAAAAGTGCATAAAAAAGGAATTAGGTTGCATTTATGCGTGAGTAACTCGGGTCTGAATCAGCCCCATGGACAATTAAAGCGCTTTATATTCATGAGATAAGATTTCACTCTTGATTAAAATGATGACAGATGGATTACCGATTGAGCGTCTCAATCCCCTGCACAAATTATACAGTCTTTGTATCCATAGCCGATTTGTTCTCACAATAGCCAGCCAGGTCTTATACTGTAGGAGCACACAGTGCTTTGCATAGAAACCATTGCTGTTGTTTTAGAATGGGTTGAATTTCAAAAGGGTTTCAGTCTTCTGTCCTTCTGTCTCGTCGAGGGGGGATAAGGTCAATGCTGTGGAAACGGGACAGAATACACTTCTGAATGGGTTTTAGTGACTACTTTGTCTCTCTCTACCTCTCTCTCTGTATACTTAAAACTATATACATCAACTGTTAATGTATGCAAATTGTCATACACTGACATTTATGGTATAGTCTGTGTGTGATCGGATGAGATAGCACTATGATCTAATCAAATCTAATCAAAGATCTAAGAAAGATGCACTAATTTCTATTGTGTGCATGACAGAAAGGGTTAAACAGTAAATTACATCGCCATAGGAAGGGGGGGGGGTCTAATGGGGGGGTCTAATGTGTAGTCCGTTATGCATGTAATCAATGTATGTTCTATTCTCTCTGTTTCCCTGGGCTGGGGACAGGGACAGAGCGTGGCTGTGCATTAATACGGGTGATGAATCCCAGGTGGTGATTAGGTTGGTTCTAAGGCAGTGTCAGAGAACCAGGCCCCGGGGGACTGAGCCTGTACCCACTACAGACACTCAGTACCTCGGTAATAGCCAGGATCTTGTTGTCTGAAATACACCCGTGGTGAGAAGCTGGATGGAGTGGCCTGTCCAGGCTCTTACCTTGAATCTGTGCATGGGGCTGATACAGAACGCAATTCACAGAGTGTGATAACTTTGATCTGCCCGTGAATTTATAGGACGAGAAATACATGTGTATTTAGAGTGCCTTCCGTCATAGAGCACATGTTAGGCTCTGTGTTTTTCTCAACCAAGTGATGTACATAGCTTAACATACACTTGTCCTCGAGGCATCACAATGTAGAAAATAGTCCAAATAAAGAAAAACCCTTGAATGAGTAGGTGTGTCCAAACTTTTGACTGGTACTGTATATGGAAATACACAATAAAGTATTGTAACGTATGGTATCATAGCAGCTCATAACAACTCCGCAATGCATCAAATTAACTTATCTCGCTGTCACATGTCACCCCTGCACTTGGAGCCACACCTGAGGGATGGGATGAGTCTACTCCCACCCAAATTGGAGCTAGAATTCAACAACCACTTTGTAAAATGACAAATCTATGTATGGACAAATGACCACTCACTCTTCCACTTGTAACTGTGATGGAGGCGCGGTGTACCCACGGAACAAAGCGTAATTGTCTCTTTTTACTAGACAACATGCACGAAATGCTTTTAGAGAAAGTGAAGTCTAAGAATAGACACGCATTGACCAAGATAAACCCAATGACATTCATAAACACAATTACCATGCTCTCTCTGACCACCTCAACCTGACCATCATATGGGCCGTTCCACGAAATAAGTCACTGTTGAGTCCCTTTGATATGTTGAGTAGAAATTGTGCACCAATATTGAATTTTAAAAGCCTGTTATATTAAATGAAGTGCCCTTTAATATATACTTCATGTACAGTTTAATATGAATAAATACTTGCTAAAGTGCAAAATTATGCATTTTGGCATGTCCCTCTGTGCACCCTCTGTCACACCCTCAGAGGTTGTTGTATTGGGCCCCCCCACCTTGCTTAAACTCAGATTGTAGATAACGTTGGTCATTTGTCCACAATTGTAACGCATACGACCAGAAACCTTGCTATCTTCTTTGACTCTGACCTAAACCTCGAGTTGCATGTAAAAAAAAGGTTGTCTAGTCCTGCTTTTATCATCTAAGCAATATGCTAAAGACAAGTTTTATCTTAGTCATTGATCTGGAGAAACGCATACATGCTTTTACTTCCTCATGTCTAGATCAAATCAAATGTTATTTGTCACAGGCGCTGAATACAACAAATGCTTACTTACAAGCCCTTAACTAACAATGCAGTTAAAGAAAGAGTTAAGAAAATATTTACTCAATAACCTAAAGTTTAAAAAATCTAATAAAAAAGTAACAAGAAAATTACACAAAAACAACAAGCCTATATACTGGGGGTACCTGTACCGAGTCATTGTGTGAGGGTAAAGGTTAGTCGAGGTAACTTGTAAAGTGACTATGCATTGATAATAAACAGCGAGTAGCAGCAGTGTAAAACAAAGGAGAGGGGTGACTTGGTGACTGGAGTCTTTGACAATATTTGGGATCATTTTTCTAACACTGCCTAGTATATAGGTCCTGGATGTCAGGAAGCTTGGCACCAGTGATATACTGGGCCATACGCACTACCCTCTGTAACGTCTTACGGTCAGATGCCGAGCAGTTGCCATACCAGGCGGTGATGCAACCGGATGCTCTCGATGGTGTAGCTGTATAACCTTTTGAGGATCTAGGGACCAATGCCAAATCTTTTCAGTCTCCTGAGGGGGAAAATGTGTTGTTGTGCCCTCTTCACAACTGTCTTGGCGTGATTGGACCACTTTAGCCCTGTCAATGTTAATGGGGGCCTGTTTGGCCCTCCTTTTCCTACAAACCACGATCAGCTCCTTTGTCTTGCTCACATTGAGGGAGAGGTTGTTTTCCTGGCACCACATGGCCAGGTATCTGACCTAGGGTGTTTCATCTTTGTCAGTGTCAGTGTTGTGTCGTCAGGAAACTTAATGATGGTGTTGGAGTCATGCTTGGCTACATAGTCATGGGTGAACAGGGAGTACAGGAGGAGACTAAGCACACACCCCTGAGTGGCCCCAGTGTTGAGGATCGGCGTGGCAGATGTGTTGTTGCCTACCCTTACCACCTGGTAGCAGCCTGTCAGGAAGTCCAGGATCCAGTTGCAGGGTCCTTAGCTTAGTGATGAGCTTTGTGGGTACTATGGTGTTGAACGTTGAGATGTAGTCAATGAAAAACATTCTCACATAGGTGTTCCTTTTGTACAGGTGGGAAAGGGCAGTGTGGAGTGTGATTGCGTCATCTGTGAATCTATTGGGGAGGTATGCGAATTGGAGTGGGTCTAGGGTTGATGTGAGCCATGACCAGCCTTTCAAAGCGCTTCATGACTACCGACTGGTGGTAATCATTAAGGCAGGTTACTTTCGCTTTCTTGGGCACAGGAACTATGGTGGTCTGTTTGAAACATGTTGGTATTACAGACTAGGTCAGGGAGAGATTGAAACTGTCAGTGAATACACTTGCCAGTTGGTCAGTGCATGCTTTGAGTACACATCCTGGTAATCCATCTGGCCCTGCAGCTTTGTGAATGTTGAACTGTTTAAAGGTCTTGCTCAAATCGGCTATGGAGAGCGTATTCACACAGTTGTCTGGAACAGCTGGTGCTCTCATGCATGATTCAGTGTTGCTTTCATCGAAGCGAGCACAAAAGGCATTTAACTCGTCTGGTAGGCTTACATCACTGGGCAGCTCACAGCTGGGTTTGCCATTGTAGTCCATACGTTTTCAAGCCCTGCCACATCTGACGAGCATCAGAGCCGGTGTAGTAGGATCCAATCTTAATCTTGTATTGACTCTTTACCTGTTTTATGGTTCGTCTGAGGGCATAGCGGGATTTCTTACAAGCATCCGGATTAGTGTCCCGCTCCTTGAAAGGGGCAGCTCTAGCCTTTTGCTCACTGCGGATGTTGCCTGTAATCCATGCTTCTGGTTGGGATATGTACGTTCAGTTACTGTGGGGACGACGTCGTTGATGCACTAATTGATGAGCCGGTGACTGAGGTGGTATACTCCTCAATGCCATTGGATGAATCCCGGAACATATTCCAGCCTGTGCTAGCAAAACAGTCCTGTAGCTTATCATTTGCGTCATCTGACCACTTCTGTATTGAGCGAGTCACTGGTGCTTCCTGCTTTAGTTTTTGCTTGTAAGCAGAAATCAGGAGGATATAATTATGGTCAGATTTGCCAAATGGAGGGCGAGGGAGAGCTTTGTATGCGTCTCTGTGTGTGGAAGTGGTCTAGAGTTTTGTTCCCCTCTGGTAGCAGAGGTGACATGCTGGTAGAAATTAGGTAAACTGGATTTAAGTTTCTCAATTTAAGATTGTGATGAAAGAAATAAAAGCTGAAATAAATAATTCTCTCTACACTTATTCTGACATTTCACACCTAAGACAGGGAATTTTTACTAGGATTAAACTGAGTTTAAATGTATTTGGCTAAAGTGTATGTAAAATTCCGACTTCAACTGTATGTGTGTGTGAGAGAAAGTAGAGAAAGAGAAGAGAGTAATAAAGAGTGTCATGATCGTCGTAAGGAACGGACCAAAATGCAGCGTGGTATGTGTTCATGATGATTTTTTTATTTAAAGAAAGCACTGAACACTGAATACAATCTATACAAAACAATAAACGAATAACGACCATGAAGCTATAATGAGAACTGTGCTGACACAAGCAACTAACATAGACAATCACCCACAACCCAAAATGACAAAACAGGCTACCTAAATATGGCTCCCAATCAGAGACAACGACTAACACCTGCCTCTGATTGAGAACCATATCAGGCCAAACACAGAAACAGACAAACTAGACATCCAACATAGAATGCCCACTCAGACAGAGAGGGAAAGGAAGAGGCTGAACTGAGCTGAACCTGACTCTCCATGCAGCCCCCTTAACCTGCATACTTAGAATCCAATTTGTAATCTCTTAATTGCCCAGACACAGGGAGATTTGGAGAAAAGGAAAGAAAAAAAACAGAGGGAGACAGAGAAAGACCACAAGAAGGCAGGTCATTAGTTTAACCTCTTCTCCAGCTTCTCCATCTCACCACGGCTCTCTGATAGATAGATGATACAGAAAATTGATGAATACTGCATGAAAAAGGATAGAGAGAGCTAGTATAGAGAGCACATTGATAAAGAAATAGAGAGCAGGGTTATAGAATCAAATCAAATCAAATCAAATGTATTTATATAGCCCTTCGTACATCAGCTGATATCTCAAAGTGCTGTACAGAAACCCAGCCTAAAACCCCAAACAGCAAGCAATGCAGGTGTAGAAGCACGGTGGCTAGGAAAAACTCCCTAGAAAGGCCAATACCTAGGAAGAAACCTAGAGAGGAACCAGGCTATGTGGGGTGGCCAGTCCTCTTCTGGCTGTGCCGGGTGGAGATTATAACAGAACATGGCCAAGATGTTCAAATGTTCATAAATGACCAGCATGGTCGAATAATAATAAGGCAGAACAGTTGAAACTGGAGCAGCAGCATGGCCAGGTGGACTGGGGACAGCAAGGAGTCATCATGTCAGGTAGTCCTGGGGCATGGTCCTAGGGCTCAGGTCAGTTGAAACTGGAACAGCAGCATGGCCAGGTGGACTGGGGACAGCAAGGAGTCATCATGTCAGGTAGTCCTGGGGCATGGTCCTAGGGCTCAGGTCCTCCGAGAGAGAGAAAGAAAGAGAGAAGGAGAGAATTAGAGAACGCACACTTATATTCACACAGGACACCGAATAGGACAGGAGAAGTACTCCAGATATAACAAACTGACACCAGCCCCCCGACACATAAACTACTGCAGCATAAATACTGGAGGCTGAGACAGGAGGGGTCAGGAGACACTGTGGCCCCATCCGAGGACACCCCCGGACAGGGCCAAACAGGAAGGATATAACCCCACCCACTTTGCCAAAGCACAGCCCCCAAAGCACAGCCCCCACACCACAAGAAGAAGGATAAAGAAAAGAGAGAGAGAGATCTACACCCGTTTCTGAGCCCTAAAAGCACAGGCGAGGATGAGGTTGTCTTTGTACTGTACAAGGACTATGGAGAGAGTGCTCTCAACTTTCTAGAGGGTTGCTCTTTAACTGTAAAGAAATGAAAGAAAGGATTTTAAACTAAAGTGGAGGAACGAAGCGAATGTACGTGGAAAATTGGAGCAGAATATCTTACTAATGACATAAAAGGTTTGTAATGGGTGAATGTATGACAGCTGATGACGAGGAAAGAAGAAGACTTCAACAAGTGTTCAACAGATGGAACCAATCACACATTCACATGATAATGGCACGAGAGATAATGGCCCGTGACACATGTCCCATCTGAAAGAATGGGTAGAAGAAGCAATAATGGTGTAACCTCAATAACCTACCAGAGGGCTGGGTTGAGCTATTACTATATTGTAAAATACTCTGGATTGAAAATTCGAACAGACTGAATGTGAACCTGGTTACCTTTTTTTATTGATTGTGTCGAGCGGTCCATAGCGTACAGAAAAGTAGTATACTCGAGTGAATAAGGTTCATAGTGTACTAATAGCATAGTGACAGCTCTGTCGTGGTTTGTTCCATGAACAATAGAGTGCCTTTAATGTCCTTGTGACATTGTGTGTGTACATTTTGATAAAACACTCAATTTAACAGTTGTCACATACTGTACATCTACGATCAAACAAAACTAAATCAATGTAAAGATTCCAATAGTGATGTGTTTTCAATCAAATAAATTAGTTGTTTTCTCAGAAAATTCCTATTTTGGCATGTCCCACGTCATGTTCTAGGAAGATTAGAGGATGTAGCATACTACACTTTTCTTCTTAAAAGTGCTATATCTTGAAAACTTAACTGCTGACATGGAAAATAAATGTGTGACTGTATCAACAGTGGACTCATGAAAAAAATACCAAAAGATCGTTTTTGAGTGCATTATTCCTTTAAGCCAAACACGTCCTCAGGTTTTCACCGTGATTGTAAAGTCCTAGTTATTTTGTTGCTTTGACAAAGTCATTTCTGAAGATTATTATTTATTCATGTGATTCGTGTGGTGGTTAATTTCTTTACTGCCGAATGAGGAGAGACAAACGTATCACACAAGTCAGAGTTATACTTAAACTAAATCTTTATTCACTTATTAATAAGGGAGCAGGTCAATACAACACACACATATAAAGTGAATCGATTGAGTGCTCTATGATAATGATGGCTGGTCGACGAATCACCCTCAGAAGATTCGTTGAGAGCCCAGAGATAAAAGTACAAATGTATTTTATAGCCAGTCTACATGACGAACAACAGGTGTATGGAATGGGTCACAAGGTTAAGATTTGTAGGAAAGATACTTGTAATTCACAGCAGACAGTATCTGCTGTAAAAATTGTTTTCTTTGTGTAGAGACAAGGGTCTGGCCCTGGGGTCATCTCTCCCTGGAACGATGTAGATCAGAAACATTAACTCATGCTCTGGAATGCGGTCCCTTTAGGTTTGATCACCCAAAAGACATCGCAAATCCCCTGTCAGTGTTATCTCCCAAAGGCCCACTTTCAGTTCACACAGACACAACAGTTATAAGAATCCTCTATTCTGTTGCATAAAACAACCATTTGATGCAATAAAAGTATTAACATAATCTTGCAATTTTGCTCTTACATTCGTGAATAATTTATATTGTCCCTAATGTTTAATGTCAACCCTGTTATGTGAACTGAACTCTCATATAGTAAAACTATTATTATTTTGTATTATTTTTTCAAAAGAAGCATTAAACAACTAATAGTCAATTATAGTGTAAAAGCAGGTGAGCTGGTCCTACACTTTTTTGCAATTTTCTGGTGTTTTGTGATGGAAAACTGAAAGCATCAAGCATAACGTAAACCCTGTTTCCCATATATAGATACAGTAGATAGATAGGCTAGAAATGGTTTAACTAGGCCAAGGATTACAGAACACTCCTGATCAATCAACAGATCAAGGAGATCAAAGGACATGTTCTTCGATTTAACAGCATGTGATAAAAAAATCTAATCAAATCAAATTTATTTGTCACATACACATGGTTAGCAGATGTTCATGCGAGTGTAGCGAAATGCTTGTTCTTCTAGTTCCGACAATGCAATGTAGGTGTCCTGGAGGGCAGGTCGTTTGCCCCCGGTGATGCGTTGTGCAGACCTCGCTACCCTCTGGATCAGCGGGGTGGAGATGTTGTTACCTACCCTCACCACCTGGGGGCGGCCCGTCAGGAAGTCCAGTACACAGTTGCACAGGGCGGGGTCGAGACCCAGGGTCTCGATCTTGATGACGAGTTTGGAGGGTACTATGGTGTTAAATGCTGAGCTGTAGTCGATGAACAGCATTCTCACATAGGTATTCCTCTTGTCCAGATGGGTTAGGGCAGTGTGCAGTGTGGTTGAGATTGCATCGTCTGTGGACCTATTTGGGCGGTAAGCAAATTGGAGTGGGTCTAGGGTGTCAGGTAGGGTGGAGGTGATATGTTCCTTGACTAGTCTCTCAAAGCACTTTGTCTGATCTGATAGTCTGCACGTTTCTTCATATAGTAAATATGTAATTCCACTGACAAATGATACAATCTGATTATGTACACTACCGGTCAAAGGTTTTAGAACACCTACATCAAGGGTTTTTCTTTATTTTTACTATTTTATAGATTGTAGAATGGTAGTGAAGACAGCTTTGCACACTCATGGCATTCTCTCAACCAGCTTCATGAGGTAGTCATCTGGAATGCATTTCAATTAACAGATGTGCCTTGTTAAAAGTTGTGGAATTTCTTTCCTTCTTAATGCATTTGAGCTGATCAGTTCTGTTGTGACAAGGTAGGCGGGGTATACAGAAGATAGCACTATTAGGTAAAAGACCAAGTACATATTATGACAAGAACAGCTCAAATAAGCAAAGAGAAATGACAGTCCATTATTACTTTAAGACATGAAAGTCAGTCAATCTGGAAAATTTCAAGAACTTTGAAAGTTTCTTCATGTGCAGTCGTAAAAACCATCAAGCGCTATGATGAATGAGGAATGCCTGCTGCAGAGGTAACGTTCATTAGGGTTACCAGCCTCAGAAATTGCAGCTCAAATAAATGCTTCACAGAGTTCAAGTAACAAATACATCTCAACAACTGTTCAGAGGAGATTGTGTTGGGTTTAGTGGAATTATCATTTGTTTTTCAACAGGACAATGACCCAACACACCTCCAGGCTGTGTAAGGGCTATTTTACCAAGAAGGAGAGTGATGGAGTGCAGCATCAGATGACCAGGCCTCCACAATCCCCCGACCTCAACCAAATTGAGATGGTTTGGGATGAGTCTAACCACAGAGTGAAGGAAGAGCAGCCAACAAGTGCTCAGCATAGGTGGGAACTCCTTCAAGGCTGTTGGAAAAGCATTCCAATTGAAGCTAGTTGAGAGAATGCCAAGAGTGTGCAAAGCTATCAGAGACAAAGGGTGGCTATTTGATAAATCTCAAAAAATAAAATATTTAGATTTGTTTAACACTTTTTTTTATTACTGCATGATTCCATATGTGTTATTTCATCGTTTTGATGTCTTCACTATTATTCTACAATGTAGAAATAGTAAAAATAAAGAAAACCCCTTGAATGAGTACGTGTTCTTAAAATTTAGACTGTTTGTGTGGATGATACTGTAATGATACTATAATTATACTAGCTGATTACGGAGGGCAAGTTGGAGTGAATGTATGAAGTGGTGGGATCTTCAGGATGACAAACAGGACATGATCAGGCTGGATTAAAAACCTGTGTTTTCTAATCAGAGGTCCATTTCAGATGCC
This sequence comes from Oncorhynchus kisutch, assembly GCF_002021735.2. NCBI lineage: Eukaryota > Metazoa > Chordata > Actinopteri > Salmoniformes > Salmonidae > Oncorhynchus > Oncorhynchus kisutch. The sequence goes on from NC_034198.2 coordinate 10,808,272, forward strand.
TGTCTCAGAGACATGGATAATTACAGTAATTATAGAGGAAATGGACAAAGCTGAAATAAATCATAATCATAACGAGCTGGACAAGAACAGAGGGAGAGATAGAAATAGAGAGAGAGAGAGAGAGAGGGGGATAGAGAGAGAAAGAGAGATACAGAGTTAATAAGGCTTAGACATACTCTAATAGCATATCTCTTGACCTGGTTTTGAAACATTGAGTCAGTACAAAACCTTTTTTCTCACAAGCACATTGATTACTTAAGGAGCAAATGACCACTCTGCTCTCAGCTGGAGTCTGGCCACGCTTCTATTAGGCATTAATCACACACATATTGAGCAGCAGTAGCATTTACAGAGAGGGATGAGATATGCCTTTTCGGTACTACCCTGAACAAAAATATAAGTGCAACGGGTAAAGTATTGGTCCCATGTTTCATGAGTTGAAATAAAAGAAATGTTAAATACGCACAAAAAGCGTATTTCTCTCAATTGTTGTGCAAAAATGTGTTAATGAGCATTTCTCTTCCAATATAATCCCTCCACCTGACAGGTGTGGCATATCAAAATGCTGATTAAACAGCATTATAATTACACAGCTGCACCTTGAGCTGGGGACGATAAAAGGCTACTCTAAAATGTGCAGTTTTGTCACAACACAATGCCACTGTCACGGTTGTCGTAAGAACGTGACCAAGGCGCAGCGGATGTTGAGTTTCACATATTTATTTCCAAGTGAAACTTCAGCAAAACAAAAATATACCAATAAACAAACAACTAAACGTGACTACGTGGTGCACATGCACAAACACAAAACAATATCCCACAAACACAGGTGGGAAAAAATAGCTACTTAAATATGATCCCCAATTAGAGACAACGATTACAAGCTGCCTCTAATTGGGAATCATACAAAACACCAACATAGAAAATATAAACTAGAACACAACGTAGAAATTATAAACTAGAATATCCCCTAGTCACGCCCTGACCTACTACACCATAGAGAAACAAGGGCTCTCTATGGTCAGGGCATGACAGCCACAGATGTATCAAGTTGAGGGAGCGTGTAATTGGCATGCTGACTACAGGATTGCTGTTGCCAGATCATTTAATGTTAATATTTCTACCATAAGCCACCTCCAATGTCGTTTTAGAGAATTTGGCAGTACGTCCAACCGGCCTTACAACCGCAGACCACTGTCATGACTCTCCTGTGAAGATTTATTTTCATATAAAAGTTCTACACAGTCAATGACCACACCCACGTGAGCACAGACATTATATTGACGTCATGGAACACCCCCTTTTGCCAGACTGCATAAAATCGAAATGTACATTAGAACAAGCAGACGGACAGTGTTGAACCGGTTGTCACGAATGGTTCGACTCAAAAAAACGTGGAGCGTGGCTGCACGTTAAAATGGTAGGAATTTAAATCTCTAGAGACCAGTACATTGCCGGGTTGCTATGAGCATGTAAAATGGTTCTAGCTCTACATTAGACCAACGTGACCGACAGCGTGAGCTGAAAGGTACGGAATGGTTAGAAACTCTGAAACTCTCTCTCTCGAAGAAGAAGAAGACTACACAGGAACATTCAGTCTGCAGCTGTTGAAGTACTTTACTCTAGTAAACTAGACCAAATACGAGAAGACACAGAGCAGCTTACTCTTACCACTATAGATACCTCTATTCTAATGAACAGAGCCCGTTGAACAATGTGGGGTAGACCTATGGATGATCCATTCTCACAGACACTTTGAAACTAAAAAGCTATGACTACAAAGGACATGCTGACCTCTGGTGGATAACCAGAGACTTTGTTGAATTACTCCCCGTAAATGTGTACTTTGCAATTCTTTCGATTGAGCGGCCGTTCATGTGTATTCACATATCCATGAGCATAGTTATCAGCTGTCTGTACAATAATGGAATTCCTTTGTCGCTCCCTTTCCCTCTCTTTTGAATCCGCCATTTTGTGTAACACCATTTTAGATAACACCATTTTAGATAAGCATGCTCCGTTCAAAAAATGCAGAACTAAGAACAGATACAGCCCTTGGTTCACCCCAGACCTGACTGCCCTCGACCAGCACAAAAACATCCTGTGGCGGACTGCAATAGCATCGAATAGTCCCCGTGATATGCAACTGTTCAGGGAAGTCCGGAACCAATACACGCAGTCAGTCAGGAAAGCTAAGGCCAGCTTCTTCAGGCAGAAGTTTGCATCCTGTAGCTCCAACTCCAAAAAGTTCTGGGACACTGTGAAGTCCATGGAGAACAAGAGCACCTCCTCCCAGCTGCCCACTGCACTGAGGCTAGGTAACACGGTCACCACTGATAAATCCATGATTATCGAAAACTTCAATAAGCATTTCTCAACGGCTGGCCATGCCTTCCGCCTGGCTACTTCAACCTCGGCCAACAGCTCCGCCCCCCCGCAGCTCCTCGCCCAAGCCTCTCCAGGTTCTCCTTTACCAAAATCCAGATAGCAGATGTTCTGAAAGAGCTGCAAAACCTGGACCCGTACAAATCAGCTGGGCTTGACAATCTGGACCCTCTATTTCTGAAACTATCTGCCACCATTGTCGCAACCCCTATTACCAACCTGTTCAACCTCTCTTTCATCTCGTCTGAGATCCCCAAGGATTGGAAAGCTGCCGCAGTCATCCCCCTCTTCAAAGGGGGAGACACCCTGGACCCAAACTGTTACAGACCTATATCCATCCTGCCCTGCCTATCTAAGGTCTTCGAAAGCCAAGTCAACAAACAGGTCACTGACCATCTCGAATCCCACCGTACCTTCTCCGCTGTGCAATCTGGTTTCCGAGCCGGTCATGGGTGCACCTCAGCCACACTCAAGGTACTAAATGACATCATAACCGCCATCGATAAAAGACAGTACTGTGCAGCCGTCTTCATCGACCTTGCCAAGGCTTTCGACTCTGTCAATCACCATATTCTTATCGGCAGACTCAGTAGCCTCGGTTTTTCGGATGACTGCCTTGCCTGGTTCACCAATTACTTTGCAGACAGAGTTCAGTGTGTCAAATCGGAAGGCATGCTGTCCGGTCCTCTGGCAGTCTCTATGGGGGTGCCACAGGGTTCAATTCTCGGGCCGACTCTTTTCTCTGTGTATATCAATGATGTTGCTCTTGCTGCGGGCGATTCCCTGATCCACCTCTACGCAGACGACACCATTCTATATACTTTCGGCCCGTCTTTGGACACTGTGCTATCTAACCTCCAAACAAGCTTCAATGCCATACAACACTCCTTCCGTGGCCTCCAACTGCTCTTAAACGCTAGTAAAACCAAATGCATGCTTTTCAACCGGTCGCTGCCTGCACCTGCATGCCCGACTAGCATCACCACCCTGGATGGTTCCGACCTAGAATATGTGGACGTCTATAAGTACCTAGGTGTCTGGCTAGACTGCAAACTCTCCTTCCAGACTCATATCAAACATCTCCAATCGAAAATCAAATCAAGAGTCGGCTTTCTATTCCGCAACAAAGCCTCCTTCACTCAAGCCGCCAAGCTTACCCTAGTAAAACTGACTATCCTACCGATCCTCGACTTCGGCGATGTCATCTACAAAATGGCTTCCAACACTCTACTCAGCAAACTGGATGCAGTCTATCACAGTGCCATCCGTTTTGTCACTAAAGCACCTTATACCACCCACCACTGCGACTTGTATGCTCTAGTCGGCTGGCCCTCGCTACATATTCGTCGCCAGACCCACTGGCTCCAGGTCATCTACAAGTCTATGCTAGGTAAAGCTCCGCCTTATCTCAGCTCACTGGTCACGATGGCAACACCCATCCGTAGCACGCGCTCCAGCAGGTGTATCTCACTGATCATCCCTAAAGCCAACACCTCATTTGGCCGCCTTTCGTTCCAGTACTCTGCTGCCTGTGACTGGAACGAATTGCAAAAATCGCTGAAGTTGGAGACTTTTATCTCCCTCACCAACTTCAAACATCAGCTATCTGAGCAGCTAACCGATCGCTGCAGCTGTACATAGTCTATTGGTAAATAGCCCACCCTTTTCACCTACCTCATCCCCATACTGTTTTTATTTATTTACTTTTCTGCTCTTCTGCACACCAATATCTCTACCTGTACATGACCATCTGATCTTTTATCACTCCAGTGTTAATCTGCAAAATTGTAATTATTTGCCTACCTCCTCATGCCTTTTGCACACATTGTATATAGACCCCCCCTTTGTTTTCTACTGTGTTATTGACTTGTTAATTGTTTACTCCATGTGTAACTCTTTGTTGTATGCTCACACTGCTATGCTTTATCTTGGCCAGGTCGCAGTTGCAAATGAGAACTTGTTCTCAACTAGCCTACCTGGTTAAATAAAGGTGAAATAAAATAAAAAACAAACAGTCATATCTGTTTAGTCCACTAGGGACTTGTCATTATATTGTGTAGTAATCAATGTGTAAGCTATCCTGTTTGTGTGTTTATGTAATTCTGTTTGATTATTTAGTTAGTTAGTAAATAAATAATTAAGACAATTTGTATATCGCTGATTCATCATTTAGGCTAGGGTTCGTGCAGATTTCCAAGAATTTTGTGACATTCAGAAAGAGAATTAATGAATTGACTGACTGAGGTAAGAGATTTATATCTTTAGAGTTTAGTCGGGAGATAGTAACTCGTTAACTTCTTATGGCTGAGATCCCGTTACCGGGAGCGATATAACAACAACCAGTGATAGTACAGGGCGCCATATTCAAAAGAACAGAAATCTCATAATTAAAATTCCTCAAACATACATGTATCTGATATCGTTTTCAAGGTAGTCTTGTTGTTAATCCCACCACAGGGTCCGATTTCAAATAGGATTTACAGGGAAAGCACCACAAACGATTATGTTAGGTCACCAACAACTCACTAAAATACACAGCCAATTTTACCAGCCAAAGAGAGAGAGAGAAAAAGCACATAGAGATCAAAATTAATCACTAACCTTTGATGATCTTCATCAGATGACACTCATAGGACTTCATGTTACACAATACATGCATGTTTTGTTTGATAAAGTTCATATTTATATCAGAAAATATGAGTTTACATTGGCGTATTAGATTCACTAGTTCCAAAAACATCCAGTGATTTTGCATAGCCACATCATTCAACAGAAATACTCATCATAAATGTAGATGATAATACAAGTTATACACATTGAATTATAGATATACCTCTCCTTAATGCAACCACTGTGTCAGATCTTTTTTTAAATTTACGGAAAAAGAAACTCATGCAATAATTTTAGACGGCGCTCAAAAGTAAAAACACCACAGCCGCAAAGATGGCGTCAACATAAACAAGAAATGACATGATAAATATTCCCTTAGCTTTGATGATCTACATCAGAAATTACACCAGGAATCCCATGTCCACAATAAATGTTTGTTTTGTTAGAAAATGTTTGTTATTTATGTACCTTCTTTTGTTAGCGCGTTTGGTATACATATCCAAACGCTAATTCTGGTCAGCGTTATATCGGACAAAAACTTCATAAAGTAATATTACCGGTCGAAGAAACATTTCAAACTAAGTACAGAATCAATCATTAGGATGTTTTTAACATATAGCTTCAATGAAGTTCCAACCGGAGTACTCCTTCTTGTCTTCGTGAGCAATGGAACACAAGTGACTACCACGAGGAATAAACATGATCAGAAAATGGCTGACTGCCAGACACCTGACTGATTCTGCTATCATTCACTCCCACAACATCATAGAAGTCTCATTATAATTTCTATTGATGGTTGACATCTAGTGGAACCCCTAGGAAGTGCAACATCATTCATATCTCAATGGGATTTCATTGGGGACTCTGGTGAATACATACAAGCTCAGATTTCTGACTTCCTGTTTTGATTTTGCCTGCTAATATGAGTTCTGTTATACACACAGACATCATTCAAACAGTTTTAGAAACGTTAGAGTGTTTCCTATAAAATTCATATATTAGAAACTGAGACTGAGGAGCAGGCCGTTTACTTTAGGCACCTTATTCATCCAAGCTACTCAATACTGCCCCCCAGCCATAAAAAGTTAAATAACATTTCCAGTGGTGCCCCAGATAACTACTTAATTTAATCACTAAATAATTGGATGTGGTATGTCATTATTTTCTAAAATAACAGTCAAGCACATTAATGATAGTCAAGACGCGACACCATCTATAAGCACCAGTTTTGTGTATTAATGGATGCCAAGGGAAGCGAGGCTTCCCCAAATATTTGACCAATAAAACAATTACAATTATAAAATAATAGATATTTTATCTCTCTCTGTGTTTTCAGAATTTCCCATCAACTCGGAAGTGGCAGAATCTCACCAGAGAAATCATCAGAACGAGGGAAACAGCGACCCTCAATCTCAGTATTTGTAGCCCAGACATCTGATGGTGTCTGGACCAAAAGAGTATAAGTAGCATTTGATTGATTGATGCTAGCAAGCATTTGGCCTCACTTGATAAAAAATGCACCACTTGGGGCAAACTACCTGCCCTCCAGGACATCTACAGCACCCAATGTCACAGGAAGGTCAAAAAGATCATCAAGGACAACAACCACCCAAGCCACGGCCTGTTTACCCCGCTACCATACGTAAGGCGAGGTCATTACAGGTGCATCAAAGCTGAGAGACTGAAGAACAGCTTCTATCTCAAGGCCATCACACTACTTAACAGCAATCACTAACACAGAGAGGCTGCTGCCTCCATACAGACTTGAAATCATTGGCCACTTAAAAAAATGGATCATTAGTCACTTTTACAATGCAACTTTAATAATGTTTAGATATCGTGCATTACTCATCTCATGTATATACTGTATTTTATACCATCTATTGCATCTTGCCTATGCCGCTTGGTCATCGCTCATCCATATATTTATATGTATATATTCTTATTCCATCCCTTTACTTTTTTTGTGTGTATAAGGTAGCCGTTGTGGAATTGTTATATTACTTGTTAGATATTACTGCATTGTCGGAACTAGAAGCGCAAGCATTTTGCTACTCGCAATAACAGCAGCTAACCATGTGTATGTGACCAGTAACATTTGATTTGGTTTGATTTATATGTGATAATACTATAAACTTTATGTACACAGAGGTTAAAATAAACACACAAAAAATGACTAAATAGCAAATTCGACCTTCTCCGTCAGCGCCATCTAGATTGAGCTTTGTGCCAAATTAAATACAATTTTAATTATCACATGCACCAAATGGTGTAGTGCTTGCTTAATATATTTTTAGCATCTCCTAATCTCTTCTCTTAACACGTATGGAACCAGAACTTAATCGAGCAGCTGACCAATTACATGAGACTTTAGTTATTGGTTGACCGAGATTACACCACCATTAAATACATGAAAGTGCTGTTGCCATTGAGAAACTTGCAAGCCCTTCCCGGGTATCCCAGTATTCCCGTTCAAACTGGAAATGCTATTTAAAGGCATACGATACCTGCGAAAAAGATATGGATTATCTCACTGTAAATTTGTAAATATACACAGGAATCTAACAGTTTATGTATTTGTTGCAATTTAATCAACTCAAAGTTCTCTCAACGTCCACCCTATTTTGTTGATGTAACCTAGATTTATGGTAGGCCTAAGCACTGTTGGCCGACTGGTCAAATATTATCTAGTGACAATTACAAAAGTCTGGATATCAGGGGAATTTGGTAAGGTTGTGGCTGTTTTTACATGATGATAAGCTGCTAATGGTGCGGCAAGTAACCTAGTGGTTAGAGCGTTGGGCCAGTAAACGAAAGGTTGCTAGATCGAATCCCCGAGCTAACAAGTTAAAAAATATGTTGTTCTGCCCCTGAACAAGGCTGTTAATCCACTCTTCCTAGGCTGTCATTGTAAATAAGAATTTGTTCTTAACTGACTTGCCTAGTTAAATAAAATAAAAAGAATGCTGAAAATATTGGATGCTGCAGAATTTCATACAGTATATCCAAAAACCGAGATTCAGCACCACAGTTGATCAATTTCCTGCAAATCTGACTAGGCAAGCCTGTTCTCTCACTTTTGTTAGTGTAACATCATGGAACAATGTTGCAAATGTCTATTTCCTCGAGCGCTATTGTGGACACAATGTACAGATGTAGGATCTTAATTTGATAACTCTATTGTTGCAGCCAATTTTCCAAAAAAGCAGGAAATGCAAACTTGTAGTGAATTTTAGTTTTAAAAAGGATTAATAAAGTAATTTCCACTTTGAAATTTGACATAATTTGCCCATACAAAATGTCCTGTTGCTGCAGAATTATTTTCCTGTATCAGCCATTTTGTTAACAGTGATTATAGAATTATAGCAGCCATGCAAGTAAGTTTGGGATTTTATGTTGAGTAAATATTGTAGGCTGCGAGTCTTGCAATGACTGGTCTAATGTATGAACGAAGCCAGAGTTGATATGTGCTTCCCTACACACAGCTCCTCTACACACACACAGGGCAGTCAGGGAGGAAGGCCACAGTCAAGGACAGCTGGCTAAGATAGCAGCGTCAGGGTCCCAGGCAGAGAGAGGATCAGATAGGAGGAGAAGACGGTCACAGAGGGATTTGAGGTGTGAGTAAGGGTTACATGGGGCATTTCAGACAAATAAACCCTTAGGGATATGCTAGGGGATTTGGGGAAAGAAAAAGAGGAAATGGAGCTGAAACAGAGTCTGAGTCCATAGTGTAAACAAATTAATTGAGCAGACATGATTGGCCCAGTGAATGTTAATTAACAGTACAAGGCTTTCTTACAGTGCCTTCGGAAAGTATTCAGACCTTGACTTTTCCAAATTTGGTTATTTTAGCCTTATTCTAAAATTGATTTTAAAAAACGTTTTAATCTCCTCACAATACCCCATAATGACAAAAATAAAAACAGGTTTAGAAATGTTTGCTAATTTATTACAAATGAAAAACAGAAATATCACATTTACATAAGCATTCAGACACTTTACTCAGTACTTAATTGAAGCACATTTGGCAGCGATTACAGCAGCGAATCTTATTGGGTATGACACTACAAGTTTAGCACACCTGGATTTGGGGATTTTCAAACGTTCTTCTCTGCAGATCCTCTCAAGCTTAGTCAGGATGGATGGGGAGCATTGCTGCGCCTGGAGCAGGTTTCAGGTCTCTCCAGAGGTGTTTAAATCCCGGCTCTGGTTGGGCCACTCAAGGACATTGAGACTTGTCCAAAAGCCACTCCTGTGTTTGTCTTGGCTGGGTGCTTAGGGTCATTGTCCTGTTGGAAGGTGAACCTTCTCTCCAGTCTACACCAATTTGGTGTAGTGCTGCAGAGATGGTTGTCTTTCTGGAAGGTTCTCCCATCTTCACAGAGGAACTAGAGCATTGTCAGAGTCACCATCAGGTTCTTGGTGACCTCCCTGACCTTCTCCCGCGATTGCTCAGTTTGGCCAGCTCTAGGAAGTCTTGGTCGTTCCAAACATCTATTTAAGAATGATGGCGGCCACTGTGTTCTTGGGGACCTTCAATGCTGTAGAAATGTGTTGGTACCTTCCCCAGATCTGTGCCTCGACACAATCCTGTCTCGGCGCTCTACGGACAATTCCGTTGTTCTCATAGCTTGGTTTTTGCTCTGACATGCACTGTCAATTGTGAGACCTTATATAGACAGTTGTGTTCCTTTCCAAATAATGTCCAATCAACAGAATTGACCACAGGTGGACCCCAATCAAGTTGTAGAAGCATCTCACGGATGATCAATAGAGACAGGATTCACCTGAGCACAATTTCAAGTCTCATAGCAAAGGGGCTGAATACTTATGTAAAGGTAAGGTTTTTCTAAAAACCTGTTTTCACTTTGTCATTATGTGGTATTGTGTGTAGTATTGTGTGTAACACTTATTTTTCTGAAAACTGCATAGTTGGTTAAGGGCTTGTAAGTAAGCATTTCACTGTAAGGTATTTGTATTTGGTGCAGGTGACAAATAAAATGTAAGTTGATTTGATTGCTGAGGATTTTTATTTATTTAATCCATTTTAGAATAAGGCTGTAACATAACAAAATGTGGAAGCATTCAAGAGGTCTGAATAGTTTCCTAAGGCACTGTATTGGTCTGGTACCTCTCTCCTTTAACTCCCCATACCCCCGTAAATATCAACAATTAGAGACACCCTATTATAGACCATTTCCGGGGCAGAACATAGCCATGGCAACACTAAAGATACTGGAATGGAGTGGTTTATGTATGTTGTACTTATTTGAGAGACCCCCCCCCCCAATCTGTTGTTGTCTATTTCATGTGGTTTTAGGAACTCAAAGGCAACACAGGTTGATATGAGCACGAATGTGACAAAAATAACGCATGGTCTACTTCCTTTAAAAATAGTATCTAAAGTAGAAGGGATTTGTTGCTGTGTTACTTTGCCGAGTAGTTAACAGAGTTTGACTAACTTTGTACAACTGTGTCACATGTTAGTTATATGCAGAGTAAGGAAGGAGGTTGGAGTGGGAGGGAAAAGCAGGGAGAGGTGGATGTGTGAATGATGTGATACGGTGATAATGACGAGAGTGTATCAGGGGTAGACTAACACAGGTGGATGGAGGGTGAGATTCATTGTGAGTGTGTGTGCTGTTGTAGCCTATCGTAGTCAGGCCATTTAGGCCTACAAAGACGCGCCATAAATTAAAAGCGCACGCATTGTTTATGCTGAAATGTAGAAGGACTATGGTAACAAAATTGACTCCAACAGAGCTTCACTAAAATTGAATGCCACCGTGGCAGAATTCAAAATGTGCAGGCGCAGAATAAAATGTGCAGGCGGTTCAACAAGTGTATTGATCCAACATGCAGGCCTACACCCCCAAGTAACACTTGCGTGGCATGTGCAGAGACGGGGCCTTAGCAGCAAAACCTCCTAAAATGATGCTGTCTTACCTCAAGCCGATGCAAGCACATCTAATTGAAGTCTTTATTCATACAGATTTCCTCAAGGTTTTGCATCCCTATGCTTTTACCAACATGCAATTGTTCCTGCAGGTAGAGTTGTTTGTGTCATGCACGAACAATCTGAAATAGCTAACATCCTAATGACAGAAGAACAAATTGTTTATACCATCACCAAACCAATTACATTTAATAAGAGTACAGGACAGTGTGAGGGAATGAATGACAGCGGAAAGAGCAACAGCGAACACTGTGTTGTATTTTAGGCTGAGAGTGCAGACTGCACTACCAACCTCCTGCACAATGAGACGTCCATTAGGGGTAATTGTGTCTTTCCTGCTTTGGCTTTTGAGTTGAAAAGTGAAGTGCTGTCATTATGACTGGCCATTTGGACTGAGGGTCAGTAGGTTTGAGACACGAGATTCATGGTTGTTCAGCTAGCCACAAACACACCTAGTACGGACCACAAACACACACACACACACACAGGGAGACTAGCACTAGTGTGTGAGTCCCAGGTAGTTGGCAGTGTTGCCCCAATACATAGGGTTCTATCATTATGTCCAAGAGACGTGATCATTCATACAGGTACGTACATACAGTATATGTATGAGCATAACAGTACAGAATATGTAGAATTTTGTATCAAGGTGCTAATTGCTGAAGATTTTGGTTATGCGGATAGCAGTAGATGGACGCTGGTGGGGAGAATGGAGCCAGGTAGCAGGCAATGTTCCCTCTAAGCTGTGCATGTGCGCAGGCATGCAGCTCCCCCGGGACTGCCATTCAGAAGAAATATCAGCCCCCACAGAGAAGCATGATGTTCAACTTCACTTAACTTTCTAGCGTTTTCCCCCTTAGGTAACATTACTGTGGTAATTGTGATCGAACCAACGCAATATTAGCCACATACCGAAACAAAATGAACTATGCAAGACTTAGTGTAACAGATGTAAATCGAACTCTCCTTCCGTTGTGTTTTGTCCAAATAAATCACCCCAGCCAGCAGGCCCAGTTGAGCGTAATTTATTTCTGTTGTTAAATAGGAAACAGCACGTTAGTTGTGCAGGGCTTACCGATGTTGATGGCTGTCGATGGTAAAATCCCTTGCATCACATTTTCATACTGGGTGAAGAAAATACAAAAATGCAATACAAAATATAACATGTGTAAATACCCATTGTTAAATTGATGGCTGTCAATGGTAAAAATCTGTAGCATGAAAACAACTGTGTTAGCAGTGGGCTTATGTGACCATTACATCAGTGTATGCTAGCTAACACACTTATTTACAGCAATCATATGCCAAAGCACATCCCAGAAAGCACCTCAATCCCTAACAGGTACCATATACCCACACATGTATAAATCAGTAATGTGTAGCAAAATTGTACACATTGTAAAATAGAAAACAGTGCTCAGATCGTGACCTACCCCTTGCATCACATTTTCATACTGGGGAGACCTGATGTTCGCGATCTCCCCCTATCTGCATGCGGAGCCAATCACAACACGCCTTATTGTCATCAGAGTTGAACTAACCAATAAGAATGCTTGAACATTGATTACACCTTTCTTTAGAGGCAAGTGGAAACATAACCAACCTTGTTACATTAGCATTGCAAAATCTTTGCAATAGATTTGGTTGTAGACAGAACGCATCAGAGTATGATTCTATTGCATTGACATGCACCACTCAGCCAGTACTCTGCACAGATTGGGGCGGCATAACCAATCAGAGCTGAAGTAGGCCTATATGCAAATAGACCATTGCCATATATGGATCTGTGCCATTCACTTTGAACTGAACTGTGTTTACAGCATGAGCGGACCTGAGTAGATGTGCTTGTTTTGAGATCAATGCGAGAGCACAATTGTTCATATTTGTTGCTAGTTAGTGAGTTATTAGCCCAGTTATAGATGTTTATTTATTTTTTTATTTCACCTTTATTTAACCAGGTAGGCAAGTTGAGAACAAGTTCTCATTTACAATTGCGACCTGGCCAAGATAAAGCAAAGCAGTTCGACACATACAACAACACACATGGAGTAAAACAAACATACAGTCAATAATACAGTAGAAAAATAAGTCTATATACAATGTGAGCAAATGAGGTGAGAAGGGAGGTAAAGGCAAGAAAAAGGCCATGATGGCGAAGTAAATACAATATAGCAAGTAAAACACTGGAATGGTAGATTTGCAGTGGAAGAATGTGCAAAGTAGAAATAGAAATAATGGGGTGCAAAGGAGCAAAATAAATAAATACACTAGGGGAAGTGGTAGTTGTTTGGGCTAAATTATAGATGGGCTATGTACAGGTGCAGTAATCTGTGAGCTGCTCTGACAGCTGGTGCTTAAAGCTAGTGAGGGAGATAAGTGTTTCCAGTTTCAGAGATTTTTGTAGTTGGTTCCAGTCATTGGCAGCAGAGAACTGGAAGGAGAGGCGGCCAAAGGAGGAATTGGAGAGATACACCTGCTGGAGCGCGTGCTACAGGTGGGTGCTGCTATGGTGACCAGCGAGCTGAGATAAGTTGGGACTTTACCTAGCAGGGTCTTGTAGATGACCTGGAGCCAGTGGGTTTGGCGACGGCCAGCCAACGAGAGCGTACAGGTTGCAGTGTTGGGTAGTATATGGGGCTTTGGTGACAAAACGGATGGCACTGTGATAGACTGCATCCAATTTATTGAGTAGGGTATTAGAGGCTATTTTGTAAATGACATCGCCGAAGTCGAGGATCGGTAGGATGGTCAGTTTTACGAGGGTATGTTTGGCAGCATGAGTGAAGGATGCTTGTTGCGAAATAGGAAGCCAATTCTAGATTTAACTTTGGATTGGAGATGTTTGATGTGAGTCTGGAAGGAGAGTTCACAGTCTAACCTGACACCTAGGTATTTGTAGTTGTAAGTCAGATCCGTCCAGAGTAGTGATGTTGGACGGGCGGGCAGGTGCAGGCAGCGATCAGGTGAAAAGCATGCATTTAGTTTTACTTGTATTTAAGAGCAGTTGGAGGCCATGGAAGGAGAGTTGTATGGCATTGAAGCTCGTCTGGAGGGTTGTTAACACAGTGTCCAAAGAAGGGCCAGAAGTATACAGAATGGTGTCGTCTGCGTAGAGGTGGATCAGAGACTCACCAGCAGCAAGAGCGACATCATTGATGTATACAGAGAGTCGGCCCAAGAATTGAACCCTGTGGCACCCCCATAGAGACTGCCAGAGGCCCAGACAACAGGCCCTCAGATTTGACACACTGAACACTATCAGAGAAGTAGTTGGTGAACCAGGCCAGGCAATCATTTGAGAAACCAAGGCTATCGAGTCTGCCGATGAGGATGTGGTGATTGACAGTATGGAAAGCCTTGGCCAGGTCAATGAATACGGCTGCACAGTAATGTTTCTTATCGATGGCGGTTAAGATATTGTTTAGGACCTTGAGCGTGGCTGAGGTGCACCCATGACCAGCTCTGAAACCAGATTGCATAGCGGAGAAGGTGTGGTGGGATTCGAAATGGTCGGTAATCTGTTTGTTGACCTGGCTTTCGAAGACCTTAGAAAGGCAGGGTAGGATAGGTATAGGTCTGTAGCAGTTTGGGTCAAGAGTGTCCCCCCTTTGAAGAGGGGGATGACCGCAGCTGCTTTCCAATCTTTGGGAATCTCAGATGACACGAAAGAGAGGTTGAACAGGCTAGTAATAGGGGTTGCAACAACTTCGGGAGAAAGAGTCCAGATTGTCTAGTCCGGCTGATTTGTAGGGGTCCAGATTTTGCAGCTCTTTCAGAACATCAGCTGACTGGACTTGGGAGAAGAAGAAATGAGGAAGGCTTGGGCGAGTTGCTGTGGGGGGGGGGGGGGGGGGGGCAGTGCTGTTGACCGGGGTAGGGGTAGCCAGGTGGAAAGCATGGCCAGCCGTAGAAAAATGCTTATTGAAATTCTCAATGATGGTCGATTTGTCGGGGGTGACAGAGTTTCCTATCCTCAGTGTAGTGGGCAGCTGGGAGGAGGTGTTCTTATTCTCCATGGACTTTACAGTGTCCCAGAACTTTCTTGAGTTTGTGTTGCAGGTATCAAATTTCTGCTTGAAAAAACTAGCATTGGCTTTTCTAACTGCCTGTGGGTATCAGACAGATAAAGATAATTGGAATTTATGAACATTGATTACTGAACAGTACCTGGTTCTACATTTCTTGAATGGGGCATGCTTATTTAAGATGGTGAGGAAGGCATTTAAAAAATTAACCAGGCATCCTCTACTGACGGGATGAGGTCAATATCCTTCCAGGATACCCGGGCCAGGTCGATTAGAAAGGCCTGCTCGCTGAAGTGTTTCAGGGAGCATTTGACAGTGATGAGTGGAGGTCGTTTGACCGCTGACCCATTACGGATGCAGGCAATGAGGCAGTGATCGATGAGATCTTGGTTGAAAACAGCAGAGGTGTATTTAGATGGCAAGTTGGTTAGGATGATATCTATGAGGGTGCCCGTGTTTACGGCTTTGGGGTGGTACCTGGTAGGTTCATTGATAATTTGTGTGAGATTGAGGGCATCAAGCTTAGATTGAAGGATGGCTGGGGGTGTTAAGCATGTCCCAGTTTAGGTCACCTAGCAGCACGAGCTCTGAGGATAGATGGGGGGCAATCAGTTCACATATGGTGTGCTGGGGGCAGAGGGTGGTCTATAACAGGCTGCAACAGTGAGAGACTTTTTTTAGAGAGGTGGATTTTTAAAAGTCGAAGTTCAAATTGTTTGGGTACAGACCTGGATAGTAGGACAGATTGCAACACCGCCCCCTTTGGTTGTTCTATCTTGTCTGAAAATGTTGTAGTTAGGGATGGAGATTTCAGAGTTTTTGGTGGTCTTCCTAAGCCAGGATTCAGACACGGCTAGGACATCCGGGTTGGCAGAGTGTGCTAAAGCAGTGAATAAAACAAACTTAGGGAGGAGGCTTCTGCCCCCAGCTGTGCTCTGGACACCATATGTGAACTGATTGCCCCCCATCTATCTTCAGAGTTCGTGCTGCTAGGCGACCTAAACTGGAACATGCTTAACACCCCAGCCATCCTACAATCTAAACTTGATGCCCTCAATCTCACACAAATAATCAATGAACCTACCAGGTACCTCCCCAAAACCTTAAACACGGGCACCCTCATAGATATCATCCTAACCAACTTCCCCTCTAAATACACCTCTGCTGTCTTCAACCAAGATCTCAGCGATCACTGCCTCATTGCCTGCATCCGTAATGGGTCAGCGGTCAAACGACCTCCACTCATCACTGTAAAACGCTCCCTGAAACACTTCTGCGAGCAGGCCTTTCTAATCGACCTGGCCGGGGTATCCTGGAAGGATATTGATCTCATCCCGTCAGTAGAGGATGCCTGGATATTTTTTTTAAATGCCTTCCTAACCATCTTAAATAAACATGCCCCATTTAAGAAATTTAGAACCAGGAACAGATATAGCCCTTGGTTCTCCCCAGACCTGACTGCCCTTAACCAACACAAAAACATCCTATGGCGTTCTGCATTAGCATCGAACAGCCCCCGTGATATGCAGCTGTTCAGGGAAGCTAGAAATCATTATACACAGGCAGTTAGAAAAGCCAAGGCTAGCTTTTTCAAGCAGAAATTTGCTTCCTGCAACACTAACTCAAAAAAGTTCTGGGACACTGTAAAGTCCATGGAGAATAAGAACACCTCCTCCCAGCTGCCCACTGCACTGAAGATAGGAAACACTGTCACCACTGATAAATCCACCATAATTGAGAATTTCAATAAGCATTTTTCTACGGCTGGCCATGCTTTCCACCTGGCTACTCCTACCCCGGACAACAGCACTGCACCCCCAACAGCAACTCGCCCAAGCCTTCCCCATTTCTCCTTCTCCCAAATCCATTCAGCTGATGTTCTGAAAGAGCTGCAAAACCTGGACCCCTACAAATCAGCCGGGCTAGACAATCTGGACCCTTTCTTTCTAAAATTATCTGCCGAAATTGTTGCCACCCCTATTACTAGCCTGTTCAACCTCTCTTTCGTGTCGTCTGAGATTCCAAAAGATTGGAAAGCAGCTGCGGTCATCCCCCTCTTCAAAGGGGGGGACACTCTTGACCCAAACTGCTACAGACCTATATCTATCCTACCGTGCCTTTCTAAGGTCTTCGAAAGCCAAGTCAACAAACAGATTACCGACCATTTCGAATCTCACCATACCTTCTCTGCTATGCAATCCGGTTTCAGAGCTGGTCATGGGTGCACCTCAGCCACGCTCAAGGTCCTAAACGATATCTTAACCGCCATCGATAAGAAACATTACTGTGCAGCCGTATTCATTGATCTGGCCAAGGCTTTCGACTCTGTCAATCACCATATCCTCATCGGCAGACTCGACAGCCTTGGTTTCTCAAATGATTGCCTCGCCTGGTTCACCAACTACTTCTCTGATAGAGTTCAGTGTGTCAAATCGGAGGGTCTGCTGTCCGGACCTCTGGCAGTCTCTATGGGGGTGCCACAGGGTTCAATTCTTGGACCGACTCTCTTCTCTGTATACATCAATGAGGTCGCTCTTGCTGCTGGTGAGTCCCTGATCCACCTCTACGCAGACGACACCATTCTGTATACTTCCGGCCCTTCTTTGGACACTGTGTTAACAACCCTCCAGGCAAGCTTCAATGCCATACAACTCTCCTTCCGTGGCCTCCAATTGCTCTTAAATACAAGTAAAACTAAATGCATGCTCTTCAACCGATCGCTACCTGCACCTACCCGCCTGTCCAACATCACTACTCTGGACGGCTCTGACTTAGAATACGTGGACAACTACAAATACTTAGGTGTCTGGTTAGACTGTAAACTCTCCTTCCAGACCCATATCAAACATCTCCAATCCAAAGTTAAATCTAGAATTGGCTTCCTATTTCGCAACAAAGCATCCTTCACTCATGCTGCCAAACATACCCTTGTAAAACTGACCATCCTACCAATCCTCGACTTTGGCGATGTCATTTACAAAATAGCCTCCAATACCCTACTCAACAAATTGGATGCAGTCTATCACAGTGCAATCCGTTTTATCACCAAAGCCCCATATACTACCCACCATTGCGACCTGTACGCTCTCGTTGGCTGGCCCTCGCTTCATACTCGTCGCCAAACCCACTGGCTCCATGTCATCTACAAGACCCTGCTAGGTAAAGTCCCCCCTTATCTCAGCTCGCTGGTCACCATAGCATCTCCCACCTGTAGCACACGCTCCAGCAGGTATATCTCTCTAGTCACCCCCAAAACCAATTCTTTCTTTGGCCGCCTCTCCTTCCAGTTCTCTGCTGCCAATGACTGGAACGAACTACAAAAATCTCTGAAACTGGAAACACTTATCTCCCTCACTAGCTTTAAGCACCAACTGTCAGAGCAGCTCACAGATTACTGCACCTGTACATAGCCCACCTATAATTTAGCCCAAACAACTACCTCTTTCCCAACTGTATTTAATTTGAATTTATTTATTTATTTTGCTCCTTTGCACCCCATTATTTTTTTATTTCTACTTTGCACATTCTTCCATTGCAAAACTACCATTCCAGTATTTTACTTGCTATATTGTATTTACTTTGCCATCATGGCCTTTTTTGCCTTTACCTCCCTTCTCACCTCATTTGCTCACATTGTATATAGACTTGTTTATACTGCATTATTGACTGTATGTTTGTTTTTACTCCATGTGTAACTCTGTGTCGTTTTATCTGTCGAACTGCTTTGCTTTATCTTGGCCAGGTCGCAATTGTAAATGAGAACTTGTTCTCAACTTGCCTACCTGGTTAAATAAAGGTAAAATAAAAAAAATTAAAAAAAATGTTAACATGCATGAAACCAAGGCTATTACGGTTACAGAAGTCATCAAAAGAGAGCTCCTGGGGAATAGGAGTGGAGCTAGGCACTGCAGGGCCTGGATTCACCTCTACATCACCAGAGGAACAGAGGAGGAGTAGGATAAGGGTATGGCTCAAAACTATGAGAATTGGATGTCTGGAATAGAGAGTAAAAGGAGCAGGTTTCTGGGGGTGATAAAATAGCTTCAAGGTATAATGTGAATACAGTGGAGGTAAACCTAGGCATTGAGTGATGATGAGAGAGATATTGTCTCTAGAAACATAATTGAAACCAGGTGATGTCATCGCATGTGTGGGTGGTGGAACTGAAAGGTTGGATAAGGTATAATGAGCAAGGCTGGAGTCTCTACAGTGAAATAAGCCAATAAACACTAACCAGAACAGCAATGGACAAGGCATATTGACATTAAGGAGAGGTATGCTTAGCCGAGACATCATAAGGGTCCAGTGAGTAGTGAGGTTGGTTGGGGTCACGGCGATTCAGACAGCTAGCTGGGCCATGGGTAGCAAGCTGGCAGAGGATGGAGGTTTGTTTTTTAGCCACCTCATGCGTTTCCGTCGGTAGATTATTGGGGTTCCTTGTGGTAGAGGGGACCAATCCAATTGGCAAAATAGATATAGTTATAGTGACCCTGCTTTTCAGATAGCAGCCGATAAGACAGCTAACGATTATCGGGCCGCAGATGGGCGTTCAGGTTACGTCGCGATGGAGGGGCTAGTTGGATAACTTCCTTCGGCAGATAACGTCGGTAGTCCGACGGGGCCCCGCTGGGGCTCTGTATCGGCAGTAAAACGGGTCCGGATAGGTGATTGTAGCCCAGGAGTGGCTGATGGAACTCTTCAGCTGGCTAGCTCCAGAATAATTGATGTTTGCTCCGGGACCGACGTAAGCCAATAGTCACTCGGATAGCAGCTAGCTAGCTGCAAGGTCCAGGTGTAAATGTCCAGAGCTTGCGGTAGAAATCCGGGGATATGGAGAGAAAATAGGTCCGGTATGCTCTGGTCTGAGTCGCGTTGTACAGAACTGGCGATAGCTTTTCGAGCTAAAGGATAGCTGATGACCGCCAACCGTGGTTAGCTGAATACTAACGTTAGCCAGCTTCTGGCTAGCTTCTGTTGTGGATTTCAGATTTGAGGTGAATAATTGCAGGAGAGCCCATCAGGTTTGCAGCCCGTCAGGGTTGCAGGAGAGTGTTTTGAAGTAGATTTTTTAGAAGAAAAAAATTATATATAAAAAGATATGCGAAGAAAATATGTAAATATATATATATATATATATACACGGGACACGACAAGACGAGGACAAAGGACATCTGACAACTATGCCATCTTGGAATATGAGTGAGATCATTTGTAGTCGGCAATGGGGGAGTGATTGCTTCCTAAAAGAGCACAAAACGTTTACATTTCTAGACATCTTGGAAAAGTGAGGCGGGTAAAGGGCCATGTTGTATTTTGAGACGGTCTGTCACGCCCTGACCTTAGAGATCCTTTTCATGCCTCTTTTTGGTTTGGTCAGGGTGTGATTTGGGGTGGGCTTTCTATGTTTTTCTTTCTATGATTTTGGCCGGGTATGGTTCTCAATCAGGGACAGCTGTCTATCGTTGTCTCTGATTGGGAACCATACTTAGGTAGCCCTTTACCCCCTTTCTGTGTGGGAAGTTGTCTTTGTTTGTTGGCACTATAGCATTTAGCGGCACGTTTTTTGGATTGGTTATTGTTTTTGTCGCCGTCATATAAATAAAGTAATATGTACGGTCTTGAATAAGCTAAGTAGCCAATAGGCAGAGGGTATCATCATTTATTTGATTCTCTATAATAATGCTATGGGAACAAGAGTGCATTTAATTTTGTAAAGTGGTTTCTTGCATCAAACAACACAAAATTTTTAGTCACCTCGTCTGAAGGACAAGTGGATAAACAGGTTCATGTCAAGCCCTGCATGTACATTGAACACCACACATTGGCTGCTACTGTAGGCTGAATGATAGAACAGCTGTTTCCATGTTAAAATGTCACGGGATGCATTTTCTCCATTATGGTATGGGATGCATTTTCGCCACTCTGGTAGGCCTATTTAATGATCAAATAACCACAGTATCCTACTTGACCACTGTCTGAAACTATAACTTAAAGCGGGTACAGACTCAGTATTCACAGTAAACACGTGCTGGAAGTTGCACAGAATTTTCACAATGTTCAAGTTTGCGCTCAGCAGATCTGAAATTTGCTCAATGCCCAATATTTTTTGGGGAACATTGGTGGCAGGAATCTCTGATCTGGGGCACAGCTCAGTATAATGGGAGCACCTGTAGGGCCCCCATACACACAGTACAGACAACTACACACAAATGCGCTTTTGTGGTTGGTTTTGGCAACATCTCTGGATTTTCACATCATGGTGCTGATGCGTGCAGAGGAGTATACTAGGACACGAGCTAGATCTAGTCAGGATTTTCCTAAGCTAGCCAGCACGTGGATAGTCCAACGAGTTGAACGCCAAGATCTTCATTTTGAGACGATGTTGAAGCAGCAATCCATGGGCGAGTTAGTGCCACATTTACATTTTTGACAAAATCTAAATTAAATAGTTTATCCTGCAAATTCAGGCTTTGGTGGTTAATAGGCTATTAGAAGTGCCGTCTTACTTTGGTGTGCTTATCAATAAACAAGCACAATTTTTTTCCACTCCTATCGATCAAATACTTGTATATAGTCCTACAAAAGTTGAACCATCCGTGAAGTTTCTACACTAAATGTGGAGTTTGATAGGTATTTTATTGACTATTTTTAAAACAAAATAACATTTAATTAATAAAATATTTCATCAGTCGTCTTCCTCAAATGAAGGGGATATTGATGGAATTTTTGCGAGAGATTTTATTGGTCCTCAATTTACGTCTCAGCTGAAGGAAACGTTGCCATAGAAATTGACCTGGCTAAAAGGTGGGCTACCTTCGTGTCAACGGCTATCCCGTTTTGTAGTATACCCCTCTGCTGTTTGGTAGATGGAAGATGGAGGATGTTGAGATGTAGGGTTAGAGGGAAGTTGAGCTAAAAGGAGGGTGTCGGCTGGGGACAGAAGTCCCTGATCTGGGGCACAGCTCAGTGTAACTGGAGCACCTGCAGAGCTTTGACTGCATAACCTGCCAGTTCTCTTCCACATACAAACAGTACAGACACACACATGCTCATTTTCTCTCTCTCTGTGTCTCTCTCTCTGACTGAGCCACACACAAATTGACCTTTTCTAATTCACACAGATGGTTTTCATTATTTTATCTGTAAATGCCAAATGTAAGAGGAGGCAGGTAAATATGTTTGGTTATATAATGGGTTGCATTATGGAGTCTTTTAAATGACAAAGTGCGATAGACATACATAAATATTTGCTAAATAGAAAACCTGGCTTTTAGGGTGTCATAACAAAACCATGGTAACCTGATTTCTGTATCGAAAAGTGAGCTTTTTAAGTTAAATTTACTGTACATGCATCACTTGAGAAGATGATTATCTTATTCAATTTGGTCACGAGACTTCAAACCCAGATTTCTTGATAAATTACCAAAGCCACTGAAGGAGGGTGTACAGTAGGGGCGACCGGGGTTGGTTGTCACACTTTTTACCCAGCTAGCAATGGGTGCCCTTTTTTGCAAGGCACTAGAATACCTCCCTGGTCTTTGTTGTTGAATCTGTTTGAAATGCACTGCTCAATTGAGGGACCATACAGATACTTGTATGTGTGGACTAAAGAGATGAGGTAGTCATTAAAAAATCTTCTTAAACACTATTATTCTAAATCAAATCAAATGTTATTAGTCACATGTAACGAATACAACAGCTGTAGAGACCTTGCAGTGAAATGCTTACTTACAAGCCCCTAACCAACAATACACTTACAAAAAATATGAGTAAGAAAAGGAAATAAAAGTAACAAGTCATTTAAGGAGAAAAATAACAATTGCTAGACTATACACAATGGGGTACAGGTACAGAGTCAATGTGCGGGGGCACCGTTTAGTTGAGGTGATATGTACATGTAGGTAGAGTTATTAAAGTGACTATGCATAGATGATAACAACAGAGAGTAGCAGTGGTGTAAAAGAGGGGGGGGATGCAAATAGTCTGGGTAGCCATTTGACTAGATGTTCAGAAGTCTTATGGCTTGGGGGTAGAAGCTGTTTATAAGCCTCATGAACCTAGACTTGATGCTCCGGAACCGCTTTGCGTGCGGTAGCAGAGAGAACAGTCTATGACAAGGGTGGCTGGAGTCTTTGACCATTTTTAGGGCCTTCCTCTCACACTGCCTGGTGTAGAGGTCCTGGATGGCGGGAAGCTTTGCCCCAGTGATGTCCTGGGCCATACGCACCTCCTTCTGTAGTGCCTTGCGGTCGGAGGCCGAGCAGTTGCCATGCCAGGTAGTGATGCAACCACTTTTGAGGATCGGAGAACCCATGTCAAATCCTTTCAGTCTCCTGAGGGGGAATAGGTTTTGTTGTGCCCTCTTCACAACTGTCTTGGTGTGCTTGGACCATGTTAGCTTGTTGGTGATGTGGACACCAAGGAACTTGAAGCTCTCAACCTGCTCCTCTACAGCCCCGTTGATGAGAATGGGGGCGTGCTCGGTCCTCCTTTTCCTGTAGTCCACAATCATCTCCTTTGTCTTGATCACATTGACGGAGAGGTTGTTGTCCTGGCACCACACGGCCAGGTCTCTGACCTCCTCCCTATAGGCTGTCTCGTCGTTGTCGGTGATCAGGCCAACCACTGTTGTGTCATCGGCAAACTTAATAATGGTGTCGGAGTCGTGCCTGGCCGTGGATCTGTTAGGGTGGTATGCAAAATGTAGTGGGTCTAGGGTTTCTGGGATAATGGTGTTGATGTGAGCCATGACCAGCCATTCAAAGCAGTTCATGACTACAGACGTGAGTGCTACGGGTCGGTAGTCATTTAGGCAGGTTGACTATGGTGGTCTGCTTAAAACATGTTGGTATTACAGACTCGGACAGGAAGAAGTTGAAAATGTCAGTGAAGACACTTGCCAGTTGGTCAGCGCATGCTCGCAGTACACGTCCTCGTAATCTGTCTGGCCCTGCGGCCTTATGAATGTTGACCCATTTAAAGGTCTTTCTCACATTGGCTGTGGAGATTGCGTGATCACACAATCTTCCGGAACAGCTGGTGCTCTCATGCATGTGTCAGTGTTATTTGCCTCGAAGCGAGCATAGTTTATCTCGTCTGGTAGGCTCGTTTCACTGGGCAGCTCTCAGCTTTGCTTCCCTTTGTAGTCTGTAATGGTTTGCAAGCCCTGCCACATCCGACGAGCATCAGAGCCGGTGTAGTACGATTTGATCTTCGTCCTGTATTGATGCTTTGCCTGTTTGATGGTTCGTCGGAGGGCATAGCAGGATTTCTTATAAGCTTCCGAATTAGAATCCCGCTCCTTCAAAGCGGCAGCTCTTGCCTTTAGCTCAGTGCGGATGTTGCCATGGCTTCTGGTTGGGGAATGTATGTATGGTCACTGTGGGGACAATGTCATCGATGGACTTATTGATGAAGCCAATGACTGATATGGTGTACTCCTCAATGCCATCGGAGGAATCCTGGAACATAGTCCAGTCTTTGCTAGCAAAACAGTCCTGTAGCTTAGCATCTGCTTTGTTATTGATCGAGTCACTGTTGCTTCCTGCTTTAATTTTTGTTTGTAAGCAGGAATCAGGAGGATAGAATTATGGTCAGATTTGCCAAATGGAGGGTGAGGGAGAGCTTAGTATGAGTCTCTGTGTGTGGAGTAAAGGTGGTCCAGAGTGTTTTTCCCTCTGGTTGCACATCGAACATGCTGATTATCTGTCGGAAAGATATCAGTTTGTCTCTGTAAATGGTTTGTCCTCTGACAAATCAACTGTAAATTTCGATGTTCCTCAAGGTTCCGTTTTAGATCACTATTGTTTTCACTATATATTTTACCTCTTGGTGATGTCATTCGAAAACATAATGTTAACTATCACTGCTATGCGGATGACACAAAGCTGTACATTTCAATGAAACATGGTGAAGCCACAAAATTGCTCTCGCTAGAAGCCTGTGTTTCAGACATAAGGAAGTGGATGGCTGCAAACGTTCTACTTTTAAACTGAGACAAAACAGAGATGCTTGTTTTAGGTCCCAAGAAACAAAGAGATCTTCTGTTGAATCTGACAATTAATCTGGTTCTACAGCCGTCTCAAATAAAACTGTGAAGGACCTCAGCATTACTCTGGAACCTAATCTCTCTTTTGAAGAACATATCAAGACTGTTTCAAGGACAGCTTTTTTCCTTCTACGTAACATTGCAAAAATCAGAAACTTTCTGCCCAAAAATGATGCAGAAAAATGTATCCATGATTTTGTTACTTATAAGTTAGACTACTGCAATGTTTTACCCTCCGGCTACCAGGATAAAGCACTAAATAAACTTCAGTTAGTGCTAAAAACGGCTGCTAAAATCATGACTAGAACCAAAAGATTTGATCATTTTACTCCAGTGCTAGCCTCCCTACACTGGCTTCCTGTTACGGCAAGGGCTGATTTCAAGGTTTACTGCTAACCTACAAAGCATTACATGGGCTTGCTCCTACCTATCTTTCTGATTTGGTCCTGCCGTACATACCAAACATACGCTATTGTCCCTAGAATTTCTAGGCAAACATTTTTATGGAATGGTTTGCCTACCCATGTGAGAGACGCAAACTCGGTCTCAACCTTTAAGTCTTTACTGAAGACTCATCTCTTCAGTGGGTCATATGATTGAGTATAGTCTGGCCCAGGAGTGTGAAGGTGAACGGAAAGGTTCTGGAGCAACGAACCGCTCTTGCTGTCTCTGCCTGGCCGGTTCCCCTCTCTCCACTGGGATTCTCTGCCTCTAACCCTATTACAGGGGCTGAGTCACTGGCTTACTGGTGCTCTTTCATGCCATCCCTAGGAGGGGTGCGTCACTTGAGTGGGTTGAGTCACTGACGTGATCTTCCTGTCTGGGTTGGCGCCCCCCCTTGGGTTGTGCCGTGGCGGAGATATTTGTGGGCTATATTTGGCCTTGTCTCAGGATGGTAAGTTGGTGGTTGAAGATATCCCTCTAGTGGTGTGGGGTCTGTGCTTTGGCAAAGTGGGTGGGGTTATATCCTTCCTGTTTGGCCCTGTCCGGGGGTACTATCGGATTGGGCCACAGTGTCTCCTGACCCCTCCTGTCTCGGCCTCCTGTATTTATGCTGCAGTAGTTTGTGTCGGGGGGCTAGGATCAGTTTGTTATATCTGGAGTACTTCTCCTGTCTTATCCGGTGTCCTGTATGAATTTAAGTATGCTCTCTCGGAGGACCTGATCCCTAGGACCATGCCTCAGGACTACCTGGCATGATGACTTTTTGCTGTCCCCAGTCCACCAGGCCATGCTGCTGCTCCAGTTTCAACTGTTCTGCCTGCGGCTATGGAACCCTGACCTGTTCACCGGACGTGCTACCTGTCCCAGACCTGCTGTTTTCAACTCTCTGGAGACAGCAGGAATGGTAGAGATACTCTTAATGATCGGCTATGAAAAGCCAACTGACATTTACTCCTGAGGTGCTGACTTCCTGCACCCTCGACAACTACTGTGATTATTATTATTTGACCATGCTGGTCATTTTTGAACATTTGAACATCTTGGCCATGTTCTGTTATAATCTCCACCCAGCACAGCCAGAAGAGGACTGGCCACCCCTCATAACCTGGTCCCTCTCTAGGTTTCTTCCTAGGTTTTGGCCTTTCTAGGGAGTTTTTCCTAGCCACCGTGCTTCTACACCTGCATTGCTTGCTGTTTGGGGTTTTAGGCTGGGTTTCTGTACAGCACTTTGAGATATCAGCTGATGTAAGAAGGGCTATATAAATACATTTGATTTTATAGAAATTTGGTAAGACAGATTTAAGTTTCCCTGCATTAAAGTCCTTGGCTTCTGGGAGTGCCGTATGAATTCTGGGTGAGTGGCTTGGCTTCTGGGAGTGCCGCCTCTGGGTGAGTGTTTTCCTGTTTGCTTATGGCGGAATACAGCTCATTCAGTAAGGTCTTAGCGCCAGCGTCAGTCTGTGGTGGAATGTAGACAGCTACGAAAAATCCAGATAAACTCTCTAGGTAGATAGTGTGTTCTACAGCTTATCATGAGATACTCTACCTCAGGCGTGCAAAACCTCGAGACTTCCTTAGATATCGTGCAGCAGCTGTTATTTACAAAAATACATAGTCCGCCACCCCTTGTCTTACCAGACGCCGCTGTTCTCTCCTGCCAATACAGCGTATAACCAGCCAGCTGTATGTTCATAATGTCGTCGTTCATCCACAACTCCGTGAAGCATAAGATATTACAGTTTTGAATGTCCCATTGGTAGTTTAATCTTCCATGTAAGTCATACATTTTATTTTCCAAAGATTGCACATTTGCTAGCAGGATGGATGGAAGTGGGGATTTATTTGATTGCCTACGGATTCTCAGAAGGCAGCCCACCCTCTGGCCCCTTTTCGCCACCTTCTCTTCACGCAAATTACGGGGATCTGGTCCTGTTCCTGGGGATACAGTATATCGTTCACGTCGGGCTTGTTGGACTCGTTAAAGGGGAAAAAAGGATTCTGCCAGTCCGTGGTGATTAATCGCAGTTCTGATTCCCAGAAGTTATTTTTGGCCATAAGAGATAGCAACATTATGTTCAAAATCTGTTTTTTTTAAATGTTACAAAGAAACAAACAGAAAAACACAATTGGTTAGGAATATGTGTAACGTCAGCCTTGTTCTCCGGTGTTATCTTGTCAATTATTATTGTACACTTAGTCCATGCAATGTATTATGCAACTTCTTAAACAAATTTGTATTCCTGATCTTATTTAGGATTGCCATAACAAAGGGATTGAATTGACTCAAGACATTGCAGCATTTCATTTTGTAAAAATAATAAACTGTACACTGAGTGTATATTTCGAGGTTAGGTTAGAATAATATTGTGAAAATGAAGATAATGCCATTTTAGTGTAAGAGCTGTTTTAAATGACCGCCTGAAATGTCATCCTGTTTTGGTGTGATGTACACTGAACAAAAATATAAATGCAACTGTCACGCCCTGGCCATAGAGATAGCTTTTATTCTCTATTTTGGTTAGGCCAGGGTGTGACTAGGGTGGGCATTCTAGGTTGTTTATTTATTTGTTTTGTATTCTTTGTTTTTGGCCGCATGTGGTTCCCAATCAGTGGCAGCTGCCTATCGTTGTCTCTGATTGGGAATCATACTTAGGCAGCCCTTTCCCGACCTGTGTTTCGTGGGTAGTTAGTTTCTGTTTAGTGTCTGCACCTGACAGAATTGTTTCGGTTTTTCACTCTGTTATTTTGTTCGAGTGTTTTCTGATAAAATAAAATAATAATGAACATAATGAACACTTACCACACTGCTCATTCCGACGAGAGCCGTGACAGCAACATGCAACAAATGTCATATTTTACTGAGTTACAGTTCATATAAGGAAATCAGTCAATTGAAAAAAGTCAATCTGCCCAAATCTATGGATTTCACATGACTAGGAATACAGATATGCATCTGTTGGTCACAGATATCTTTAAATAAAATATTATGGGCCTGGCTCAGAAAACCAGTCAGTATCTGGTGTGACCACCATTTTCCTCATGCAGCTCGACACATCTCCTTCGCATAGAGTTGATCAGGCTGTGAGATTGAGTGGAATGTTGTTCATTCCTCTTCAATCGCTGTGTGAAGTTGATGGATATTGTCGAGAACTGGAACACTCTGTTGTACACATCGATCCAGAGCATCCCAAATGTGCTCAATGTGTGACATGTCTGGTGAGTTTGCAGGCCATGGAAGAACTGAGACATTTTCAGCTTCCAGGAATTGTGTACAGATCCTTTTTATTGATTTTTTAATTTTTAATTTTTTTATTTAACCTTTATTTAACCAGGTAGGCTAGTTGAGAACAAGTTCTCATTTGCAACTGCGACCTGGCCAAGATAAAGCATAGCAGTGTGAGCAGACAACAAAGAGTTACACATGGAGTAAACAATTAACAAGTCAATAACACAGTAGAAAACAAAGGGGGAGTCTATATACAATGTGTGCAGAAGGCATGAGGAGGTAGGCAAATAATTACAATTTAGCAGATTAACACTGGAGTGATGAATGATCAGATGGTCATGTACAGGTAGAGATATTGGTGTGCAAAAGAGCAGAAAAGTAAATAAATAAAAACAGTATGGGGATGAGGTAGGTGAAAAAGGGTGGGCTATTTACCAATAGACTATGTACAGCTGCAGCGATCGGTTAGCTGCTCAGATAGCTGATGTTTGAAGTTGGTGAGGGAGATAAAAGTCTCCAACTTCAGCAATTTTTGCAATTCGTTCCAGTCACAGGCAGCAGAGTACTGGAACGAAAGGCGGCCAAATGAGGTGTTGGCTTTAGGGATGATCAGTGAGATACACCTGCTGGAGCGCGTGCTACGGATGGGTGTTGCCATCGTGACCAGTGAGCTGAGATAAGGCGGAGCTTTACCTAGCATGGACTTGTAGATGACCTGGAGCCAGTGGGTCTGGCGACGAATATGTAGCGAGGGCCAGCCGACTAGAGCATACAAGTCACAGTGGTGGGTGGTATAAGGTGCTTTAGTGACAAAACGGATAGCACTGTGATTACTCAGCAAACTGGATGCAGTTTGAGTGTTGGAAGCCATTTTGTAGATGACATCGCCGAAGTCGAGGATCGGTAGGATAGTCAGTTTTACTAGGGTAAGCTTGGCGGCGTGAGTGAAGGAGGCTTTGTTGCGGAATAGAAAGCCGACTCTTGATTTGCAATATGGGGCCGTGCATTCTCATGCTGAAATATGAGGTGATGGCGTCGGATGAATGGCACGACAATGGGCCTCAGGATCTAGTCACAGTACTCTGTTTATTCAAATTGCCATTCATAAAATGCAATTGTGTTCATTGTCTGTAGTTTATTTCTGCCCATACCATAACCCCACCGCCACCACGGGGCACTCTGTTCACAACACTGACATCAACAAACCGCTCGCCCACCTGACGCCATACATGTGGTCTGCTGTTGTAAGGCCGGCTAGAGTCATAGACCGTTTCATCAACATGAAAGAGAGGAGGATGGCATTGGCGTAGTAAGTAGGGTGAGTAAACCTTTTTTTCTACTTGCACAATCATGCTCACACACACACACACACACATACAGAGATAAATCAGATCCATGGACAGCCATATCATATTTAGCTTAAGTTGATAGGCCTAATTGTTTTGGGTATGTTTTAGTTGTCACAGTATTAGACTAAGCATAAGTGATTTTATTATGTTGAAATGGTGCTGGAATAGTGGAGGCAGCTCCTGTTTTCTTTGTGACTTGCAGTAACTTTGTGGTTCTAAATCAAAAGTATTTTAGTAGTACGAAAATGTCAGAAACATTAACTTGCATGCCGATGCTGTGGATCAGCTATTTTCTAAATGCAATATGCTTTGTGGATTTCACCGGACAGAGGTTGATCTCCGGTTTTGTGATGAAACAAAGGTGTGGTTGAATTTATTCTGCCATGGTCGCAAGGCATATGAACTAACAGGTGATAGAGCAAACAACGCAATTATCACAACACAGGTTGTAATATGGCATTTTTTTTCCTGCCTTGGTTTACCCAGTGATTTTACCCATGCACTGATTCTGGTAGCTAGCAAGCTAGCCAACTTTAGCCAGTTAGCTTGGATGCTTGACTGCCATTGAGAGGAAAGCTAGGATCAACCCTACTCCTCCGCCAGAGCGTTGAGTGTCAATAGTGCAGTGTGCGCTCTGTACCCTCGGAGAGCGATACGCTCTGAATTTACTAACATAGAATCTAACAATTAACGAACGACCCAGAGCGCACTCTGACACACTGGAGGTCATTTATGAACGTACCCTTAGCTAGTTGTCAATCAATGTACTGTATTAGCATTGATCAATTGGACGGGCAGGCAAGTTCCCATTCTGTTGTCAAAACGTGAGTTGGGAAAAGCATGCATTGGCAGGCAAGCTGCAGAAGGACGAATATGCTACTATTCCCAATCGTTTATTAGCGCAATTTTGATGGCCAACTACCTGAAGAAGTTTGAGAGGGTTTATCTAATGTTCTCTCGTTAGATTTTAGCTCATATCGCTCTGGCTAGCATTAGTTGTTGATCTTGTTGTTGTTGAGGTGCTTAATTTAGGGAGTGACAGCCTACCTTTTTGTTAAGGGTTGCGTCAATCGAATCTGGTATCACACTGAGATTGAAGATTGAATCTGGTATCAATCTGGTATGACACTGAGTCACCGAATTCTATACTATGTACTTTTTATTAGCTAAGCAATAAGTGGTAAATGCAATTTTCATATATACGGGCTCTCTGTCCCACCTCGCAGGGCAAACAGAGAACT
Organism: Oncorhynchus kisutch; assembly: GCF_002021735.2. Classification (NCBI taxonomy): domain Eukaryota; kingdom Metazoa; phylum Chordata; class Actinopteri; order Salmoniformes; family Salmonidae; genus Oncorhynchus; species Oncorhynchus kisutch. The sequence goes on from NC_034198.2 coordinate 10,839,559, forward strand.
GACTTGTTCCTGACAAAGTTATTATAATATACTCTGACAGAAGTAGTTCCTGCTTCCGAGCCGGCCTGTCAGAGTAGAGACTGGGCGTGGTTTAAACTCACTCAGCCTATCGTTGATTGTTGGCGCACGAGCTGGTCCCAGCCCCCTAGGCGCTTCAGCGGTCAGTCGTTGTAGTTGTGTAGAATATCTATGCGCCCATGCACTCGATACAGTTATCACACACCTGGCTCCTGTTATCTAACAAAAGACTGTTTGTTCCTGTTTTTATGCTATTCTGTATTTTTCCATCCCGAGAAAGGACCATGGCCCTGAAACTGTTGACAATGTCGCAAGTCAGCTATGTTGCATAACACATACACCCATACAAGCCAACAGCAAATAATATTCCATCACATATGATATGGTAACGGGCTATAGTGTATAACACAGAACCTCACACTTTTCATGGTTGTTTGATCAATAGGACTGTAAAGTTCTGTAAAGAGGACTCCTGTCCTACATAGCCTATTTGCAGAAATCCATTCAGGTGTATTTTGTGGCTTTTGACAAATGCGTTCTAATGATCCCGAGTGACGCAGCGGTCTAAGGCACTGCATCACAGTGCTAGAGACATCACTACAGACCCTGGTTCGATCCCGGGCTGTATCACAACCAGCCGTGATCGGGAGTAGGGCGGCGCACAATTGGCCCAGTGACGTCCGGGTTAGGGGAAGGTTTGGCCGGGGTAGGCCGTCATTGTAAATAAGAATTTGTTCTTAACTGACTTGCCTAATAAATAAAACATCTAAAGTAGCGCTGTTGCTACTACCTGTAAACACACAGTCCAGTTCAAAGAGTATGATGGCAGGCCCGTGTGGCTTATTTGCATAAAGGACTACTGTAGCTCTTATTGGCTAGTGTGCATTGGTCTGCATACGGCGCAAATGGAATGGCATCATTGTGTTCGATTGCGCTCTAGTCATTACCGCGAGCCCGTCCTCCCCAATTAAGGTGCCACCAACCTCCTGCGGTTTTTATTAAGTTGCGTTTACTGCATTGTCTAATAATTGTCCAAACACACGGCCGCGTTTCCCAGTCTATTTTGCTATAGAATTTTCACAACTGCCTCACTATGTCAGTCCCAGACATTCTAAGAATTTGAAAATGAAAATCTAAATGCTTGCATGTCAGAAAATTAAAAAAGGTGGTCTATTCTTCCTAGGGGTGTATATGAACATATTTTAATACATTTTCAGCTTCCTAAAACGCTGTCAGTTCCACTTTAAGAGACTTATAGTGCTATTCATAGGTATTTATGAGTTTAAAAAAAATCTAATCTATTCCTATCTCATCTCTCAATCATACAAACTTTCTCACTCAAAATTCACATTTATGAAGTTTCCTAAGGCTTTGTTAATGTTGTTATTATTCTTATTAATTCACCATTATTGCTTGTTTTACCCATTCTTTCAGATAGGACATATGTCAAGGGCCATTATCACTTATGCCATTTATCATGTGAATGTGTGATTGGTTCCATCTGTTGAAGTCTTCTTCTTTCCTCGTCATCAGCCGTCAAACATTCACCCATTACAAACCTTTTATGCCACGAGAAATCCCACTCCAATTTTCGACATGCATTCACATTATTCCTCCACTATAATTTAAAATCCTTTTTTAATTTCTTTACAGTAATAGACCAACCTTCTAGACACTTGAGAGCACTCTGGCCATAGTGCTTGTACTGTACAAAAGCTACCTCATCCGCACTTGCACTTTTAGGGCTCAGAAACGGGTGTAGATCTACCCATCCTTTCTGTATCCCTCTTCACAAGTCATAATAATCCAGACACTTTGAATCATCATCAAGGGGGCCTAAAGCTAAAGCACAATGCTGCTATTCATAGGTGCTGATTCGTTTTTTATTCTTCATATATAAAGGTTAGAGGGAACAATCATTCACAAACTTCTTAATTAAAAATGCTAATTTATTATGTTCCCTAAGGCTCTGTTAGCTTTGCTATTCTTGATTTGTGCCCACAGGGAGGAAGTGAGAAAATAACTGTGGCGTTGTGGGCAAGAGGGACTGGTATGACATTTGCAAAATTGCCATGGCATTCACACAATTATTCGCAATCTTGTTTGTGTGTGTGTGTGTGCGTGCGTGCTTGCATGCGTACACACGTGTTTTCTGTTTATATAAGTTGTGCTTGTCCGTGGTGCTTGAGTGTGTGTACTCAAGCTAACTGTCTAACTCTCTAGGATACTCAGAGCTCAGATGCACTATGCTGTGAAATAAGGGTTATGAGAAGGTCCTGCTACTCTAACTAGGATTTAACTAGCACACTGGTCCTGAATGCACTACACAGTGGCACACCCTGATCGATTTCACCTGTCTTTGTGATTGTCTCCACCCCCTCCCAGGTGTTGCCCATCTTCCCCATTACCCCATGTGTATTTATACCTGTGTTCTCTGTTGCCCCGGTTACCTCCAACGGAACGCTTCAATGGAGAGCCGAGCACCTGTCGGGCCTTTCTAGCTCAGTGTGCCCTCATTTTCGAGCTTCAGTCGTCCTCCTTCCCCTCAGATCGCTCCAAAATAGTCTACCTCATCACGCTGATGTCTGGAAGTGCTCTCACCTGGGCCACCGCCGTATGGGAAAAGCAGCCGTCTATACGCGCGAGTCTGGAGGGGTTTGTGGGAGAGGTGAGGAAGGTCTTTGACACCCACCTCCAGGTGTCGCACATCTTCCCCATTATCCCCTGTGTTTTTATACCTGTGTTCTCTGTTTGTTTGTTCAAGTCAACCAGAGTTTTTTTCTCAGCTCCTGCTTTCTCCAGTCTCTTTTCTCGCCCTCCTGGTTTTGACCCTTGCCTGTCCTGACTCCGAGCCCGCCTGCCTGAGCACTCTGCCTGCCCCTGAGCCTCCCTGCCGACCTGTAACTGTCCCTCCTCTGGGTTACCGACCTCTGCCTTACCCTGAGTCTGCCTGCCACTCGGTTCCGTTGCCCCACCTCTGGTATACTGACCCCTGCCAGCCTTGACCTGTCTATTGCCAGCCCCTGTTGGGATATTAAACTATTGTTTATTCGACGTGGTCTGCATCTTACCTTCATACCTACCTACACAGTCTGTCTTGCTCTGTTCATTCAGTACGTCAGAGGCGACGGCAGGTTATAAATACATGCAAAATAGCTGTGTTTTTCTTCCTTTCTATTCCCCACGACTATGAGAGCTGACATTATGTCTAAATGGGCTGCCACTCAGCGAGAGATGGAGGCTGGAAATTGAACCTACCAGAATCTCGGTTACTTGCTGAATAATTCTTTCCCAACCAGATTTGCCTAAGAGGAACAGCCCATCCATCATCCCTACCCCTACTCGCCCTTCAGGACCAGGTAGGTGCCAGGCCAATCTTGTCTGGGAAAAAAAGCCATCCATTCCAGGAAACTATTAGTAACATATGCAACATTTTCTTCCATTAAGATGTGAGGTAAAAATTGACGAGAAGGCCTATTTGTCTAAACTGATAGAGTACGTCAGACAAGTACTGTAGCCTTCTATGAATGGAAAGTGGTGCATTACGCCCCAACAAACATGTAAACAGGAAAATACCAGCAGCATTAAACTGTTGGTCATACTGTTCAAATATAGAGAGTAGGTGAAAGGTCGATTCACTTCAATGTAAGGTGTGCTTTCCAAATAGCAATTTCAATCTCAATCACCATTGCAAACTATCAGAATTCATTTGAAAAAGACAACAGTTAAAGTCACTTCTTGGGGAAATTCCTATAAGCTTATGCACATTAAGCCAGGGGTACTCAAGTACTAAGTACTACTAGCTGCATAGTGCTGATCCAAGCCTATGGAATAAAAGTGGGGCTTTTATATCATGGATGGTCAGTCCTTGCATTCATAGCTCTGTCTATTAATCTGACAGTGGTTACATTTCTCCAGGCCCATCCCTCAGTTTTTTACCAAAACAGAGGCGGGGCAAACGTTTTATTGTTTCATATGTGGATTTGCCTTTTAAACAGCTGCATATGATCAAGATATCACCAACAAAAAGATAACCGCGGGACGGTTGAACTAACATAGGCTAATATGATTAGCATGAGGTTGTAGGTAACAAGAGAATTTCCCAGGACATAGACATCTGATATTGGCAGAAAGCTTAAATTATTGTTAATCTAACTGCACTCTCCAATTTTTAGAGTATAATAAATAATACCATGCTATTGTTTGAGGAGAGTAGACAGTTACGAACTTGAAAATGTATTAATAAACCAATTAGGCACATTTAAGCAGTCTTGATACAACATTTTGAACAGAAATGCAATGGTTCATTGAAGCAATGCTAACAATGCTCTGAATTAACGAACGACCCAGAGCGCACTCTGACACACTGGAGGTAATTTACGAATGTACCCTTAGCTAGTTGTCAATCAATGTACTGTATTAGCATTGATCAATTGGACTGGCAGGGAAGTTCCCATTTTGTTGCATTGGCAGGCAAGCTGGAGAAGGAAGAGCAGGCTACTATTCTCAATCGTTTATTAGTGCAATTTTGATTGCCAACTACCTGTTTGCCCACCATTATGCCCAAAAGTTTGAGAGGGTTTATCTAATGTTCTCTCGTTAGATTTTAGCTCATCTCGCTCTGGCTAGCATTAGCTGTTGATCTTGTTGAAGTGCAACTTTTATAAGCTGTGGATGCCTTATATAGAATACTGTACGATTAAAGGAGTCTGTATTGAAAACATGCCCACGTCAGGGGAGATACCTATTTAGGCTATTCCTAGCTGCTGGGCTGCTCATTCCTGGCCCTGGGGGTCTGCTGTACTGTTATCACTCTGGCCTTGGCCTAACACACCTGAAACCAATAATTAATGTTTCACTAATATCCTAAAGCTGAGTGGGGTGTGTTGGGTTGGGGCGCTACAGGGCCATAGACCCCTAGGGGCAGGACGGGGTGATCCAGTTATATTGTGTGCAAGTAAAAATAGCTCTAATGTACTATTAGGCCTATGATATTAATTATATGGAGGGTGTACTGTTTCTGTGTGTTAATGTGTAGGTGTATGTGTTTTCATTCAACCTTTCCTTTAAGACATACAACCAAAAAGATGGGAAGGAAGTTGTGTTGGGGAGAGTTGCGTTATTGACTAGACTAGTGCGGCTCGATGCGTGTAAGCAGCTCTGGTTGGCTGGGCGGTCTGGATGAAATTTGATTTACAGGATGTATTAAAGACAATCAAAAGTTGTCTTTGTACTTCATGTGTGAGAGTTCTTCATTTGTAAGAGTTCTTCATTTGTGAGGCTATTGGTTAAAGGTGCAACACAATACAAATTATTGAATTATCATGGATTTAGTTTATTTTTTTTTATTTTACCCCCTTTTTTCTCCCCAATTTCATTGTATCCAATTTTTTGTAGTTACTATCTTGTCTCATCGCTACAACTCCCGTACGGGCTCGGGAGAGACGAAGGTCGAGAGCCATGCGTCCTCCGAAACACAACCCAACCAAGCCGCACTGCTTCTTTTTTTAAAATATATTTTATTTTTGCATTTTCCAATTAAGAACATTCAAAACAAAAGTGAAAAGATATTAGACAACGATAGGACAAAGTGACAGTAACAGACGAGCGTAACAAAATAATAATAATAATAATAATAATTATATAAACAAACATACAATAAGAAGAAATAATAATAACGAGACATTGGATCACCTGCCGTAGGCTACATATTATACATTACGTGTGAAACATTATGTGAGGATTATATATAGATTCAATCAATGAGATGTGGGGGGAGATTCTCCATTTAGTCAATAAAAGGTTGCCAAATTCTGTAAAAGGGATACAACTATTAACTTCCGATAGCCACATTGCAACTGGCAGGGAGGAATCCAATTTCCATTTCAAGGCAATACATTTCTTGGCAATCGCTAGCAATATTTCTGTTAGCTTTATAGTATGGCTTTGCCTAAGATTGGTGTTAGTAAAGTTACCCAGTAGACAGACCTCCGGGTCTAAAGGGAATGCAACCCCGTGAATTGAGGATATGGTATCGCATACCCCCTGCAAAAAAACGTGTAGTTTTGAACACTGCCAAGTGGAATGGAGGAATGTTCCTTCATCTGAGCCACATCTAAAACATAGGGAGGAGATATCTGGGTTGAACTTGTGCAGTCTAGATGGGGTGATATAGAGCTGATGGAGGAAATTAAACTGGATCAGTCTGTATCTGGAGTTCAATGTGGATGTAACACCATCCCTGCATAGGTCACTCCATAGATCCTCATCAAGATCAATACCCAGATCTTTTTCCCATCTAAGTCGGAGTTTATCTAGCCCAGGCAGTGTTAGTCCTGACATAAGAGCATCGTATACACGGGAAATGGTCTTGAACAGTGGTTGGTCTGCGTGGCAGAGTTGTTCAATAGGTGACGTCTTAGGTAGGATCCATTGTCCCTTGAGAGTCACCCTAATAAAGTTTCGTAGTTGTAGGTAGCTAAAGAAGTCCCTGTTAGGCAAGTGGTATTTCTGTTTCAGCTGATCAAAAGACATAAGAACTCCCTCCTCGTAACAATGTTCCAGAAGAGTGATCCCCATGGTCTAAAGTTACTATTCTGGAAAAACATAGGGATCAATCTATTGTTCCATAAAGGGGTTTTAGGGGAAAGGAATCCCTCTCGTCCGAACAGCTCATGCAGTGTGCACCATGCCAGGACAGAATGTATGATTAAAGGGTTGTCTGTGATGGTTTTTATAGATTTTCTGTCCCATTTGTAAAACAATTCTGCCCCAGTGTCATCATTTACCTCAAGCTTTTCAATGTTCAACCATGAGGGAGAGGGACCATTGTCAAACCTCTGAGCCAGAAACCTAGACTGTGCAGCCCAGTAGTACATTCTAAAATGGGGGAGGTTTAAGCCCCCTTGACTGTATTCAAGGGTCAGTTTATCCAGGCCAACCCTAGGTGTTTTGCCAGATAAACCGTCTGGTCAGCTTGTCGAGAGAGGGAAAAAATGCTGCGGGAACAGGGATAGGGAGAGATTGAAACATATACAGAAATCTGGGCAGGACATTCATTTTAATTACATTGATTCTACCCAGTAGAGTGAGAGGTAAGTCCATCCATTTACAAATGTCAACCTCCACCTTTTGCAACAAACTGGCCAGATTGAGTTTATAGAGGTTGTTCAGATTACCATCCACCATTATGCCCAAATATGTGAAGCCCATAGGCGACCATCTAAAAGGAAACTTGTGCTTGATGGTATGATGGTCAAAGACAGACAACGGTAAGATTTTGCTTTTATCAAAATTGACCTTATATCCAGAGAAAGAACTATAACACTGTAGCAGGATCTGCAAGTGAGAGAGGGAGTGTTCTGGGTTTGTTAGAAATAAGATAAGGTCGTCTGCAAAGAGTGATCATTTATGGGTATGGGGGCCCACCTCAAAGCCATGTATGTCAGGGCACTTTCTAATAGCCTCAGCCAACGGTTCGATGGCGAGGGCAAAGAGGTGGGGGCTAATTGGGAAACCTTGTCCTCCTCTTTCCTATAAAGAGGGAAAGAGGAGGAAGTCATCCCATTGGTAGCAATCCTAGCTTTAGGAGATTTATAGAGTGATTTTATCAAATTTACAAACACGGTACCTAAACCAAACTTTTCCAAGACGCGAAAGAGGTATGGCCATTCAACCCTATCAAAGGCCTTTTCAGCGTCGAGGGAGACTGCGACACTTAGGTATTTTGTTTTTGTTAGCAAGGTGAATTATATCAAAGAACCTTCTGAGATTATTGGAGGACAATCTATTAATTATGAAGCCAGTCTGATCTGGGTTGACCAACAGGGGAAGACATGACTCCAGTCTCTTAGATAGCATCTTGGTGACCAGTTTACAATCTGTGTTAAGGAGAGAGATTGGTCTATAGGAGGCGCACTTTAGCGGGTTTTTCCCTTTCTTGTGGATTACAGTAATCACTGCTTGAGAGAAGGACTCTGGAAAGCAGTTGTCTTCTCTGGCTTTTTTAAGTACCTCAATAAGGTAGGGGACCAACAGCTCCCTAAATTCTTTATAGAACTCTGGAGGGAAGCCATCCTCCCCAGGAGATTTATTAGAAGGTAAGGATTTAATGGCCTCCAACAATTCAGGAACTGAGAAGTGTTCACTCAGGCGCTCGCTGTCTTCCCCTGACAGGCATGGGAGGTTGAGAGAGGAGAGAAAGGAGTCGATCTCTGATAGATCATCGCTTGATTGGGAAGTGTAGAGGTCTTCATAGTATTTCTTAAAAGTATTATTAATTTCAGTAGGGTCGAAAGATATCTCATTAGAAGAGTTTCTATGGCATTAATTGTCCTCTTACTTTCCTCTGCTTTCAGTTGCCATGCCAATACTTTGTGAGCTTTCTCTCTAAGCTCGTAATAACGCTGTTTTGATTTAGTGATGGCCCTCTCAGCTTGATATGTGTTCAGAATGTTATATTTAAGTTTTTTATTTACCAAAAGCCTGTATAGATCTTTAGTCGGGGCTCTTTGGTAGGTTTTCTCTAGCTCGGAGATTTCAGATTCAAGGGCACTCAGTTCCGCACCGTGTTTTCTCTTCAGCCCTTTAGTATAGGAAATAATCTGTCCCCTCAGATAGGCCTTCAATGTGTCCCAAAGAATTAAGCTGTCAGGAGCAGAGGGTTTGTTTGTCAAAGTAAAAATATTGATCTGCTCTTTGATGAATGCACAAAATTCAGGTTGCTTTAGGAGTGTAGAATTTAGTCTCCATCTATATGCTCCATTTACCTTGGTAGGAATGGAGATTGATAATACCAGAGGAGAATGGTCACTAAGCAATCTGGGGAGATACTCGACATCTAACACTCTATGAAACAGTTGTGTCGAAAGTAAAAAGTTATCTATGCGTGTGTGTGTCTTGGGTGCAACTGTCTCCAGATGTCTAGTAAATTGAGATATTTCATGAATGACATGGTGAGGTTGCCGGCTTTGGTAAGAAGCGAGGGTTTATCAGAAGACCTATCAAGAACTGTATCTAAGCAAAAAATGTAAATCTCCTCCAACCAGTAGCCATCCTGGTGGTGCTTGAGCAACCTGAAGGAAGACATTCTGAATAAACATATGGTCATCGAAGTTAGGAGCATAAATATTCAATAGGGTCCAAGACTCTGAAAACATATGCCCCTGCACCAAAACAAACCTGCCCGAGGGATCAGAGATGGTGTTGTTGACTCTGAAAACATATGCCCCTGCACCAAAACAAACCTGCCAGAGGGATCAGAGATGGTGTTGTTGACTCTGAAAACATATGCCCCTGCACCAAAACAAACCTGCCAGAGGGATCAGAGATGGTGTTGTTGACTCTGAAAACATATGCCCCTGCACCAAAACAAACCTGCCAGAGGGATCAGAGATGGTGTTGTTGACGCAGAAGGGGATGTTTCTACTTATCAAAATTGCAGTTCCTCTTGCTTTGGAGTTAAAAGAGGATGCAAAAACGTGTCCTACCCATGTGTTTCTTGTAAAAACACAATGTCAGCCTTTCATTTATTAAGGTATGTATAGATTATTTTCCTTTTAATCGGGCTGTTAAGACCTTTTACGTTGAATGTGACATATTTTAGTGGATTAAGCATAGGTTGGGTTTCAAATATGTAACTGAATAGAAATCTATCATATGCAGATAATTAGGAAATGTTTCAACTTTGGTTTGAGCACAAAAGTGTGTGTCTCTTTAGGAAGGAAACAATAAACATAGAAAAAAGGAAGAAAAAATAAATAATAATCCCACCCACCCCGATTGTCAGACTAAAACAACAATCCCAACAATCAAACATTGATACACTTGTAGAGATACGTTGCTGCTCGCTTTCCATCTTGCTCTTACTAGCTAAACCTTGGTGTAAACTAAAACCTGCGAACTCTCTAAATTGAAAACAAACGTTGTGAATAGATATTTATGGCTGAATATTTACTACCCACGGTAAGGGATGCTTGAGTCTCTTTTCGAAAGATTAACATAAATGAGGGGGAAAGCAGTGGGCCTAAGCCCACTTATTGCTTCGCCCAGTAGATATGGACTAAACCAAAATATACTCTCCTGTAAATGTAAAATAGAACTCACCCCGGAAAGATACAGTTAGTTGAAAATGTACAAATCAATTATAGTGACCGGGAGATACCAGCAGGTCAATCCGGATAAGAGAAAACAAACAAACTGCATTTTATCCCCCAGAGAGACCGTCCTGGCTCAGACGTTGCTCAGTTCTTTGAGAAAAGTGTGCACTTCTCCCGGTGTGTTGAAGAGATGGCTTTGGCCTTTGTACTGAACTTTCATCCGCGCAGGGTGGATGAGGTAGGGTGGATGATGGTCTTCTCCTTCAGTGCTTTGGCGGCAGGTCTGAACTGCTGGCGAGGTCCGCGCTCATATCTGGGAAAAGGCTGACCCTCTTTCCATCGATGGTGATGTCCCCTTTGGCTCTTGCGAGTTGCAGTATCTTCTCTCTGTCTTGGAAACGGAGGAACCTGATCAGGACGGCTCGTGGGGGCTCATCTGGCCGGGGTTTCGCCGCTGATGTTCTGTGGGCGCGTTCGATTTCCAGCGGCTTGGTGAAGTTGATTATGCCTAGGACCTCCGGGATCCATTGAGTGAAGAAACGGACTGGGTCACAGCCCTCGCTGTCCTCTTTCAATCCCACCACACGGATATTACTACATCTACTCTGGTTCTCCATCTGATCTACCTTGTTTGTGAGGTAGGCATTGTCCTTTTGCAGTTGTATCAAGACCTGGTCATGTCTAGCGATGGTATCTTCAACTGTGCTAATGTGCAACTCTGCCTCAGTCGTTCTCAAAAGGAGATCATTCATGGAGGATTTCAGGTCGTCAATGGAAGAATGGAGTTCAGCCGATTTCTTATCAATTTTCAGAGAAAGACCTCTGTTACCATCCTGAATTTCCCGGAGGCGAGTAGTCAGCATGTCGGCAGGCTCGCAAGAGGCTCCCCCGCCGCACTGCTTCTTAACACAGTGCGCATCTAACCCGGAAGCCAGCCGCACCAATGTGTCGGAGGAAACACCGTGCACCTAGCGACCTGGTCAGCGTGCACTGCGCTCGGCCCGCCACAGGAGTCGCTAGTGCGCGATGAGACAAGGGTATCCCTACCGGCCAAACCCTCCTTAACCCGGATGACGCTAGGCCAATTGTGCGTCGCCCAACGGACCTCCCAGTCGCGGCCGGCTGCGACAGAGCCTGGGCTCAAACCCAGAATCTCTGGGGGCACTGCTATTGCCTTGCGCCACCCGGGAGGCTGATTTAGTTCATTTTTGCTTACTTTTTGTTGTTCTAAATAGAGACGGCTAAAGGGCCATGGTTTATATTCGATAGTTTATAAATGCAGGAAATGTACTTTAGATGCCCCCAAAAATGTGAGGACCCCCAGAACCCCTGCCAAGTTATGTCCCCCTCAGCAAATAGCACTGCTAGGTGATTTAATAAGTCTGAGCAAATGTTTTTGTTTTTAATTTGCAATATGTAGAAGATGAGCATATAAATGTTCAGAACTAGTGAAACATCTCAGCACAGTTGAAAAATATATGGCAAATAGAAATCAATGGTGGTCAGAAATAGATGGGGGGGTTGACTGGAGCTGAAGGATCGGACCAAAAACAAACAAAATATAACTATTGTAAAATATATATAGTATGAATAAACTGTAATTAGAAGCCAAAGTGTTGTTGTCCATTAGTTTACTCCAATTAGAGGAGGGGTGGTAGGGTTAGGGGAAAATAATAGTGGAAAAAGTATTTTTTTAAATAATATATATATTATATACTGTGCCTTCGGAAAGTACACATCTGGAAGAAACCTGGCACCTTCCCTATGGTGAAGCATGGTGGTGGCAGCATGCTGTGGGGATGTTTCTCAGCGGCAGGGACTGGGAGACTAGACAGGATCAAGGGAAAATTAATGGAGCAAAGTACAGAGAGATCCTTGATGAAAACCTGCTCCAGAGCGCTCAGGACCTCAGACTGGGGTGAAGATTCACCTTCCAACAGCACAACAACCAGAGCACACAACCAAGACAACGCAAGAGTGGCTTTGGGACAAGTCTGAATGTCCTTGAGTGGCGCAAGCAGAGCCCGGACTAAACCTGATCGAACATCTCTGGAGATACCTGAAAATAGCTCTGCAGCAACGCCTCCCATCCAACCTGACGGAGCTTGAGAGCATCTGTAGAGAGGAATGAGAGAAACTCCCCAAATACAAGTGAGGCAACCTTGTAGCGTCATACCCAATAAGACTTGACGCTGTAATCACTGCCAAACAAAGTACAGAGTAAAGGGTCTGAATAATTATGTATATGTGATATTTCAGTTTTTATTTTAAATAAATTATTTAAAAAATTCTTAACCTGTTTTTGATTTGTCATTATGTGTAGACTGATGACAGGAAAAAACTATATAATACATTTTGGAATATTTATTTATTTATTTGACCTTTATTTAACTAAGTCAGTTAAGAACAAATTCTTTTTTTCAATGACGGCCTAGGAACAGTGGGTTAACTGCCTGTTCAGGGGCAGAACCTTGTCGGCTCGGGGGTTTGAACTTGCAACCTTCCGGTTACTAGTCCAACGCTCTAACCACTAGGCTACTCTGCCACCCCAATAAGGCTGTATCTTAACAAAATGTGGAAAAAAATCAAGGGGTCTGAATACTTTCCGAGGGCACTGCATATACAGTACCAGTGAAAAGTTTGGATACACCTACTCATTCAAGGGTTTTTCTTTATTTTTACTATTTTCTACATTATAGAATAATAGTGAATACATCAAAACTATGAAGAACACATGTGGAATCATGTAGTAACCAAAAAAGTGTTCAACAAATCAAAATATATTTTATATAAATCACAGACAGTGTCACCAGCAAAGCACACCCACACCATAACACCTCCTCCATGCTTTACGGTGGGAAATACACATGCAGAGATCATCCCTTCACCCACACTGCGTCTCACAAAGACACGGCGGTTGTAACCAAAAATCTTCAATTTGGACTCCAGACCAAACAACAAATTTCCACCGATCTAATGTCCATTGCTCGTGTTTCTTGGCCCAAGCAAGTCTCTTCTTCTTATTGGTGTCCTTTAGTCGTGGTTTCTTTGCAGCAAGTTGACCATGAAATCCAGATTCACACAGTTTCCTCTGAACAGTTGATGTTGAGATGTGTCTGTTACTTGAACTCAATTTCTGAGGCTAATAACTCTAATGAATTTAACTCTATGACCTAAAAATAAAGAAAAACCCTTGAATGTGTCCAAACTTTTGACTGGTAGTGTATATGGTTATGTCCCCCCCCCCCCCTATAAATCAATAGCCCACTAGGGGATTTGTTTCCATCTAATCAGGGTCAATTAAGACATTTTTTTAATGAATTTGACTCATAAATAGAAAGCTAAAGTCATCGGATTAGGTAAGGACCAAAGGACAGGATATTAACAGTCAAAAGGCAGGAATGGTGAGGTACAAAATGAAACGTCCCACAGTAGTCTCTGCATTGGCCTGTGATTCATGTCTTGACCCCACTCAATCACTATGATGTCATTCTGATCTGAGTTTCAGTGGGGGGTTGGAGCAGCATTTGGAGACCCCAAGCAGGAAAACAAGGTGTGTGACAGAGAGACAGGAGGAGGAGAGCGAGAGAGGAGGAGGAAATAATAGAGGTAGCGAAGATGGGGATGAAAGAGAGAGAAAAGAGAGGTAGACATTGAGGAGGTTGATGATGGTGCCTACCCATTAGGCACACATTGGTTGAATCAACGTTGTTTTCCACGTCATTTTAATGAAATTACGTCTGTGGGTAGGAGGTAAAGGGCAAGATAAGGGGCCCCAAACCGTCTGGTCAGAACTTGTATGATGCTTCCAACGCGCCACCTGCAACACACAACACAAGTATCATTTCATGAATAGACTGCCTTTTCGGGTAGTATAATCTTGTAAAAAATTACGATTTATTTAACGTAATTTGAACCTTCTCTTATGAAGAGCACCTGTTCAAGTTCATAACAAACATGTTTTATCTCCAGAGGTTAAATAATAAAAAATGATAATAAAATGTGACAATTAAAGTGACAGGTTTCATGTTAAATCAGCCATAACTCCCCTTGACACAGGGGGAATGAAAGCTGGTTTTGAACAACAGGGAGGGGCAATTGAATACAAGCTTAACAAAAAAAATTGAACTTGTTAAGTTTGGTTGTTTCTTATACAACTACCTTAAAACTTCCATTAAAAGCCTGGGTGTTTATTTGCTTAAATCACTGAACACAATTAGAGACAGGCTTATTAGAGACAGGCTTATTAGAGACAGGCTTATTCGAGACGGGCTTATTCGAGACAGGCTTATTAGAGACAGGCTTATTCGAGACGAGCTTATTCGAGACAGGCTTATTAGAGACAGGCTTATTCGAGACAGGCTTATTAGAGACAGGCTTATTCGAGACAGGCTTCTATTTGAACCAGGTATCTATTTCCTTAATTTTTTGCTCATTTGCAAAGTTCATTGTTTAATTCCAGCATTCACTTCCAGCATTTTAATAAATTTATTCATTTCCTGGACTAATTTGTTATCATTTACACCTGTGTCATATTTCTTATGCCTCTATTAACAAAAAAATACTTGACAGAATAATTATGCATTTGTCAGTTCTTACTTTCGCCACTCGACAGCGATAGGCCAATTTATGGGGGTCTGTATTCCCAAAGTTGTTGACTGTTTTTTTGCCAACTACTGTTGTATTCGGCGCATGTGATGACTAAAATGTGATTTTTTAAAAATTTATTTTTAAACCTTGTAAACATTCATGGTAACCGTATAACTAATTCATATAGACCCGGCATTTATTTCAAACAGGCGTTTATTTGCTGAAATGTGTCCCGTTCCCTAACTATTACAAGAGACAGGATTTGTCTCCTGTCTCCCTTGTTATCCCCCTCACAATTTATTAAGGGGGAGTTGAGAGGGAGGAGTTGAGAATGAAATAAACAAATGTGTTTTCTTCCGAGCACATCAAAGCAGAGGATGGAGAGAGGGCAGAAGAAGGTTCAACCCACACCCAGTCTTCTCCTCAGCCATTAAGTGTGGCCCACTTATGATCTTTCCATTCCTCCGTCCATCCCTCTGTCTCCCTGTCACCACACAGAACCAGCTAAAGCCAGAGCCAGAGCTAGCTGCCAAGGTCCCCACTCACTATACGCCTATTCATACAGTGTGTGCAGGGAAGTGGGTGTGAGAGCAAGAGATAGAAACTCATCAACAACCCAGTGACAGACATCAGACACATGCTTTTTAGTTGCCTGCCTTTGGACGATACACCAGACAGGTAATCAACAGAGGGACACATATAGACAGAGTCAATTACACAACAATCAGAACACATATGTGCAGGTATATCAAGGGGACTCAGGGGAGAAAATATTCATCAGAAGCTCCGAACTAATGCTCCCTAAACTAATTAAAGTGCTCACGCAGAAAAATGTGTCTTCAATTGTTTGAAAACCAGGTCAAGAGATTTGTTATGAATAGAGAATAAGTAACCCCTATTAACCTTCCCTGTGACAACACACATTACCTGTCCCTGTCTATCCCACTTAAAACATGTTGACTAACTCTGTGTTGCATTGTTTGTCTTGTGTTCTGTATCCGTGTTCGGTGTTTCTAAATCAACACACCACATACCCTGTCCATTATAAACTATGTTTGTC
Source organism: Oncorhynchus kisutch (assembly GCF_002021735.2). NCBI lineage: Eukaryota > Metazoa > Chordata > Actinopteri > Salmoniformes > Salmonidae > Oncorhynchus > Oncorhynchus kisutch. The sequence continues at coordinate 10,855,324 of NC_034198.2, forward strand.
AAACAGCACCCACCCTATCCCCTATATAGTGCACTATTTTGACCAGAGCCCTTTGGGTCCCTTTCAGGCTTATATTTAGCCTACCTGTGCTAGGCTCGATGAGAAGCCTACCTACTCAAAGAGGTTTTAAATGGACCTGTGTGCGACCACTGATTGAAAGGTTGGGGGAAGTCATATAATTAGGTCACTGTGAGGCTGGGGTCAGGCCTCAGATAGTCCAGCTGTTTCATCACAAGTAAGGCTGGACGGCATTTTACTGTGACTAATTCAGACTCACTCTGGAAGAGAGAGTGACAGATACGGAGAGAGAACGAGAGGAGAAAAGACAATTACATAGCTGTAGGTTCCCTGCTGTGCATCACTGTTTCCCTGGGGAGTTGAATACACACCAGGATGGAGCTGGTTGACTTTTTAGTGTGTCGATTGATTTGTCAAGGCACGGTCCATGTCATGAGTCTTCTCCAAGCACGGAGGATGTGCGTTTTGATCAGCTAATGTGTCGAATGACAACACATCCACTGTTTTGTTGATGTAGTAAAACCAGCACTAGAGCTATTCCAAGTGATTTGTATAATGCCTGAATGAAATCAATTAAATCTTCAAATGATTGATGGAGTTGTTGAATCACCTGGTATGAGTTTAGGCCAGGTTCAAATCAGATCAGCAGTAACCCGTGGTAACCGACAAACGCATAGCTTATCATTGCATTTGTTTGGCATGTCGAAGGTGTAACTGCATTGAAGCTGTTATAAATCTAAAAGCGGCTCTTGGCGTTATACCTATCACGTGTGTTTGGGCAAGCTTCCAAAGTCACGCTCACTGCGTGCTATTAAGACTAGCAGAATAATAGGTAGCTCTGTTTACTGTACCTGCCCCTGTCTATCCCAATCAAAACATGCTATATATCACTCTCCGGTCTGTACCTACCTGTTGTCAGTTCATTGAACGATCCCTGATGTAAATCCAGATGCTAATTAGTCTCCATTATCCATAGCTTGGTGGGCATGAATAACTTTTGACTCCATAAGCAGTGACAGAAGAGAGGGAGGGAGAAAAGGTCATTATAGGGTTGGACACTACACCTGTTCCAGCAGTAATCTGTCTGTACAGGATGGGGCTTTTACGAGGAGTGACTGGGAGGTCATTGGTGCAGAACACTGTGTGTCCATGCGTGCAGCAATGGATAACAGGCAGGAAGAGGGACAACTTTTACACACCCACACACTCTTCCGGGGAACAAACACGTGCTCCAGGCACGGGCTGGTACGGTGGAGTAGCCGTATTACTCTCTTCTCCCATTTATGATTCTATTATGGGTTTATTCTCTGGTATTTGCAGACCTTTCACCAAGGACGTCTATCGACAGAGAACACAGTGCTGCAAGCAAAAATGAAGATGAAGCAGGATGGACTGTTTGTCCAAGGATCACTAACAGACCAAAGACCACCAGTCTGACTACCAGGCAACACTAAACCTGCTACAGAGAGGACTGCACAGGGTGGGATACAAAGAGAGGGGGGATGTTGTTTTCTTCTCCTTTCTGTCAAAGATCCTCCTAGCACAAGTCCAAGATATTTTATTTATGTTTTTGAAAACCTTGATCACTGTATTTTAATAGTAAGTTCTTACAATGAACGGGTTGGATAAATAATTTCCAGCTTTTAAAGGGCCCATTGAATGAGCTGTAGTTTTCATATTTCACACTATGTTTTCTGACAATACTCTCAGCGTTTACCTACAGTTGAAGTCGGAAGTTTACATGCACCTTAGCCAAATACATTTAAACTCAGTTTGTCACAATTCCTGACATTTAATCCTCTTAAAAATTCCCTGTCTTAGGTCAGTTAGGATCACCACATTATTTTAAGAATGTGAAATGTCAGAATAATAGAAGAGAGAATGATTTATTTCGTATTTTATTTATTTCATCACATTCCCAGTGGGTTAGAAGTTTACATACACTTAATTAGTATTTGGTAACATTGCCTTTAGACTGTTTAACTTGGGTCAAACGTTGTGGGTAGCCTTCCACAAGCTTCCCACAATAAGTTGGGTGAATTTTGGCCCATTCCTCCTGACAGAGCTGGTGTAACTGAGTCAGGTTTGTAGGCCTTGCTCGCACACACTTTTTCAGTTCTGCCCACATATTTTTTATGGGATTGAGGTCAGGGCTTTGTGATGGCCACTCCAATAACTTGACTTTGTTGTCCTTAAGCCATTTTGCCACAACTTTGGAAGTAAGCTTGGGGTCATTGTCCATTTGGAAGACCCATTTGCGACCAAGCTTTAACTTCCTGACTCATGTCTTGAGATGTTGCTTCAATATATCCACATCATTTTCCCACATCATTTTCCCTCTCATGATGCCATCTATTTTGTGAAGCGCACCAGTCCCTCCTGCAGCAAAGCACCCCCACAACATGATGCTGCCACCCCCGTGTTTCACGGTTGGAATGGTGTTCTTCGGCTTGCAAGCCTCCCCATTTTGGCCGAACAGTTCTGTTTTTGTTTCATCAGACCAGAGGACATTTCTCCAAAAAGTTTGATCTTTGTCCTTATGTGCAGTTGCAAATCGTAGTCTGGCTTTTTTTATTGCGGTTTTGGAGCGGTGGCTTCTTCCTTGCTGAGCAGCCTTTCAGGTTATGTCGATATAGGACTCGTTTTACTGTGGATATACATACTTTTGTACCTGCTTCCTCCAGCATCTTCATAAGGTCCTTTGCTGTTGTTCTGGGATTGATTTGCACTTTTCGCACCAAAGTACGTTCATCTCTAGGAGACAGATTGCATCTCCTTCCTGAGCGGTGTGATGGCTGCGTGGTCCCATGGTGTTTATACTTGCGTACTATTGTTTGTACAGATGAAGGTGGTACCTTCAAAAAATTGCTCCCAAGGATGAACCAGACTTGTGGAGGTCTACTATTTTTTTCTGAGGTCTTGGCTGATTTATTTTGATTTTCCCATGATGTCAAGCAAAGAGGCACTGAGCTTGAAGGTAGGCCTTGAAATACATCCACAAATACACCTCCAATTAACTCAAATGATGTCAATTAGCCTATCAAAAGCTTCTAAATCCATGACATAATTTTCTGGAACATTCCAAGCTGTTTAAGGCACAGTCAACTTAGTGTATGTAAACTTCTGACCCACTGGAATTGTGATACAGTGAATTATAAGTGAAATAATCTGTCTGTAAACAATTGTTGGGAAAATTACTTGTGTCATGCACAAAGTAGATGTCCTAACCAACTTGCCAAAACTATAGTTTGTTAACAAGAAATTTGTGGAGGTTGAAAAATGAGTTTTAATGACTCCAATCTAAGTGTATGTAAACTTCCGTCTTCAACTGTATATGGAGCGTATAGGTGTTATCTCAGAAGCCAATGAAAAGTATATAATATTATAAAGTGGGTGGTTCAAGCACTGGATGTTGATTGGCTGAAAGCCGTGGTATATCAGACAGTATACCACAGGTATGACGAAACATGCATTTCTACTGCTCTAATGATAAAAGTAACCAGTTTACGAGAACAACAAGGCACCCTGGGAGTTTGTGGTAAATTTCTAATATACCACAGCTAAGGGGTGTATCCAGGCACACTGTGTTGCATCCTGCCTAAGAACAGCCCTTAGTCTGTTGGCTACTGCCAACACACTGTCAATGCCACTGACTCTACTCCAGCCACTTTAATCATGGGAATTGATGGGAAATGATGTAAATATATCACTAGCCACTTTAAACAATGCTACCTTATATAATGTTACTTACCCTACATTATTCATCTCATATGCATACGTAGATACTGTACTCTATATCATCGACTGCATCCTTATGTAATACATGTATCACTAGCCACTTTAACTATGCCACTTGGTTTACATACTCATCTCATATGTATATACTGTACTCGATATCATCTACTGTATCTTGCCTATGCTGCTCTGTACCATCACTCATTCATATATCCTTATGTACATATTCTTTATCCCCTTACACTGTGTATAAGACAGTAGTTTTTTTGGAATTGTTAGTTAGATTACTTGTTCGTTATTACTGCATTGTCGGAACTAGAAGCACAAGCATTTCGCTACACTCGCATTAACATCTGCTAACCATGTGTATGTGACAAATACATTTGATTTGATTTGATTAGATTTTTGATTTAGTCATCGTATATTGGCCATATACCACACCCCCTCAGTCGGGCCTTATTGCTTAATCTTCTAGCTGGCTATGTTTGCAGATGTCACAATTACCATGCATCTTAATTAAATCTCATCCTCTAACTCTGATGTGTTCAGTGTTTCTGATCCATACACTACATACCCTGTCCATTATAAACTATGTTTGTGTGTCAAATAGCACCCACTCTATCTCCTATATAGTGCACTATTTTGACCAGAGCCCTTTTGGCCCATTTCATACTTATATATAGCCTACCTGTGCTAGGATCGATGAGAAGCCTACCTACTCAAAGAGGTTTTAAATGGACCTGTGTGGAGCGACCACTGATTGAAAGGTTGGGGGAAGTCATATAATTAGGTCACTTTGAGGCTGGGGTCAGGCCTCAGATAGTCCAGCTTTTTCATCACAAGTAAGGCTGGATGGCCTTTTACTGTGACTAATTCAGACTCTCTCTGGAAGAGAGAGTGACAGATACGGAGAGAGAACGAGAGGACAAAAGACAATTACATAGCTGTAGGTTCCCTGCTGTGCATCACTGTTTCCCTGGGGAGTTGAATACAGACCAGGATGGAACTGGTTGACTTTTTAGTGTGTCGATTGATTTGTCAAGGCACGGTCCATGTCATGAGTCTTCTCCAAGCACGGAGGAAGTGCGATTTGATCAGCTAATGTGTCGAATGACAACACATCCACTGTTTTGTTGATGTAGTAAAACCAGCACTAGAGCTATTCCAAGTGATTTGAATAATGCCTGAATGAAATCAATAAAATTTTCAAATGATTGATGGAGTTGTTGAATCACCTGGTATAAGTTTAGGCCAGGTTCAAATCAGATCAGCAGTAACCCGCGGTAACCGACAAACGCATAGCTTATCATTGCTTTTGTTTGGCGTGTCAGAGGTGTGACAGCATTGAAGCTGTCAAATCCACAAGCGGCTCTGGCGTTATATCTATTGCGTGTGTGTGGGCCAGCTGCGAAGGTCCCCGCTCACTGCACGACTACTCATACAGTACGTGTGTGTGTCTTTGTATGTGTTCGTGTGTGTGCGTGCGTGCGTGCGTGCGTGCGTGCAGGTGAAGCGTTTGTGCTCCGGTGTGTGTTAAGGCAAGAGATAGCAACTCAACAACAACCCAGTGACAGAAATCAGATACATGCTTTATAGCTGCCTGTCTTTGAATGACATACCACTCCGGGCATTAACAGAGGCATTAAAATTTTCCACATTTTGTTACATTACGGCCTTATTCTAAAATGTATGATTTTTTTTTTTTTTCTACACACAATACCCAATAATAACAAAGCAAAAGCAAATGTATAATTTTTTTTTAAATATAACATCAGACCTTTTACTCAGTACTTTGTTGAAGCACCTTTGGCAGCGATTACAGCCTTGAGTCTTCTTGGGTATGACGCTACGCCTGCATTTGTAGAGTCTCTCCCTTTCTTCTCTGCAGATCCTCTCAAGCTCTGTCAGGTTGGATGGGAAGCGTCGCTGCACAGCTATTTTCAGGTCTCTCCAGAGTTGTTAGATCGGCCTCAAGTCAGGGCTCTGGCTGGGCCACTCAAGGACATTTAGAGAGTTGTCCCGAAGCCACTCCTGCACTGTCTTGGCTGTGTGCTGTGTGTCGTTGTCCTGTTGGAAGGTGAACCTTAGCCCCAGTCTGAGGTCCGGAGCACTCTGGAGCAGGTTTTCATCAAGGATCTCGCTGTACTTTGCTCTGTTCATCGTTCCCTCGATCCTGACTAGTCTCCCAGTCCCTGCCGCTGAAAAACATCCCCACAGCATGATGCTGCCGCCACCATGCTTCTCCGTAGGAAGGGTGACAGGTTTCCTCCAGATGTGATGCTTGGCATTCAGGCCAAAGAGTTCAATCGTGGTTTCATCAGACCAGAGAATAATTCACAGATATTAGTATTGTCACATTGAATTTATAGTAGCATTGTTAACTCTGATTAAAGCCATCCCGAATCTCACTCAATATTCGATTTCCTTCTTCCACCCACTCTTATTCAGACTAGTAGAATAAGCTGTAACTCTGTTTACTGTACCTGCCCCTGTCTATCCCAATCAAAACATGCTACATATCACTCTCCGTTCTGTACCTACCTGTTGTCAGCCCATTGAACGATCCCTGATGTAAATCCAGATGCTAATTAGTCTCCATTGGGCATGAATAACTTTTTACTCCATAAGGAGCAGTGACAGAAGAGAGGGAGGGAGAAAAGGTCATTATAGGGTTGGACGCTACACCTGTTCCAGCAGTCATCTGTCTGTACAGGATGGGGCTTTACGGGGAGTGACTGGGAGGTCATTAGTGCAGAACACTGTGTGTCCATGCGTGCAGCAATGGATAACAGGCAGGAAGAGGGACAACTTTTACACACACACACACACTCTTCCGGGGAACAAACACGGGCTCCAGGCAGGGGCTGGGACGGTGGAGTAGCCGTATTACTCTCTTCTCCCATTTATGATTCTATTATGGGTTTATTCTCTGGTATTTGCAGACCTCTGTCTATTGATAGAGAGCACAGTGCTGCAAGCAAAAATGAAGATGAAGCAGGATGGGCTGTTTGTCCAAGGATCTCACTTACAGAATGACAACACATCCACTGTTTTGTTGCTGTAGTAAAACTAGCCCAATGTCTGAATGAAATCAATTAAATGTACAAATTATTGATGGAGTTGTTTAATCACCTGGAGTGAGTTTATGCCAGGATTAAATCAGTTCAGCAGTAACCCGTGGTAACCGACAAACGCATAGCCTACCATTGCTTTTGTTTGGTGGTGTCGAAGGTGTAACTGCGTTGAAGCTGTTAAACCTACAAGCGTCTTCTGGCGTTATGCCTATCGCCTGTGTGAGGGCCAGCTGCGAATTTCCCCGCTCACCAAAGGACTAGTCATACAGTACGTGTGTTTGTGTGTGTGTGTGCGGGGGAGTGTGTGTGTGTGTTTGTGCGTGCGGGGGAGTGTTGGTGCGTGGGTGTGTGAGAGCAAGAGATAGCAACTCATTAGCAACCTAGTGAAATAGAACAGACACATGCTTTTGAGCTGCCTGTCTTTGGATGACACACCACACAAGTCATCAACAGTGGGGTCAAAAAAGTATTTAGTCAGCCACCAATTATGCAAGTTCTCTCACTTAAAAAGATGAGAGAGGTACATCATAGGTACACTTCAACTATGACAGACAAAATGAGGGGAAAAAAATCCAGAAAATCACATTGTAGGATTTTTAATGCATTTTTTTGCAAATTATGGTGGAAAATAAGTATTTGGTCACCTACAAACAAGCAAGATTTCTGGCTCTCACAGACCTATAACTTCTTCTTTAAGAGGCTCCTCTGTCCTCCACTCGTTACCTGTATTAATGGGGGCGTGCTCGGTCCTCCTATTCCTGTAGTCCACATTCATCTCCTTTATCTTGATCACGTTGAGGGAGAGGTTGTTGTCCTGGCACCACATGGCCAGGTCTCTATAGGCTGTCTCGTCGTTGTCGCTAATCAGGCCTACCACTGTTGTGTCATCGGCAAACTTAATGATGGTGTTGGAGTCATGCCTGGCCATGCAGTCATGAGTGAACAGGGAGTACAGGAGGGGACTGAGCATGCAGGGGCCCCTGTGTTGAGGATCAGCGTGGTGGATGTGTTGTTGCCTATCCAGAATCCAGTTGCAGAGGGAGGTGTTTAGTTCCAGGGTCATTAGCTTATTGATGAGCTTTGATGAGCTTTCAGGGCACTATGGTGTTGAACGCTGAGCTGTAGTCAATGAATAGTATTCTCACGTAGGTGTTCCAGGTGGGAAAGGGCAGTGTGGAGTTAAATAAAGATCGCATCATCTGTGGATCTATTAGGGCGGTATGCAAATTGGAGTGGGTCTAGGGTTTCTGGGATCATCTGGGATAATGGTTTTGATGTGAGCCATGACCAGCCTTTCAAAGCACTTCATGGCTACAGACGTGAGTGCTTTGGGTCGGTAGTCATTTAGGCAGGTTAACTTAGTGTTCTTTTCACAGGGACTATTGTGGTCTGCTTAAAACATGTTGGTATTACAGACTTGGACAGGGAGAGGTTGAAAATGTCATTGAAGATACTCGCCAGTTGGCCAGCGCATACTCGCAGTACACATCCTGGTAATCTGTCTGTCCCTGTGGCCTTGTGAATCTTGACCTGTTTAAAGGTCTTACTCATATCTGCTGTGGAGAGAGGGATCATACAGTCGTCTGGAAAAGCTGGTGCTCTCATGCATGTTTCAGTGTTATTTGCCTTAAAGTGAGCATAGAAGTAGTTTAGCTCGTCTGGTAGGCTCGTGTCACTGACAGCCCTCGGCTGTGTCTCCCTTTGTAGTCTGTAATGGTTTGCAAAGCCCTGCCACATCCGACGAGCGTCAGAGCCAATGTAGTATGATCCGATCGTAGTCCTGTATTGACACTTTGCCTGTTTGATGGTTCTTCGGAGGGCAGAGCAGGACTTATTATAAGCTTCCGGGTTAGAGCCCCACTCCTTCAAAGCAGCAGCTCTAGCCTTTAGCTCAGTGCGGATGTTACCTGTAATCCATGGCTTCTGGTTGGGGAATGTACGTACGGTCACAGTGGGGATGACGTCATTGATGCACTTATTGACGAAGCCAATGACTGATGTGGTGTACTCCTCAATGCCATAGGAATAATCGCGGAAGATATTCCAGTCTGTGCTAGCAAAACAGTCCTGTAGTTTAGCATCTGCTTCATCTGACCACGTTTTTATTGATCGAGTCACAGGTGTTTCCTGCTTTAATTTTAGCTTGTAAGCAGGAATCAGGAGAATATAATTATGGTCAGATTTTCCAAATGGAGGGCGAGGGAGAGTTTAATACCCAACAACACACAGAGATGCGTAAAGGTGTTCTAGAGTTTTTTCCCCCCTCCACATTTACATGCTGATAGAAATTTGGTAAAACCGATTTAAGTTTCCCTGCATTAAAGTCCCCGGCCACTAGGAGCTCCGCCTTTGGATGAGCATTTTCCTGTTTGCTTATGGGGGAATAAAGCTCATTGAGTGCTGTCTTAGTGCCAGCATCAGTCTTTGGTGGTATGTAGACAGCTACAAAGTAGATGAAAAATCTCTAGGTAGATAGACCACACTATCTTCCTCAGATCTCGTGCACCAGCTGTTGTTTACATACATGCATAGTCTGCCACCACTTGTCTTACCAGACGCCACTGTTTTATCCTGCCGATACCGCGTATAACCAGCCACGAGTCTGTGAATCATAAGATTTTACAGTTTCTAATGTCCCGTTGGTAGTTTAATCTTCCTCGTAGGTCGGCGATGGTATTTTCCAATGATTGCACGTTAGCTATAAGAACGGAAGGCGCGAGGGTATATTCGATTGACTATAAATTCCGTCCTCTTTTTCTCTGTTGTCTCTTCATGCAAATTACGGGGATTTGGGCCTGCTTCCAGGAAAGCAGTATGCCTTTCACGTCGGGCTCGTCGGACTTGTTAATAAAGGGGAAAAAGGCTTCTGCCAGCTCGTGGGAGTAATCTTAGTTCTGATGCCCAGAAGTTATTTTCGATCATAAGAGACAGTAGCAGCAACATTATGTACAAAATACGTTTTTTAAAAATGAACATAAAAACACAATCAGTTAGGAGCATGTAAAACATCAGCCATCTTCTCCTGCGCCATTTCAGTTTTGTCTAAGATGACAGCAATCTGCAAGTCATTGAGAGTGGACATTAGTTCTGTATGTGAATGCCTGATAACAATTACAGAGAAATATGATTATGTCGAGAGACAATCAAGGCGGAACAAGATGGTTGTGGACAGAATTGCAAAATCTCCACGTGAGTTCTGGACATCGTGAGAGAAATTATCTCGGAGAAACTGAAGATAAACCATAGGTAAGGCTGTTACGGTGACTGTATTATCGCCACACCGGCGGTCACAAGTCATGACGGCAGTCAAATTCCACGTGACCGTTTAGTCATGGTAATTGCTGCTGAAGATCATTAGTAGCCAACCAAACTTGCTAACTGCCTGGTACTCAGCACTCTGTTGTCCCTCTAATCACTCTGACATCAATGCAAATGTAATCGAGAATCTGATCAAACACTTCATAAGAGCCCATGAGCTCATGGCAACATTTCTATAGGCTATGCAATTGCCTGAGAAAACAAAGTGATGGTCAAGCATTCAGAGTTAGAGACAGCAGGTGCGGTAGAGAGAGAGAGTCAAAAACAGCAGGTCCGGGGCAAGTTAGCATGTCCGGTGAACAGGTCAGGGTTCCATAGCCGCAGGCACAACAGTTTAAACTGGAGCAGCAGCATGACCAGGTGGCCTGGGGACAGCAAGGAGTCATTAGGCCAGGTAGTGCTGAGGCATGGTCCCAGGGCTCAGGATCTCCAGGAGGTGAGGGAGAGGGAATTGGAGTGAGCATACTTAAATTCACACAGGTCACCAGATAAGACAGGAGAAATACTCCAGATATAACAGACTGACCCTAGACCCCTGACACAAACTACTGCAGCATAAATACTGGAGGCTGAGACAGGAGGGATCGGGAGACACTGTAGCACTGTCCTGCGATGCCCCAGGACAGGGCACAGCCCCCACACCACTAAAGGGATACCTTCAAACCACCAACTTACTACCTTGAGATAAGGCTGTGTATAGCCCACCAAGATCTCCTTGACAGGAAGATCACGTCAGTGACTAAACTCACTCAAGTGACGTATCCCTCCTAGGGACGGCATGGAAGAACACCAGTAAGCCAGTGACTAAGGTAAGAAGCAGAGCATCCTAGTGGAGAGAGGGGAACCAGCCAGGCAGAGACAGCAAGGCCGGTTTGTTCGCTCCAGTGCCTTTCCGTCCACCTTCACTCCCCAGGGCCAGACTACACTCAATCATACTGAAGAGAAGAGTCTTCAATCTGGTAATGAATGGTGTGGCTGTTGAACAATTGAGAAGTCTAAATTACTTAGTGTTACCTTAGAATGTAAACTGTCATGGTCAAAACGTTTAGATTCAATGGTTGTAAAGATGGGGAGAGGGAGCTTTTTTGACGTCTTACTCAAAGTAAGTCCTGCAGGCTCTAGGTTTATCTTATCTTGATTATTGTCCAGTCCTATAGTCTAGTGCTGCAAAGAAAGACCTAGTTAAGCTGCAGCTGGCCCAGAACAGAGCGGCACGCTCTTCATTGTAATCAGAGGGCTAATATTAATACTATGCATGAGCTTTCTGAAATGGGTTTTCATGGACGAGCAGCCGCACACAAGCCTAAGATCACCATGCGGATTGCTAAGCGTCGACTGGAGTGGTGTGAAGCTCACTACCATTGGACTCTGGAACAGTGGAAACACTTTCTCTGGAGTGAAGAATCACTCTTCACCATCTGGCAGTCCGACGGACGAATCTGGGTTTGGTGGATGCCAGGAGAACACTACCTGATCAAATGCATAGTGACAACTGTAAAGTTTGGTGGATGAGGGATAATGGTCTGGGGCTGTTTTTTATAGTTTGGACTAGGCCCCTTAGTTCCTGTGAAGGGGAATCTTAGTGCTACAGCATACAATGACATTCTGGACAATTCTTTCCTTTTTAAAATTTGTGTCAACAGTTTGGTGAAGGCCCTTTCTGTTTAAACATGACAATGCCCCCATGCACAAAGCGAGGTCCATACAGAAAAGGTTTGTCAAGATTGGTGTGGAAGAACCTGACTGGCCTGCACAGAGCCCTGACAGCAACCCCATCAAACACTTTTGGGATGAATTGGAACGCCGACTGCGAGCCAGGCTTCATCGCCCGACCTCACCATGCTCTTGTGGCTGAATGGAAGAAAATGGAAGCAAGTCTCCACAGCAATGTTCCAACATCTAGCGGAAAGCCTTCCCTGAAGAGCTTAGGCTGTTATAGCAGCAAAGGGGGACCAACTCCATATTAATACCCATGATTTTGGAATGAGATGTTCGACGAGCAGGTGTCCACACACCTTTGGATCACGTAGTGTATTATTATTTGAATAATAGTATGTAATTATGAAGTCTAGTTGTTATTTAGTTCACTGGGTTACGAGTGCAATCAGGGAGTCACACACTCACAGGCATACACACATTCTGCCCATCCACATCACTCCGGCCAAATGACATGCCCAGTAGTGTTTCTTCTCCACGATGAGTATGGATATGCATTCCTCCCTGACGTCTTATTGAATAGGGAATGTTGGGCCAGAGACAGCCTACACAAATCATGAATAACGTCAGTGGATTCGATCATTTAATTGGTCAGAGAAGATCCAATCGCTGATTTAATTGTTTTGTACAATGCCCCTCATTTTGAAGTCAGCACAAATGACTTCTACGATGGCAGTTTCAGACTGCATGTACAGTGCATTCAGAAAGTATTCAGATCTCTTGACTTTTTCCACATTTTGTTACATTACAGCGTTAAATTGATTAAAATGTTTTTTCACCTCATCAATTTACACGCAAAACCCAATAATGACAAAGCAAAAACAGGGTTTTGATTTTTCTGCAACTGTATTACAAATAAAAAACAGAAATATCACATTTACATAAGTATTCAGACCCTTTACTCAGTAATTTGTTGAAGGTGTGTAACTTTCAAATCATGTCAAATCAATTGAATTTACCACAGGTGCACTCCAATCAAGTTGTAGAAACGTCTCAAGGATGATCAATGGAAATAGGCTGCACCTGAGCTCAATTTTGGGTCTCATAGCAAAGGATCTGAATACTTATGTAAATGTATTTTATTTATTTATTAAACCTTTATTTAACTAGGCAAGATCAAATTCTTTATTTACAATGACGGCTTACCAAAAGGCAAAATACCTCCTGCGGGGACGGGGGCTGGGATTGAAAATAATAATATAAATATAGGACAAAACACATCCCGACAAGAGAGACAACACAACACTACATAAATAGAGACCTAAGGCAACAACATAGCAAGGCAGCAACATATGACAACACAGCATGGTAGCAACACAACATGGCAACAACATGGTAGAAACATTTTTAGGCACAGACAACAGCACAGAAGGCAAGAAGGCAGAGACAACAATACATCACACAAAGCAAAAAGAAGAAGAAAAAAGAAAAAAATAGGTTAGTCTGTGAAAACGTACACTTCTTAATGTAAGGTTTCTAGCCCGTTTACTGTTGAAGGGGTTCATGCAGAGAAGGTATACTGTCTTACGCAGTCAGTTTTTTTAATGTCCAGCAGATGCCTCAAGGCTATTGCTGAGGTGAAAGGCCATGTATCACGTAGTGTCTTGTATACATGATCTGCACTCACCTCTTCCAGACATGTCCAAACACCTTAAGGCCATTGGTGAGGTAAACGTTAATGTATCTGGTCGTTTTTAATGTCTGGTTATACCTTCTCTGCAACCACCAAACCCTTCCAGTCAAACCCCAAACAATGACTGAAGATATGCTAGTATGTATCTGGTTGTTTGTAGTGTCAACACACCTCCTGCTTCCAGCAGCTGGCCAGTGTTTATAGGGGTGACATGCACTCTGGACACCCCATGCTTTGCAGCTTGTGGGAACCATGTTTGTACAGAGCAACTTCCCAGTGTGAGTGTTGTGTTCCCATCACTGTCTGTGGAGCAATCCTCCAGCATGGCTGCAGCTGCTGATGCACAAAGCTGTGTGTTCCCTGCCTACTTTTTTTTCTAATGTCAGTCCCACACGGGCGAGAGTCCTTGATAGTCCGGCTGTTTGAAGTCCTCTATTTGCTTTGTACACATGGTGTTCCACACTTTTCTCCTCCGACGCCTCTGGACCAGTAACCAGTTACCTGTATCATTATCACCTTCTGTCAACGACTGTTATCTGACATTAAAATGTCCTGTCTGGCCATCCTTTTGATGTGTGTTTCGTGGTCTCGCTCTCTGCATTTTTTCTCTCTCACAATCACAGGGAAAGTAGATGTATGTAATTTCTTCCTCTCGTTGTTAGTGTAAAACGAGGGCGTGGGGGGTGAAGGATGGACATGGCAGTAGAAAATTGGATGCTGTCTTTCATGTCTGGGCACTTCCCTTGTTCCCTCCCGCAGTGTTAAAGAGAGGTCGGAGTTACCACATCTCTCCTTCTCTCTGTTTCAATGTTATGTCTCATCCCCTTTGTCTTTGCTCTGTAATAAAGGCCCTCTGTGTCCACCAGTACCTAACTGGTTATAAAACGGTGATTTTTAACTCTGTTTTAATGTGTCATGTCTTTGGTCTGCGTTCCAAGTCGTTTCTTAGAAATCCTTTGCCATGCTATCGGAAATGGCTATTTTATTTTATTCTGATTGAATCTCTCTCTCTCTCTCTCTGTTTCTCGGTCTCTCTCTCTCTTTCTCTCTCTCTCATATTTATATAGTAGATATATAAACAATTTTCTGCATAGTTTTGTTCTAGTCTATTGCATAAAATAAAATGTATAAAAGGTTCACTTTCGTCTGATGTTTTTTTGGGGCCCTGAGTTCCATTGCTACATGCCTGTATTGCATTAGAGACCTGTGCACCAGGCTCTGGGTCAGAGAGACCCTGGATAAGTCATCAAGGGCAGGTCGTGGATACATTGGGTCACAGTGCCTATTTTTTCTGTGTTTTGCCACCCACCAGCGGTTTTTCTGAGAGGCACGTTGCTTCTGCCCTCCAACTCAGATGGGATTGAAGTAACATACCTCATCTCTTGTGGACTGACGCACGTAACATAGGATGTTATCGTAGCATCTATCAACAGACTGTGAGATGCGATGACTAACAAGGAACTTTGTTTCCGGTTTGAAGATTTGTTTTTCGTCATTTATCAGTTAGGCAAATCACGATTTCTCCCGTGTTCACGTCTTTTGAATTTGGGGAAAAAGGAGACATTTGGTCTAGTTTCGGGGGTTGGAGACTTCGCGAGTCTCATTAGTATCTTTTCTCATACGTCTTCCCCAGAACCAAATCGAGCATCTGACGCAATTATGGGAGATTTCAGTTCTGGGTTTCTGAGAAGACTGATAATTGGGTTCTTAACATGAGTACACCGTTTCCTTGAGCAGGTGCAGGTTGAAATAGTCATAGAGACACAGGTACATGCATGCACATATACAGAAAAACATGTAAGCACATATGTACACGTGTACACACACAAACACACTATGCATTATGCAGCCATACAAACACACTAAATGCGGCAAAGTCATATTTTTCTTACTGACTGCTTCTATGGTTAATAAATCACACAAAGCACAATTGTATTTCACTACAATGTGTTTGCCAAAGCACCTGTGCTGGTTGCAACACGAGTGCCCCTTAGTGGTAGGCCTTGTAAATACACAAATGTTCTCCGCTTTCCACGAGAGGCTTATTTTGACTGGTGACTTGAATGAAGAACTATGCACAAATGCATTAATGGAGTGCACGTTTCAAATAATTGAATTAAAGCTGAAAGGGATAGTCTCCCAAATGACAAAATCACATCTATAAGTAACTTCATTGATTGACACAATCAATTTGTATATACTTTAGGATGAATTGGACATGAAGTGCAAAAATCTTAATATTAGGTACTAGTGACTTGCATTGGATTTGGGCCACAAATGCTAAACAGTTAGCATTTGAAACAGTGGTCAGGAATACAAAACCAAAGCATGGATTGTTGTCATACCTTGTCCATAGACTGCTTACAGGGTAAGGAGACCAACATGTAATTGTGTCATTTGGGTGAACTATCCCTTTAAAACATTTAAATATATTAGTGTTAGCCTAATAGTAATCAACTGAGTGCGCAATTGAATTAAACTAGGCTACGTTTTGTTACACTTGAGTGAAATGAGTTTAGTGCAATGTCTGGAATGACATTTTAATTTTCACCTGGCTGAATGTGCATGTGCTTTTTTAATTAAAAGCACTGTCTGAAACAGATCAATAATTGTAAAAGGGCAGATTGTGTAGGCCTACTGCTCTGATGCATTGGGAATGCCTGGTATGTAGAAGGCTAGGCTACTGCAGCCTGTTTTGAGTCACATTATGTTCAAGTCCATCCTTTAGATTTGATATTACTAAAATTGTCCAAGGTTCAACATCATTCCAAACAGAAGAAATACTTGCCAAATGTCAGAAAGAGTGTAATTATTAACAAAGTAGGCCTAATACTGCAGAAAGCGAGCATTACACACAATATTACTAACAACACACGGAGTGTACAAAACGTAGGAACAGCTCTTTCCATGACAAAGACTGTCCAGGCGGATCCAGATAAATACTATGCTCCCTTATTGATATCACGTGTTAAATCCTATTCAATCAATGTATATGGAGGGGAGGAGACAGGTTAATAAAGAAGGATTTTTGAGAAATGGATTGTGTATCCCCAAGGTAGTTGGTAACGCAGTTCTCATAGTCTCGTATTCCCTGGAACTGACAGACGCATCAGCAGGCACCTGTTATACCCTTTCCCTTCTACTCAATAGAGCACCGAGTACAGTGACGTCGGGAGAGGGGAGGGCTCTGCTTTCTGCTTAAATAGCTGGCGATCCCCGTAGTTCAAACAGACTTAACAGAGCGCACTGAGAACTTTAAAACGATAGCCAACTGTTGAATCCAACTTTGGCTGAAAATAAAGGAAACGACGAGGGAGCACATATTGGAACCACTCTACGCACTCTTACTTCACAATCACGATCAAGAAAATGTCGCCTTCAGAGAACGACTTTGATATACCGGCGAAGAACTGTTGTAGGATGGTGATTTTGGGGTCCACCAAAGTGGGCAAAACAGCCATCGTGTCTCAGTTTCTGAACGGGAGATTCGATGAGCAGTATACGCCGACCATAGAGGACTTTCACAGGAAACTGTACAGCATTAAGGGAGATGTATACCAACTGGACATATTGGATACCTCAGGAAACCACCCATTCCCTGCCATGAGGAGACTATCCATACTGACAGGTAAATATCTTATTCCATCTCTGGTTATTGCAACTCAAATAGTGTGCATGTTCAATAACGCAATTTGTGCGTCTTTGTAGTTATTACGCGTTGAAATACTCTCGCATATGTCACTGTGTTTCATAGAAGCTCTGATACTAAATCCCTTTCTCTTGTTTCCATTCAGGTGATGTCTTTATCCTGGTTTTCAGCTTAGACAACAGAGACTCATTCGAGGAGGTTCAGAGGCTCAAGCGACAGATAATTGAGACCAAGTCTTGCCTAAAAAACAAGACCAAGGAGAACGTTGACGTGCCTCTGGTTATCTGCGGCAATAAGGGCGACCGGGAGTTTTGCCGGGAGGTGCAGAGTGAAGAGATTGAGCAGTTGGTGGCTGGAGATGAGCAGTGCGCATACTTTGAGATATCAGCCAAGCGCAACACCAACGTGGACCAAATGTTCCAGACCCTATTCACCATGGCCAAGCTACCCAATGAGATGAGCCCGGACCTCCACCGTAAGGTCTCGGTGCAGTACTGCGACATGCTTCGCACTAAGTCCCTGAAAAATAAGAACAAGAAAAACGATGGAGACGCGTATGGCATCGTGGCACCGTTCGCACGGCGCCCGAGCGTCCACAGTGACTTGATGTACATAAAGGAGAAGGCGATCGGTGGCGGGCAGGGAAAGGATAAAGAGAGATGTACTATCAGCTAGGACTATGAGATTAATTTTATGGAAGATATTGTAACCTAAAAGGATATGCTTCATTTGTGATGCACCTGACAGACGGGGTTTGGGCGCGCAAGGCTGCCCATGCCGCTTCCGTTGCCCTTAGTGGGGACACTTGAGACAGCGATGCGAAAGCCTATGAGCTCCAGGCGCAATGATACTGTCTAGATTCAACCTCTCCACAAACGTGGAAGCGCATGTTACATGTCCGCGAGACATTTAAAGAACGTTCGCTACTTTGTTCTGTTAGACCAGAGCCTTATGTGATGTGGCTTAAAATATTGTGAGATTATTCACAACAAATGTGTAAAATGTGTTGTTTAGACAGGCGAGAAAACAGACTCCTGGCGTGGAGTACAATGTGAAGAATGTTGTTTACATTTTGTTATAACATTTTATAACAGATAATTCAACTTGAATGTTGCAATCTGAACAATTTTATATTGTGAATGTATATTTATTGTATGTCGACGTCAACTTTTGCAAAGAAAGGAAGAAAAGAACTGAAAAATAAATACAAAAATCTGAATCTGCTGTTTCTTTATGCTTTTCTTCTCACAAGGTGTTTTGAAAGGCCCACTCTATTCACTCATGCCCTTGACCTAGTAGGCCTAGATACTGTGTCTAGGGAAACTACCTAGACTAAACACCAAAGCATGAATTCATGAAATAAGCTGCAATGAGCAGTCTAGCATTCAAGACAGTTGAGAGCCAAATGGTCCCACACCACTAGTTTACAGATTGAGAAATAATTTAGCCTACTTGGATGTAAGAACTATAATTACCCAATAATGGGAACATAATTAGAGGACCATGCGCTTTTTCACCTTTTGCATTATTGGCTTATTATAGACCTACCTAGTCCTAACACTGGGCACACACTGGTTGAATCAACATCGTTTCCACGTCACTTCAATGAAATTACATTAAACCAACATGGAATAAATGTTGAATTGATGTCTGTGCCTAGTGGGGAAGTATACTGAACAAAAATATAAACGCAACCTGCAACATTTTCAAATATTTTACTGAGATACAGTTCTGAGGGCAAAGGGGGGTGCAATTTAATACTAGGAATGTGTTCCTAATGATTTGTACACTGAGTGTATTTAAAAAAAATACAAATATAATTCTGAGTTAAAAGATTACACTCCTTGGGGACAAACACAAACATGATAAGAATGTATATCCTTGGCCTGTATGCCTCTGCCCACACCATGACACTGAAAATATAACAGCTGGTACATGTAATGTCCTACAAGAGAGCATCAACAGAAACAACAAGGCTTTCCTACCAGACTAAAGCACATACTGTAGTCCTGTTCTAAACCTTCAACCAACCAGAAACATCTCAACACATAAAATTCAGCGTAGTCCTGTGGATGGGAGAGTGGGGTAGGTTGAAATATAGTATTCTTTCTAACAAAGATATCTACATATTGTATATTTCAGTCACTAACAGTTCTGGGGTGGGGGTGGGGGTGGGGGGACAGTGCCCATGTGATAACAATTTTGGACCCCCTTGTGGCCTCCCTAAATGTGGAGTATGAAATCATTCTTACATAACACATTTTTGCTATCATTCTTTTTATATCTGTTATAAGACAGAAAATGCAAATAAATTGTTGAATGATTATGAACACCTTATTTTGCCTGCTAATGCCTGCAATGCAGTGAAGAAAACGATATGAAAACAATAACATCTAATGTAACTGGCCCCTCTAACAGTACAACTGCCAGGTATGGGGTAAATTGAGCCGCTGAACAGGGTAAATTAAGCAGCCTACAAATTCTGTACTGAATTAAATATTACTACTACCTTTTTAAAACCATGTCTATATTTATTTCCCAAACACAATTCAACACAATTACAATTACTTTTTCGTCTTTGAATAATTTTAAGCATTTTTTAACATAAGCTTAACACTTAAACACTGTCTTTTTTAAACACTTTTAACATAGGCCAGGCCTTGTTGTTACCTCATATCTCAGTGTACTTTCATGCTGTGTTTAAGACCTCCTATTGAAGGTTAGAGACCCCAACTGATGTATCGAACAATCTTAAAATTATTTCCTTTGGTTTAGATCCAAGCATCATGAAACCGCTAACATAATACATTCATTTGACTTGCTGAAAATATTTTTTTCTGACTTAACTTTACCACTTTTTTCATGTGGTTTCTTCCTTGACACTCCATGAAATGATGACCTCTTCCTAAACATTTGGTAAAATGATAGGGTGACTCAACTTACCCCTTTAGCTCAACTTGTCCTGTAAATTCATACACAAGAACAGTGACATGCATGTCTTGATTATGCCTATCCTGCAAAGACTGGGACATGATCTTTTACAACCGTTCCAATGAAAATAATTCTACCTGCCTTCTGTAACATTCTGTTCTTCCCCCTGGTTTAATGGCTGAAACGTGTAATTACAAAGCTAATTAATATGCAGTTCTCTCTTGGCAGATGACTGCTTTGTGTTAGTATTTCAATGGGCTAGGCCTTTCCAGGAATTTGCTTTGCTATGTCTACCAATCATTTATGACTGAATACTTCAGATACCATCCACATAACTGAGAATAACAAAAAAAAAGGCCCAATGAAATGTGTTTATTTCTACAATACAACAATAAAATAAGCTAAATATACACTATTTAACACTTCTTATTGATAATAATTCTGTTCTACAATTACGCGATATCAAACAGTCAGTACTTATCTAAATTGAAAGAAGCCAGGCTATGAATTCACTGAATGATGAACACATTTGGCATAAAAAAGGTCAGTCTTTTGTAGCCTGGTTAAACCAGACTGAACGCTGCACTCACCATTATTTAACTTGAAGTTAAACAACAGTGAAACCTAGCTAAATTAGTTTGGATGCCATACTTAGTTTTTTTCAGACCATGCCCTGATAATCCATTCACCCAAAATGTTGTCCCCATCCCACTATGATTTGGGAGAGTCAAACACACAGAGGCCCTTGTATTTTTGTAGGAGCTGTGTCTTGGTGTCCACCTTCTCTCTCATGGTCTTCAGCTGCTCCTGCTGCTCCCCAGGACTGGACTCTATCTCAGGCATGGCTAGGATCTTCTCCCTGGTCTCTTGAATTTTAGTCTTTAGCTTGGTCAGCTCTTGGTTCACATCCATACTGTCTTTATCCATGCTATTAGAAAGGGAGAAAATATTGAAACAATACTTTAGGCTACATAGCAGTTTCTTATGAAGTACAGCTTGTTGATGCTGCTGATCCCAGCCTTTGCAAGCAGCACGTAACGCCCTGGACCAAAGCTACTTAGCTATAGATGTAGTCATAATAATGCATACTAAAGTAACAAGGCACATGAGGCTTTGACAGCTAAATTACATCTCACTATTAACTATCCTATGCTCTGTGACTGCATCTATTATGTGCTGCGATATACCTAACACTTCAAAATCACAAGCAAAACAAACTATCGCTAGTAAGCTAGCCGGTTAGCGTTACCATGGTTCTAGCTAACTAAATAATGTTATCTTACTAACGTTGGCCTCACAGGAGAGGAGTACACATAACCAAAAGCTTTATGTGAAGGGTATGGGAACATGCACAATAAAAAAAAGCTGCAGAATTGATTTACCATTTTATAATATCAAGAATAAAAGGAAGCCAGGAGCAATCTTCATTTGTTGCCTCTACCTCCATTGCGTCTGCTAGAATAACTGAAACGTCATCAACAAGCGCTGGTACATGAGTCCGTTCCCCCTCTCCCTACCACGTACTTTATGCCGACAGTGTAACACACGCAAAATGGTATGCTGCATTATCTGGATATGTCTGCAACAAAAGTTCAACCTTCACCTTCTGCTACCATCTACCAAGCCTTTTAAGCATGCAATTTGATACATACGTTCAATAAATCCAACACAGTACGCACTGCAGCTGCCACTGCAACGCAAGGCTGCAAGACAAACACAGCTCCATTGGAAATGAATGTACTTCTGGTATACCAAAACCTATTATGCTTGGATCACACCGATAGTACATTGCGCAAAATGGTATGCAGCAGCATCATCTGGATTTTTGTGCAACAAAAGTTCAACATCCACCTTCTGCTACCATATTTTTGACTTAACACGTACTTTTCTTAAAACTGCATTGTTGGTTAAGGGCTTGTAAGTAAGCATTTCACTGTAAGGTCTACTACACCTGTTGTATTTGGCGCATGTGACAAATACAATTTGATTTGATATGGTGATAAATCCAATCTATGCACCACACAGAACACACTGCAACTGCAAATCAATGTTGCAAGGCAAACACAGCTTTCCATTCGAAATGAATGTACTTATGGTGTGCCAAAATGCAATGACACTGTCGGCGTGATCGAGGCGTTACTGTCTGTATTATTGAGGTGGTATTCTAACATCGGGAGTCTTCCGGGAAAGCTTGCGAAACAGACCAAGCGGGGTTTGGCTTTTGAGAAGTCAATGAAAGAAAACATATTCCTTAAGAGAGAATAGAGTAGATGTCACGGGTCAAAATTTTGATTGATGACCCTATGTGAACCTATGTGAACTCTATGTGAACCCTATGTAGTGATGACGTGTGCATGTCTTCTGGTCAGGCAAGCCTGGTTAGGTGGGGGCTATGGGGTGAGTAAGGGTCCATTTGACAGGCCGTTAATGATTGATGACCCAAGCCTGATAGACAAGCCTGGTTAGGTGGGGGCTATGGGGTGAGTAAGGGTCCCTTTGACAGGCCGTTAATGATTGATGACCCAAGCCTGATTTATGACCCTATGTAATGATTTATGACCCTATGTCATGTAGAAGGGTGCATGCCCTGGGTTGAGTAAGTGACCATGTGTCAGGTCAACCTGTTACTGTTTCTCACGGTTTGGGTTGGTTAAGGCCCCTTATAAAGCCGCTGAACAATACCTGTTTAAGAGTGCACAAGATCTTAAGAATAACCATGGAATTTGGGATCGGTACCAAAGCAGTGATGACTGTAACAACTGAAACAGGCCTTCGGGTTGCCCATAGAGCAAGGGCAAAGTATCAACCAGCAATATATGATGCGCCAAAAAAACGTTTTTTAAATGTGTATAGAACCCAAATACCGCCAGCAAATGCTCTGACAGATCAAGTGTTGATGTCTAATGGCCAGCAGTGGGGGTATCGGTTTGATTACCTGGCCTGTAGAGTGACCCTCTATACGGTAGATGAAGGAGAAGAATATACAGACCAGACTGTAGGCTTGGAATATGGTGTTGAAGACTGGTCGGTTTTTCGCAAGGTTGTGTGTCCTGAACTGAGCCTTATCACCAAGGGGTATAGTGTGTTCACGGGCCACGAGACCCGTTGGGAAGGTACCCCGGACTCCTCAGGACAAATATTTCACAGGGTGAAAATACAAAGAAAGAATGGCCGACCGTGCGGCAGCGTGGAGTTCTATATCGGCACCGAGGCAATCCGAAACCACAAACTTAGGGGTGGTGGCCTGACTGGGGATACCCGACTGCGTCTGCTTATTCCTTTTAACAGTTGGGATGTACTGGAATTGAAAATGTTGCAACCGTTGGATGCTCTCTTTGTACAGAGCCAACAGCGTCAGAGCCTTGTTCATTTAAAGAAGTGCATAATATATACGAATCGTAAAGATTACGATGCAAAAGAGCCTCAAGAAGATACAGCGTCAGAAGAAACCTAAGTAAGCGGATGCTTTAACCCCGCCCCCCCAGATACCCAAGGGCCTTGTTCTACAATAAAAAGAAAAAAAGCAGACAGTTCTTCATTTCAGCATACACCATGGATCTCCAGACCATCTACGAGGAAGCCACTACGTCATGGGGGCCCGACACTAAAGACTCTATGCCACGAAGCCCTACACTCTACGCACCCCTGGCAAGACCCGTGACACCCCCGACATTTACCCAGCCTGAGGATGTGTTTGATGGGGTGGCCAGTACTGTTTTTGTGGATACAATCAAGGCCTCTGTAGCTACACTTTTAAACGTGGTGATTGGCGAATATATACGAGAAAAATGCATCGGCTGTGAGATCAATCATCCCAGCCAGCGTCGTCATCCTTGCCTCTACGACCCTCCTAGATACTACTTTTTCAATCATTTTGAGGAGCTGGTGAAAAGACTGTGGTCCTGCCGTTTTATACCAGCGCTGGTCATCGCCCTGGAGTCTATGGGTATTGCGCCGTCTATCCCTAGAGTTTACGGGGTAACCGAAGCCTTCCTACATGAACTGAAGGAGGCCCTCTTCATCCATGAGAAACTCAAAGAAATCCGACACACCCTGGTGGACGACAACAAATACAGGGAAGCTGTGATGGCTGATGTGATGCTTTTCTGGCTCAATAAATCCCAAGAGACCGAGTGACATTTTGTTTATTTAGAGCTATGGGTAACTATGTGTCTACGATGTTTGAGCGAATAAATACATTTTTTCTTTTGAGAGACCTTACAAATGTTATGCATCAGATTATTGAAAATAAAGTGAACAATGTAAAGTTCTACACAACCCACAATACAGGGGTTATTGTAGAGCGTGTGTTAAAAATGGAGCAAATCATGAAACATGTCCGACATACGGGCGAGAGTTTACAATGGTCACATATGGTATCAAGGCTTGTTGAGGATTCTGAAGAACTAGAAATAACTTTGGCTAAGATTTTACATTATTTGTTTGAACCACCCTTTAATGTGAATGTGTATCATATTTGTTGTTTATATACTTATATATCAGACGTGTGTGTTTTAAAAATTCAGCGAAACAAACCTGTAAATCTAAACAATATATACAGGGTGTTGCATGCTGTGATTGTTGAGAAAACGGGGACTTGTATCTTGCAACAAATCCTGAATTGTCTGTATACGTAATAATTGTTGCATTCTTAAAATAAAAATTCACAAACTGAAATGTTGTCGTTATATGAAAGTGGCTCATTACAGTTATTGTACCTCAGAGAGGCAAGAAGGATGGCTGAGCAGCTGTTGAAAAACATATATTATAATCCCTCTAACCCCGGGTCTTATGGGGGTAAAGAGCGTTTACAGAGAGCTATAGTCGAAGAAACAGGTAGTCTGTTAAGCGATGCTAAAGTGAATGAATGGTTATCAGAGCAAGATGCCTACACTCTACATAAACCTGTAAGAAAACATTTTCCAAGAAATATAGTTTTTTCTACGCATCCATTATCCCAATTTCAGGCGGATCTATGTGACATGCAGTCCCTTGCCGATAAAAATGATGGAAATCGCTACATGCTAACGGTTATAGATATTTTCTCTAAATTAGCCTATGTAAGGGTGTTAAAAAATAAGAGCGGGGCAGAGGTGACCAGGGCCTTTGAATCGATCTTGAAGGCAGGAGGCGCCCCCAAGAAAGTGCAGACGGATGGTGGAAAAGAATTTTTTAATCAAACATTTCAGAAGCTAATGAATAAGTATAATATAGTACATTTTGCTACAGGCTCTGATTTGAAAGCTTCGGTTGTGGAACGCTTTAATAGGACTTTGAAAGAGCGGATGTGGCGCTATTTTACAGCTCACAACACCAACCGATATACAGACATAGTTCAGGATTTAGTAAACGGTTACAACCACAGCTACCATAAGACTATACGTATGAAGCCCTCGGAGGTCTCTTCGGAAAACTCTTTTCAAGTCTTTAAAAATATGTATGGTTTGTTCCCACTTCGCCGTAAGAAAAAAATGACTTTTAAATTCCTAGTGGGTGACTTGGTGCGTATATCAAAGTTGAGGGGTGTTTTCGACAAAAAATACGAACAAGGCTTTAGCTCGGAGTTGTTTACCGTTACCGAATGTCTGCCACGCATTCCGCCGGTCTACAAATTAAAAGATTATGACGGGGATCTTATAGAGGGATCTTTTTATGAGAAGGAATTACAGAAGGTCCAGTTGGGTAAAGACAAAGTCTTTCACGTGGAGGAGATTCTAGATCAGAAGAGAGAAAAGGGTAAAAAATGGTTGCTGGTCCGCTGGAAAAACTGGCCTCAAAAGTTCAACAGTTGGGTATTGGAGCAGGATGTGGTGGAGGCAACGGGGGTTAATTTAAACCCCTAGTCATGATAACTAGCGCATCATTCGCGTGTACACAGTTGGGCATCATGGAACACAGCGGCTTCTACCTGACTCTCCCCAGTAATGCGTCGGCACAGATATATCGTAATAATCAGAGTTCGAAGTATACAACCAATTTTCCAAAGCCTATAGAGTTATCAGAGGCTTGGGAAGTAGGTCTCAGCGAGATTACATACCCCCATAGTTGGTATAATATCAAAGCTAAGGACCGTGATTTTTATTGCAAAAGGTTCTCGGAACCTGCGAAACTTATTAAGCTTAAAAAAGGTTTCTATAGAACCGTCGACAGGATCGTCTCAGAGTTGAATGAACACCTAACCCTGAACAAGATGGAAATATTCCTATTCTACAATCCAATCCATAAAAGGATACAAATCTCAGGGCCTGCTAACGGAGGTATAAAGACCAGCGGTAATTTATCCTACATGTTGGGGATGGGTCCCAATAAATGGACGTATGTGAACGATAAATTATTCCCATTCCCTGCGGATATACATGCAGGCTTTTACAACATATTTGTCTATACCGACATCATAACCTATCAAAGGGTCGGAGACAGCTGTGTGCCCCTCCTGCGAACAGTTCATATAGACGGCAAGGATGGGGACATCGTCACTGTCAATTATGACAAGCCGCACTACGTACATGTCAGCAAGAACTATATTGAAAACATTCTGGTTGAGCTTAAAACGGATCAGAACGAAAACATTGAATTTACTTATGGTAAAACGATTGTAAAACTCCACTTTAGACCCACCAAAACCTCTCTACATATATAATAGCTGTATTATATTTATAAACATAATACAAATAAAAGGGTTATGGAGCACCATCAGCTCGACCCTAACCGTTATGTTTCATACTATGTGGATCAAGTGGGTAATGGACTACCAGGATATCATGGAGCGCCGACAATGTATGGTTCGGGGATAGGAGGTATATTCCGTAACCTCTTCAGGATGGTTTTACCGTTTATGAAGAGAGGCTTCAGCATAGCCAAACCACATTTAAAATCAGCGGCTAAAAATATAGTAAGTGAGGTTGTAGCCAATGCTATGACCCGAAGGGCGTCACCAGAGGTGGAGCATCAAGAAGGCTCGGGGCTTATGATATTGTCTCGAAGGCCAAAAAAGAGACCCCCTGGTTTAAGGCGTAGACCTGCACCTAAAAAGCGGCGGTTAACTGTTAAAAGAACCTCAGTAAGTCAAAGACGGGGTAAAGTGAGGAGGTCTGTACCAAAACAGGCTAAAAGAATACTAGGAAGTATTTTCTAAAAGAATAAGTGACATGGCTCTTTTACATCGAATGTCCTCTGAAGCTATAAAGACAGAACTTGATCTTTTCACGGCACCGTTAACGCAGCATTCAATAGATAGATCCAGTTATGTGGAGATAGCCCCTCTCTCTGCTATTACCGATAACGGGCCTATCGAATTTTTCATACCAGGCCATGGTGACAACTATCTGGACCTCAACAACACCTTGGTGCATTTACGTCTAAAAGTGACCAAAAGAGATGGGTCTAATATTGCAGACGATGCCAAAGTGAGTCTCATTAATTACCCCTTGGCCACCATTTTCTCCCAAGTTGATGTGACTTTGGGTGAACGCCTAATCAGTCAAAGCAGCGCTACATACCCTTATAGAGCCATCATGGAGTGTTTACTAAACTACTCCGAAGACACTCTCAAAACCCAATTTAGCGCCGGGCTGTTTAGCAAGGATACTGCAGGAGCCTCTATGGAATCGACAGACCCTTCCACCGGTGCAAACAAAGGACTAGCGGCACGAGCTCGCTACTGCGCCGAATCTCGAGAGTTTCATTTGCTAGGCCCTATACACTCTGACATTTTCTTTCAAGAACGGTTACTCTTAAATTCGGTTGATTTAAGATTAAAATTAACCAGGGCCAAGGATGATTTTTGCCTGATGTCTCCCCAAGACGGGGATTTTAGTTTGAAAGTGTTGGGGGCAACCCTTTTTATTAAAAAAGTATCTGTATCTCCGGCCGTGCGCCTGGGTCACTCACATGCTTTGATGAAAGGAAATGCCCTTTACCCTGTCCAAAGAATTACCATGAAAACCTTTAGCATACCTGTGGGCAGTAGAATCTGCAGTCAAGAAAACCTATTTCTAGGCCCTTTACCTAGATATGTGGTTATAGGTCTGGTTGATCACGCCTCTAATACGGGCAGTTTAGATAAAAAACCCTTTAATTTTCAGCACTTCAATGCAGAGTATGTAGCGCTCTGTCAGGACGGACGTCAGGTTCCGGCGAAGGCTTTCCAACCACAATTTAATAACAACATATCTGTGCGAGAATTTTACAATCTATTCCTGGCTACAGGACGACATCTAAAAGATCTCTCTTTACCTATTGACAGAAATGATTTTGCAGAGGGTTACACATTGTATGCTTTCAATTTATCACCTGATGATGACACCTCAGGAAATCTGTCTGTGGTGTCCCAAGGTAACCTCAGGCTGGAAATGCGTTTCCGTACACCTTTAGCCTGTACAGTTAGCATGATTGTTTACGCATGCTCTGATTCAATCTTGGAAGTGAATGCCCGAAGACAGGTCTTAGTGGATTATTATTAAGGACCTTTGAACAAAGACATGAATACCCAAGAGTTGGACGGGCTCATGAGCCGCTTGATTGGAAAACAATTTTGTGGAGTGTTGGCTTGTGATGAATTACCTATGGAGATATGGTCTGAGAGGCCTGCAATGTTTATTGTCAATACCCATCCTAAACACATGCCTGGTGAACATTGGCTAGCTATGACATTAGAACAGGAAGGTGGACGAAAAATCTCAACTTTTTTTGATTCCTATGGCTTTCCCCCCGGTTTTTCACATTTCCCTAAATCTATTAAAGATTTTTTGACCCTAAACGGTACAAAGATCTACTACAACATCAAACAAGTGCAAGATAACCTTTCCACTACATGCGGTCACCACTGTGTATTTTACCTGTGCCAAAGAGCCCGGGGAGTTTCTTTTGAAGATGTTATGTCTCTTTATAAGGATGATTTAAGAAGTAATGATAACCTTGTATCTTGTTTTGTTAGAAAATATCAAAAGTGTTCAAATGTGTGTCCTTTAAGAACGCGTAATCAAGGCGTATGCTCACGTCATATGTTTCAAGAATGCCACAAATGTTAACTTGCTTATTTTTCAAATAAAAAATTTATTGAATTTAATCATAGTCATTCAAAAGTCATTTTCAAAAGTCTAACCACGCCGAGAGATCGGGTTTAGGAAAAGGTCCTGAGACGTTCATGGGAGTAAATGAGTTAGCATCATCGCTTTCATATGGGGCCGGTGTCGTTGGGGCATCTTTAGGGGTGCTGTATCTCGTTGAAGGCTTTTGTTTTAAAGCTTGAATCTGTTGACGAAGCTTATGGTTGGGTACACCGGAGAGGGGGATGTTGAGGATTGCCAGGGCCTTAAGAAACTGACGCCAGCCGGGAGGCCTTCGGTCATCAGCAACCTTGTGGGCAGCCGTGGTACTTTTAAGCAAGTCCTGCATATGGGACCCCCTAACCACAGAGCCCTGAAGGATAAACTCTCCAGAGTCGTTCCAAGCAGCTATCCCCTTTGAGTCTTTTATCTTGTTCATAATGTATTTAACATTCTTCCTGTTACGTAAAGGCACATGTGTCAGTAGGTCATGCATAACTTTATCTTCAAATGGCATTTGAGCTTCACCCGACATATTATCTC
The DNA here is from genome assembly GCF_002021735.2 of Oncorhynchus kisutch. NCBI lineage: Eukaryota > Metazoa > Chordata > Actinopteri > Salmoniformes > Salmonidae > Oncorhynchus > Oncorhynchus kisutch. The sequence goes on from NC_034198.2 coordinate 10,884,988, forward strand.
CACTAGGTAAGATCGACGGTACAGGCCTTACAGGGGCATGGCTATCGTTAGGTTCGACATCTGTTAAAGGGTCCGGTAGGGAAAGGGTTAAATGGTTAGTCTCTCTCTCCCCTTGCTTTACCCGAGTCAAATACCTTTGCATTAGGTTTGTGTATTTTTGAATCTTATCATAGGGGTTCAATCCTTTTCGGTTCAAAACATCCTTCATGGCCGTATCCAAATCATTTTCCGCTGTTTGTCTGATATCTTCAGGACCCTGCATTTGTTTTTTAAGTCTATCCAACTCTTGTTGAGGCACCAAGTACATTTTAGTGGCCATCACACCCACGTGTTCAACCACCACGTCTGGCCGCAATAAGGCTGGTGATGAAGGGCACGGCTATACTGAGTAAAGGTAGAAGAAAACCCCCAGACTGTTGTATACTATGTCTTTTCTTTTGAAGACTGGCCCTTTTATTGGCAAAGAGTTTGATCGCTGTCTTTTGTCTCCTTAATTTTTTCAATTGGTTCAGGGTGAGTGGAATGCGTCCTTTGAGAAGATTCAAAGCAATCTCACATAGGGCTAATATGAGATCTGAAGAACAGCGACCCAAGATGGCCTTCCGTTCTTTAGCTGTAGAACCTACTAGCCTTCTCAAGAGGGGGAGGTTTCTTTTTAAACGCAGAGACATAGCGTTTACTTTTTAGGAAGGTATGCAGCAGGCCTCTCCCCCGGAAACAGCCCTGTACGTAGCCTAAGGTGTTCTGGAGTATTTGCTTTTAAATCCACGATTAAATAAGAAAATGGCTCTTTGGTAGCGTCCTCATAGCTCTCCATAAAGTATGATTTCCGTCCAGGGTACATCTGCTGAGCTAGAGTGCTAATTTGCAGTTTGTCTCTAGGATTTTTAAACAATACCATGTAGTTGGCATTCAAGCTAATGGTCCGACTATTTTTACCTTGGTGAAACACATTCTGGACCAAGTAAAGCACGGACAGGTTTCTATGATGAGTATATTGGGTAAAAGCTCGTGCAATTTCAGGGTGTTCGCTACCAGCAAATAGCATATCGTCCAAAACCAGCAGATTATTTACATGTGGGGGGAGAAGTTCATCATCAGACAGAGAATCGGGTATTCCTTCAACAAACTTGATTTTTATTGTCTTCAATAATTCATCATACAGAGGTTGGTAACATGAATAACACCATACAATATTGTCAGGCTTTTGAGATAACACATGTTCAGAATTCTCTAAAATACTTTTTACAAAAAAAGTTTTGCCACTGTTTGAAGGGCCGGCAATTAATGCTGAAAAAGGCAATTGTAGCCGGGGGTCAAAACCCTCGACAGCAGTCATAATATCTTAAGCTTTAAGACACACTGGGGCTTGTAGCATAAGTCAGTAGCCAAAGGGCAATGTGGTACCGTCAGGCAATAGCTGTCTCTTGTCATAGACTACCCTGAATCTTTTAGTGAGTGGTGCGTTTCTTAGATGGAACCCCTTTTTATCCCTCACTATTTTGTTGTAGGAGCTCAAAATCTCCAAGTCACTATTCTTGTCCTTTACGAACCCCTCGACCAAGCGCGTGATTGATTCCAAGTTTACACGCGGTGCATTTTCATAGTTTTGAGTCACGCCTTTGGCTTTCAACACCACGTGATTGGCTTTAGTCCTAAAAGCATAGCTTTTTGGACCACATGAGGACCATTCTGTAATATGGTCACCCTCTTCGAGTTCACTCGTTAAACCCCCAAGATAGTTGCTAAGTGGGGGGGTCCAATCCCCCGGTTTGCTTACATAGACCACAGAGTCTGTGTCGTGGTAAAGAACCCGCCTCTGAAGCTGTTCCATGAGGGTGTACAGTTCAAGGCGGCCATAGGCTGTGGTAAATGCTGCAAGAAACACATTTACATTACCCGGGGGTAGAACCCACTTTTGGTGGCGCCTCCATTGCACCAAGGCAATGTCTTGACTCAAGAAGGAAAAATGTGAAATTTCGTATTGGTCCGAAAAAACAAATTCCAAAAATTCTTCGGGGTCTTTAATGATCGAAGTTGTTAGCATATTGCATCTCTGCGCTAATTTCCCCCAAAGGGAGTTCAAGTACAATTTCGACACATTTCTTTTGGTTTTGTTGACCTCTATTCTGTCAGGGTCAAGAAGTATGCCTTCTCTGTCATGGTAGTCTTGAATGTACTGGTCTTTACTTTCTTGATCTGTGACCGATGCAGGATAGCCTGAAGCCATCTGCTTGCATCTCAAGAAGGTTTTGATGTACTCTTTAAAAAGTGTGTCTGATTTCCTGGAAAAGTTCCACACTTCAAAGATTTTGGCCACACGATACCCCTTCTCTAAAGCCTTAGAGAATTCTACAGTGACCCATACACCGGTCAGGGCTCTTTCTTGATCTGTGTGATCACAGGGGTTTTCCTGGTTGTGGTTTTCACAGCATGTGCGACAAAGGGGAAAGAAAAGTTTTCCTTTAGGACCCTTGTAAGGCAACACAGGTATAAACAGCCCCCTAGGAGGGTAGACAGTCGCTTTGATTAAACCAAAATAATTTTGGGGTTCGTCAAAGTCGCTGTGAATAATTTCAGGATGCCCTATAGGATAGAATGAGGAACTCATTACATGTGGATATAGGGATGTAAAATCTACATAGCCTATTGTCTCGTCGGGTTGAGCTACATAACGCAATGTCAAAGCATTGGTCCGGCCTCCAAACAAGGCCTGTCGCGGTTCCAGGGGCTCTGGAGGGTCATAATGGGTAAGGAAGGCCTTAACACTAGGATCTACCTTTTTGAGGGCTGTCCATTCGTGCTCCCACAAAACCACAACTTTTAACCCGTAAGTAGCCTTTAAAGAATTCAGTTTGTCTTGAAACTCTTGGTACATTTCCCCAAAAGTCTTTTGGGTTAGGACACACAAGGTGTGGGGGACAAAGCATAATTTACAACCGTGGAAGAAACAACCGTTGTACTCATACACTGTCTCAACCCCGTCAATCTGTGTGTATCCATCTACATGGTAAGGCCCAAAAGCCTTCTCCCCCCGATTCAAAGCATGTTGGATAAAAATATCTTTATCCTGGGCCAAGTACTCCAACCATTGAATGGAACCACTAGAGTAGGCCTTGAATTGGCGTCGGTAGTTGTCTGGCGATGGGATAGCTATAGATTCAGGAGTTAGATAGTGTGTACGATAGGTTTTCATGCACGCTGATGCAATAGTTGTACAGCTCCAGGGGTCAATGCCCGCATCTTTGATTACCTCTTCTCTGAATCTGAGGCATCCTTCACGAAGTATAACAACGTCATTGTCACAGTATGATTCCATCTCTTTATGGAAATCAAAAGTGCCATGTCTTACGGTCTCGTACCATGTCATGAATCTCTCACGCTCTTTGGGAGACATTTGATCACACCCGTACATTTCGGGGGCTGGATAAGATCCTATATAATGTAGATTCTCCTCAGATGTGAAGAAATGAGGGAAATAGCCTTTGACAGAGTTTTCAAAACCCAAGGCCTCTGGCATTTGAGCCAATCTCATGGGTAAGAAGCTTAAGCTGTCAATGTATCTCTGTTTGAAGGCGGGGTCAACAAAGCATAATATTTTACTCCCTTGAGCTATGACACTGGGTGCCACGCCTTGCTGTATCAAAGGGTTCAGAAGCAGATAGGAGTCATAGGCCCTAGCATTGTGAGCTATAAACGTGAAGTTTCTGTACTGGGCTTTTCTAAAATGTTTTAGAAAGAGTCGGGCACAATCGGGTCCCTCGGCCGACCATTTTTCACCCTTGAAAGTCATGGTTGACACAAAAATAGGCAAATGAACCCCTGATTGCTGAGTTGTCTCAAAATCATAAAACACATATTTCTCTGTATGTTCATCTTCAGCCAAGGGCTGAATGTAACACTCATGTGTTACTTCTTGAACCGCTTCCGCGTCTCTGCTTTTCAAAGGACCTTTACAGATTGGGCAGTGTATAATTCCACAAACATGAGGTTTAGGGCTATCTATTTTAAGGTTGTAATTGCAATGACATTTTGGACATTTCTTGTTAATGTCACAACTGCTTACAGATTTACATGCCTTGGGATGCCATGTTTCAGTTTTGTGTTTTTCGTAACAGTAGGCCGAACGACATGTGCGGTGACAATCCGCACAGGGGGTCAAGTTTAGCGGCTGCATAGGGCAATGTTTATCCAGACATACTGAACAGTTGTAACGGCACGAGTGCCCCCCCATGCGTGTGTAGCCGGTATGACAGGCTGGACAGACATATGGCGCGCCTAAAAAGGCTGTGATGTTAGTTACGGCATAGTAATGCTCATTTTGCACATAAAAGTACATAGTCTTAGGATGTGGTTCGGGTATATTTTGGAACTTGAGGAGAGCGTCATTAGCCCTACTGTGGTACAAAACCACAATCTTGATGTTCAGAAAGTTTTCAAATTTGACTATGTCTGAGAAAGCCACAGCATCCTGTATACCGAGACCCACCGCAGTTTGTAGCTCTCGAGCTTTATGTAACGCGGATTGATCCGTACATCCTGGGCTGAGTAAGTGGGCCAAACCTATGGCAAAACATAGCTTATTACCTGGATTGTGAACGTTTATGAGATAGGCCCTTTTATTGCTTATGATTTCGGACTGCATTAAACTCTCGAGCTTTCGTCTCTGACCCCCGCCCCCTTGTGGTTGGCGTACTAATTGTACTACAAGTTCGAGGGTCCTATCTGCTAGCACGTTTAAATTTGACTGTACAAGGCGTTCTAGCAGTTTAACAAATTGTTCAAGCTCTGCTTCACCATTCTGTAAAATAAGCGATACCTTGCTCTGTAGACTGTCTCCACAAATTTCCAACTGTAAGAGATCCCTAGGTTCGCTATAATCTCTAATCCTCGCTAACAGTTCATTCAAAGTGTCCATAAGCATTACGTAAAACACAGCATATTCCCGAATCTGACCCCCCCATGCGAAATTGAAAAACTGGCGAACCTCAATATTGTTGAATTTATTTCGACGCAAAACATGTACACTTCGATCAAGACCTCCCCCCTCCAGATTTACTAGGCAATTGTCCAACTGTTCAAAAACATCGTATTGGGTTTCAGACTCTTCGGACATTGGTGTTAAAGGCTGATTTATAGGTGTCTGGGGTGCCGAATTAAACCTAGCGCTCTCGTTCTGTACACTGATCTCAAGACCGCCCCCCTCCAGATTTGCTAGACATTTGTCCAACTGTTCAAAAACATCATATTGACTTTCAGACTCTTCGGACAATGTTGTTAAAGGCTGTCTTAGAGGTGTCTGTGGGGCCGAATTAAACCTAGGGCTCGCGTTAAGCTGGGTAATTAGAGATATGATGGTTTCGGGAATCTGTGTTAACATGTTTTCCTCGGAAGGCCCTGACTCATTCATACGTGTAATAATGTCTATGAGTTCGGAGGGAATCTGGGATAATAGATTTTCATCTATTGTCATTATGTCAATTACCCCCGAATCATTCATATGGTTAACTATATCTTGGAGCTCTGTAGGGATCCTGGCTAAGAGTGTTTCAATTGTCTCACTTTGGTCTATAGGGGGCGCCATCTGTCTAATTAAGGATGTGTGTGTGTGTGTGTGTGTGTTTACATGTGTGTTTTTTAACGGCGGTATTTGCTTGTTTTAGCCCTAATGTTTTTTAACATACGGGGTAGCTCGCTACGCCAGAATGACACATCCTGATTGTATTGATGCTCGAGTAGAATACACATGCGCCTCTGGAGTAGAGCCTTTCGTGATTTTAAACCCAGGGTAAACGCTTTGAAAAAACGTTCTTGGTCTATTTCAGAATCTGCTGTTTCCCCCACAGAATTGGCCGATTCAAGAAGGTTGGCAGCTTCACAGAACATCAAATCGTCTACCTCAGAAATGTCATTTAAATCTTTGACATCATCAGGTTTCGCTGGTGTCTTTGGAGCCTCCTCGGGGATGCTTGTCTGGGCATCCTCCGATGTTTGTGCGTTGTGTTCATAAGCCGGTGAGGAGTCTGAAATAAAAATAATACATACACAAATAGGTTATTAACCCTAAAATATGTTAAAAATGCCAAATACATTTCAGATATAAGCCTATATATTAACAATACATTAATTAAATACCTCGGCTTTTTTGACGAGGGCTGTTCTGAAGAAGCTCTGAAACCAGGGGCTGTTGTGTTTGTTCAACCTGTATTACAACATCTGCAGGTCCGGTAGATGGGGAGCCTGAAAAACAAACAAACAAAAAAACAGCATTAGGCCTTGTTTTAACATATTCCGGCATAAAAAAAAAAATATAAATATTAAAATAATAATATATATAAATAATAATATATAATTGATTCATACCTAGTCCTTGGAACGACGTCTCGTGAATATCGGCCAAGTAGAATTGTTCGGGTGAAGCGGAACTGTGGATCTGAGCACTAATTATCCTTTGGTGTTTAGAAATATGGGGGACAACGTTGTCCTGGCCAAGGGGAGTTGACCTGCCGTTTAAAGTCTCTGTTCGCTGCTTTTGTGTAAATACATCCTGGGAGTAGGGCAGAATTGTCTCGTAGTCATATGCTTCGCAGAAACCGTTCAGGCTCCATAGGGCATCGTTTAACCTTCTAGGCTTTAGGTCCTCTGTAAACATATAAAATAACTTTTAATATAAGATGCCCACACTTTTTGTTTTTAAGGTGTAAATATTTTTATGTATGGAATTCTTGGAGCTTACTTACGTTGACAATTCAGGGCAGGCGTTTGTTTGTAGGCACTTTGTTTCGGAGCCCCATGGGATGATTCGAGCTCAGTTATACCTCGGAGTATCTGCGTGAATGCTTCAGAATCTATAAAACATTCGACAATATTAAAGCTATAATCACTTTAGCTAATATTGCCTTGTTATACGGTAAGCATACTGATCCTAATGATTGTTTAATATTTCTATAACATCCCACGCTTTTCAAACAATTCCCCACAACAATCAAATCTAATAAAGATTTATTTCAAGAACTCACCTTGCGATAGATCCATTAGACTGTTTTCCCCGATTATCTTTTTTAACGCTTCAGTCCGATAACGATTCTTGGAGTTTCTGCTGTTTGCATCGGAACTAAAACGCTGCTAACATTGCCCATGGTTTCTAGCGCTTTTGTACCCTACGACCTAGAGAAAAACCCCTGAATGATTTTTTTACATAGCATTTGGGGTTTGTCGTTTTTTTCGGGCTATACCCCCGCCCATGGTATATTTGACACATTTCAAACACATGGTATTGGGTGTGTCTAAACATTAGGATCCTTTTGGAGCTTCTAAAATCTCCGGGGTGCTAGCACCTAGATGCATGGGGGTGTGTTGTTCTCGACATCGCTGGGATGAATGACTTTTTAGCCCACCTAAAAAAAATAGTTTTATGAAAGGCCTTTAAGATTAGGAGTCGTAAGACACAATATTATTGTTGGGGGGTAGGCATCTGTTTTGCAGGCTAGTGTAAACCTTGGTTTCAAACGACCCACCAGGCATGCATGGGTATTTTTTTAACAAACAACCCGCCCCCCTTTTTCTGTTTTTGAAACACACACACACACACACACACACACAGCCACTACAGAAAACTCCCTCACGCACATGCGCGCGCACATGGCTTTTTCCGCAAGATTTTTCTCAGGGACAGACTGCGCTAAGAGTGAACAAACGCGAGAGTTCATAACGTGGTGAGATTCTGATTTTAAAACCATTTATTTCATTCAAAATATTTAGTACATACATTTTATATCGTTACATTCTTAAGGTATTTTACGATGCCTTTCTTACAGATCCTGGGAGCTTATGCAACCAACCGCCATTGTCCGTGTCGAGTTCACCCTCAAAAGGCAAGGCTCTCTTGCTATGTCCATCAACACATGGTAAGTTTTCACTCCAGGGGTAGATCCGCCGTCGGGCCTTTTGGTCTTGACTCTGTCTCAAGGAAAGCCTCGCCCAGCGCTTTAACTGTTCCCCATTTTGGAAGAGAATGTCCAGCTTATTCATAAGTGTTATGAAAATTGGATAATCCACCCATTTAAAACTAAACACAGGAATAAAAAGTTTACATGTTTGCGGGCTCTGGAAGCTACCGGAGAATTGACAGACTTTGTAGCATTAGCCTTATCATAAAGGTCACAGGCTAAAATTGTCACTTTGTTGTCAGGGCTATAGTCCATTGAAGCAATTCTTAGAGCCTTGAGATCACTGCGGCCGCAGACCTGTTCTTCCAACGCATATCCTGGCACATTTGTAACACTTAGGACCTGTTCAATTTACAAAGAGCCAGCCTGATGTTTAGCCATTCTCTCATCCCCAGAGCCGGGGGAAAACTCCCAGGTTTTGCAGGATAAAGGGGTTTGGGTCCACGGTCTGTGAATATCTTTACCGTAGAATCCTCCGGGTGGAATATGTAAGACATGTGGCCCTCACTCGTACCCAAAAATCCTTTAAAACATTCTGGAGCTTCACACAGAACTTCTTCAAGGCTTTGGTCACTGGGTTCATGACAAGCCGAGCATAACATCCCTAAAATTGGCATAGGTGTCATTTTTGTTTAATATTCAGGGGGTTATCATGTACAGTCTTAAACAGGTATTGTTCAGCGGCTTTATAAGGGGCCTTAACCAACCCAAACCGTGAGAAACAGTAACAGGTTGACCTGACACATGGTCACTTACTCAACCCCACCAACCCCCCTGGGCATGCACCCTTCTACATGACATAGGGTCATAAATCATTACATAGGGTCATAAATCAGGCTTGGGTCATCAATCATTAACGGCCTGTCAAAGGGACCCTTACTCACCCCATAGCCCCCACCTAACCAGCTATGCTGAAAAAACAAGCATTAGGCCTTGTTTTAATTTACATATTCCGCCATATAAAAAAAAAAATATAAATATTAAAATAATAATATATAAATAACTAATATTATCTAATGATTCATACCCTAGTCCTTTGGAACGACGTCTCGTGAATATCGGCCAAGTAGAATTGTTCGGGTGGAAGCGGAAACTGTGATCTGAGCACTAATTATCCTTGGTGTTTAGAAATATGGGGGACAACGTTGTCCTGGCCAAGGGGAGTTGACCTGCCGTTTAAAGTCTCTGTTCGCTGCTTTTGTGTAAATACATCCTGGGAGTAGGGCAGAATTGTCTCGTAGTCATATGCTTCGCAGAAACCGTTCAGGCTCCATAGGGCATCGTTTAACCTTCTAGGCTTTAGGTCCTCTGTAAACATATAAAATAACTTTTAATATAAGATGCCCACACTTTTTGTTTTTAAGGTGTAAATATTTTTATGTATGGAATTCTTGGAGCTTACTTACGTTGACAATTCAGGGCAGGCGTTTGTTTGTAGGCACTTTGTTTCGGAGCCCCATGGGATGATTCGAGCTCAGTTATACCTCGGAGTATCTGCGTGAATGCTTCAGAATCTATAAAACATTCGACAATATTAAAGCTATAATCACTTTAGCTAATATTGCCTTGTTATACGGTAAGCATACTGATCCTAATGATTGTTTAATATTTCTATAACATCCCACGCTTTTCAAACAATTCCCCACAACAATCAAATCTAATAAAGATTTATTTCAAGAACTCACCTTGCGATAGATCCATTAGACTGTTTTCCCCGATTATCTTTTTTAACGCTTCAGTCCGATAACGATTCTTGGAGTTTCTGCTGTTTGCATCGGAACTAAAACGCTGCTAACATTGCCCATGGTTTCTAGCGCTTTTGTACCCTACGACCTAGAGAAAAACCCCTGAATGATTTTTTTACATAGCATTTGGGGTTTGTCGTTTTTTTCGGGCTATACCCCCGCCCATGGTATATTTGACACATTTCAAACACATGGTATTGGGTGTGTCTAAACATTAGGATCCTTTTGGAGCTTCTAAAATCTCCGGGGTGCTAGCACCTAGATGCATGGGGGTGTGTTGTTCTCGACATCGCTGGGATGAATGACTTTTTAGCCCACCTAAAAAAAATAGTTTTATGAAAGGCCTTTAAGATTAGGAGTCGTAAGACACAATATTATTGTTGGGGGGTAGGCATCTGTTTTGCAGGCTAGTGTAAACCTTGGTTTCAAACGACCCACCAGGCATGCATGGGTATTTTTTTAACAAACAACCCGCCCCCCTTTTTCTGTTTTTGAAACACACACACACACACACACACACACAGCCACTACAGAAAACTCCCTCACGCACATGCGCGCGCACATGGCTTTTTCCGCAAGATTTTTCTCAGGGACAGACTGCGCTAAGAGTGAACAAACGCGAGAGTTCATAACGTGGTGAGATTCTGATTTTAAAACCATTTATTTCATTCAAAATATTTAGTACATACATTTTATATCGTTACATTCTTAAGGTATTTTACGATGCCTTTCTTACAGATCCTGGGAGCTTATGCAACCAACCGCCATTGTCCGTGTCGAGTTCACCCTCAAAAGGCAAGGCTCTCTTGCTATGTCCATCAACACATGGTAAGTTTTCACTCCAGGGGTAGATCCGCCGTCGGGCCTTTTGGTCTTGACTCTGTCTCAAGGAAAGCCTCGCCCAGCGCTTTAACTGTTCCCCATTTTGGAAGAGAATGTCCAGCTTATTCATAAGTGTTATGAAAATTGGATAATCCACCCATTTAAAACTAAACACAGGAATAAAAAAGTTTACATGTTTGCGGGCTCTGGAAGCTACCGGAGAATTGACAGACTTTGTAGCATTAGCCTTATCATAAAGGTCACAGGCTAAAATTGTCACTTTGTTGTCAGGGCTATAGTCCATTGAAGCAATTCTTAGAGCCTTGAGATCACTGCGGCCGCAGACCTGTTCTTCCAACGCATATCCTGGCACATTTGTAACACTTAGGACCTGTTCAATTTTACAAAGAGCCAGCCTGATGTTTAGCCATTCTCTCATCCCCAGAGCCGGGGGAAAACTCCCAGGTTTTGCAGGATAAAGGGGTTTGGGTCCACGGTCTGTGAATATCTTTACCGTAGAATCCTCCGGGTGGAATATGTAAGACATGTGGCCCTCACTCGTACCCAAAAATCCTTTAAAACATTCTGGAGCTTCACACAGAACTTCTTCAAGGCTTTGGTCACTGGGTTCATGACAAGCCGAGCATAACATCCCTAAAATTGGCATAGGTGTCATTTTTGTTTAATATTCAGGGGGGTTATCATGTACAGTCTTAAACAGGTATTGTTCAGCGGCTTTATAAGGGGCCTTAACCAACCCAAACCGTGAGAAACAGTAACAGGTTGACCTGACACATGGTCACTTACTCAACCCCACCAACCCCCCTGGGCATGCACCCTTCTACATGACATAGGGTCATAAATCATTACATAGGGTCATAAATCAGGCTTGGGTCATCAATCATTAACGGCCTGTCAAAGGGACCCTTACTCACCCCATAGCCCCCACCTAACCAGGCTTGTCTATCAGGCTTGGGTCATCAATCATTAACGGCCTGTCAAATGGACCCTTACTCACCCCATAGCCCCCACCTAACCAGGCTTGCCTGACCAGAAGACATGCACACGTCATCACTACATAGGGTTCACATAGAGTTCACATAGGTTCACATAGGGTCATCAATCAAAATTTTGACCCGTGACATCTACTCTATTCTCTCTTCCTTATTTGTTCATTTTCTCGAAATGTAAAGGCACTGTCTTAATGAACATGTTATTACCCCCAACCCCGTAAAAGTGACAAACTGGCATGTTTTCATTTTCGTCAAAAGCTACTTTAAATCCCTTGATTTGACGGCCTGTACACGCGCAGTTCACCGCAAGACGACCGTTAGACACCATGACGTCTTTCTGTGCATGAGCTTGTCATCGCCTACAAGTGTGATCTGGGATTTCTATTGTAGAGGCAGTTTCTGCTTACTTTCATACTGTACTGTATTTGTTATAACCTCCTCTGTTGTAACAGATATTGCAGTTGCACAAGCAGGACAGATCTGTTCATGTACTAATCAGAACTAAAAACGTGAAGATTTCCGACTTGCTGGTTCGTTGAACGCAGCACGTGTATAACTACAACTAGTTAGACTAGCTAGACATGTTGAAAATTCAAGGTGTTGGGAGCTGCTATTTTTTATAGCATTCAAATAGGCAGTTTATTCTCCCATGCAACTCTAAGGGGGGCCCTATCAAATCTGAGATTTTTCTCCCAAGTTATGTTTTATCATTTATAGTTTCTCAGTTTTATTTTTCCTGGTTTTAGATTGTTTTATTTGATTTACTCTCAAAATGACAATTGTTCATAGAGAAACAACGAAATTTGACTTCCCCAGGCCTTGGAAATGCTTAAATCACATCAGAAGACACTTTTTTAAGGTCTGGAAGATTTGGCATCTGGTCCTTTGTGAGGAATGAGGAATGTGTTGTCTGATGTGTTAGTCTAGCAATGGTTCTGTACTTCTGCTGCTCCTTTCATGGTAACGTGTGCAAATAACAAACGATAAATACAAAATTATATACTTACTCATGATATACACTTCTGCCAGGTAAGCCTACTTTGCAGTTAACATTTAATTGAGAAGGTTTAGGGGAAAGTATTTCTGTCAACCCACAAGATGGATATGACATCAACTGGCTACACACAGAGTGATAGAAAATGTGCGCACCACACAGACAGACGGGGGGCAATATTACTGTAAATGAATTGTCAGACATTGTTTTAGGTTTGGCTTTTTAAGCTAATAGTGGCTAACCAGGGGTGGGGTAATGTCAATGTTGTGTTGATGATTTTTTAAATTTTATTTTTATTTCACCATTATTTAACCAGGTAGGCCAGTTGAGAACAAGTTCTCATTTACAACTGCAACCTGGCCAAGATAAAGCAAAGCAGTGTGACACAAACAACAACACAGAGTTACACATAAACAAACGTACAGTCAATAACACACACAAAAAAAATCTATGTACAGTGTGTGCAAATGTAGAAGAGTAGAGAGGTAGGCAATAAATAGGCCCTAGAGGCAAAAAATAATTACAATTTAGCATTAATACTGGAGTTTTTAGATGTGAAGATGATGATATGCAAGTAGAAATACTGGGGTGCAAAATAGCAAGAGGGTAAGTAATAATATGGGGATGAGGTTGTCGGGTGTGCTATTTACAGATTGGCTGTGTACAGGTACACAGATCTGTAAGCTGCTCAGACAGCTGATGCTTAAAGTTAGAGAGGGTAGACTTCAGCTTCAGAGATTTTTGCAATTCGTTCCATTCATTGGCAGCAGAGAACTGGAATTAAAGGCAACCAAAGGAAGTGTTGGCTTTGGGGATGACCAGTGCAATATACCTGCTGGAGCATGTGCTATGGGTCGGTGTTGCTATGGTGACCAGTGAACTGAGATAAGGCGGGGCTTTACCTAGCAAAGACTTATAGATGACCTGGAGCCAGTGGTTTTGGTGACAGATATGTAGTAAGGGCCAGCCAACGAGAGCATACAGGTCGTAGTGGTGGGTAGTATATTGGATTTGGTGATAAAACGGATGGCACTGTGATACACTACATCCAGATTGCTGAGTAGAGTGTTGGGGGCTATTTTGTAAATTACATCGCTGAAGCCAAGGATCGGTAGGATAGTCAGTTTTACGAGGGTAAGTTTGGCGGCATGAGTGAAGGAGGCTTTGTTGCGGAATAGGAAGCCGATTCTAGATTTAATTTTGGATTGGAAATGCTTAATGCGAGTCTGGAAGGAGAGTTTACAGTCTAACCAGACACCTAGGTCAGAATCGTCCAGAGTAGTGATGTTAGTCGGGCGGGAGGGTGCGGGCAGCAATCGATTGAAGAGCATGCACTTAGTTTTACTAGCATTTAAAAGCAGTTGGAGGCCACGGAAGGAGTGTTGTATGGCGTTAAAGGTCGTCTGGAGCTTTGTTAGCACAGTGTCCAAAGAAGGGCCAGAAGTATACAGAATGGTTTCATCTGCATAGAGATGGATCAGAGAATCACCAGCAGCAAGAGCAACATCATTGATATATACAGAGAAAAGAGTCGGCCTGAGAATTGAACCCTGTGGCACCCCCATAGAGACTGCCAGAGGTCCGGACAACAGGCCCTCCGATTTGACACACTGAACTCTGTCTGCAAAGTACAGTGCCTTGCGAAAGTATTCGGCCCCCTTGAACTTTGCAACCTTTTGCCACATTTCAGGCTTCAAACATAAAGATATAAAACTGTATTTTTTTGTGAAGAATCAACAACAAGTGGGACACAATCATGAAGTGGAACGACATTTATTGGATATTTCAAACTTTTTTAACAAATCAAAAACTGAAAAATTGGGCGTGCAAAATGATTCAGCCCCCTTAAGTTAATACTTTGTAGTGCCACCTTTTGCTGCAATTACAGCTGTAAGTCACTTGGGGTATGTCTCTATCAGTTTTGCACATCGAGAGACTGACATTTTTTCCCATTCCTCCTTGCAAAACAGCTCGAGCTCAGTGAGGTTGGATGGAGAGCATTTGTGAACAGCAGTTTTCAGTTCTTTCCACAGATTCTCGATTGGATTCAGGTCTGGACTTTGACTTGGCCATTCTAACACCTGGATATGTTTATTTTTGAACCATTCCATTGTAGATTTTGCTTTATGTTTTGGATCATTGTCTTGTTGGAAGACAAATCTCCGTCCCAGTCTCAGGTCTTTTGCAGACTTCATCAGGTTTTCTTCCAGAATGGTCCTGTATTTGGCTCCATCCATCTTCCCATCAATTTGAACCATCTTCCCTGTCCCTGCTGAAGAAAAGCAGGCCCAAACCATGATGCTGCCACCACCATGTTTGACAGTGGGGATGGTGTGTTCAGGGTGATGAGCTGTGTTGCTTTTACGCCAAACATAACGTTTTGCATTGTTGCCAAAAAGTTCAATTTTGGTTTCATCTGACCAGAGCACCTTCTTCCACATGTTTGGTGTGTCTCCCAGGTGACTTGTGGCAAACTTTAAACGACACTTTTTATGGATATCTTTAAGAAATGGCTTTCTTCTTGCCACTCTTCCATAAAGGCAAGATTTGTGCAATATACGACTGATTGTTGTCCTATGGACATAGTCTCCCACCTCAGCTGTAGATCTCTGCAGTTCATCCAGAGTGATCATGGGCCTCTTGGCTGCATCTCTGATCAGTCTTCTCCTTGTATGAGCTGAAAGTTTAGAGGGACGGCCAGGTCTTGGTAGATTTGCAGTGGTCTGATACTCCTTCCATTTCAATATTATCGCTTGCACAGTGCTCCTTGGGATGTTTAAAGCTTGGGAAATCTTTTTGTATCCAAATCCGGCTATAAACTTCTTCACGACAGTATCTCGGACCTGCCTGGTGTGTTCCTTGTTCTTCATGATGCTCTCTGCGCTTTTAACGGACCTCTGAGACTATCACAGTGCAGGTGCATTTATACGGAGACTTGATTACACACAGGTGGATTGTATTTATCATCATTAGTCATTTAGGTCAACATTGGATCATTCAGAGATCCTCACTGAACTTCTGGAGAGAGTTTGCTGCACTGAAAGTAAAGGGGGCTGAATAATTTTGCACGCCCAATTTTTCAGTTTTTGATTTGTTAAAAAAGTTTGAAATATCCAATAAATGTCGTTCCACTTCATGATTGTGTCCCACTTGTTGTTGATTCTTCACAAAAAAATACAGTTTTATATCTTTATGTTTGAAGCCTGAAATGTGGCAAAAGGTCGCAAAGTTCAAGGGGCCGAATACTTTCGCAAGGCACTATAGTTGGTGAACCAGACGAGGCAGTCATTTGAGAAGCCAAGGCTATTGAGTCTGCTGATAAGAATGCAGTGATTGACAGTCGAAAGCCTTGGCCAGGTCGATGAAGACAGCTGCACAGTACTGTCTTTTATCGATGGCGGTTATGATATCGTTTTGGGACCTTAAGCGTGGCTAAGGTGCATCCATGACCAGCTCGGAAACCAGATTGCATAGTGGAGAAGGTACGGTGGGATTCTAAATGGTCGGTGATCTGTTTATTAACTTGGCTTTTGAATATTTTAGAAAGGCAGGGCAGGATGGATATAGGTCTATAACAGTTTGGGTCTAGAGTGTATCCCCCTTTGAAGAGGACGATGACCGCGGCAGCTTTCCAATCTTTGGGGATCTCAGACGATACGAAAGAGAGTTGAATAGGCTAGTAATAGGGGTTGCAACAATTTTGGCAGATAATTTTAGAAAGAGAGGGTCCAGATTGTCTAGCCCAGCTGATTTGCAGGGATCCAGTTGAAAAGCATGGCTAACGATGGAAAAATGCTTGTTGAAATTATCGATTATCGTAGATTTATCGGTGGTGACATTGTTTCCTGTCCTCAGACCAGTGGGCAGCTGGGAGGAGGTGTTCTTATTCTTATTAGTGCTACAGGATGCAAATTTCAGTTGGAAAAAGCTAGCCTTAGCTTTCCTAATTGGACTGAGAATGCTGGTTCCTGACTTCCCTGAAAAGTTGCATATCGCGGGGGCTATTTGATGCTAATGCAGAACACCAAAGGATGTTTTTGTGCTGGTCAATGGCAGTCAAGTCTGGGGTGAACCAAGGGCTATATCTGTTCTTAGTTCTACATTTTTGGAATGGGGCATGCTTATTTAAGATGGAGAGGAAAGAACTTTTGAAGAATAACCAGGCATCCTCTACTGATGGGATGAGGTCAATATCCTTCCAGGATACCCGGGCCAGGTCGATTAGAAAGGCCTGCTCACTGAAGTGTTTTAGGGAGCGTTTGACAGTGATGAGGGGTGGTTGTTTGACCGCGGACCCAGTACGCACACAGGCAATCAGGCAGTGATCGCTGAGGTCCTGGTTGAAGACAGCAGAGATGTATTTAGAGGGCAGGTTGGTCAGGATGATATCTAAGAGGTGCCCATGGTTACGGATTTAGGGTTGTACCTGGTAGGTTCCTTGATGATTTATGTGAGATTGAGGGCATCTAGCTTAGATTGCAGGACGGCCGGGGTGTTAAGCATGTCCTAGTTTAGGTCACCTAACAGAACGAACTCTGAAGATAGATGGGGGGGGCGATCAATTCAAATATGGTTTTCAGGGCACAACTGGGGGCCGAGGGGGATCTATAGTAAGCGTCAACGGTGAAAGACTTGTTTCTGGAAAGGTGGATTTTTAAAAGTAGAAGCTAGAATTGTTTGGGCACAGACCTGGATAGTTTGACAGAACTCTGCAGTAGATTGCAACTCCGCCCCCTTTGGCAGTTCTATCTTGTCAGAACATTTTATAGTTAGGGATGGAAATTTGTGGAGTGGTTGAAAAACGAGTTTTAATGACTCAAACCTAAGTGTATGTAAACTTCCAACTTCAGATGTACTGTATGTAGATATTCTAAACTAAGGGTTGTGATAACTTTCAAATGTAGTAACAGGTCCATGTAGAATAAACAACCCTTTACACAGGGTTGGGTAGGTTACTTTCTAAATGTAATCTGTTACAGTTACAAGTTACATGTCCAAAATTGTAATCAGTAACGTAACTTTTGAATTACTCAAACTCAGTAACGTAATTGATTACATTCAGTTACTTTTCCCTTAAGAAGCATTAGAAGAAAACAAAAATGTATGTTACCAATTGAACCACATCTATTGCAGGATAAATCAATGTTAAAGTTTACATAGCTGGCCATATACAGCATGGATGTAAAATTTTACTTTATTGTTTGGTTATGTAGGCTTCTTCTAACTCATCGCTTTCTACTACATATAATAATACAATTCAATTATATCTTTACATTAAAAAACAGTCTATCAGAATTCCATTCATTCCAATAAATGTTATACCCCTTGAACTTCAAGAATAGGACTTGGAAATATGGAAGTATAGATTAGCCAAATTGTTTTACCTGAGCATGACCCCAAAACTAAGGACATATTTGCCAGCCCTACTCTATTGTTTATGTTGTCATGGAGGACTGATTGGGCTCATTGATTCGAGTTGAAAAATAAATGCTACGCCCATGGAATGGCATGCTTTACCAAGAGTGTGCAAAAGTTGTCATCAAGGCAATGGGTGGCTACTTTAAAGAATCTCAAAAAGTTTTGATGTCTTCACTATTATTCTACAATGTAGAAAATAGCAAAAATAAATTAAAACGCTTGATTGAGTGGGTATGTCCAAACTTTTGACTGGTACTGTATATGTAATTTATAAGTCCAAAAATAGATGTAGGAACTACAGATTTTCCTTTTAAGTCTATCAAAAGTGTACAAATTTGAGCATGCCCATTAGGTCTGTGGATTTTGTGTTTATAAGTATGAATTAGATTGAGCAATAAAAGCCCCACTTTTATTCCATAGGCTTGGAGCCGCACTATGCAAATTTTGCAAGAGCGCATTTTTCACTGGCTGTCCACTGGTTTCAAAAACAATGATTGATAGGCCACTTAAACTTCTTGAATTCAACCATTATTGGGTTCAAATACACATTTAGATTTGTGAACAGCCATCCACAACAACCACAATCCGTAAGGCGCAAATAGCTAAATGAGAGAGGAGCAGCGTGATTCACATCAGTGCGCTATGTAGATATCAATAATAAGTGATATCTGTATGGTCGTAGATGGCACCACTACTGTCATCCTTACCTCCAAGTGTTTGTTCAAGTTGGATAATCTTTGGAGGCCGACAGCAGTCGCTCCATTGGAAGACATAGCTTGGACAGTAGCATACAAAAGCCTATTCCTGCTTTTTTCCCCGAGATCCATCAAACACATTTGGCGTATCACCATAGTGATCTCTGACTTGTGGTCAGACTCGCTCAGATGGAACAAACTTAAACTTGCACCTTTTTTCAATGCCGATTTGATTGTCATTGAGAAAACTGAGAAGTGTCAAGATTTTCTTTTGCAAACATCCTTTCTGAATTTTAAAAAAGTCACCCTCGAAGTAATCATCTCGTTTTTCAAAAGTATCGGCAATCTGATTACAATATTTTTTGGGAAACGTAACCAATTACTGTTACATTTTTTTTTGTAATCCCTTACATGTAACAGATTACATGCAATCCGTTACTCCCCAACCCTGCCTTTACATAATACCATATAAGCAGTGTTCTGCTAATATAGCAATGTGCACTTTTCATTGTCATTCCCAGCCAATACAGCATTTTGTCTGGTGGTAATGGTGCTACCTTGGCAAACATATCAGAGTCGTCATGCCTTCCTGTGTGGTGTCCCGTATACAACAGGAATTCCCTGATCCTGGTCCAGAATACACAAAGTTACTCCCTCCCCATATTGGCTGACACCGTTCAATTCAATGATTAAAAAAAGACAACACAAGTAAAAGTTGTGTCTAGCAAAAATGTTATGCCGAGTGCCAGGTCTCGGTGACAGTCTGGACTTCATCACATCACCTTGCAAGTCTCCATGTGCTGGTTCCATACATGTTTCTGTGAACACATAGTCACTGTTCCATTACCAGTGGCAGTTAGGATAGGTCATATCTGATGGCATGTGCGTTTCATAGGAGTGGAGGGAGACTCCGTCAACATCTGAGGAGGTGTCACAAGGGTTTTAATTGCCTGACAACCATTGCAAGGTCGCTAAACCATTGCAATCACATTGGTGGACATGTTATGATACCCATCTTTGCTCCTTCTGGTAGGTCCCGACATATGTTAATAACAAAGACATCAGTCTGGCACCCAACTGTGCACTTTGTCTAACAGCAAAACAGGTTCAACGATTGTCATCATCCCTCAATTATAAACATAGCTCGTAATCTCGTTTGGAAGCTAATTCTATGCTTTACAGCTGTCTGGCTCCAGATTGGATTAGACTCGGGCCGGTGACGCCGTTACACTAAACAACCAACTGTGACATGTTTTGCTATGGCTCTGGGTTGGTTTTAGTTTGTTGCTGCTAGTTAGTACACTGTTTGTAGTCAGACATGAGTTTAGTTTAGTTTATTAGGATCCCCATTAACTACTGCACATGCAACAGCTACTCTTCCTGGGGTCCACATAAAACTTACAAATACATCAAAGTACAGAACAGTTATAGACAGTTAAAAAAATGTATAAATATATATATATAAATATATATACACACACACACTATATATGGGAAAGACACCAAGAGACAACAAAAATACTATTGACACACTATTCATATATACAGTTAAATTATGTTAGCTAGTACCACCATAGCTGAATCCAATATTTATTTGTGCCCTAGTGATGGCTTCACCCTCATAGGTTAATGTGACTGTTTAGTCTGAATTACACTAACTTAGTGGCATGGGAATGCGATGACATTGCTAAAGTGGGCAAATAATTAGTCGGAAATTATGCCATATTATGATATCTTAATGTACTTTAAAGGGATGGCAACCACCCGAGATCCTCCCCAAGAGCTGCCCCTCAACCATCCAAGACCCTCCCAAAATGCCCCCTGAGAAATCACCCCCTTCATTCCCTATCCCCAAACACCTATCCCCCCCAAGAAAAAAGGTAAACAACAATGTAAAAACAAAAGACATGTATGTGTGTGTTCGTGTGCATGTGTGGCACTATTTGCATGTGTGTGTGTGTGTACGTACGCTTGAACGCAAACGTGTGTGCGCATCTTTACGCGTGTACAAGTACTTGCGTGGCATCAGCCTCAGGCATACAGACATTAGATGTTAAAACATTCCTTTTTAGTGTAACGTTTTGCATGTTTTGTTTATTTAATTGCTTATCAGGCTATATATCAATGTGTGCCCGATGCCGCCACTCACCTCTGATTCTTCTCTGGGCACGCAATATCAGGTGCACCTGTAGGCTATTTAGTGTGGTCAAATGATACAAAGCCTATAGGCTATGCTATAGGTGATGAAGTGCATGCTCGTAGAAGCTCTTAGCAAAGTAATATTTCTTAGATGGCTGCTGGGATGTTGTAAATTACATTTTAAATAACAATCCTGTCAAAGTGTTGATTATTTTGTGATATCATTAAGGGTGGTATAACTAAACTAAATGACTAACCTGACAACTAGAATGTGTACACCCTCAGAGATACTTATATATTTTATACAACATTTAGATAACTAAGTATGACAATATTTAAACAAAGATAGAAATGTGATTTTAGCCTTCTAAATGAGATAATGGCTTTTCATATAAACCTGGGCCCAGTCAGTAACCACGCCCATGAGAGCACAGACATTGTGTCGGCGTGTTGGAAGGCCCCTAAGGGAAGAATAGCTCCCTCTGAACACCGTGTGGTACATCTGAAGTATCTATTCTAACGAACAAAGATGCCTACAAGTAAGAAGGACATTGTGAACTCTGGTGGACAACCAAAGACTACCATCAAACCACTTCCCATAAACAGATCGAGTGGTTTCAACAGCGAGTCGACAGAAAAAGACATCTACGCGTAAATATGTATTGCATTTCTGTAAGGTTCTGTGTTTATTTTCTTAGCCAAGCCCTGTCTTTCATTTTTGTTCATTGATTTCACCTGTGTTAGTTACTCACCAGGTCTCATCAGCTCCTTATTTAGATCAGTTCATTTTGTTTGTGCCTCGTGAGGTATTGTTCATTTTGACTCCACTAAGCCTTTTCCTAGCTTGTTTGTGAAAACCAATTATAGACTTCAGTTCTAGTTAATTCACTTGCCTGTTTGCCTACCTGTGTATGACCATTGCCTGCCTGTGACGACGATTCCTGCCTTCTGTCGAGGTGAAATAAACACCTGCCATGCTCTGCGGGTGAATCTACACCTTTTTCTCCCTGAGTAGTCATTACAATTTCTAATCCGAATGAGCGGTTGTTAGGGTGCTAAGTATTCTGGTTACGGTGAGCATAGTTTCGAAATGTATGTACGATAAGTTGACTCTTTGTCTCTCCCTTTCCTTGTAGGCCCTCCCTTTCCATCGCGTAACCAAATGGTCATGCTTTTGTTAGTCCACTGGGGACCTGTTTTCATTGTATTATGTATGTAATCAATAACCTTTGCTGTGTGTGTTTACGTATTCTGTGTGATGATTTAGTTAGCTAGTAAATAAGTCAATTTGTGTATCGCTGATTCATCACTTAGGTTATGGTTCATGCAGATATCCAAGGATTTATGCAACATTCATAATGAGACTGATGAGGTAATAATTGACTGTTAATGATGTAAGAGATATTTAGATCATCTTCAGAGTTTAAGTCGGGAGATAGTAAATTGGTAAACTGTTCCCGTGGCGCCCCAAATTCCTAATGGGTTAATTGTTGCATGATTCATTTAATCAAGTAATAATGAAGCATAGTAGGTAATAGTAGTAGCCCTGTGCGCTATCAAAATGACTGTGTTGCCATGTAATGCTTTCATGATGACAAACAGTTTTTAAAACGGCATATTTAAGGCTCTGGTCTGTCCAAGAAGTGAGGGTAAATGGTTGACATGTTCTCTGCTATCCATTTTATGTTTAAATTATTATTTTGGGTATAGGGGAGGGTCACTTGTTTCATTGCAAGTGTGAAGGGAGGGTTAGGTAAAATATATTTTTGCTGAAGGGAGGGCAATCCATTTTCATTTCAGAGAGGTCTGATTTTCTCCATGTAATCCATAAATAACATTCACTCCCTAAATTGTGTGAGATATTTGTTTTGTGTCAATATGACAGTGAAATATGTCTGGCCTAAAAATATAATAAAATCCCTTTCACTCATTAGCATATTATCCCGTTAGAGACAACAATCAATACAAATTACTTTTCTGAAACACTGCAATATCCATTTAGGGGGTGCGGTCTCCAAATGCAGATGTCCTATTGCTCCAAACCTGACTTGGTTAAACAATTAACAGGAAGAGGGAGGATGATGTGGGCCAATTCTGTGTATGGCTGTGTGCAGGGTAGTGTTGACAGTTTGATCTATTTGGATACATTCCAAGAAATGGGCATAGAAATACCACCTCCTAATAGGGGATCACATTAGTAGAAACATCTTTGGTCAGGACATCCACGAGTGAGCAACTTGAAGCTGTTATTATGTTGACATCCCCTTACGCATGGATGCACGCACAAACACGCACGCACGAACGCACGCACGCACACACGCATGCACGTACACACAGAGAGAGAGTCACAGGAATACACACACCCACAGGTGGGGGCTGTGTATAGGCGTGTAGAGAATGGAGGATGAACCTTCCTTACCTTATCAGTACCCATCTTTCTCCTTAAAGAGATTTTTAAAAAGTAGAACTGAGACCTACTGTATATTGGACTTCCAATCAGCTTTCAATAACATCACAGATCCAAAACAACAATCACTTTCCTCGACACGTCTGCATCTTTCTTATCCTTGGATTTCAAATATTCCAATGGATTCATCATCCTTGCTTTCATTTGGTGTTTTCATCAGCCCCGTCAAGCCTGCCTTGGGGCTCAAAGCTGGACGTAAACAAACAAGAGGCAAATTAAATTAGATGATATCAGCTATGAAAGCGTTCCGGTTGGGTCCGATGGGCCGTTCTCTGACGCACTGGCTCGCTCAAACACAAAAACAAGCCCAGCCTTCCTAAACCCATGGAAATTGTTCCAACCACATGATTAACAGCATGTTAGGGCTTGTGACTCAGGCCCTGGCATCTCTGCTTAGGATCATTCCTCCTGTTGCCCATAATTTCCTTGTTATGGTTTTTCTATGTTGTGGTTATCTTAGTCTGGTCGGCTGTCTGACAAGACACAATATTTGTTATGTTTTAATTTATGCTCAAATCTATGGAAAGATCACTGGTTAAGAGGTATGTGTGTATGTGTTGTTTCTGAATGGTAGCTCTTTCTCCATGGGTCTTGTTTGTTTGTCTGTTCTTTGCTTTTTAACTCGACCAATCTCACTTTGATATCTGTTAGTTAGGTACTGTAAGTACATTTTTCGGGAAATGTGTGAACATTGGGTTTTGACTAATTTGGCCAATCTTACTTATGGCCTCAGTTTGGCCTGCAGTGGCCTCAAAATGACATCTTAGACAAGTAAGCCTTGACCTACTAACCTTGAGTGAAATGAAAGAACATTCATTGGTATTGTATTGAGATAAAGATAGACAGACAACTTACCTTTTCATCCTCATACTACAATGGTCAGACTTCCAGCTCAAAGACAAGTACAACCTGTATGGATTAACATTGACACAGATGTTAATATTAACTCTGTATCTAACAATAAGTACTTTTCTTAGACAGACTAGAGCAGGTGTCCAACATTTCACACATTGAGTTGAACTGGGTCAATGTGCGATTTTCCCTAACCAAGATAACTCTCGCGCTTTGGAGATCCTTTGAACATGAGCTTATAGCTACAGGATTATGTAACCGAGAAGTACAAGGAACCGGATTTTCAGATAGGAAATGTACAGTGTATTCTTGTGATTTTTACACGGTACATTTAAATAAATGTTATCCAACATACCCTTCCATGCTCTGTTTCTATACCATGTGTCTACTTTGGCCATAAGTAAACTATGATTTATTCTAGAAACAGTCCAACGATTATAGAACTCATTGTAAATAACTATTTTCCATTGGTTCCATGAGGGTTGCCATTCTTGAGCCATCCTGCACAATACAGAGATACTACTGAAAGTATTTTAATGTATAGATGATAATGTACAGTTATCCTTTGTGGGCTAATGAGTGTGATCACGTTCATGAAAATGGTCCTATGATTTTCCTGGCTCCTAAATTGACTTGTAACATAAGAGTAGCCTGCTGTCATTTTCACCATGGGGAGAGGGAAACTTGACTGACTGGGCAGTGGAAGTGCATAATGATGCCAGGCCTATGGTGTGAGATCAGATAACAGGGCCTTCCCACGAATTATCCCTCAGTTACAGAGCTCACATTAGTGCCCATTAGCCTCACATTATGCCTCTCACTTTCCACTTGAACTGCGTCTTTAACATACATTGCCTTCAGAAAGTATTCACACCCCTTCACCTTTTGCACATTTTGTGTTACAGCCTGAATTTAAAATGTATTATATTGAGATTTTGTGTAACTAATTTACACACAATAACCCAAAATTTCTGAGGAATTTTGTTTGTAGAACATTTTAGATATGAATAAAGAATGAAGAGCTGAAATGTCTTGAGTCTATAAGTATGTACCTTGTTCGTTATGGCAAGCCTAAAATGTGCTTAACAAATCGCATAATAAGTTGCATGGACTCATTCAATAATAGTGGTTAACATGATTTTTGATTGAGTACACCATCTCTGTACCCTACACATACAATTATCTGTAAGGTCCCTCAATCGAGGAGTGTATTTCAAGCACAGATTCAACCACAAAGACCAGGGAGGTTTTTGAACGCCTCACAAAGAAGGGCGCTGATTGGTAGAAAAAGCAGACACTGAATATTCCTTTGAGCATGGTGAAGTTATTAATTAGGCTTTAGTTGGTGTGTAAATACAGTGGGGCAAAAAAGTATTTAGTCAGCCACCAATTGTGCAAGTTCTCCCACTTAAAAATATGAGAGAGGCCTGTAATTTTCATCATAGGTACACTTCAACTATGACAGACAAAATGAGAGAAAAAAAATCCAGAAAATCACATTGAAGGATTTTTAATGAATTTATTTGCAAATTATGGTGGAAAATAAGTATTTGGTCAAAAACAAAAGTTTCTCAATACTTTGTTATATACCCTTTGTTGGCAATGACAGAGGTCAAACGTTTTCTGCAAGTCTTCACAAGGTTTTCACACACCGTTTCTGGTATTTTGGCCCATTCCTCCATGCAGATCTCCTCTAGAGCAGTGATGTTTTGAGGCTGTTGCTGGGAAACATGGACTTTCAACTCCCTCCAAAGATTTTCTATAGGGTTGAGATCTGGAGACTGGCTAGGCCACTCCAGGACCTTGAAATGCTTCTTACGAAGCCACTCCTTCGTTGCCCGGGCGGTGTGTTTGGGATCATTGTCATGCTGAAAGACCCAGCCACGTTTCATCTTCAATGCCCTTGCTGATGGAAGGAGGTTTTCACTCAAAATCTCACGATACATGGCCCCATTCATTCTTTCCTTTACACGGATCAGTCGTCCTGGTCCCTTTGCAGAAAAACAGCCCCAAAGCATGATGTTTCCACCCCCATGCTTCACAGTAGGTATGGTGTTCTTTGGATGCAACTCAGCATTCTTTGTCCTCGACGAGTTGAGTTTTTACCAAAAAGTTATATTTTGGTTTCATCTGACCATATGACATTCTCCCAATCTTCTTCTGGATCATCCAAATGCTCTCTAGCAAACTTCAGATGGGCCTGGACATGTACTGGCTTAAGCAGGGGGACACGTCTGGCACTGCAGGATTTGAGTCCCTGGCGGCGTAGTGTGTTACTGATGGTAGGCTTTGTTACTTTGGTCCCAGCTCTCTGCCTGGTCATTCACTAGGTCCCCCCGTGTGGTTCTGGGATTTTTCCTTACCGTTCCTGTGATCATTTTGACCCCACGGGGTGAGATCTTGCGTGGAGCCCCAGATCGAGGGAGATTATCAGTGGTCTTGTATGTCTTCCATTTCCTAATAATTGCTCCCACAGTTGATTTCTTCAAAACAAGCTGCTTACCTATTGCAGATTCATTCTTCCCAGCCTGGTGCAGGTCTACAATTTTGTTTCTGGTGTCATTTGACAGCTCTTTGGTCTTGGCCATAGTGGAGTTTGGAGTGTGACTGTTTGAGTTTGTGGACAGGTGTCTTATATACTGATAACAAGTTCAAACAGGTGCCATTAATACAGGTAACGAGTGAAGGACAGAGGAGCCTCTTAAAGAAGAAGTTACAGGTCTGTGAGAGCCAGAAATCTTGCTTGTTTGTAGGTGACCAAATATGTATTTTCCATCAATTTGCAAATAAATTCATAAAAAATCCTAGTGTGAAAATAAGGAAGCTTGTACAGAATATAAATATTCCAAAACATGCATCTTGTCTGCTACAAGGTAGTTAAGTAATACTTCAAATAAATGTACTATCTGTCCTAAATACAACGTGTTATATTTGGGGCAAATCCAACACATCACTGAGTACAGTACCACTCTCCATATTTTCAAGCATTTAGGAGGCTGCATCACGTTATGGGTATGCTTGTCATTGGAAAGAACTAGGTTGTTTCTTAAGATAAAAATAAACAGAATACAAAATACACCGGCAAAATCCTAGTGGAAAACCTGGTTGTAGCGTTTGCTGTCCTTAAATGTGAAGACTTATATTATCATATCAATTCTCAATGTGTAATTATTCAGTGATTAAACAAATCACGGAATACTAATTAACTAGGAAGGTGGGTCACCATGGGAAAATGTTGTTCATAGAGTTGCAAATTTTCTCGTCAGATATTTTATTATCTTATCGATTACAGTCTTCTATTAATGTATTATTACCTCACCAGTCTCATTCCTGAATGTCACAAACTCTTGGATGTCTGCACGAACCCTGGCATCATATACAGTGGGGAGAACAAGTATTTGATACACTGCCGATTTTGCAGGTTTTCCTACTTACAAAGCATGTAGAGGTCTGTAATTTTCATCATAGGTACACTTCAACTGTAAGAGACTGAATCTAAAACAAAAATCCAGAAAATCACATTGTATGATTTTTAAGTAATTAATTTGCATTTTATTGCATGACATAAAAGACACCTGTCCAAGTAAAGTAATTAATTAATTAAGTAATTAATTTGCATTTTATTGCATGACATAAAAGACACCTGTCCATGCACTCAAACAGACTCCAACCTCTCCACAATGGCCAAGACCAGAGAGCTGTGTAAGGACATCAGGGGTAAAATTACACCTGCACAAGGCTGGGATGGGCTACAGGACAATAGGCAAGCAGCTTGGTGAGAAGGCAACAACTGTTGGCGCAATCATTTGAAAATGGAAGAAGTTCAAGATGACGGTCCCTCACCCTCGGTCTGGGGCTCCATGCAAGATCTCACCTTGTGGGGCATCAATGATCATGAGGAAGGTGAGGGATCAGCCCAGAACTACATGGCAGGAGCTGGTCAATGACCCGAAGAGAGCTGGGACCACAGTCTCAAAGAAAACCATTAGTAACACACTACACCGTCATGGATTAAATTCCTGCAGCGCACGCAAGGTCCCCCTGCTCAAGCCATGTCCAGGCCCGTCTGAAGTTTGCCAATGACCATCTGGATGATCCAGAGGAGGAATGGGAGAAGGTCATGTGGTCTGATGAGACAAAAATAGAGCTTTTTGGTCTAAACTCCACTCGCCCTGTTTGGAGGAAGAAGAAGGATGAGTACAACCCCAAGAACACCATCCCAACCGTGAAGCATGGAGGTGGAAACATCATTCTTTGGGGAAGCTTTTCTGCAAAGGGGACAGGACGACTGCACCATATTGAGGGGAGGATGGATGGGGCCATGTATCGCGAGATCTTGGCCAACAACCTCCTTCCCTCAGTAAGAGCATTGAAGATGGGTCGTGGCTGGTTCTTCCAGCATGACCACAACCCGAAACACACAGCCAGGGCAACTAAGGAGTGGCTCCGTAAGAAGCATCTCAAGGTCCTGGAGTGGCCTAGCCAGTCTCCAGACCTGAACCCAATAGAAAATCTTTGGAGGGAGCTGAAAGTCCGAATTGCCCAGCGACAGCCCCGAAACCTGAAGGATCTGGAGAAGGTCTGTATGCAGGAGTGGGCCAAAATACCGGCTGCAGTGTGTGCAAACCTGGTCAAGAACTACAGGAAACGTATGATCTCTGTAATTGCAAACAAAGGTTTCTGTACCAAATATTAAGTTATGCTTTTCTGATGTATAAAATGATAATTAATTACTTAAAAATCATACAAATGTGATTTTCTGGATTTTTGTTTTAGATTCACAGTTGAAGTGTACATATAATAGAATTTACAGACCTCTACATGCTTTGTAAGTGGGACAACCTGCAAAATCGGCAGTGTATCAAATACTTGTTCTCCCCACTGTATATACAGTATATCACAAAAGTGAGTACACCCCTCACATTTTTGTAAATATATCATTTTTGTAAATATATATATAAAAGAGTATATCTTTTCATGTGACAACACTAAAGAAATGACACTTTGCTACAATGTAAAGTAGTGAGTGTACAGCTTAAATAACAGTGTAAATTTGGTGTCCCCTCAAAATAACTCAACACACAGCCATTAATGTCTAAACCGCTGGCAACAAAAGTGAGTACACCCCTAAGTGAAAATGTCCAAATTTGGCCCAATTAGCCATTTTCCCTCCCAGACCCTCCCAGACCAGGTTCCCAGACGCACTGTCCCGGATGTATGACACAGAGGAGCGGTCCACGGATCCCACTCCCATAAATCCACCTCTCTAAAAACAAGTCTCTCACCGTTGCCGCCTGCTATAGACCACCCTCTGCCCCCAGCTGTGCTCTGGACACCATATGTGAACTGATTGCCCCCCATCTATCTTCAGAGTTCGTGCTGCTAGGCGACCTAAACTGGAACATGCTTAACACCCCAGCCATCCTACAATCTAAACTTGATGCCCTCAATCTCACACAAATAATCAATGAACCTACCAGGTACCTCCCCAAAACCTTAAACACGGGCACCCTCATAGATATCATCCTAACCAACTTCCCCTCTAAATACACCTCTGCTGTCTTCAACCAAGATCTCAGCGATCACTGCCTCATTGCCTGCATCCGTAATGGGTCAGCGGTCAAACGACCTCCACTCATCACTGTAAAACGCTCCCTGAAACACTTCTGCGAGCAGGCCTTTCTAATCGACCTGGCCGGGGTATCCTGGAAGGATATTGATCTCATCCCGTCAGTAGAGGATGCCTGGATATTTTTTTTAAATGCCTTCCTAACCATCTTAAATAAACATGCCCCATTTAAGAAATTTAGAACCAGGAACAGATATAGCCCTTGGTTCTCCCCAGACCTGACTGCCCTTAACCAACACAAAAACATCCTATGGCGTTCTGCATTAGCATCGAACAGCCCCCGTGATATGCAGCTGTTCAGGGAAGCTAGAAATCATTATACACAGGCAGTTAGAAAAGCCAAGGCTAGCTTTTTCAAGCAGAAATTTGCTTCCTGCAACACTAACTCAAAAAAGTTCTGGGACACTGTAAAGTCCATGGAGAATAAGAACACCTCCTCCCAGCTGCCCACTGCACTGAAGATAGGAAACACTGTCACCACTGATAAATCCACCATAATTGAGAATTTCAATAAGCATTTTTCTACGGCTGGCCATGCTTTCCACCTGGCTACTCCTACCCCGGACAACAGCACTGCACCCCCAACAGCAACTCGCCCAAGCCTTCCCCATTTCTCCTTCTCCCAAATCCATTCAGCTGATGTTCTGAAAGAGCTGCAAAATCTGGACCCCTACAAATCAGCCGGGCTAGACAATCTGGACCCTTTCTTTCTAAAATTATCTGCCGAAATTGTTGCCACCCCTATTACTAGCCTGTTCAACCTCTCTTTCGTGTCGTCTGAGATTCCAAAAGATTGGAAAGCAGCTGCGGTCATCCCCCTCTTCAAAGGGGGGGACACTCTTGACCCAAACTGCTACAGACCTATATCTATCCTACCGTGCCTTTCTAAGGTCTTCGAAAGCCAAGTCAACAAACAGATTACCGACCATTTCGAATCTCACCATACCTTCTCTGCTATGCAATCCGGTTTCAGAGCTGGTCATGGGTGCACCTCAGCCACGCTCAAGGTCCTAAACGATATCTTAACCGCCATCGATAAGAAACATTACTGTGCAGCCGTATTCATTGATCTGGCCAAGGCTTTCGACTCTGTCAATCACCATATCCTCATCGGCAGACTCGACAGCCTTGGTTTCTCAAATGATTGCCTCGCCTGGTTCACCAACTACTTCTCTGATAGAGTTCAGTGTGTCAAATCGGAGGGTCTGCTGTCCGGACCTCTGGCAGTCTCTATGGGGGTGCCACAGGGTTCAATTCTTGGACCGACTCTCTTCTCTGTATACATCAATGAGGTCGCTCTTGCTGCTGGTGAGTCCCTGATCCACCTCTACGCAGACGACACCATTCTGTATACTTCCGGCCCTTCTTTGGACACTGTGTTAACAACCCTCCAGGCAAGCTTCAATGCCATACAACTCTCCTTCCGTGGCCTCCAATTGCTCTTAAATACAAGTAAAACTAAATGCATGCTCTTCAACCGATCGCTACCTGCACCTACCCGCCTGTCCAACATCACTACTCTGGACGGCTCTGACTTAGAATACGTGGACAACTACAAATACTTAGGTGTCTGGTTAGACTGTAAACTCTCCTTCCAGACCCATATCAAACATCTCCAATCCAAAGTTAAATCTAGAATTGGCTTCCTATTTCGCAACAAAGCATCCTTCACTCATGCTGCCAAACATACCCTTGTAAAACTGACCATCCTACCAATCCTCGACTTTGGCGATGTCATTTACAAAATAGCCTCCAATACCCTACTCAACAAATTGGATGCAGTCTATCACAGTGCAATCCGTTTTATCACCAAAGCCCCATATACTACCCACCATTGCGACCTGTACGCTCTCGTTGGCTGGCCCTCGCTTCATACTCGTCGCCAAACCCACTGGCTCCATGTCATCTACAAGACCCTGCTAGGTAAAGTCCCCCCTTATCTCAGCTCGCTGGTCACCATAGCATCTCCCACCTGTAGCACACGCTCCAGCAGGTATATCTCTCTAGTCACCCCCAAAACCAATTCTTTCTTTGGCCGCCTCTCCTTCCAGTTCTCTGCTGCCAATGACTGGAACGAACTACAAAAATCTCTGAAACTGGAAACACTTATCTCCCTCACTAGCTTTAAGCACCAACTGTCAGAGCAGCTCACAGATTACTGCACCTGTACATAGCCCACCTATAATTTAGCCCAAACAACTACCTCTTTCCCAACTGTATTTAATTTTAATTAATTAATTTATTTTGCTCCTTTGCACCCCATTATTTTTTATTTCTACTTTGCACATTCTTCCATTGCAAAACTACCATTCCAGTATTTTACTTGCTATATTGTATTTACTTTGCCATCATGGCCTTTTTTGCCTTTACCTCCCTTCTCACCTCATTTGCTCACATTGTATATAGACTTGTTTATACTGCATTATTGACTGTATGTTTGTTTTTACTCCATGTGTAACTCTGTGTCGTTTTATCTGTCGAACTGCTTTGCTTTATCTTGGCCAGGTCGCAATTGTAAATGAGAACTTGTTCTCAACTTGCCTACCTGGTTAAATAAAGGTAAAATAAAAAAATAAAAATTCTTGCCTGGTGGCACCGGTGATATGGGAGATTGACGCGGACATCGAGAGGGCGTTACGTGTGGAGCCCACTCCCACCCAGTGTCCAGTTGGACGTCTGTACATTCCGTCTGATATTCGTGATCGATTGATCTGTTGAGCTCACACGTCACCCTCCTCTGGTCATCCTGACATCGGTCGAACAGTGCGCGGTCTTAGTGGGATGTAATGGTGGTCCACTTTAGCTAAGGACGTGAGGGTGTAAGTGTCCTCCTGCTCGGTGTGAGCCCAGTGCAAGGCACCTAGACACAAACCCAGAGAGAAATTACAACCCCTACCCGTTCCACAACGGCCGTGGTCACACCTATCGGTGGATTTCGTGACGGATCTTCCTCCGTCACAAGGAAACACCACGATTCTAGTGTCTGATCGGGGTCCCCAGTTCACATCAAGGGTCTGGAGGGCGTTCATGGAACGTCTGGGGGTCTCGGTCAGCCTGACCTCAGGGTTTCACCCTGAAAGTAATGGGCAGGTGGAGAGAGTTAACCAGGATGTGGGTAGGTTTCTGCGAAACTTCTTGCCAGGACCAGACGGGGGAATGGGCGGCTTTCATCCCCTGAGCAGAGATGGCCCAAAACTCCCTCCGCCACTCCTCCACAAACCTGTCTCTGTTTCCGTGTGTACTAGGTTATCAGCCGGTCCTGGCACCATGGCATCAGAGCCAGATCGAGGCACCTGCGGTGGTTTAATGGTTTCGGCGCGCTTTCATCAAGGATCTCTCTGCACTTTGCCCCATTCATCTTTCCCTCGATTCTGACTAGTCTCCCAGACCCTGCCGCTGAAAAACATCCCCACAGCATGATGCTGCCACAAACATACTTCACCGCAGGGATGGTACCAGGTTTCCTCCAGACGTGACGTTTGGCATTCATGCCAAAGAGTTCAATCTTGGTTTAATCAGACCAGATAATCTTGTTTCTCATGGTCTGAGAGTCATTTAGGTTCCTTTTGGCAAACTCCAAGTGGGCTGTCATGTGCCTTTTACTGAGGAGTGGCTTCCATATGGCCACTCTACCATAAAGACCTGATTATTGGTGTGCTGCAGAGAGGGTTGTCCTTCTGGAAGGCCCTTCTCCCCGATTGCTCAGTTTGGACTGGCGGCCAGCTCTAGGAAGAGTCTTGGTGGTTCCAAACTGTGTTCTTGGGGACATTCAGTGCTGCAGAATTGTTTTGGCACCCTTCCCCAGATCTGTGCCTCAACACAATCCTGTCTCTGAGCTTTACAGACAATTCCTTCGAACTCATTACTTGATTTTTGCTCTGACCTGCACTGTCAATTGTCTCCAACTTTATGTGGACATGTGTGTGCCTTTCCAAATCATGTCTTATCAATTGAACAAGTGGACTCCAATCAAGTTTTAGAAACATCTCAAGGTTGATCAGTGGAAACAGGATGCACCTGATCTTAATTTCGAGTCTGATAGCAAAGGGTCTGACTACTTGTGTAAATCTTTAGTCAATGGTGATGTAAGAAGTTCAGTGTGGTTTCCAGTGCCCTGTCTCCTCCCAAGAGTCCAATCAGAGCTAAATGAAAGATTCCCTCAACAGCCATCTGCATCTTTAGGCATCACACCACAGTATTGGGCCTTATCAGTAAAACACACTGTGATTGTCCACTGGGGGAGTCATTGGCCTTAAATCTCTTATTAATGACAAACCAGGGATTGTTGTTTTTCCCCCAAAATATACTATGTTCTACTAAGACCTAAGAAACTGGAAGAGCTCTGTATGCTTTCAGGGTTTGCGTAAATGCACTTGTGCGTGCATGCGTATGCACATTGTGTGTATGGTTGTGATTATGTGTATGTGTATGAGCGTACCACTGCCACACTGTAAGACAGAGAGCCCTGTCTGGCTCCTGGACACAGGGGTAGTAAGGGAGGATGGTGTGAAAGTGATAGTTGAGGAGGAGGGCAGACGAACATATGATACGACTTCCACCGAAGGTGGCTCCTCTCCCTGGTCGGGTGGCGCTCGGTGGTCGTAGTCTCCTGTCTACTAGCTGCCACTGATTCCTTTTTCTTTTCTGTTGGTTTTGTCTTGATTGTTTTCACCTGTACCTTATTTGTTGTTAATTCGGGGCTATTTAAACTTCCAGGGCCCGCCTGCTTTTGTGCGGGCTTATTCCTCTCGGTCAGTGGTAGATTTTTGTTTGGCTCATACGTATTTTTGCTGTTCATTATTTTCCCTGGTTTTGGGGGACTTAACTGTTTATTGGTTATTGTGCCTGTTAGTAGACTCCTCGCACTGTTGTTGCTGAACATGTGAGGGAGGATCCAAACCTTTTTCATTAATAACTCACAAATTGAGGTGTTGCTTTTACCTTCTTCCTTCACTGAGAAAGTCAAAACTTTAGTTTAGAATGTACCCTACATACAAAGTCTCACACAGCCTATTTTTGTTCAGTGCACAGAAACATCCATACTAAAGGCCATATCACAGCGATATTAGCTTGTGTCTGGTCTGCACCAGAAGAAGAGAAAGCCTTTGCAGAATAACTTGCTGAAAGTACTGCCACATGATCAAAATAACACATTTGTGTGCTACTGGCAAAGAGTGTCCTCTGTTGACTGTTCACATACAGTAGCCTCCTTTTGTATCATAGATTGCCTTTGATCCAGCATTATCGTTTAATCTCTCTAACCTTTTGATGGCAGACACATGCACTCGCTCACTCGCAAAAACACATGCACTCGCTCACTCGCTCTCTCCCTCCTGCCTGTACACACTCCCTCACGCACACACACACACACAAACCAGCAGACACAACCGCAAAGCTTTTGAAGTCTTTCTCTCTATAGAGACTAATGGAGTTTACGAAAGTTCAAATCAGGAAGGCTGGTCTGAATGCTTATTTAACTTCATCCTGTAAGCATAACATAATTCACACTGTTTCCTATTATAGAGGCATGGTGGGAATGAACACAAACGTACCATCATCAGCATAGCGTCTCATTCTTCTCTTCTTTCCTATTAGCCATGTGAGGAATGTGTATATTAATAAGAATGGTGCAGGATGGGATGGCTGCTGTTTTACAGGCTCCTAACCTTTGTTTTGTTGACGTTGAGTTAGAGGTTGTTTTCCTGACAACACACTCAGAGTGCCCTCCCCTCCTCCCAATAGGCTGTGTCGTCGTTGTTGGTAATCAAGCCTACTACTGTTGTGTCGTCTGAAAACTTGATGATTGAGTTGGAGGCATGCATGGCCACGCAGTCATGGGTGAACAGGGAGTACAGGAGGGGGCTGAGCACGCACCCTTGTGGGGCCTCCCTTGCGGACCTCGAGTTGGAGGGGGGGGGGGGGGGGGGCGGCCTGTCTGGAAGTCCAGGACCCAATTGCACAGGGTGGGGTTGAGACCCTGGTCTTCAAGCTTAATGATGAGCTTGGAGGGTACTATGGTGTTGAATGCTGAGCTGTAGTCAATGAACAGCATTTTTACATAGTTATTCCTCTTATCCAGGTGGGATAGAGCCGTGTGCAGTGTGATAGCGATTGCATCATCTATGGACCTATTGGGGCGGTACGCAAATTGAAGTGGGTCTAGGGTGACAGGTAAGGTGGAGGTGATATGATCCTTGACTAGTCTCTCAATGTCACGACTTCTACCGAAGTCGGCACCTCTCCTTGTTCGGGCAGCGTTCGGCAAACGATGTCACCGGCTTTCTAGCCATCGCCGCTCCATTTTATATATATCCATTTGTTTTGTCTTGTTCCATACACAGCTGGTTTTCATTCCCCAATCAATCTACATGTATTTAACCCTCTGTTTCCCATCATGTCTTTGTGTGTAATAGTTACATGTTATGTGGTGTTTTATTATGCAACTTTTGTTATGTTCCGTGTTTTGAGTGTGTTTGATTTATGTAGTGCTCTCGATTTTGTAACTCAAATAAAAGTGTGCCTATTAACATTACTCTGCTCTCCTGCACCTGACTTCGCCTCTAGTACACCCCTTGACACTCAAAGCACTTCATGATGACAGAAGTGAGTGCTACGGGGCGATAGTCTATAGTTCAGTTACCTTTGCCTTCTTGGGTACAGGAATAATGGTGGCCATCTTGAAGCATGTAGGGAAAGCAGACTGGGATAGGGAGATATTGAATATGTCTGTAAACACACCAGCCAGCTGGTCTGAGCATGCTCTTTGAACGTGGCTAGGGATGCCGTCTGGGCCGGCAGCCTTGCAAGTGTTAACACGTTTAAATGTCTTACTCACGTTGGCCACAGAGAAGGAGAGCCCACACTCCTTGGTAGCGGGCCATGTCAGTGGCACTGTATTATCCATAAAGCAGGCAAAGAAGGTGTTTAGTTTGTCTGGAAGCAAGACGGTGTCCATGACATGGCTGGTTTTCTTTCTGTAGTCCGTGATTGTGTCTGAGCCGTTGAATTGTGACTCCACTTTGTCTCTATACGGACATTTATCTTGTTTGAATGGCTTATGGAGGGAATAACTACACTGTTTGTATTTGTCCATATTCCCATAAACTTTCCATCATTAAATGCGGTGGTTCGCACTTTCAGTTTTGCGCAAATGCCGCCATCTATCCATGGTTTCTGGTTAGGGTAGCTTTTAATAGTCACAGTGGGTACAATATCTCCAACGCACATCCTTATAAACTCACTCACCAAATCAGCGTATAAATCAATATTATTCTCTGAGGCTATCCACAACATGTCCGGACGACTGTGTGATCACGCTCTATGTCGCCGATGTGAGTAAGACCTTTAAGCAGGTCAACATTCACAAGGCCGCAGGGCCAAATGTATTCCCAGGACATGTACTCAGAAAATGCGCTGACCAACTGGCAAGTGTCTTCACTGACATTTCAAAACTGTCCCTGACTGAGTCTGTAATACCAACATGTTTCAAGCAGACCACCATAGTCCGTGTGCCCAAGAACAGTAAGGTAACCTACCTAAATGACTACTCACGTCTGTAGCCATGAAGTGCTTTGAAAGTGTCACGGTCGTCCTCCTCTTCATCTGAAGAGGAGAGGCGAAAAGGATCGGACCAAAATGCGGCGTCGTAAGTGTCCATGGTAAATCTTTAATACCGAAAGTACTGACACTGTATACAAAACAATAAACAAATGACGACCGTGAAGCTACAACATAGACAATCACCCACAAACGAACAGTGCAACCCAGGCTACCTAAGTATGATTCTCAATCAGAGACAACTAATGACACCTGCCTCTGATTGAGAACCATACTAGGCCGAAACATAGAAATACCCAAAAAACAAAGGAAATAAAGGTCAGAACGTGACAGAAAGACTGGCCATGGCTCACATCAACCCCATTATCCTATTA
Source organism: Oncorhynchus kisutch (assembly GCF_002021735.2). Taxonomy (NCBI): domain Eukaryota; kingdom Metazoa; phylum Chordata; class Actinopteri; order Salmoniformes; family Salmonidae; genus Oncorhynchus; species Oncorhynchus kisutch. The sequence goes on from NC_034198.2 coordinate 10,922,642, forward strand.
ACCCTAGACCCACTCCAATTTGCATACCACCCCAACAGATCCACAGATGACGCAATCTCTATTGCACTCCACACTGCACTTTCCCACCTGAACAAAAGGGACACCTACGTGAGAATGCTATTCTTTGACAACAGCTCAGCTTTCAACACCATAGTGCCCACAAAGCTCATCACTAAGCTAAGGACCCTGGGACTGAAATAAATAAAAAAATTGTCACATGCCCCAAATACAACAGGTGAAATGCTTACTTACAAGCCCTTCACCAACAATGCAGTTTTATGAAAAATACCTACAAAAATTATAAATAAAAGTAACAAATAATTAAAGAGCAGTAGTAAAATGACAATAGCAAAGCTGTATACAGTGTAACGGCTGTTGGTGGAAGAAGGTGAGGACCAAGGTGCAGCGTGGTACGTGTTCATATTATTTATTCGAAACTGAACACTCAAATGCAAACCAACAAAGAGAATAACCGAAACACTTCTGTCTGGTGCAGACAGAAAGCAACTACCCACAAAACTCATGTGGGCAAGAGCTACCTAAGTATGGTTTTCAATCAGGGACAACGATAGACAGCTGTCCCTGATTGAGAACCATACCCAGCCAAAAACAAAGAAATGCAAAAACATAGAAAAAGGAACATAGAATGCCCACCCTAGTCACACCCTGGCCTAACCAAAATAGAGAATAAAAGCATCTCTATGGCCAGGGCGTGACATACAGGGTGTACAAAGTCAATGTGTGGGGGCACCGGTTAGTCGAGGTAATTGAGTAATATATACATGTAGGTAGAGTTATTAAAGTGACTATGCATAGATAATAAACAGAGAGTAGCAGCAACATTAAAAGGGGGGGGGGCAATACAAATAGTCTGGGTAGACATTTGATTATGGCTTGTTGAGCTTGTTAAGCTGTTTAGAAGCCTCTTGGACCTAGACTGGGCGCTCCGATACCGCTTGCCATGCGATAGCAGAGAGAACAGTCTATGACTAGGGTTGCTGAAGTCTTTGACAATTTTTATGGCCTTCCTCTGACACTGCCTGGTGTAGAGTTCCTGGATGGTAGGAAGCTTGGCCCCACTGATGTACTGGGCCGTTTGCACTACCCTCTGTAGTGCCTGAAAGAGATAGATGGAGGAATGAAACTCCCTGCCAGATGCAGCATGACACGTGCAAACTCCTAGCACTGCTGGCGCTGAACATATGAGGGAGGTTTCAATTATTTTCAGTAGTAGCCTAGAGGTTAGAGAGGCAGACCAGCAGTCGGAATTGAACTGGCAGCTGGAAGGCTGCTCGTCTCTTATCCAATGTACCATCTCCTGCCATTGTACCCTTAAGCAATGCACTTAACCCCTTACAATTGCTCTCCATCTAGGGGTGCTGCAGTGCTTCTGACCCTGTGCCTCTTAAAGTGTGTGTGTGCATGTATGTTTATGTGTGTGCGTGTGCGTGTGTGTTGGGAAAGGCAGAAGACACATTTCTGTTGTAACCAATGGACAATAAAGTTGTATTCTATGCTATTCTATCGAGTCGTTGCTTTTACCATCTTCCTTCACTGACACAGTCAATATTTTAGAATCTACCCTACTTAGCCTCATAGCGTCTTTCTTTTCAGTGCACAGAAACATCCCATACTAAAAGGCCAAATCACAGCACCAGTAGCTTTGGTCTGCTCTACACCAGGAGAAGAGAAAGACTGTGCAGAATAACCTAGCTGAAAGTAAGGCAGCACGATCAAAATGAATACATATGTCTCCTACTGGTAACAGTGGCGTGTATGCATGGATGCCAATGGAAGCCAGGCTTCCCCCAAAATGTGTAATTATTATTCCTTTTAAATAAAATAATGCATATTTGGACTCAATCTGCAAGTGGCTGAGTGCATCTCACTGGAGAAAGCATCAAAGTGAGCAAAACAGCACCCCTCTGTCTCCGTATTTAGAGCCCACCTAACTGATTCTGTCTGGTCAGAAAGAATATGAGATTGTTGCCAACCGTCGCATTGAATTAAATAGCAATGGAAGCAAGTGAGCATTTGGCCTATTTTCTTATATAAAGGAATAATCAATCAATGTTAAGCTACACTGAGTGAGCTCAACCGTGAATGGTCCTGGCGCACCAAAAACAAAGTTTGGATTTGTCTTCACGCCAATCACATCAAAAGCAAAACGTAATTGACAGAAAAAAATCTAATTGTTGCATCTCATTGTGTCGTTACCCTCCGGTGGCTAGCTAGCTAAAATCGTCCCTTTCCTAAATTAGCCATGGATGGACACACACACACACACACACACACACACACACACACACACACACACACACACACACACACACACACACACACACACACACACACACACACACACACACACACACACACACACACACACACACACACACACACACACACACACACAGACGAGAGAGAGTACCATGGACAGCCACATGATATTTAGCTTACGTTGATTGGACTAAATCGTTTTTGGTATCTTTAAGTTGTCACTGTATTAGCATTCACCTGCAGCCAGGTGGTTTATTTGGCATGGTGCCTTATGACACTGAGAGCTGGTCTGTGCTAAATGGATACCACTAGCCCACTGTTTGTGACAGACAAATTGATATTTTGCGCTTTATAAATAAAATACATGAATATTGTGTGTGTCCATACAGTATGTTGAGTATGTTAACACACCATAATGTACACTACTGTTGAAAGGTTTGGGGTCACTTAGAAATTGGGGTCACAGCGCAAAATGGCTCTAACCAGAATAGAAAGAGGAGTGGGAGGCCCCGGTGCACAACTGAGCAAGAGGACAAGTATATTAGTGTCTAGTTTGAGAAACAGACACCTCACAAGTCCTCAACTGGCAGCTTCATTAAATAGTACCCGCAAAACACCAGTCTCAACAACAGCAGTGAAGAGGCAATTCCGGGATGCTAGCCCCCCTCCACCCTCTGAGGATATGTATAACTTAATATTATGTCTCCAGAGAAACCCATATTGACATTTTTGGATTTGCCCTAGAGTAACTACTTTTTGGAGAATTACACACCAATACAGATCTCTATGTATGTTCAGATGGTGTCTGAGTTCTGTATTGCAGTTCTATCAAGTACACCATTGGCAGATTTTATATGCAAAAACATATAATTAATTTGGGTTTTGCAGACAGTAATACGATACATGGTATTGAAAAGTACAATCTTAGGCAAATACATGGGGTGCCATTGTCACGTTCACTGTCTATAAAACTCCCTGTCATAAATGAGCCAATGCGCAGCGTGCATGTAATTCCACATCTTTTAATAAAGTGAAACTTTCACCAAAAAAACTGGTCAACAGAAACCGACCATGACGCACACAAACACACACAGAAAATAAATAATTACCCACAAACACAGGTGGGAAAAAGGCTACCTAAGTATGAATCCCAATCAGAGACAATGATAGACAGCTGCCTCTGATTGGGAACCATACCCGGCCAAAAACAAAGAAATAGAAAACATGCCCACCCAAGTCACACCCTGACCTAACCAAATAGAGAAATAAAACGTCTCTCTCAGTTCAGGGCGCGACAGCTATATTTCGGCAGACGATCTGTCTATCTGGTCAAAATCACTGATACAGGTCCCTCTCCACCATATGGTGGTATGGATAAATTGTAATTATGTCTCCTAGATCTCCATGTTCTTTTTATCAAATTTCTATAAGCAGACTTACTGTGGGTGTTTTTGGCTGGGGTTAAAATGACCCAAGTCGGTCATATGAGGGTTAAGGCTCCTGCAGCTTCAAAACATATTTTCCATCCATTTATCTCCTCTCTCCCACAGCCCCTCTATACTGCTTTGGTACTATAGCTCAGTTGTTGGCTCTTGGCGATTACACTTATTGCGATAGGCAGAACAACCCAATCATAACACTGCAAGGGTTTCAAGGAATCATCCTCTTATTTATTCCCAGAAAGAGTTTGGATAGACAGGCAGTGTCTACTCCAATTGTTTTTGTTAAGTGAGGAGATTTATAGTTTAGGGCAATGACGCACTTAGAGACCTGCATTTTGAGTGCACCCCACTGTTTTTGCACTTTTCATTCAGTTGGAGTAACTCAATTTCCAGGTAAATCACTCAAGAGGGACTTCAAAATTGGACGTGCCTTGATTTGAAGGGAAATGCCTTCAAATCAAATCAAATTGTATTGGTCACATACACATGGTTAGCAGATGTTAATGCGAGTGTAGCGAAAATCTTGTGCTTCCAGTTCCGACAGTGCAGTAATATCTAACAAGTAATCTGAACAATTCCCCAAAAATGACCTAATACACACAAATCTAAAAGGGGTGAATGAGAATATGTACATATAAATATATGGATGAGCGATGTGCAATAGATATGGATGGGCAAGGTGCAATAGATGGTATAAAATACAATATATACATATGATAATGTAATGTAAGATATGTAAACATTATTAAAGTGGTGTTATTTAAAGTGTCATTGTTTAAAGTGACAAGTGATCCATTTGTTAAGGTGGCCAGTGATTGGGTATCCATGTAGGCAGCAGCCTCTCTGAGTTAGTGATTGCTGTTTAGCAGTCTGATGGCCTTGAGATAGAAGCTGTTCTTCAGTCACTCGGTCCCAGCTTTGATGCACCTGTACTGACCTCGCCTTCTGGATGGTAGCGGTGTGAACAGGCAGTGGCTCAGGTGGTTGTTGTCTTTGATGATCTTTTTTGCCTTCCTGTGACATTGTCTGCTATAGGTGTCCTGGAGGGCAGGTATTTTGCCCCCAGTGATGTGTTGTGCAGTGATGTGGAGTGCCTTGCGGTTGAAGCAGTTGCCGTACCAGGCTGTGATACAGCCCGACAGGATGCTCTCGATTGTGGATCTGTAAAAGTTAGTCAGGGTTTTGGGTGACAAGCCAAATTTCTTCAGCCTCCTGAGTTTGAAAAGGCGCTGTTGCGCCTTCTTCGCCACACTGTCTGTGTGGGTGGACCATTTCAGTTTGTCGTTCATGTGTACGCCGAGGAATTTAAAACGTTCCACTTTCTCCACTGCTGTCCCTTCAATGTGGAATGGGGGCTGCTCCCTCTGATCATGTCCTTTGTTTTGTTGACATTGACTGTTTTCCTGACACCACACTCTGAGTGCCCTCACCTCCTGTAGGCCGTCTCGTCATTTTTGGTAATCAAGCCTACTACTGTTGTGTCGTCTGCAAACTTGATGATTGAGTTGGAGGTGTGCATGGCCACCAAGTCATGGGTGAACAGGGAGTACAGGAGGGGGCTAAGCACGCACCCTTGTGGGGCCCCAGTGTTGAAGGTCAGCGAGGTGGAGATGTTTTCCTACCTTCACCACCTGGGGGCGGGCCGTCAGAAAGTCCAGGACCCAATTGCACAGGGCGGGGTTGAGGCCCAGGACCTCCAGCTTGATGATGAGCTTGGAGGGTACTATGGTGTTGAATGCTGAGCTGTAGTCAATGAACAGCAAAACCGTCCACTAGGGGGCAACCGTGAGTGCTTTTACCATCAAGTAGGCATGGATTTTGCTAGGGTATTGTGGACGGGGTTTGTATGATAGGCATAATCCCACGACTCTGGATCAGAAGGTTGCATGTTTAATCCCAGTGGTGGACACTTCTAAAAAAAAATTGGAGGGGGTTTAACCCACACCTTAACCCTTAATTTAACCATTCGGAATGAGTGCCTAAACTTAAACGTTTTAACCCTATCCTAAACCCTTCTAAGTGTTAAGTTTGGAAATGTGTCATTTTTTAGAAACAGTACGATACTGAGCAGGAGAAATCAACCCAGAGTGTCAAAAACACACACTTTTGATGTTTGGAGAAACATAGACAAAACGTCTAATTCTGCAATGAGACTGTGAGAGCTTGTTGCAATTTCTCTGTGTCGTGTTGGCTTTCTAAAGTGTCTTCGTTCTCTCTTCTCTGCCGGCACACTAATTTGCATGTTGCCTTTGCAGAAACTACTGTTAGTGTTGCACACTTTAAAACTGTTCAATGGACAAATAACAGTGAGTCACTTGTTTTTTGTTGTTGTTATTGTCTAGTAGTGATTGAGTCGTTTTGCATATGGTCACATAGATAAGAAATGGATTGATTAAAGGATTACAGTGGGTAAACCCTCAAAACTACTGGTACAAAATTATGTGGCATGTGCGTAAGTACATGCGTGATCAGTTGCCTATTTAAGTTGCATTCCAAGTCAGTGTGTGTGTTTCCTCAAGCTGTTGAGGTGTTGGAAACGGATACACACCCCCATTGACACTGGCAGTAGCATGAATGAATGAATCCGAGTGTGTGATGATATCGTGTGCGCGCATGTGTATGTGTGTGTAGCGGGAGCTGGTCGTGGATGGATTGGCACTCCCTACAGAAGCGAACATGAACGTAGGATGATCTGGGCTGGTGACCATTTCCAGGGCTGCAGCCTTGTGCCAAGTTAATAGCTGCCTTCAATCTCTATCCACACGTTCTCTGTGCTCCAAAGGCGGAGTGTGAAAAAATTGCTTGGGCGCTGGGCCCAAGAGAAAATAGACCACCTATAATCATTATAGAGCCTAAAATAGCCGCAAAATGGAAAGAGCGACAGCATGTCGGAACATGATGGAGTTAATACACGTGTCAGAATCATCAACACGTTTGTTGTGTTTACCAGCGTGGTTAGTCTGCCCAGCAACAGACAATCACAATCAGGCTGCAGATGGACACCACCACTGTCCACTGATCCCATTGGGAGTCAATGATCAGGCTATATTCTGCATCCTGCTTAAAGAGTTGTGGTTTCAATGAAATAGCATATGGAAACTTCCAGGATGGTGATGATTCACCTGTGTTCTGCAGAAGCATTGAAATGTAACGAATTTTTTTCGAATAGACTGCTACTGTGACATCACAGGAGGCTGCTGAGGGGAAGACAGCTCATAATAATGTCAGGAACGTTCCACGTTCCACTGACGTTCCACTGACGTTCCACGTTCCACTAACGTTCCACTGACGTTCCACGTTCCACTGACGTTCCACTGATGTTCCACGTTCCACTTACGTTCCACTGACGTTCCACTGACGTTCCACGTTCCACTGACGTTCCATGGACGTTCCACGTTCCACTGACGTTCCACTGACGTTCCACTGACGTTCCACTGACGTTCCACTGACGTTCCACGTTCCACTGACGTTCCACTGACGTTCCACTGACGTTCCACTGACGTTCCACGTTCCACTGACGTTCCACTGATGTTCCACGTTCCACTGACGTTCCACTGACGTTCCACTGACGATCCACGTTCCACGTTACACTGACGTTCCACTGACGTTCCACGTTCCACTGACGTTCCACTGACGTTCCACTGACGTTCCACGTTCCACTGACGTTCCACTGACGTTCCACTGACGTTCCATGTTCCACTGACGTTCCACTGACGTTCCACTGACGTTCCACGTTCCACTGACGTTCCACTGACGTTCCACTGACGTTCCACGTTCCACTGACGTTCCACGTTCCACTGACGTTCCACGGACGTTCCACTGACTTTTCATTCAGTTGGAGTAACTCAATTTCCAGGTAAATCACTCAAGAGGGACTTCAAAATTGGACGTGCCTTGATTTGAAGGGAAATGCCTTCAAATCAAATAAAATTGTATTGGTCACATACACATGGTTAGCAGATGTTAATGCGAGTGTAGCGAAAATCTTGTGCTTCCAGTTCCGACAGTGCAGTAATATCTAACAAGTAATCTGAACAATTCCCCAAAAATGCCCTAATACACACAAATCTAAAAGGGGTGAATGAGAATATGTACATATAAATATATGGATGAGCGATGTGCAATAGATATGGATGGGCAGGTCGTGGATGGATTGGCACTCCCTACAGAAGCGAACAGGAACGTAGGATGATCTGGGCTGGTGACCATTTCCAGGGCTGCAGCCTTGTGCCAAGTTAATAGCTGCCTTCAATCTCTATCCACACGTTCTCTGTGCTCCAAAGGCGGAGTGTGAAAAAATTGCTTGGGCGCTGGGCCCAAGAGAAAATAGACCACCTATAATCATTATAGAGCCTAAAATACCAGCGTGGTTAGTCTGCCCAGCAACAGACAATCACAATCAGGCTGCAGATGGACACCACCACTGTCCACTGATCCCATTGGGAGTCAATGATCAGGCTATATTCTGCATCCTGCTTACAGAGTTGTGGTTTCAATGAAATAGCATATGGAAACTTCCAGGATGGTGATGATTCACCTGTGTTCTGCAGAAGCATTGAAATGTAATGAATTTTTTTCGAATAGACTGCTACTGTGACATCACAGGAGGCTGCTGAGGGGAAGACAGCTCATAATAATGTCAGGAACGTTCCACGTTCCACTGACGTTCCACGTTCCACTGACGTTCCACTGACGTTCCACGTTCCACTGACGTTCCACTGACGTTCCACGTTCCACTGATGTTCCACGTTCCACTGACGTTCCACTGACGTTCCACTGACGTTCCACTGACGTTCCACGTTCCACTGACGTTCCACTGACGTTCCACGTTCCACTGACGTTCCACTGACGTTCCACTTTCCACTGACGTTCCACTGACGTTCCACTGACGTTCCACTGACGTTCCACGTTCCACTGACGTTCCACGGACGTTCCACGTTCCACTGATGTTCCACTGACGTTCCACTGACGTTCCACGTTCCACTGACGTTCCACTGACGTTCCACTGACGTTTCACGTTCCACTTACGTTCCACTGACGTTCCACTGACGTTCCACTGACGTTCCACTGACGTTCCACATTCCACTGACGTTCCACGGACGTTCCACGTTCCACTGATGTTCCACTGACGTTCCACTGACGTTCCACTGACGTTCCACGTTCCACTGACGTTCCACTGATGTTCCACGTTCCACGTTCCACTGACGTTCCACTGATGTTCCACTGACGTTCCACGTTCCACGTTCCACTGACGTTCCACTGACGTTCCACTGACGTTCCACTGACGTTCCAAGTTCCACTGACGTTCCACGTTCCACTGACGTTCCACGTTCCACTGACGTTCCACGTTCCACTGACGTTCCACTGACGTTCCACTGACGTTCCACGTTCCACTGACGTTCCACTGACGTTCCACTGACGTTCCACATTCCACGTTCCACTGACGTTCCACTGACGTTCCACATTCCACGTTCCACTGACGTTCCACTGACGTTCCACTGACGGTTGGTGACCATTTCCAGGGCTGCAGCCTTGTGCCAAGTTAATAGCTGCCTTCAATCTCTATCCACACGTTCTCTGTGCTCCAAAGGCGGAGTGTGAAAAAATTGCTTGGGCGCTGGGCCCAAGAGAAAATAGACCACCTATAATCATTATAGAGCCTAAAATACCAGCGTGGTTAGTCTGCCCAGCAACAGACAATCACAATCAGGCTGCAGATGGACACCACCACTGTCCACTGATCCCATTGGGAGTCAATGATCAGGCTATATTCTGCATCCTGCTTAAAGAGTTGTGGTTTCAATGAAATAGCATATGGAAACTTCCAGGATGGTGATGATTCACCTGTGTTCTGCAGAAGCATTGAAATGTAATGAATTTTTTTCGAATAGACTGCTACTGTGACATCACAGGAGGCTGCTGAGGGGAAGACAGCTCATAATAATGTCAGGAACGTTCCACGTTCCACTGACGTTCCACGATCCACTGACGTTCCACTGACGTTCCACTGACGTTCCACGTTCCACTGACGTTCCACTGACTTTTAATTCAGTTGGAGTAACTCAATTTCCAGGTAAATCACTCAAGAGGGACTTCAAAATTGGACGTGCCTTGATTTGAAGGGAAATGCCTTCAAATCAAATAAAATTGTATTGGTCACATACACATGGTTAGCAGATGTTAATGCGAGTGTAGCGAAAATCTTGTGCTTCCAGTTCCGACAGTGCAGTAATATCTAACAAGTAATCTGAACAATTCCCCAAAAATGACCTAATACACACAAATCTAAAAGGGGTGAATGAGAATATGTACATATAAATATATGGATGAGCGATGTGCAATAGATATGGATGGGCAGGTCGTGGATGGATTGGCACTCCCTACAGAAGCGAACAGGAACGTAGGATGATCTGGGCTGGTGACCATTTCCAGGGCTGCAGCCTTGTGCCAAGTTAATAGCTGCCTTCAATCTCTATGAAAAAATTGCTTGGGCGCTGGGCCCAAGAGAAAATAGACCACCTATAATCATTATAGAGCCTAAAATACCAGCGTGGTTAGTCTGCCCAGCAACAGACAATCACAATCAGGCTGCAGATGGACACCACCACTGTCCACTGATCCCATTGGGAGTCAATGATCAGGCTATATTCTGCATCCTGCTTAAAGAGTTGTGGTTTCAATGAAATAGCATATGGAAACTTCCAGGATGGTGATGATTCACCTGTATTCTGCAGAAGCATTGAAATGTAATGAATTTTTTTCGAATAGACTGCTACTGTGACATCACAGGAGGCTGCTGAGGGGAAGACAGCTCATAATAATGTCAGGAACGTTCCACGTTCCACTGACGTTCCACGATCCACTGACGTTCCACTGACGTTCCACGTTCCACTGACGTTCCACTGATGTTCCACTGACGTTCCACATTCCACTGACGTTCCACTGATGTTCCACGTTCCACTGATGTTCCACGTTCCACTGACGTTCCACGTTCCACTGACGTTCCACTGACGTTCCACGTTCCACTGACGTTCCACTGACGTTCCACGTTCCACTGAAGTTCCACTGACGTTCCACGGACGTTCCACGTTCCACTGACGTTCCACTGACGTTCCACGTTCCACTGACGTTCCACTGACGTTCCACATTCCACTGACGTTCCACTGACGTTCCACGTTCCACGTTCCACTGACGTTCCACTGACGTTCCACTGACGTTCCACTGACGTTCCACGTTCCACTGACGTTCCACGTTCCACTGACGTTCCACGTTCCACATTCCACTGACGTTCCACATTCCACTGACGTTCCACTGACGTTCCACGTTCCACGTTCCACTGACGTTCCACGTTCCAGTGACGTTCCATGTTCCACTGACGTTCCACTGACGTTCCACTGACGTTCCACTGACGTTCCACGTTCCACTGACGTTCCACGTTCCACTGACGTTCCACTGACGTTACACGTTCCACTGACGTTCCACATTCCACTGACGTTCCACGTTCCACTGACGTTCCACTGACGTTCAACGTTCCACTGACGTTCCACTGATGTTCCACGTTCCACTGATGTTCCACGTTCCACTGACGTTCCACGTTCCACTGACGTTCCACGTTCCACTGACGTTCCACGTTCCAGTGACGTTCCACGTTCCACTGACGTTCCACTGACGTTCCACTGACGTTCCACGTTCCACTGACGTTCCACTGACGTTCCACTGACGTTCCACGGACGTTCCACGTTCCACTGACGTTCCACTGACGTTCCACTGACGTTCCACTGACGTTCCACGTTCCACTGATGTTCCACTGACGTTCCACGTTCCACGTTCCACTGACGTTCCACATTCCACTGACGTTCCACATTCCACTGACGTTCCACTGACGTTCCACTGACGTTCCACTGACGTTCCATGTTCCACTGACGTTCCACTGACGTTCCACGTTCCACTGACATTCCACGTTCCACTGACGTTCCACTGACGTTCCACTGACGTTCCACGTTCCACTGACGTTCCACGTTCCACTGACGTTCCACGTTCCACTGACGTTCCACATTCCACTGACGTTCCACGTTCCACTGACGTTCCACTGACGTTCCACGTTCCACTGACGTTCCACTGACGTTCCACTGACGTTCCACTGACGTTCCACTGACGTTCAACGTTCCACTGACGTTCCACGTTCCACTGACGTTCCACGTTCCACTGACGTTCCACTTTCCACTGACGTTCCACGTTCCACTGACGTTCCACTGGCGTTCCACTGACGTTCCACTGACGTTCCACGTTCCACTGGCGTTCCACTGACGTTCCACTGACGTTCCACGTTCCACTGACGTTCCACGTTCCACTGACGCTCCACTGACGTTCCACTGACGTTCCACGTTCCACTGACGTTCCACTGACGTTCCACTGACGTTCCACTGACGTTCCACGTTCCACTGACGTTCCACTGACGTTCCACTGACGTTCCACGGACGTTCCACGTTCCACTGACGTTCCACTGACGTTCCACTGACGTTCCACGTTCCAAGTTCCACTGACGTTCCACGTTCCAAGTTCCACTGACGTTCCACATTCCACTGACGTTCCACTGACGTTCCACGTTCCACTGACGTTCCACTGACGTTCCACGTTCCAAGTTCCACTGACGTTCCACATTCCACTGACGTTCCACTGACGTTCCACTGACGTTCCACGTTCCACGTTCCACTGACGTTCCACTGACGTTCCACTGACGTTCCATGTTCCACTGACGTTCCACTGACGTTCCACGTTCCATTGACGTTCCACGTTCCACTGACGTTCCACTAACGTTCCACTGACGTTCCACTGACGTTCCACGTTCCACTGACGTTCCACTGACGTTCCACTGACGTTCCACGTTCCACTGACGTTCAACGTTCCACTGACGTTCCACGTTCCACTGATGTTCCACTGACGTTCCAGGTTCCACTGACGTTCCACTGACGTTCCACGTTCCACTGACGTTCCACGTTCCACTGACGTTCCACGTTCCACTGACGTTCCACTGACGTTCCACAGACGTTCCACTGACATTCCACTGACGTTCCACGTTCCACTGACATTCCACGTTCCACGTTCCACTGACGTTCCACTGACGTTCCACTGACATTCCACGTTCCACTAACGTTCCACGTTCCACTGACGTTCCACTGAAGTTCCACTAACGTTCCACGTTCCACTGACGTTCCACTGACGTTCCACATTCCAAGTTCCACTGACGTTCCACATTCCACTGACGTTCCACTGACGTTCCACTGACGTTCCACTGACGTTCCACTGACGTTCCATGTTCCACTGACGTTCCACTGACGTTCCACTGACGTTCCACTGACGTTCCATGTTCCACTGACGTTCCACTGACGTTCCACGTTCCATTGACGTTCCACGTTCCACTGACGTTCCACTGACGTTCCACTGACGTTCCACGTTCCACTGACGTTCCACGTTCCACTGACGTTCCACTGACGTTCCACGTTCCACTGACGTTCCACGTTCCACTGACGTTCCACGTTCCACTGACGTTCAACGTTCCACTGACGTTCCACGTTCCACTGATGTTCCACTGACGTTCCACGTTCCACTGACGTTCCACTGACGTTCCACATTCCACTGACGTTCCACTGACGTTCCACTGACGTTCCACTTTCCACTGACGTTCCACGTTCCACTGACGTTCCACTACTGACGTTCCACTGACGTTCCACTGACGTTCCCACTGACGTTCGACGTTCCACTGATGTTCCACTGACGTTCCACATTCCACTGACGTTCCACTAACGTTCCACATTCCACTGACGTTCCACTGACGTTCCACGTTCCACTGACGCTCCACTGACGTTCCACGTTCCACTGATGTTCCACTGACGTTCCACGTTCCACTGACGTTCCACGTTCCACTGACGGTCCACTGACGTTCCAATGACGTTCCACGTTCCACTGACGTTCCACTGACGTTCCACGTTCCACTGACGTTCCACTGACGTTCCACTGACGTTCCACTGACGTTCCACTGACGTTCCACGGACGTTCCACGTTCCACTGACGTTCCACTGACGTTCCACTGACGTTCCACGTTCCACTGACGTTCCACTGACGTTCCACGTTCCAAGTTCCACTGACGTTCCACATTCCACTGACGTTCCACTGACGTTCCACGTTCCACTGACGTTCCACTGACGTTCCACTGACGTTCCACTGACGTCCCATGTTCCACTGACGTTCCACTGACGTTCCACGTTCCATTGACGTTCCACGTTCCACTGACGTTCCACTTACATTCCACTGACGTTCCACGTTCCACTGACGTTCCACGTTCCACTGACGTTCCACTGACGTTCCACGTTCCACTGACGTTCCACTGACGTTCCACATTCCACTGACGTTCCACTGACGTTCCACTGACGTTCCACGTTCCACTGACGTTCCACGTTCCACTGACGTTCCACTGACGTTCCACTGACGTTCCACTGACGTTCCACTGACGTTCGACGTTCCACTGATGTTCCACTGACGTTCCACGTTCCACTGACGTTCCACTAACGTTCCACATTCCACTGACGTTCCACTGACGTTCCACGTTCCACTGACGTTCCACTGACGTTCCACGTTCCACGTTCCACTGACGTTCCACGTTCCACTGACGTTCCACGTTCCACTGACGGTCCACTGACGTTCCACTGACGTTCCACGTTCCACTGACGTTCCACTGACGTTCCACGTTCCACTGACGTTCCACTGACGTTCCACTGACGTTCCACGTTCCACTGACGTTCCACTGATGTTCCACGTTCCACTGACGTTCCACTGACGTTCCACAGACGTTCCACAGACGTTCCACTGACATTCCACTGACGTTCCACGTTCCACTGACATTCCACGTTCCACGTTCCACTGACGTTCCACGTTCCACTGACGTTCCACTGACGTTCCACTGACGTTCCACTGACGTTCCACGTTCCACTAACGTTCCACGTTCCACTGACGTTCCACTGACGTTCCACTAACGTTCCACGTTCCACTGACGTTCCACTGACGTTCCACATTCCAAGTTCCACTGACGTTCCACATTCCACTGACGTTCCACTGACGTTCCACTGACGTTCCACTGACGTTCCACTGACGTTCCATGTTCCACTGACGTTCCACTGACGTTCCACGTTCCATTGAGTCCACGTTCCACTGACGTTCCACTGACGTTCCACTGACGTTCCACTGACGTTCCACTGACGTTCCACGTTCCACTGACGTTCCACGTTCCACTGACGTTCCACTGACGTTCCACGTTCCACTGACGTTCCACGTTCCACTGACGTTCAACGTTCCGCTGACGTTCCACGTTCCACTGATGTTCCACTGACGTTCCACGTTCCACTGACGTTCCACTGACGTTCCACATTCCACTGACGTTCCACTGACGTTCCACTGACGTTCCACTTTCCACTGACGTTCCACGTTCCACTGACGTTCCACGTTCCACTGACGTTCCACGTTCCACTGACGTTTCCACTGACGTTCCACTGACGTTCCACTGACGTTCGACGTTCCACTGATGTTCCACTGACGTTCCACGTTCCACTGACGTTCCACTAACGTTCCACATTCCACTGACGTTCCACTGACGTTCCACGTTCCACTGACGCTCCACTGACGTTCCACGTTCCACTGATGTTCCACTGACGTTCCACGTTCCACTGACGTTCCACGTTCCACTGACGGTCCACTGACGTTCCAATGACGTTCCAGGTTCCACTGACGTTCCACTGACGTTCCACTGACGTTCCACGTTCCACTGACGTTCCACTGACGTTCCACTGACGTTCCACGTTCCACGTTCCACTGACGTTCCACTGACGTTCCACTGACGTTCCACGGACGTTCCACGTTCCACTGACGTTCCACTGACGTTCCACTGACGTTCCACGTTCCACTGACGTTCCACGTTCCAAGTTCCACTGACGTTCCACATTCCACTGACGTTCCACTGACGTTCCACGTTCCACTGACGTTCCACTGACGTTCCACTGACGTTCCATGTTCCACTGACGTTCCACTGACGTTCCACGTTCCATTGACGTTCCACGTTCCACTGACGTTCCACTTACATTCCACTGACGTTCCACGTTCCACTGACGTTCCACGTTCCACTGACGTTCCACTGACGTTCCACGTTCCACTGACGTTCAACGTTCCACTGACGTTCCACGTTCCACTGATGTTCCACTGACGTTCCACGTTCCACTGACGTTCCACTGACGTTCCACTGACGTTCGACGTTCCACTGATGTTCCACTGACGTTCCACGTTCCACTGACGTTCCACTAACGTTCCACATTTCACTGACGTTCCACTGACGTTCCACGTTCCACTGACGTTCCACTGACGTTCCACGTTCCACTGATGTTCCACTGACGTTCCACGTTCCACTGACGTCCACGTTCCACTGACGGTCCACTGACGTTCCACTGACGTTCCACGTTCCACTGACGTTCCACTGACGTTCCACGTTCCACTGATGTTCCACGTTCCACTGACGTTCCACGTTCCACTGACGTTCCACTGACGTTCCACGTTCCACTGACGTTCCACTGACGTTCCACGTTCCACTGACGTTCCACGTTCCACTGATGTTCCACTGACGTTCCACGTTCCACTGATGTTCCACTGACGTTCCACGTTCCACTGACGTTCCACTGACGTTCCACATTCCACTGACGTTCCACTGACGTTCCACGTTCCACTGACGTTCCACGTTCCACTGACGTTCCACTGACGTTCGACGTTCCACTGATGTTCCACTGACGTTCCACGTTCCACTGACGTTCCACTAACGTTCCACATTCCACTGACGTTCCACTGACATTCCACGTTCCACTGACGTTCCACTGACGTTCCACGTTCCACTGATGTTCCACTGACGTTCCACATTCCACTGACGTTCCACGTTCCACTGACGTTCCACTGACGTTCCACTGACGTTCCACTGACGTTCCAAGTTCCACTGACGTTCCACGTTCCACTGACGTTCCACGTTCCACTGACGTTCCACGTTCCACTGACGTTCCACTGACGTTCCACTGACGTTCCACGTTCCACTGACGTTCCACTGACGTTCCACTGACGTTCCACTGACGTTCCACATTCCACGTTCCACTGACGTTCCACTGACGTTCCACATTCCACGTTCCACTGACGTTCCACTGACGTTCCACTGACGGTTGGTGACCATTTCCAGGGCTGCAGCCTTGTGCCAAGTTAATAGCTGCCTTCAATCTCTATCCACACGTTCTCTGTGCTCCAAAGGCGGAGTGTGAAAAAATTGCTTGGGCGCTGGGCCCAAGAGAAAATAGACCACCTATAATCATTATAGAGCCTAAAATACCAGCGTGGTTAGTCTGCCCAGCAACAGACAATCACAATCAGGCTGCAGATGGACACCACCACTGTCCACTGATCCCATTGGGAGTCAATGATCAGGCTATATTCTGCATCCTGCTTAAAGAGTTGTGGTTTCAATGAAATAGCATATGGAAACTTCCAGGATGGTGATGATTCACCTGTGTTCTGCAGAAGCATTGAAATGTAATGAATTTTTTCGAATAGACTGCTACTGTGACATCACAGGAGGCTGCTGAGGGGAAGACAGCTCATAATAATGTCAGGAACGTTCCACGTTCCACTGACGTTCCACGATCCACTGACGTTCCACTGACGTTCCACTGACGTTCCACGTTCCACTGACGTTCCACTGACTTTTAATTCAGTTGGAGTAACTCAATTTCCAGGTAAATCACTCAAGAGGGACTTCAAAATTGGACGTGCCTTGATTTGAAGGGAAATGCCTTCAAATCAAATAAAATTGTATTGGTCACATACACATGGTTAGCAGATGTTAATGCGAGTGTAGCGAAAATCTTGTGCTTCCAGTTCCGACAGTGCAGTAATATCTAACAAGTAATCTGAACAATTCCCCAAAAATGACCTAATACACACAAATCTAAAAGGGGTGAATGAGAATATGTACATATAAATATATGGATGAGCGATGTGCAATAGATATGGATGGGCAGGTCGTGGATGGATTGGCACTCCCTACAGAAGCGAACAGGAACGTAGGATGATCTGGGCTGGTGACCATTTCCAGGGCTGCAGCCTTGTGCCAGTTAATAGCTGCCTTCAATCTCTATGAAAAAATTGCTTGGGCGCTGGGCCCAAGAGAAAATAGACCACCTATAATCATTATAGAGCCTAAAATACCAGCGTGGTTAGTCTGCCCAGCAACAGACAATCACAATCAGGCTGCAGATGGACACCACCCACTGTCCACTGATCCCATTGGGAGTCAATGATCAGGCTATATTCTGCATCCTGCTTAAAGAGTTGTGGTTTCAATGAAATAGCATATGGAAACTTCCAGGATGGTGATGATTCACCTGTATTCTGCAGAAGCATTGAAATGTAATGAATTTTTTTCGAATAGACTGCTACTGTGACATCACAGGAGGCTGCTGAGGGGAAGACAGCTCATAATAATGTCAGGAACGTTCCACGTTCCACTGACCGTTCCACGATCCACTGACGTTCCACTGACGTTCCACGTTCCACTGAACGTTCCACTGATGTTCCACTGACGTTCCACATTCCACTGACGTTCCACTGATGTTCCCACGTTCCACTGATGTTCCGTTCCCTGACGTTCCACGTTCCACTGACGTTCCACTGACGTTCACGTTCCACTGACGTTCCACTGACGTTCCACGTTCCACTGAAGTTCCACTGACGTTCCACGGACGTTCCACGTTCCACTGACGTTCCACTGACGTTCCACGTTCCACTGACGTTCCACTGACGTTCCACTGACGTTCCACATTCCACTGACGTTCCACTGACGTTCCACGTTCCACGTTCCACTGACGTTCCACTGACGTTCCACTGACGTTCCACTGACGTTCCACGTTCCACTGACGTTCCACGTTCCACTGACGTTCCACGTTCCACATTCCACTGACGTTCCACATTCCACTGACGTTCCACTGACGTTCCACGTTCCACGTTCCACTGACGTTCCACGTTCCAGTGACGTTCCATGTTCCACTGACGTTCCACTGACGTTCCACTGACGTTCCACTGACGTTCCACGTTCCACTGACGTTCCACGTTCCACTGACGTTCCACTGACGTTACACGTTCCACTGACGTTCCACATTCCACTGACGTTCCACGTTCCACTGACGTTCCACTGACGTTCAACGTTCCACTGACGTTCCACTGATGTTCCACGTTCCACTGATGTTCCACGTTCCACTGACGTTCCACGTTCCACTGACGTTCCACGTTCCACTGACGTTCCACGTTCCAGTGACGTTCCACGTTCCACTGACGTTCCACTGACGTTCCACTGACGTTCCACGTTCCACTGACGTTCCACTGACGTTCCACTGACGTTCCACGGACGTTCCACGTTCCACTGACGTTCCACTGACGTTCCACTGACGTTCCACTGACGTTCCCACGTTCCACTGATGTTCCACTGACGTTCCACACGTTCCACGTTCCACTGACGTTCCACATTCCACTGACGTTCCACATTCCACTGACGTTCCACTGACGTTCCACTGACGTTCCACTGACGTTCCATGTTCCACTGACGTTCCACTGACGTTCCACGTTCCACTGACATTCCACGTTCCACTGACGTTCCACTGACGTTCCACACTGACGTTCCACGTTCCACTGACGTTCCACGTTCCACTGACGTTCCACGTTCCACTGACGTTCCACATTCCACTGACGTTCCACGTTCCACTGACGTTCCACGTTCCACTGACGTTCCACGTTCCACTGACGTTCCACTGACGTTCCACTGACGTTCCACTGACGTTCCACTGACGTTCAACGTTCCACTGACGTTCCACGTTCCACTGACGTTCCACGTTCCACTGACGTTCCACTTTCCACTGACGTTCCACGTTCCACTGACGTTCCACTGGCGTTCCACT
Organism: Oncorhynchus kisutch; assembly: GCF_002021735.2. NCBI lineage: Eukaryota > Metazoa > Chordata > Actinopteri > Salmoniformes > Salmonidae > Oncorhynchus > Oncorhynchus kisutch. The sequence goes on from NC_034198.2 coordinate 10,942,386, forward strand.
GACGTTCCACTGACGTTCCACGTTCCACTGGCGTTCCACTGACGTTCCACTGACGTTCCACGTTCCACTGACGTTTCCACGTTCCACTGACGCTCCACTGACGTTCACTGACGTTCCACTGACGTTCCACTGACGTTCCACTGACGTTCCACTGACGTTCCACGTTCCACTGACGTTCCACGTTCCACTGACGTTCCACTGACGTTCCACTGACGTTCCCACGACGACGTTCCACGTTCCACTGACGTTCCACTGACGTTCCACTGACGTTCCACGTTCCAAGTTCCACTGACGTTCCACGTTCCACTGACGTTCCACGGACGTTCCACGTTCCACTGACGTTCCACTGACGTTCCACTGACGTTCCACGTTCCACTGACGTTCCACTGACGTTCCACGTTCCAAGTTCCACTGACGTTCCACATTCCACTGACGTTCCACTGACGTTCCACACGTTCCACTGACGTTCCACTGACGTTCCACTGACGTTCCACTGACGTTCCATGTTCCACTGACGTTCCACTGACGTTCCACGTTCCATTGACGTTCCACGTTCCACTGACGTTCCACTAACGTTCCACTGACGTTCCACGTTCCACTGACGTTCCACGTTCCACTGACGTTCCACTGACGTTCCACGTTCCACTGACGTTCCACTGACGTTCACGTTCCACTGACGTTCACTGACGTTCCACTGACGTTCCACGTTCCACTGACGTTCCACGTTCCACTGACGTTCCACTGACGTTCCACTGACGTTCCACTGACGTTCACTGACGTTCCACTGACGTTCGACGTTCCACTGATGTTCCACTGACGTTCCACGTTCCACTGACGTTCCACTAACGTTCCACATTCCACTGACGTTCCACTGACGTTCCACGTTCCACTGACGTTCCACTGACGTTCCACGTTCCACGTTCCACTGACGTTCCACGTTCCACTGACGTTCCACGTTCCACTGACGGTCCACTGAAGTTCCACTAACGTTCCACGTTCCACTGACGTTCCACTGACGTTCCACATTCCAAGTTCCACTGACGTTCCACATTCCACTGACGTTCCACTGACGTTCCACTGACGTTCCACTGACGTTCCACTGACGTTCCATGTTCCACTGACGTTCCACTGACGTTCCACTGACGTTCCACTGACGTTCCATGTTCCACTGACGTTCCACTGACGTTCCACGTTCCATTGACGTTCCACGTTCCACTGACGTTCCACTGACGTTCCACTGACGTTCCACGTTCCACTGACGTTCCACGTTCCACTGACGTTCCACTGACGTTCCACGTTCCACTGACGTTCCACGTTCCACTGACGTTCCACGTTCCACTGACGTTCAACGTTCCACTGACGTTCCACGTTCCACTGATGTTCCACTGACGTTCCACGTTCCACTGACGTTCCACTGACGTTCCACATTCCACTGACGTTCCACTGACGTTCCACTGACGTTCCACTTTCCACTGACGTTCCACGTTCCACTGACGTTCCACGTTCCACTGACGTTCCACTGACGTTCCACTGACGTTCCACTGACGTTCGACGTTCCACTGATGTTCCACTGACGTTCCACATTCCACTGACGTTCCACTAACGTTCCACATTCCACTGACGTTCCACTGACGTTCCACGTTCCACTGACGCTCCACTGACGTTCCACGTTCCACTGATGTTCCACTGACGTTCCACGTTCCACTGACGTTCCACGTTCCACTGACGGTCCACTGACGTTCCAATGACGTTCCACGTTCCACTGACGTTCCACTGACGTTCCACGTTCCACTGACGTTCCACTGACGTTCCACTGACGTTCCACTGACGTTCCACTGACGTTCCACGGACGTTCCACGTTCCACTGACGTTCCACTGACGTTCCACTGACGTTCCACGTTCCACTGACGTTCCACTGACGTTCCACGTTCCAAGTTCCACTGACGTTCCACATTCCACTGACGTTCCACTGACGTTCCACGTTCCACTGACGTTCCACTGACGTTCCACTGACGTTCCACTGACGTCCCATGTTCCACTGACGTTCCACTGACGTTCCACGTTCCATTGACGTTCCACGTTCCACTGACGTTCCACTTACATTCCACTGACGTTCCACGTTCCACTGACGTTCCACGTTCCACTGACGTTCCACTGACGTTCCACGTTCCACTGACGTTCCACTGACGTTCCACATTCCACTGACGTTCCACTGACGTTCCACTGACGTTCCACGTTCCACTGACGTTCCACGTTCCACTGACGTTCCACTGACGTTCCACTGACGTTCCACTGACGTTCCACTGACGTTCCACTGACGTTCGACGTTCCACTGATGTTCCACTGACGTTCCACGTTCCACTGACGTTCCACTAACGTTCCACATTCCACTGACGTTCCACTGACGTTCCACGTTCCACTGACGTTCCACTGACGTTCCACGTTCCACGTTCCACTGACGTTCCACGTTCCACTGACGTTCCACGTTCCACTGACGGTCCACTGACGTTCCACTGACGTTCCACGTTCCACTGACGTTCCACTGACGTTCCACGTTCCACTGACGTTCCACTGACGTTCCACTGACGTTCCACGTTCCACTGACGTTCCACTGATGTTCCACGTTCCACTGACGTTCCACTGACGTTCCACAGACGTTCCACAGACGTTCCACTGACATTCCACTGACGTTCCACGTTCCACTGACATTCCACGTTCCACGTTCCACTGACGTTCCACGTTCCACTGACGTTCCACTGACGTTCCACTGACGTTCCACTGACGTTCCACGTTCCACTAACGTTCCACGTTCCACTGACGTTCCACTGACGTTCCACTAACGTTCCACGTTCCACTGACGTTCCACTGACGTTCCACATTCCAAGTTCCACTGACGTTCCACATTCCACTGACGTTCCACTGACGTTCCACTGACGTTCCACTGACGTTCCACTGACGTTCCATGTTCCACTGACGTTCCACTGACGTTCCACGTTCCATTGACGTTCCACGTTCCACTGACGTTCCACTGACGTTCCACTGACGTTCCACTGACGTTCCACTGACGTTCCACGTTCCACTGACGTTCCACGTTCCACTGACGTTCCACTGACGTTCCACGTTCCACTGACGTTCCACGTTCCACTGACGTTCAACGTTCCGCTGACGTTCCACGTTCCACTGATGTTCCACTGACGTTCCACGTTCCACTGACGTTCCACTGACGTTCCACATTCCACTGACGTTCCACTGACGTTCCACTGACGTTCCACTTTCCACTGACGTTCCACGTTCCACTGACGTTCCACGTTCCACTGACGTTCCACGTTCCACTGACGTTCCACTGACGTTCCACTGACGTTCCACTGACGTTCCACTGACGTTCGACGTTCCACTGATGTTCCACTGACGTTCCACGTTCCACTGACGTTCCACTAACGTTCCACATTCCACTGACGTTCCACTGACGTTCCACGTTCCACTGACGCTCCACTGACGTTCCACGTTCCACTGATGTTCCACTGACGTTCCACGTTCCACTGACGTTCCACGTTCCACTGACGGTCCACTGACGTTCCAATGACGTTCCAGGTTCCACTGACGTTCCACTGACGTTCCACGTTCCACTGACGTTCCACTGACGTTCCACTGACGTTCCACGTTCCACGTTCCACTGACGTTCCACTGACGTTCCACTGACGTTCCACGGACGTTCCACGTTCCACTGACGTTCCACTGACGTTCCACTGACGTTCCACGTTCCACTGACGTTCCACGTTCCAAGTTCCACTGACGTTCCACATTCCACTGACGTTCCACTGACGTTCCACGTTCCACTGACGTTCCACTGACGTTCCACTGACGTTCCACTGACGTTCCATGTTCCACTGACGTTCCACTGACGTTCCACGTTCCATTGACGTTCCACGTTCCACTGACGTTCCACTTACATTCCACTGACGTTCCACGTTCCACTGACGTTCCACGTTCCACTGACGTTCCACTGACGTTCCACGTTCCACTGACGTTCAACGTTCCACTGACGTTCCACGTTCCACTGATGTTCCACTGACGTTCCACGTTCCACTGACGTTCCACTGACGTTCCACTGACGTTCGACGTTCCACTGATGTTCCACTGACGTTCCACGTTCCACTGACGTTCCACTAACGTTCCACATTTCACTGACGTTCCACTGACGTTCCACGTTCCACTGACGTTCCACTGACGTTCCACGTTCCACTGATGTTCCACTGACGTTCCACGTTCCACTGACGTTCCACGTTCCACTGACGGTCCACTGACGTTCCACTGACGTTCCACGTTCCACTGACGTTCCACTGACGTTCCACGTTCCACTGATGTTCCACGTTCCACTGACGTTCCACGTTCCACTGACGTTCCACTGACGTTCCACGTTCCACTGACGTTCCACTGACGTTCCACGTTCCACTGACGTTCCACGTTCCACTGATGTTCCACTGACGTTCCACGTTCCACTGATGTTCCACTGACGTTCCACGTTCCACTGACGTTCCACTGACGTTCCACATTCCACTGACGTTCCACTGACGTTCCACGTTCCACTGACGTTCCACGTTCCACTGACGTTCCACTGACGTTCGACGTTCCACTGATGTTCCACTGACGTTCCACGTTCCACTGACGTTCCACTAACGTTCCACATTCCACTGACGTTCCACTGACATTCCACGTTCCACTGACGTTCCACTGACGTTCCACGTTCCACTGATGTTCCACTGACGTTCCACGTTCCACTGACGTTCCACGTTCCACTGACGTTCCACTGACGTTCCACTGACGTTCCACTGACGTTCCACTGACGTTCCAAGTTCCACTGACGTTCCACGTTCCACTGACGTTCCACGTTCCACTGACGTTCCACGTTCCACTGACGTTCCACTGACGTTCCACTGACGTTCCACGTTCCACTGACGTTCCACTGACGTTCCACTGACGTTCCACTGACGTTCCACATTCCACGTTCCACTGACGTTCCACATTCCACGTTCCACTGACGTTCCACTGACGTTCCACTGACGGTTGGTGACCATTTCCAGGGCTGCAGCCTTGTGCCAAGTTAATAGCTGCCTTCAATCTCTATCCACACGTTCTCTGTGCTCCAAAGGCGGAGTGTGAAAAAATTGCTTGGGCGCTGGGCCCAAGAGAAAATAGACCACCTATAATCATTATAGAGCCTAAAATACCAGCGTGGTTAGTCTGCCCAGCAACAGACAATCACAATCAGGCCTGCAGATGGACACCACCACTGTCCACTGATCCCATTGGAGTCAATGATCAGGCTATATTCCTGCATCCTGCTTAAGAGTTGTGGTTTCAATGAAATAGCATATGGAAACTTCCAGGATGGTGATGATTCACCTGTGTTCTGCAGAAGCATTGAAATGTAATGAATTTTTTTCGAATAGACTGCTACTGTGACATCACAGGAGGCTGCTGAGGGGAAGACAGCTCATAATAATGTCAGGACGTTCCACGTTCCACTGACGTTCCACGATCCACTGACGTTCCACTGACGTTCCACTGACGTTCCACGTTCCACTGACGTTCCACTGACTTTTAATTCAGTTGGAGTAACTCAATTTCCAGGTAAATCACTCAAGAGGGACTTCAAAATTGGACGTGCCTTGATTTGAAGGGAAATGCCTTCAAATCAAATAAAATTGTATTGGTCACATACACATGGTTAGCAGATGTTAATGCGAGTGTAGCGAAAATCTTGTGCTTCCAGTTCCGACAGTGCAGTAATATCTAACAAGTAATCTGAACAATTCCCCAAAAATGACCTAATACACACAAATCTAAAAGGGGTGAATGAGAATATGTACATATAAATATATGGATGAGCGATGTGCAATAGATATGGATGGGCAGGTCGTGGATGGATTGGCACTCCCTACAGAAGCGAACAGGAACGTAGGATGATCTGGGCTGGTGACCATTTCCAGGGCTGCAGCCTTGTGCCAAGTTAATAGCTGCCTTCAATCTCTATGAAAAAATTGCTTGGGCGCTGGGCCCAAGAGAAAATAGACCACCTATAATCAATTATAGAGCCTAAATACCAGCGTGGTTAGTCTGCCTCAGCAACAGACATCACAATCAGGCTGCAGATGGACACCACCACTGTCCACTGATCCCATTGGGAGTCAATGATCAGGCTATATTCTGCATCCTGCTTAAAGAGTTGTGGTTTCAATGAAATAGCATATGGAAACTTCCAGGATGGTGATGATTCACCTGTATTCTGCAGAAGCATTGAAATGTAATGAATTTTTTTCGAATAGACTGCTTACTGTGACATCACAGGAGGCTGCTGAGGGGAAGACAGCTCATAATAATGTCAGGAACGTTCCACGTTCCACTGACGTTCCACGATCCACTGACGTTCCACTGACGTTCCACGTTCCACTGACGTTCCACTGATGTTCCACTGACGTTCCACATTCCACTGACGTTCCACTGATGTTCCACGTTCCACTGATGTTCCACGTTCCACTGACGTTCCACGTTCCACTGACGTTCCACTGACGTCCACGTTCCACTGACGTTCCACTGACGTTCCACGTTCCACTGAAGTTCCACTGACGTTCCACGGACGTTCCACGTTCCACTGACGTTCCACTGACAGTTCCACGTTCCACTGACGTCCACTGACGTTCCACATTCCACTGACGTTCCACTGACGTTCCACGTTCCACGTTCCACTGACGTTCCACTGACGTTCCACTGACGTTCCACTGACGTTCCACGTTCCACTGACGTTCCACGTTCCACTGACGTTCCACGTTCACATTCCACTGACGTTCCACATTCCACTGACGTTCCACTGACGTTCCACGTTCCACGTTCCACTGACGTTCCACGTTCCATGTTGACGGTTCCACTGACGTTCCACTGACGTTCCACTGACGTTCCACGTTCCACTGACGTTCCACGTTCCACTGACGTTCCACTGACGTTACACGTTCCACTGACGTTCCACATTCCACTGACGTTCCACGTTCCACTGACGTTCCACTGACGTTCAACGTTCCACTGACGTTCCACTGATGTTCCACGTTCCACTGATGTTCCACGTTCCACTGACGTTCCACGTTCCACTGACGTTCCACGTTCCACTGACGTTCCACGTTCCAGTGACGTTCCACGTTCCACTGACGTTCCACTGACGTTCCACGTTCCACTGACGTTCCACTGACGTTCCACTGACGTTCCACGGACGTTCCACGTTCCACTGACGTTCCACTGACGTTCCACTGACGTTCCACTGACGTTCCACGTTCCACTGATGTTCCACTGACGTTCGTTCCACGTTCCACTGACGTTCCACATTCCACTGACGTTCCACATTCCACTGACGTTCCACTGACATTCCACTGACGTTCCACTGACGTTCCATGTTCCACTGACGTTCCACTGACGTTCCACGTTCCACTGACATTCCACGTTCCACTGACGTTCCACTGACGTTCCACTGACGTTCCACGTTCCACTGACGTTCCACGTTCCACTGACGTTCCACGTTCCACTGACGTTCCACATTCCACTGACGTTCCACGTTCCACTGACGTTCCACTGACGTTCCACGTTCCACTGACGTTCCACTGACGTTCCACTGACGTTCCACTGACGTTCAACGTTCCACTGACGTTCCACGTTCCACTGACGTTCCACGTTCCACTGACGTTCCACTTTCCACTGACGTTCCACTGGCGTTCCACTGACGTTCCACTGACGTTCCACGTTCCACTGGCGTTCCACTGACGTTCCACTGACGTTCCACGTTCCACTGACGTTCCACGTTCCACTGACGCTCCACTGACGTTCCACTGACGTTCCACGTTCCACTGACGTTCCACTGACGTGACGTTCCACTGACGTTCCACTGACGTTCCACGTTCCACTGACGTTCCACTGACGTTCCACTGACGTTCCACGGACGTTCCACGTTCCACTGACGTTCCCACTGACGTTCCACTGACGTTCCACGTTCCAAGTTCCACTGACGTTCCACGTTCCAAGTTCCACTGACGTTCCACATTCCACTGACGTTCCACTGACGTTCCACGTTCCACTGACGTTCCACTGACGTTCCACGTTCCAAGTTCCACTGACGTTCCACATTCCACTGACGTTCCACTGACGTTCCACTGACGTTCCACGTTCCACGTTCCACTGACGTTCCACTGACGTTCCACTGACGTTCCATGTTCCACTGACGTTCCACTGACGTTCCACGTTCCATTGACGTTCCACGTTCCACTGACGTTCCACTAACGTTCCACTGACGTTCCACTGACGTTCCACGTTCCACTGACGTTCCACTGACGTTCCACTGACGTTCCACGTTCCACTGACGTTCAACGTTCCACTGACGTTCCACGTTCCACTGATGTTCCACTGACGTTCCAGGTTCCACTGACGTTCCACTGACGTTCCACTGACGTTCCACTGACGTTCCACTGACGTTCCACTGACGTTCCACGTTCCACTGACGTTCCACGTTCCACTGACGTTCCACGTTCCACTGACGTTCCACTGACGTTCCACAGACGTTCCACTGACATTCCACGTTCCACGTTCCACTGACGTTCCACTGACGTTCCACTGACATTCCACGTTCCACTAACGTTCCACGTTCCACTGACGTTCCACTGAAGTTCCACTAACGTTCCACGTTCCACTGACGTTCCACTGACGTTCCACATTCCAAGTTCCACTGACGTTCCACATTCCACTGACGTCCACTGACGTTCCACTGACGTTCACTGACGTTCCATGTTCCACTGACGTTCCACTGACGTTCCACTGACGTTCCACTGACGTTCCATGTTCCACTGACGTTCCAACTGACGTTCAACGTTCCATGACGTTCCACGTTCCACTGACGTTCCACTGGACGTTCCACTGACGTTCCACGTTCCACTGACGTTCCACGTTCCACTGACGTTCCACTGACGTTCCACGTTCCACTGACGTTCCACGTTCCACTGACGTTCCAACGTTCCACTGACGTTCAACGTTCCACTGACGTTCCACGTTCCACTGATGTTCCACTGACGTTCCACGTTCCACTGACGTTCCACTGACGTTCCACATTCCACTGACGTTCCACTGACGTTCCCCTGACGTTCCACTTTCCACTGACGTTCCACGTTCCACTGACGTTCCACGTTCCACTGACGTTCCACTGACGTTCCACTGACGTTCCACTGACGTTCGACGTTCCACTGATGTTCCACTGACGTTCCACATTCCACTGACGTTCCACTACGTTCCACATTCCACTGACGTTCCACTGACGTTCCACGTCCACTGACGCTCCACTGACGTTCCACGTTCCACTGATGTTCCACTGACGTTCCACGTTCCACTTCCACTGACGTTCCACGTTCCACTGACGGTCCCCTGACGTTTCCAATGACGTTCCACGTTCCACTGACGTTCCACTGACGTTCCACGGACGTTCCACGTTCCACTGACGTTCCACTGACGTTCCACTGACGTTCCACTGACGTTCCACGTTTCCACTGACGTTCCACTGACGTTCCACTGACGTTCCACCACGACGTTCCACGTTCCACTGACGTTCCACTGACGTTCCACTTCCAAGTTCCACTGACGTTCCACATTCCACTGACGTTCCACTGACTTCAACTGTTCCACTGACGTTCCACTGACGTTCCACTGACGTCCCATGTTCCACTGACGTTCCACTGACGTTCCACGTTCCATTGACGTTCCACGTTCCACTGACGTTCCACTTACATTCCACTGACGTTCCACGTTCCACTGACGTTCCACGTTCCACTGACGTTCCACTGACGTTCCACGTTCCACTGACGTTCCACTGACGTTCCACATTCCACTGACGTTCACTGACGGGCCACGGCTTCCACTGACGTTCCACGTTCCACTGACTTCCACGTTCCACTGACGTTCCACTGACGTTCCACTGACGTTACACTGACGTTCCACTGACTGTTCCACTGACGTTCGACGTTCACTGATGTTCCACTGACGTTCCACGTTCCACTGACGTTCCACTAACGTTCCACATTCCACTGACGTTCCACTGACGTTCCACTGACGTTCGACGTTCCACTGATGTTCCACTGACGTTCCACGTTCCACTGACGTTCCACTAACGTTCCACATTCCACTGACGTTCCACTGACGTTCCACGTTCCACTGACGTTCCACTGACGTTCCACGTTCCACGTTCCACTGACGTTCCACGTTCCACTGACGTTCCACGTTCCACTGACGGTCCACTGACGTTCCACTGACGTTCCACGTTCCACTGACGTTCCACTGACGTTCCACGTTCCACTGACGTTCCACTGACGTTCCACCTGACGTTCAATTCCACGTTCCACTGACGTTCCACTGAGGTTCCACGTTCCACTGACGTCCACTGACGTTCCACAGACGTTCCACAGACGTTCCACTGACATTCCACTGACGTTCCACGTTCCACTGACATTCCACGTTCCACGTTCCACTGACGTTCCACGTTCCACTGACGTTCCACTGACGTTCCACTGACGTTCCACTGACGTTCCACGTTCCACTAACGTTCCACGTTCCACTGACGTCCACTGACGTTCCACTAACGTTCCACGTTCCACTGACGTTCCACTGACGTCCACATTCCAAGTTCCACTGACGTTCCACATTCCACTGACGTTCCACTGACGTTCCACTGACGTTCCACTGACGTTCCACTGACGTCATCCATGTTCCACTGACGTTCCACTGACGTTCCACTGACGTTCCACGTTTCCATTGACGTTCCACGTTCCACTGACGTTCCACTGACGTTCCACTGACGTTCCACTGACGTTCCACTGACGTTCCACTGACGTTCACGGTCAACGTTCACTGACCGTTCCACGTTCCACTGACGTTCCACTGGACGTTCCACGTTCCACTGACGTTCCACGTTCCACTGACGTTCCACGTCCACTGACGTTCAACGTTCGCTGACGTTCCACGTTCCACTGATGTTCCACTGACGTTCCACGTTCCACTGACGTTCCACCTGACGTTCCACATTCCACTGACGTTCCACTGACGTTCCAATACTGACGTTCACTTTCCACTGACGTTCCAACGTTCCACTGACGTTCCACGTTCCACTGACGTTCCCACGTTCCCTGACGTTCCACTGACGTTCCACTGACGTTCCACATGACGTTCGACGTTCCACTGATGTTCCACTGACGTTCCACGTTCCACTGACGTTCCACTAACGTTCCACATTCCACTGACGTCCACTGACGTTCCACGTTCCACTGACGCTCCACTGACGTTCCACGTTCCACTGATGTTCCACTGACGTTCCACGTTCCACTGACGTTCCACGTTCCACTGACGGTCCACTGACGTTCCAAATGACGTTCCAGGTTCCACTGACGTTCCACTGACGTTCCACTGACGTTCCACGTTCCACTGACGTTCCACTGACGTTCCACGTTCCACGTTCCACTGACGTTCCACTGACGTTCCACTGACGTTCCACGGACGTTCCACGTTCCACTGACGTTCCACTGACGTTCCACTGACGTTCCACGTTCCACTGACGTTCCACTGACGTTCCACGTTCCAAGTTCCACTGACGTTCCACATTCCACTGACGTTCCACTGACGTTCCACGTTCCACGTTCCACTGACGTTCCAACTGACGTTCCACTGACGTTCCACTGACGTTCCATGTTCCACTGACGTTCCACTGACGTTCCACGTTCCATTGACGTTCCACGTTCCACTGACGTTCCACTTACATTCCACTGACGTTCCACGTTCCACTGACGTTCCACGTTCCACTGACGTTCCACTGACGTTCCACGTTCCACTGACGTTCACGTTCCACTGACGTTCCACGTTCCACTGATGTTCCACTGACGTCCACGTTCCACTGACGTTCCACTGACGTTCCACTGACGTTCGACGTTCCACTGATGTTCCACTGACGTTCCCGTTCCACTGACGTTCCACTAACGTTCCACATTTCACTGACGTTCCACTGACGTTCCACGTTCCACTGACGTTCCACTGACGTTCCACGTTCCACTGATGTTCCACTGACGTTCCACGTTCCACTGACGTTCCACGTTCCACTGACGGTCCATTCCACTGACGTTCCACGTTCCACTGACGTTCCACTGACGTTCCACGTTCCCACTGATTTCCACGTTCCACTGACGTTCCACGTTCCACTGACGTTCCACTGACGTTCCACGTTCCACTGACGTTCCACTGACGTTCCACGTTCCACTGACGTTCCACGTTCCACTGATGTTCCACTGACGTTCCACGTTCCACTGATGTTCACTGACGTTCCACGTTCCACTGACGTTCCACTGACGTTCCACTGACGTTCCACATTCCACTGACGTTCCACTGACGTTCCACGTTCCACTGACGTTCACGTTCCACTGACGTTCCACTGACGTTCGACGTTCCACTGATGTTCCACTGACGTTCCACGTTCCACTGACGTTCCACTAACGTTCCACATTCCACTGACGTTCCACTGACATTCCACGTTCCACTGACGTTCCACTGACGTTCCACGTTCCACTGATGTTCCACTGACGTTCCACGTTCCACTGACGTTCCACGTTCACTGACGGTCCACTGACGTTCCAATGACGTTCCACGTTCCACTGACGTTCCACTGACGTTCCACGTTCCACTGACGTTCCACGTTCCACTGACGTTCCACTGACGTTCCACTGACGTTCCACGTTCCACTGACGTTCCACTGACGTTCCACGTTCCACTGACGTTCCACTGACGTTCCACTGACGTTCCAAGTTCCACTGACGTTCCACTGACGTTCCACTGACGTTCCACTGACGTTCCACTGACGTTCCACTGACGTATCCAAGTTCCACTGACGTTCCACTGACGTTCCACTGACGTTCCACTGACGTTCCACGTTCCACTGACGTTCCACTGACGTTCCACGTTCCACTGACGTTCCACTGACGTTCCACTGACGTTCCAAGTTCCACTGACGTTCCACTGACGTTCCACTGACGTTCCACTGACGTTCCACTGACGTTCCACGTTCCACTGACGTTCCACTGATGTTCCACGTTCCACTGACGTTCCACTGACGTTCCACTGACGTTCCACGTTCCATGACGTTCACGTTCCACTGACGTTCCACTGACTTTTCATTCAGTTGGAGTAACTCAATTTCCAGGTAAATCACTCAAGAGGGACTTCAAAATTGGACGTGCCTTGATTTGAAGGGAAATGCCTTCAAATCAAATAAAATTGTATTGGTCACATACACATGGTTAGCAGATGTTAATGCGAGTGTAGCGAAAATCTTGTGCTTCCAGTTCCGACAGTGCAGTAATATCTAACAAGTAATCTGAACAATTCCCCAAAAATGACCTAATACACACAAATCTAAAAGGGGTGAATGAGAATATGTACATATAAATATATGGATGAGCGATGTGCAATAGATATGGATGGGCAGGTCGTGGATGGATTGGCACTCCCTACAGAAGCGAACAGGAATGTAGGATGATCTGGGCTGGTGACCATTTCCAGGGCTGCAGCCTTGTGCCAAGTTAATAGCTGCCTTCAATCTCTATCCACACGTTCTCTGTGCTCCAAAGGCGGAGTGTGAAAAAATTGCTTGGGCGCTGGGCCCAAGAGAAAATAGACCACCTATAATCATTATAGAGCCTAAAATAGCCGCAAAATGGAAAGAGCGACAGCATGTCGGAACATGATGGAGTTAATACACGTGTCAGAATCATCAACACGTTTGTTCTGTTTACCAGCGTGGTTAGTCTGCCCAGCAACAGACAATCACAATCAGGCTGCAGATGGACACCACCACTGTCCACTGATCCCATTGGAGTCAATGATCAGGCTATATTCTGCATCCTGCTTAAAGAGTTGTGGTTTCAATGAAATAGCATATGGAAACTTCCAGGATGGTGATGATTCACCTGTATTCTGCAGAAGCATTGAAATGTAATGAATTTTTTTCGAATAGACTGCTACTGTGACATCACAGGAGGCTGCTGAGGGGAAGACAGCTCATAATAATGTCAGGAACGTTCCACGTTCCACTGACCGTTCCACGATCCACTGACGTTCCACTGACGTTCCACGTTCCACTGACGTTCCACTGATGTTCCACTGACGTTCCACATTCCACTGACGTTCCACTGATGTTCCACGTTCCACTGATGTTCCACGTTCCACTGACGTTCCACGTTCCACTGACGTTTCCACTGACGTTCCACGTTCCACTGACGTTCCACTGACGTTCCACGTTCCACTGAAGTTCCACTGACGTTCCACGGACGTTCCACGTTCCACTGACGTTCCACTGACGTTCCACGTTCCACTGACGTTCCACTGACGTTCCACATTCCACTGACGTTCCACTGACGTTCCACGTTCCACGTTCCACTGACGTTCCACTGACGTTCCACTGACGTTCCACGTTCCACTGACGTTCCACGTTCCACTGACGTTCCACGTTCCACGTTCCACTGACGTTCCACATTCCACTGACGTTCCACTGACGTTCCACGTTCCACGTTCCACTGACGTTCCACGTTCCAGTGACGTCATTCCACTGACTTCCACTGACGTTCCACTGACGTTCCACGTTCCACTGACGTTCCACGTTCCACTGACGTTCCACTGACGTTCCACGTTCCACTGACGTTCCACATTCCACTGACGTTCCACGTTCCACTGACGTTCCACTGACGTTCAACGTTCCACTGACGTTCCACTGATGTTCCACGTTCCACTGATGTTCCACGTTCCACTGACGTTCCACGTTCCACTGACGTTCCACGTTCCACTGGACGTTCCACGTTCCAGTGACGTTCCACGTTCCACTGACGTTCCACTGACGTTCCACTGACGTTCCACGTTCCCACTGACGTTCCACTGACGTTCCACTGACGTTCCACGGACTTCCACGTTCCACTGACGTTCCACTGACGTTCCACTGACGTTCCACTGACGTTCCACGTTCCACTGATGTTCCACTGACGTTCCACGTTCCACGTTCCACTGACGTTCCACATTCCACTGACGTTCCCACATTCCACTGACGTTCCACTGACGTTCCACTGACGTTCCACTGACGTTCCATGTTCCACTGACGTTCCACTGACGTTCCACGTTCCACTGACATTCCACGTTCCACTGACGTTCCACTGACGTTCCACTGACGTTCCACGTTCCACTGACGTTCCACGTTCCACTGACGTTCCACGTTCCACTGACGTTCCACATTCCACTGACGTTCCACGTTCCACTGACGTTCCACTGACGTTCCACGTTCCACTGACGTTCCACTGACGTTCCACTGACGTTCCACTGACGTTCCACTGACGTTCAACGTTCCACTGACGTTCCACGTTCCACTGACGTTCCACTGACGTTCCACTTTCCACTGACGTTCCACGTTCCACTGACGTTCCACTGGCGTTCCACTGACGTTCCACTGACGTTCCACGTTCCACTGGCGTTCCACTGACGTTCCACTGACGTTCCACGTTCCACTGACGTTCCACGTTCCACTGACGCTCCACTGACGTTCCACTGACGTTCCACGTTCCACTGACGTTCCACTGACGTTCCACTGACGTTCCACTGACGTTCCACGTTCCACTGACGTTCCACGTTCCACTGACGTTCCACTGACGTTCCACTGACGTTCCACGGACGTTCCACGTTCCACTGACGTTCCACTGACGTTCCACTGACGTTCCACGTTCCAAGTTCCACTGACGTTCCACGTTCCAAGTTCCACTGACGTTCCACATTCCACTGACGTTCCACTGACGTTCCACGTTCCACTGACGTTCAACGTTCCACTGACGTTCCACGTTCCACTGATGTTCCACTGACGTTCCAGGTTCCACTGACGTTCCACTGACGTTCCACTGACGTTCCACGTTCCACTGACGTTCCACGTTCCACTGACGTTCCACGTTCCACTGACGTTCCACTGACGTTCCACAGACGTTCCACTGACATTCCACTGACGTTCCACGTTCCACTGACATTCCACGTTCCACGTTCCACTGACGTTCCACTGACGTTCCACGTTCCACTAACGTTCCACGTTCCACTGACGTTCCACTGAAGTTCCACTAACGTTCCACGTTCCACTGACGTTCCACTGACGTTCCACATTCCAAGTTCCACTGACGTTCCACATTCCACTGACGTTCCACTGACGTTCCACTGACGTTCCACTGACGTTCCACTGACGTTCCATGTTCCACTGACGTTCCACTGACGTTCCACTGACGTTCCACTGACGTTCCATGTTCCACTGACGTTCCACTGACGTTCCACGTTCCATTGACGTTCCACGTTCCACTGACGTTCCACTGACGTTCCACTGACGTTCCACGTTCCACTGACGTTCCACGTTCCACTGACGTTCCACTGACGTTACACGTTCCACTGACGTTCCACGTTCCACTGACGTTCCACGTTCCACTGACGTTCAACGTTCCACTGACGTTCCACGTTCCACTGATGTTCCACTGACGTTCCACGTTCCACTGACGTTCCACTGACGTTCCACATTCCGACTTCCCTGACGTTCCACTGACGTTCCACTGACGTTCCACTTTCCACTGACGTTCCACGTTCCACTGACGTTCCACGTTCCACTGACGTTCCACTGACGTTCCACTGACGTTCCACTGACGTTCGACGTTCCACTGATGTTCCACTGACGTTCCACATTCCACTGACGTTCCACTAACGTTCCACATTCCACTGACGTTCCACTGACGTTCCACGTTCCACTGACGCTCCACTGACGTTCCACGTTCCACTGATGTTCCACTGACGTTCCACGTTCCACTGACGTTCCACGTTCCACTGACGGTCCACTGACGTTCCAATGACGTTCCACGTTCCACTGACGTTCCACTGACGTTCCACGTTCCACTGACGTTCCACTGACGTTCCACTGACGTTCCACTGACGTTCCACGTTCCACTGACGTTCCACTGACGTTCCACTGACGTTCCACGGACGTTCCACGTTCCACTGACGTTCCACTGACGTGCCACTGACGTTCCACTGACGTTCCTGACGTTCCACGTTCCAAGTTCCACTGACGTTCCACATTCCACTGACGTTCCACTGACGTTCCACGTTCCACTGACGTTCCACTGACGTTCCACTGACGTTCCACTGACGTCCCATGTTCCACTGACGTTCCACTGACGTTCCACGTTCCATTGACGTTCCACGTTCCACTGACGTTCCACTTACATTCACTGACGTTCCACGTTCCACTGACGTTCCACGTTCCACTGACGTTCCACTGACGTTCCACGTTCCACTGACGTTCCACTGACGTTCCACATTCCACTGACGTTCCACTGACGTTCCACTGACGTTCCACGTTCCACTGACGTTCCACGTTCCACTGACGTTCCACTGACGTTCCACTGACGTTCCACTGACGTTCGACGTTCCACTGATGTTCCACTGACGTTCCACGTTCCACTGACGTTCCACTAACGTTCCACATTCCACTGACGTTCCACTGACGTTCCACGTTCCACTGACGTTCCACTGACGTTCCACGTTCCACGTTCCACTGACGTTCCACGTTCCACTGACGTTCCACGTTCCCACTGACGGTCCACTGACGTTCCACTGACGTTCCACGTTCCACTGACGTTCCACTGACGTTCCACGTTCCACTGACGTTCCACTGACGTTCCACTGACGTTCCACGTTCCACTGACGTTCCACTGATGTTCCACGTTCCACTGACGTTCCACTGACGTTCCACAGACGTTCCACAGACGTTCCACTGACATTCCACTGACGTTCCACGTTCCACTGACATTCCACGTTCCACGTTCCACTGACGTTCCACGTTCCACTGACGTTCCACTGACGTTCCACTGACGTTCACTGACGTTCCACGTTCCACTAACGTTCCACGTTCCACTGACGTTCCACTGACGTTCCAC
Source organism: Oncorhynchus kisutch (assembly GCF_002021735.2). Taxonomy (NCBI): domain Eukaryota; kingdom Metazoa; phylum Chordata; class Actinopteri; order Salmoniformes; family Salmonidae; genus Oncorhynchus; species Oncorhynchus kisutch. The sequence continues at coordinate 10,960,442 of NC_034198.2, forward strand.
TAACGTTCCACGTTCCACTGACGTTCCACTGACGTTCCACATTCCAAGTTCCACTGACGTTCCACATTCCACTGACGTTCCACTGACGTTCCACTGACGTTCCACTGACGTTCCACTGACGTTCCATGTTCCACTGACGTTCCACTGACGTTCCACGTTCCATTGATGTTCCACGTTCCACTGACGTTCCACTGACGTTCCACTGACGTTCCACTGACGTTCCACTGACGTTCCACGTTCCACTGACGTTCCACTGACGTTCCACTGACGTTCCACTGACGTTCCACGTTCCACTGACGTTCCACGTTCCACTGACGTTCCACGTTCCACTGACGTTCAACGTTCCGCTGACGTTCCACGTTCCACTGATGTTCCACTGACGTTCCACGTTCCACTGACGTTCCACTGACGTTCCACATTCCACTGACGTTCCACTGACGTTCCACTGACGTTCCACTTTCCACTGACGTTCCACGTTCCACTGACGTTCCACGTTCCACTGACGTTCCACGTTCCACTGACGTTCCACTGACGTTCCACTGACGTTCCACTGACGTTCGACGTTCCACTGATGTTCCACTGACGTTCCACGTTCCACTGACGTTCCACTAACGTTCCACATTCCACTGACGTTCCACTGACGTTCCACGTTCCACTGACGCTCCACTGACGTTCCACGTTCCACTGATGTTCCACTGACGTTCCACGTTCCACTGACGTTCCACGTTCCACTGACGGTCCACTGACGTTCCAATGACGTTCCAGGTTCCACTGACGTTCCACTGACGTTCCACTGACGTTCCACGTTCCACTGACGTTCCACTGACGTTCCACGTTCCACGTTCCACTGACGTTCCACATTCCACTGACGTTCCACTGACGTTCCACGTTCCACGTTCCACTGACGTTCCACTGACGTTCCACTGACGTTCCACTGACGTTCCATGTTCCACTGACGTTCCACTGACGTTCCACGTTCCATTGACGTTCCACGTTCCACTGATGTTCCACTTACATTCCACTGACGTTCCACGTTCCACTGACGTTCCACGTTCCACTGACGTTCCACTGACGTTCCACGTTCCACTGACGTTCAACGTTCCACTGACGTTCCACGTTCCACTGATGTTCCACTGACGTTCCACGTTCCACTGACGTTCCACTGACGTTCCACTGACGTTCGACGTTCCACTGATGTTCCACTGACGTTCCACGTTCCACTGACGTTCCACTAACGTTCCACATTTCACTGACGTTCCACTGACGTTCCACGTTCCACTGACGTTCCACTGACGTTCCACGTTCCACTGATGTTCCACTGACGTTCCACGTTCCACTGACGTTCCACGTTCCACTGACGGTCCACTGACGTTCCACTGACGTTCCACGTTCCACTGACGTTCCACTGACGTTCCACGTTCCACTGATGTTCCACGTTCCACTGACGTTCCACGTTCCACTGACGTTCCACTGACGTTCCACGTTCCACTGACGTTCCACTGACGTTCCACGTTCCACTGACGTTCCACGTTCCACTGATGTTCCACTGACGTTCCACGTTCCACTGATTTCCACTGACGTTCCACGTTCCACTGACGTTCCACTGACGTTCCACATTCCACTGATGTTCCACTGACGTTCCACGTTCCACTGACGTTCCACTAACGTTCCACATTCCACTGACGTTCCACTGACATTCCACGTTCCACTGACGTTCCACTGACGTTCCACGTTCCACTGATGTTCCACTGACGTTCCACGTTCCACTGACGTTCCACGTTCCACTGACGGTCCACTGACGTTCCAATGACGTTCCACGTTCCACTGACGTTCCACTGACGTTCCACGTTCCACTGACGTTCCACGTTCCACTGACGTTCCACTGACGTTCCACTGACGTTCCACGTTCCACTGACGTTCCACTGACGTTCCACGTTCCACTGACGTTCCACTGACGTTCCACTGACGTTCCAAGTTCCACTGACGTTCCACTGACGTTCCACTGACGTTCCACTGACGTTCCACTGACGTTCCACTGACGTTCCAAGTTCCACTGACGTTCCACTGACGTTCCACTGACGTTCCACTGACGTTCCACGTTCCACTGACGTTCCACTGACGTTCCACGTTCCACTGACGTTCCACTGACGTTCCACTGACGTTCCAAGTTCCACTGACGTTCCACTGACGTTCCACTGACGTTCCACGTTCCACTGACGTTCCACTGATGTTCCACGTTCCACTGACGTTCCACTGACGTTCCACTGACGTTCCACGTTCCACTGACGTTCCACGTTCCACTGACGTTCCACTGACTTTCATTCAGTTGGAGTAACTCAATTTCCAGGTAAATCACTCAAGAGGGACTTCAAAATTGGACGTGCCTTGATTTGAAGGGAAATGCCTTCAATCAAATAAAATTGTATTGGTCACATACACATGGTTAGCAGATGTTAATGCGAGTGTAGCGAAAATCTTGTGCTTCCAGTTCCGACAGTGCAGTAATATCTAACAAGTAATCTGAACAATTCCCCAAAAATGACCTAATACACACAAATCTAAAAGGGGTGAATGAGAATATGTACATATAAATATATGGATGAGCGATGTGCAATAGATATGGATGGGCAGGTCGTGGATGGATTGGCACTCCCTACAGAAGCGAACAGGAATGTAGGATGATCTGGGCTGGTGACCATTTCCAGGGCTGCAGCCTTGTGCCAAGTTAATAGCTGCCTTCAATCTCTATCCACACGTTCTCTGTGCTCCAAAGGCGGAGTGTGAAAAAATTGCTTGGGCGCTGGGCCCAGAGAAAATAGACCACCTATAATCATTATAGAGCCTAAAATAGCCGCAAAATGGAAAGAGCGACAGCATGTCGGAACATGATGGAGTTAATACACGTGTCAGAATCATCAACACGTTTGTTCTGTTTACCAGCGTGGTTAGTCTGCCCAGCAACAGACAATCACAATCAGGCTGCAGATGGACACCACCACTGTCCACTGATCCCATTGGGAGTCAATGATCAGGCTATATTCTGCATCCTGCTTAAAGAGTTGTGGTTTCAATGAAATAGCATATGGAAACTTCCAGGATGATGATGATTCACCTGTGTTCTGCAGAAGCATTGAAATGTAATGAATTTTTTTCGAATAGACTGCTACTGTGACATCACAGGAGGCTGCTGAGGGGAAGACAGCTCATAATAATGTCAGGAACGTTCCACGTTCCACTGACGTTCCACTGACGTTCCACGTTCCACTGACGTTCCACTGACGTTCCACGTTCCACTGACGTTCCACTGACTTTTCATTCAGTTGGAGTAACTCAATTTCCAGGTAAATCACTCAAGAGGGACTTCAAAATTGGACGTGCCTTGATTTGAAGGGAAATGCCTTCAAATCAAATAAAATTGTATTGGTCACATACACATGGTTAGCAGATGTTAATGCGAGTGTAGCGAAAATCTTGTGCTTCCAGTTCCGACAGTGCAGTAATATCTAACAAGTAATCTGAACAATTCCCCAAAAATGACCTAATACACACAAATCTAAAAGGGGTGAATGAGAATATGTACATATAAATATATGGATGAGCGATGTGCAATAGATATGGATGGGCAGGTCGTGGATGGATTGGCACTCCCTACAGAAGCGAACAGGAACGTAGGATGATCTGGGCTGGTGACCATTTCCAGGGCTGCAGCCTTGTGCCAAGTTAATAGCTGCCTTCAATCTCTATGAAAAAATTGCTTGGGCGCTGGGCCCAAGAGAAAATAGACCACCTATAATCATTATAGAGCCTAAAATACCAGCGTGGTTAGTCTGCCCAGCAACAGACAATCACAATCAGGCTGCAGATGGACACCACCACTGTCCACTGATCCCATTGGGAGTCAATGATCAGGCTATATTCTGCATCCTGCTTAAAGAGTTGTGGTTTCAATGAAATAGCATATGGAAACTTCCAGGATGGTGATGATTCACCTGTATTCTGCAGAAGCATTGAAATGTAATGAATTTTTTTCGAATAGACTGCTACTGTGACATCACAGGAGGCTGCTGAGGGGAAGACAGCTCATAATAATGTCAGGAACGTTCCACGTTCCACTGACGTTCCACGATCCACTGACGTTCCACTGACGTTCCACGTTCCACTGACGTTCCACTGATGTTCCACTGACGTTCCACATTCCACTGACGTTCCACTGATGTTCCACGTTCCACTGATGTTCCACGTTCCACTGACGTTCCACGTTCCACTGACGTTCCACTGATGTTCCACGTTCCACTGACGTTCCACTGACGTTCCACGTTCCACTGAAGTTCCACTGACGTTCCACGGACGTTCCACGTTCCACTGACGTTCCACTGACGTTCCACGTTCCACTGACGTTCCACTGACGTTCCACATTCCACTGACGTTCCACTGACGTTCCACGTTCCACGTTCCACTGACGTTCCACGTTCCACGGACGTTCCACTGACGTTCCACTGACGTTCCACTGACGTTCGACGTTCCACTGATGTTCCACTGACGTTCCACATTCCACTGACGTTCCACTAACGTTCCACATTCCACTGACGTTCCACTGACGTTCCACGTTCCACTGACGCTCCACTGACGTTCCATGTTCCACTGACGTTCCACTGACGTTCCACGTTCCATTGACGTTCCACGTTCCACTGATGTTCCACTTACATTCCACTGACGTTCCACGTTCCACTGACGTTCCACGTTCCACTGACGTTCCACTGACGTTCCACGTTCCACTGACGTTCAACGTTCCACTGACGTTCCACGTTCCACTGATGTTCCACTGACGTTCCACGTTCCACTGACGTTCCACTGACGTTCCACTGACGTTCGACGTTCCACTGATGTTCCACTGACGTTCCACGTTCCACTGACGTTCCACTAACGTTCCACATTTCACTGACGTTCCACTGACGTTCCACGTTCCACTGACGTTCCACTGACGTTCCACGTTCCACTGATGTTCCACTGACGTTCCACGTTCCACTGACGTTCCACGTTCCACTGACGGTCCACTGACGTTCCACTGACGTTCCACGTTCCACTGACGTTCCACTGACGTTCCACGTTCCACTGATGTTCCACGTTCCACTGACGTTCCACGTTCCACTGACGTTCCACTGACGTTCCACGTTCCACTGACGTTCCACTGACGTTCCACGTTCCACTGACGTTCCACGTTCCACTGATGTTCCACTGACGTTCCACGTTCCACTGATGTTCCACTGACGTTCCATGTTCCACTGACGTTCCACTGACGTTCCACATTCCACTGATGTTCCACTGACGTTCCACGTTCCACTGACGTTCCACTAACGTTCCACATTCCACTGACGTTCCACTGACATTCCACGTTCCACTGACGTTCCACTGACGTTCCACGTTCCACTGATGTTCCACTGACGTTCCACGTTCCACTGACGTTCCACGTTCCACTGACGGTCCACTGACGTTCCAATGACGTTCCACGTTCCACTGACGTTCCACTGACGTTCCACGTTCCACTGACGTTCCACGTTCCACTGACGTTCCACTGACGTTCCACTGACGTTCCACGTTCCACTGACGTTCCACTGACGTTCCACGTTCCACTGACGTTCCACTGACGTTCCACTGACGTTCCAAGTTCCACTGACGTTCCACTGACGTTCCACTGACGTTCCACTGACGTTCCACTGACGTTCCAAGTTCCACTGACGTTCCACTGACGTTCCACTGACGTTCCACTGACGTTCCACGTTCCACTGACGTTCCACTGACGTTCCACGTTCCACTGACGTTCCACTGACGTTCCACTGACGTTCCAAGTTCCACTGACGTTCCACTGACGTTCCACTGACGTTCCACTGACGTTCCACGTTCCACTGACGTTCCACTGATGTTCCACGTTCCACTGACGTTCCACTGACGTTCCACTGACGTTCCACGTTCCACTGACGTTCCACGTTCCACTGACGTTCCACTGACTTTTCATTCAGTTGGAGTAACTCAATTTCCAGGTAAATCACTCAAGAGGGACTTCAAAATTGGACGTGCCTTGATTTGAAGGGAAATGCCTTCAAATCAAATAAAATTGTATTGGTCACATACACATGGTTAGCAGATGTTAATGCGAGTGTAGCGAAAATCTTGTGCTTCCAGTTCCGACAGTGCAGTAATATCTAACAAGTAATCTGAACAATTCCCCAAAAATGACCTAATACACACAAATCTAAAAGGGGTGAATGAGAATATGTACATATAAATATATGGATGAGCGATGTGCAATAGATATGGATGGGCAGGTCGTGGATGGATTGGCACTCCCTACAGAAGCGAACAGGAATGTAGGATGATCTGGGCTGGTGACCATTTCCAGGGCTGCAGCCTTGTGCCAAGTTAATAGCTGCCTTCAATCTCTATCCACACGTTCTCTGTGCTCCAAAGGCGGAGTGTGAAAAAATTGCTTGGGCGCTGGGCCCAAGAGAAAATAGACCACCTATAATCATTATAGAGCCTAAAATAGCCGCAAAATGGAAAGAGCGACAGCATGTCGGAACATGATGGAGTTAATACACGTGTCAGAATCATCAACACGTTTGTTCTGTTTACCAGCGTGGTTAGTCTGCCCAGCAACAGACAATCACAATCAGGCTGCAGATGGACACCACCACTGTCCACTGATCCCATTGGGAGTCAATGATCAGGCTATATTCTGCATCCTGCTTAAAGAGTTGTGGTTTCAATGAAATAGCATATGGAAACTTCCAGGATGATGATGATTCACCTGTGTTCTGCAGAAGCATTGAAATGTAATGAATTTTTTTCGAATAGACTGCTACTGTGACATCACAGGAGGCTGCTGAGGGGAAGACAGCTCATAATAATGTCAGGAACGTTCCACGTTCCACTGACGTTCCACTGACGTTCCACGTTCCACTGACGTTCCACTGACGTTCCACGTTCCACTGACGTTCCACTGACTTTTCATTCAGTTGGAGTAACTCAATTTCCAGGTAAATCACTCAAGAGGGACTTCAAAATTGGACGTGCCTTGATTTGAAGGGAAATGCCTTCAAATCAAATAAAATTGTATTGGTCACATACACATGGTTAGCAGATGTTAATGCGAGTGTAGCGAAAATCTTGTGCTTCCAGTTCCGACAGTGCAGTAATATCTAACAAGTAATCTGAACAATTCCCCAAAAATGACCTAATACACACAAATCTAAAAGGGGTGAATGAGAATATGTACATATAAATATATGGATGAGCGATGTGCAATAGATATGGATGGGCAGGTCGTGGATGGATTGGCACTCCCTACAGAAGCGAACAGGAACGTAGGATGATCTGGGCTGGTGACCATTTCCAGGGCTGCAGCCTTGTGCCAAGTTAATAGCTGCCTTCAATCTCTATGAAAAATTGCTTGGGCGCTGGGCCCAAGAGAAAATAGACCACCTATAATCATTATAGAGCCTAAAATACCAGCGTGGTTAGTCTGCCCAGCAACAGACAATCACAATCAGGCTGCAGATGGACACCACCACTGTCCACTGATCCCATTGGGAGTCAATGATCAGGCTATATTCTGCATCCTGCTTAAAGAGTTGTGGTTTCAATGAAATAGCATATGGAAACTTCCAGGATGGTGATGATTCACCTGTATTCTGCAGAAGCATTGAAATGTAATGAATTTTTTTCGAATAGACTGCTACTGTGACATCACAGGAGGCTGCTGAGGGGAAGACAGCTCATAATAATGTCAGGAACGTTCCACGTTCCACTGACGTCCACGATCCACTGACGTTCCACTGACGTTCCACGTTCCACTGACGTTCCACTGATGTTCCACTGACGTTCCACATTCCACTGACGTTCCACTGATGTTCCACGTTCCACTGATGTTCCACGTTCCACTGACGTTCCACGTTCCACTGACGTTCCACTGATGTTCCACGTTCCACTGACGTTCCACTGACGTTCCACGTTCCACTGAAGTTCCACTGACGTTCCACGGACGTTCCACGTTCCACTGACGTTCCACTGACGTTCCACGTTCCACTGACGTTCCACTGACGTTCCACATTCCACTGACGTTCCACTGACGTTCCACGTTCCACGTTCCACTGACGTTCCACGTTCCACTGACGTTCCACTGACGTTCCACTGACGTTCCACTGACGTTCGACGTTCCACTGATGTTCCACTGACGTTCCACATTCCACTGACGTTCCACTAACGTTCCACATTCCACTGACGTTCCACTGACGTTCCACGTTCCACTGACGCTCCACTGACGTTCCACGTTCCACTGATGTTCCACTGACGTTCCACGTTCCACTGACGTTCCACGTTCCACTGACGGTCCACTGACGTTCCAATGACGTTCCACGTTCCACTGACGTTCCACTGACGTTCCACGTTCCACTGACGTTCCACTGACGTTCCACTGACGTTCCACTGACGTTCCACGTTCCACTGACGTTCCACTGACGTTCCACTGACGTTCCACGGACGTTCCACGTTCCACTGACGTTCCACTGACGTTCCACTGACGTTCCACTGACGTTCCACTGACGTTCCACGTTCCAAGTTCCACTGACGTTCCACATTCCACTGACGTTCCACTGACGTTCCACGTTCCACTGACGTTCCACTGACGTTCCACTGACGTTCCACTGACGTCCCATGTTCCACTGACGTTCCACTGACGTTCCACGTTCCATTGACGTTCCACGTTCCACTGACGTTCCACTTACATTCCACTGACGTTCCACGTTCCACTGACGTTCCACGTTCCACTGACGTTCCACTGACGTTCCACGTTCCACTGACGTTCCACTGACGTTCCACATTCCACTGACGTTCCACTGACGTTCCACTGACGTTCCACGTTCCACTGACGTTCCACGTTCCACTGACGTTCCACTGACGTTCCACTGACGTTCCACTGACGTTCCACTGACGTTCGACGTTCCACTGATGTTCCACTGACGTTCCACGTTCCACTGACGTTCCACTAACGTTCCACATTCCACTGACGTTCCACTGACGTTCCACGTTCCACTGACGTTCCACTGACGTTCCACGTTCCACGTTCCACTGACGTTCCACGTTCCACCACTGACGTTCCAACGTTCCACTGACGGTCCACTGACGTTCCACTGACGTTCCACGTTCCACGTTCCACTGACGTTCCACTGACGTTCCACTGACGTTCCACGTTCCACTGACGTTCCACTGATGTTCCACGTTCCACTGACGTTCCACTGACGTTCCACAGACGTTCCACAGACGTTCCACTGACATTCCACTGACGTTCCACGTTCCACTGACATTCCACGTTCCACGTTCCACTGACGTTCCACGTTCCACTGACGTTCCACTGACGTTCCACTGACGTTCCACTGACGTTCCACGTTCCACTAACGTTCCACGTTCCACTGACGTTCCACTGACGTTCCACTAACGTTCCACGTTCCACTGACGTTCCACTGACGTTCCACATTCCAAGTTCCACTGACGTTCCACATTCCACTGACGTTCCACTGACGTTCCACTGACGTTCCACTGACGTTCCATGTTCCACTGACGTTCCACTGACGTTCCACGTTCCATTGACGTTCCACGTTCCACTGACGTTCCACTGACGTTCCACTGACGTTCCACGTTCCACTGACGTTCCACTGACGTTCCACTGACGTTCCACTGACGTTCCACGTTCCACTGACGTTCCACGTTCCACTGACGTTCCACGTTCCACTGACGTTCAACGTTCCGCTGACGTTCACGTTCCACTGATGTTCCACTGACGTTCCACGTTCCACTGACGTTCCACTGACGTTCCACATTCCACTGACGTTCCACTGACGTTCCACTGACGTTCCACTTTCCACTGACGTTCCACGTTCCACTGACGTTCCACGTTCCACTGACGTTCCACGTTCCACTGACGTTCCACTGACGTTCCACTGACGTTCCACTGACGTTCGACGTTCCACTGATGTTCCACTGACGTTCCACGTTCCACTGACGTTCCACTAACGTTCCACATTCCACTGACGTTCCACTGACGTTCCACGTTCCACTGACGCTCCACTGACGTTCCACGTTCCACTGATGTTCCACTGACGTTCCACGTTCCACTGACGTTCCACGTTCCACTGACGGTCCACTGACGTTCCAATGACGTTCCAGGTTCCACTGACGTTCCACTGACGTTCCACTGACGTTCCACGTTCCACTGACGTTCCACTGACGTTCCACGTTCCACGTTCCACTGACGTTCCACATTCCACTGACGTTCCACTGACGTTCCACGTTCCACGTTCCACTGACGTTCCACTGACGTTCCACTGACGTTCCACTGACGTTCCATGTTCCACTGACGTTCCACTGACGTTCCACGTTCCATTGACGTTCCACGTTCCACTGATGTTCCACTTACATTCCACTGACGTTCCACGTTCCACTGACGTTCCACGTTCCACTGACGTTCCACTGACGTTCCACGTTCCACTGACGTTCAACGTTCCACTGACGTTCCACGTTCCACTGATGTTCCACTGACGTTCCACGTTCCACTGACGTTCCACTGACGTTCCACTGACGTTCGACGTTCCACTGATGTTCCACTGACGTTCCACGTTCCACTGACGTTCCACTAACGTTCCACATTTCACTGACGTTCCACTGACGTTCCACGTTCCACTGACGTTCCACTGACGTTCCACGTTCCACTGATGTTCCACTGACGTTCCACGTTCCACTGACGTTCCACGTTCCACTGACGGTCCACTGACGTTCCACTGACGTTCCACGTTCCACTGACGTTCCACTGACGTTCCACGTTCCACTGATGTTCCACGTTCCACTGACGTTCCACGTTCCACTGACGTTCCACTGACGTTCCACGTTCCACTGACGTTCCACTGACGTTCCACGTTCCACTGACGTTCCACGTTCCACTGATGTTCCACTGACGTTCCACGTTCCACTGATGTTCCACTGACGTTCCACGTTCCACTGACGTTCCACTGACGTTCCACATTCCACTGATGTTCCACTGACGTTCCACGTTCCACTGACGTTCCACTAACGTTCCACATTCCACTGACGTTCCACTGACATTCCACGTTCCACTGACGTTCCACTGACGTTCCACGTTCCACTGATGTTCCACTGACGTTCCACGTTCCACTGACGTTCCACGTTCCACTGACGGTCCACTGACGTTCCAATGACGTTCCACGTTCCACTGACGTTCCACTGACGTTCCACGTTCCACTGACGTTCCACGTTCCACTGACGTTCCACTGACGTTCCACTGACGTTCCACGTTCCACTGACGTTCCACTGACGTTCCACGTTCCACTGACGTTCCACTGACGTTCCACTGACGTTCCACTGACGTTCCAAGTTCCACTGACGTTCCACTGACGTTCCACTGACGTTCCACTGACGTTCCACTGACGTTCCACTGACGTTCCAAGTTCCACTGACGTTCCACTGACGTTCCACTGACGTTCCACTGACGTTCCACGTTCCACTGACGTTCCACTGACGTTCCACGTTCCACTGACGTTCCACTGACGTTCCACTGACGTTCCAAGTTCCACTGACGTTCCACTGACGTTCCACTGACGTTCCACTGACGTTCCACGTTCCACTGACGTTCCACTGATGTTCCACGTTCCACTGACGTTCCACTGACGTTCCACTGACGTTCCACGTTCCACTGACGTTCCACGTTCCACTGACGTTCCACTGACTTTTCATTCAGTTGGAGTAACTCAATTTCCAGGTAAATCACTCAAGAGGGACTTCAAAATTGGACGTGCCTTGATTTGAAGGGAAATGCCTTCAAATCAAATAAAATTGTATTGGTCACATACACATGGTTAGCAGATGTTAATGCGAGTGTAGCGAAAATCTTGTGCTTCCAGTTCCGACAGTGCAGTAATATCTAACAAGTAATCTGAACAATTCCCCAAAAATGACCTAATACACACAAATCTAAAAGGGGTGAATGAGAATATGTACATATAAATATATGGATGAGCGATGTGCAATAGATATGGATGGGCAGGTCGTGGATGGATTGGCACTCCCTACAGAAGCGAACAGGAATGTAGGATGATCTGGGCTGGTGACCATTTCCAGGGCTGCAGCCTTGTGCCAAGTTAATAGCTGCCTTCAATCTCTATCCACACGTTCTCTGTGCTCCAAAGGCGGAGTGTGAAAAAATTGCTTGGGCGCTGGGCCCAAGAGAAAATAGACCACCTATAATCATTATAGAGCCTAAAATAGCCGCAAAATGGAAAGAGCGACAGCATGTCGGAACATGATGGAGTTAATACACGTGTCAGAATCATCAACACGTTTGTTCTGTTTACCAGCGTGGTTAGTCTGCCCAGCAACAGACAATCACAATCAGGCTGCAGATGGACACCACCACTGTCCACTGATCCATTGGGAGTCAATGATCAGGCTATATTCTGCATCCTGCTTAAAGAGTTGTGGTTTCAATGAAATAGCATATGGAAACTTCCAGGATGATGATGATTCACCTGTGTTCTGCAGAAGCATTGAAATGTAATGAATTTTTTTCGAATAGACTGCTACTGTGACATCACAGGAGGCTGCTGAGGGGAAGACAGCTCATAATAATGTCAGGAACGTTCCACGTTCCACTGACGTTCCACTGACGTTCCACGTTCCACTGACGTTCCACTGACGTTCCACGTTCCACTGACGTTCCACTGACTTTTCATTCAGTTGGAGTAACTCAATTTCCAGGTAAATCACTCAAGAGGGACTTCAAAATTGGACGTGCCTTGATTTGAAGGGAAATGCCTTCAAATCAAATAAAATTGTATTGGTCACATACACATGGTTAGCAGATGTTAATGCGAGTGTAGCGAAAATCTTGTGCTTCCAGTTCCGACAGTGCAGTAATATCTAACAAGTAATCTGAACAATTCCCCAAAAATGCCCTAATACACACAAATCTAAAAGGGGTGAATGAGAATATGTACATATAAATATATGGATGAGCGATGTGCAATAGATATGGATGGGCAGGTCGTGGATGGATTGGCACTCCCTACAGAAGCGAACAGGAACGTAGGATGATCTGGGCTGGTGACCATTTCCAGGGCTGCAGCCTTGTGCCAAGTTAATAGCTGCCTTCAATCTCTATCCACACGTTCTCTGTGCTCCAAAGGCGGAGTGTGAAAAAATTGCTTGGGCGCTGGGCCCAAGAGAAAATAGACCACCTATAATCATTATAGAGCATAAAATACCAGCGTGGTTAGTCTGCCCAGCAACAGACAATCACAATCAGGCTGCAGATGGACACCACCACTGTCCACTGATCCCATTGGGAGTCAATGATCAGGCTATATTCTGCATCCTGCTTACAGAGTTGTGGTTTCAATGAAATAGCATATGGAAACTTCCAGGATGGTGATGATTCACCTGTGTTCTGCAGAAGCATTGAAATGTAATGAATTTTTTTCGAATAGACTGCTACTGTGACATCACAGGAGGCTGCTGAGGGGAAGACAGCTCATAATAATGTCAGGAACGTTCCACGTTCCACTGACGTTCCACTGACGTTCCACGTTCCACTGACGTTCCACTGACGTTCCACGTTCCACTGATGTTCCACGTTCCACTGACGTTCCACTGACGTTCCACTGACGTTCCACGTTCCACTGACGTTCCACGTTCCACTGACGTTCCACTGACGTTCCACTTTCCACTGACGTTCCACTGACGTTCCACTGACGTTCCACTGACGTTCCACTGACGTTCCACGTTCCACTGACGTTCCACGGACGTTCCACGTTCCACTGATGTTCCACTGACGTTCCACTGACGTTCCACGTTCCACTGACGTTCCACTGACGTTCCACTGACGTTTCACGTTCCACTTACGTTCCACTGACGTTCCACTGACGTTCCACTGACGTTCCACGTTCCACTGACGTTCCACGGACGTTCCACGTTCCACTGATGTTCCACTGACGTTCCACTGACGTTCCACTGACGTTCCACTGACGTTCCACGTTCCACTGACGTTCCACTGATGTTCCACGTTCCACGTTCCACTGACGTTCCACTGATGTTCCACTGACGTTCCACGTTCCACGTTCCACTGACGTTCCACTGACGTTCCACTGACGTTCCAAGTTCCACTGACGTTCCACGTTCCACTGACGTTCCACTGACGTTCCACTGACGTTCCACTGACGTTCCACTGACGTTCCACGTTCCACTAACGTTCCACTGACGTTCCACTGACGTTCCACATTCCACGTTCCACTGACGTTCCACTGACGTTCCACATTCCACGTTCCACTGACGTTCCACTGACGTTCCACTGACGGTTGGTGACCATTTCCAGGGCTGCAGCCTTGTGCCAAGTTAATAGCTGCCTTCAATCTCTATCCACACGTTCTCTGTGCTCCAAAGGCGGAGTGTGAAAAAATTGCTTGGGCGCTGGGCCCAAGAGAAAATAGACCACCTATAATCATTATAGAGCCTAAAATACCAGCGTGGTTAGTCTGCCCAGCAACAGACAATCACAATCAGGCTGCAGATGGACACCACCACTGTCCACTGATCCCATTGGGAGTCAATGATCAGGCTATATTCTGCATCCTGCTTAAAGAGTTGTGGTTTCAATGAAATAGCATATGGAAACTTCCAGGATGGTGATGATTCACCTGTGTTCTGCAGAAGCATTGAAATGTAATGAATTTTTTTCGAATAGACTGCTACTGTGACATCACAGGAGGCTGCTGAGGGGAAGACAGCTCATAATAATGTCAGGAACGTTCCACGATCCACTGACGTTCCACTGACGTTCCACGTTCCACTGACGTTCCACTGATGTTCCACTGACGTTCCACATTCCACTGACGTTCCACTGATGTTCCACGTTCCACTAATGTTCCACGTTCCACTGACGTTCCACGTTCCACTGACGTTCCACTGACGTTCCACGTTCCACTGACGTTCCACTGACGTTCCACGTTCCACTGAAGTTCCACTGACGTTCCACTGACGTTCCACGGACGTTCCACGTTCCACTGACGTTCCACTGACGTTCCACGTTCCACTGACGTTCCACTGACGTTCCACATTCCACTGACGTTCCACTGACGTTCCACGTTCCACGTTCCACTGACGTTCCACTGACGTTCCACTGACGTTCCACTGACGTTCCACGTTCCACTGACGTTCCACGTTCCACGTTCCACTGACGTTCCACATTCCACTGACGTTCCACTGACGTTCCACGTTCCACGTTCCACTTACGTTCCACTGACGTTCCACTGACGTTCCATGTTCCACTGACGTTCCACTGACGTTCCACGTTCCACTGACGTTCCACGTTCCACTGACGTTCCACTGACGTTCCACTGACGTTCCACTGACGTTCCACGTTCCACTGACGTTCCACGTTCCACTGACGTTCCACTGACGTTACACGTTCCACTGACGTTCCACGTTCCACTGACGTTCCACATTCCACTGATGTTCCACGTTCCACTGACGTTCCACTGACGTTCCACTGACGTTCAACGTTCCACTGACGTTCCACGTTCCACTGACATTCCACTGATGTTCCACGTTCCACTGATGTTCCACTGATGTTCCACGTTCCACTGACGTTCCACTGATGTTCCACGTTCCACTGATGTTCCACGTTCCACTGACGTTCCACGTTCCACTGACGTTCCACGTTCCACTGACGTTCCACGTTCCAGTGACGTTCCACATTCCACTGACGTTCCACTGACGTTCCACTGACGTTCCACTGACGTTCCATGTTCCACTGATGTTCCACTGACGTTCCACTGACGTTCCACGGACGTTCCACGTTCCACTGACGTTCCACTGACGTTCCACTGACGTTCCACTGACGTTCCACGTTCCACTGATGTTCCACTGACGTTCCACGTTCCACGTTCCACTGACGTTCCACATTCCACTGACGTTCCACATTCCACTGACGTTCCACTGACGTTCCACTGACGTTCCACTGACGTTCCACTGACGTTCCATGTTCCACTGACGTTCCACTGACGTTCCACGTTCCACTGAATTCCACGTTCCACTGACGTTCCACTGACGTCCACTGACGTTCCACGTTCCACTGACGTTCCACGTTCCACTGACGTTCCACTGACGTTCCACGTTCCACTGATGTTCCACGTTCCACTGACGTTCCACTGACGTTCCACTGACGTTCCACGTTCCACTGACGTTCCACGTTCCACCGACGTTCCACTGACGTTCCACTTTCCACTGACGTTCCACTGACGTTCCACTGACGTTCCACTGACGTTCCACGTTCCACTGACGTTCCACGGACGTTCCACGTTCCACTGATGTTCCACTGACGTTCCACTGACGTTCCACGTTCCACTGACGTTCCACTGACGTTCCACTGACGTTTCACGTTCCACTTACGTTCCACTGACGTTCCACTGACGTTCCACTGACGTTCCACGTTCCACTGACGTTCCACGGACGTTCCACGTTCCACTGATGTTCCACTGACGTTCCACTGACGTTCCACTGACGTTCCACTGACGTTCCACGTTCCACTGACGTTCCACTGATGTTCCACGTTCCACGTTCCACTGACGTTCCACTGATGTTCCACTGACGTTCCACGTTCCACGTTCCACTGACGTTCCACTGACGTTCCACTGACGTTCCACTGACGTTCCAAGTTCCACTGACGTTCCACGTTCCACTGACGTTCCACTGACGTTCCACTGACGTTCCACTGACGTTCCACGTTCCACTAACGTTCCACTGACGTTCCACTGACGTTCCACATTCCACGTTCCACTGACGTTCCACTGACGTTCCACATTCCACGTTCCACTGACGTTCCACTGACGTTCCACTGACGGTTGGTGACCATTTCCAGGGCTGCAGCCTTGTGCCAAGTTAATAGCTGCCTTCAATCTCTATCCACACGTTCTCTGTGCTCCAAAGGCGGAGTGTGAAAAAATTGCTTGGGCGCTGGGCCCAAGAGAAAATAGACCACCTATAATCATTATAAAGCCTAAAATACCAGCGTGGTTAGTCTGCCCAGCAACAGACAATCACAATCAGGCTGCAGATGGACACCACCACTGTCCACTGATCCCATTGGGAGTCAATGATCAGGCTATATTCTGCATCCTGCTTAAAGAGTTGTGGTTTCAATGAAATAGCATATGGAAACTTCCAGGATGGTGATGATTCACCTGTGTTCTGCAGAAGCATTGAAATGTAATGAATTTTTTTCGAATAGACTGCTACTGTGACATCACAGGAGGCTGCTGAGGGGAAGACAGCTCATAATAATGTCAGGAACGTTCCACGTTCCACTGACGTTCCACGATCCACTGACGTTCCACTGACGTTCCACGTTCCACTGACGTTCCACTGATGTTCCACTGACGTTCCACATTCCACTGACGTTCCACTGATGTTCCACGTTCCACTAATGTTCCACGTTCCACTGACGTTCCACGTTCCACTGACGTTCCACTGACGTTCCACGTTCCACTGACGTTCCACTGACGTTCCACGTTCCACTGAAGTTCCACTGACGTTCCACTGACGTTCCACGGACGTTCCACGTTCCACTGACGTTCCACTGACGTTCCACGTTCCACTGACGTTCCACTGACGTTCCACATTCCACTGACGTTCCACTGACGTTCCACGTTCCACGTTCCACTGACGTTCCACTGACGTTCCACTGACGTTCCACGTTCCACTGACGTTCCACGTTCCACGTTCCACTGACGTTCCACATTCCACTGACGTTCCACTGACGTTCCACGTTCCACGTTCCACTGACGTTCCACGTTCCACGTTCCACTGACGTTTCCACTGACGTTCCACTGACGTTCCACTGACGTTCCATGTTCCACTGACGTTCCACTGACGTTCCATGTTCCACTGACGTTCCACTGACGTTCCACGTTCCACTGACGTTCCACGTTCCACTGACGTTCCACTGACGTTCCACTGACGTTCCACTGACGTTCCACGTTCCACTGACGTTCCACGTTCCACTGACGTTCCACTGACGTTCCACGTTCCACTGACGTTCCACGTTCCACTGACGTTCCACATTCCACTGATGTTCCACGTTCCACTGACGTTCCACTGACGTTCCACTGACGTTCAACGTTCCACTGACGTTCCACGTTCCACTGACGTTCCACTGATGTTCCACGTTCCACTGATGTTCCACTGATGTTCCACGTTCCACTGACGTTCCACTGATGTTCCACCGTTCCACTGATGTTCCACGTTCCACTGACGTTCCACGTTCCACTGACGTTCCACGTTCCACTGACGTTCCACGTTCCAGTGACGTTCCACATTCCACTGACGTTCCACTGACGTTCCACTGACGTTCCACTGACGTTCCATGTTCCACTGATGTTCCACTGACGTTCCACTGACGTTCCACGGACGTTCCACGTTCCACTGACGTTCCACTGACGTTCCACTGACGTTCCACTGACGTTCCACGTTCCACTGATGTTCCACTGACGTTCCACGTTCCACGTTCCACTGACGTTCCACATTCCACTGACGTTCCACATTCCACTGACGTTCCACTGACGTTCCACTGACGTTCCACTGACGTTCCACTGACGTTCCATGTTCCACTGACGTTCCACTGACGTTCCACGTTCCACTGACATTCCACGTTCCACTGACGTTCCACTGACGTTCCACTGACGTTCCACGTTCCACTGACGTTCCAACGTTCCACTGACGTTCCACTGACGTTCCACGTTCCACTGATTTCCACGTTCCACTGACGTTCCACTGACGTTCCACTGACGTTCCACGTTCCACTGACGTTCCACGTTCCACCGACGTTCCACTGACGTTCCACTTTCCACTGACGTTCCACTGACGTTCCACTGACGTTCCACGTTCCACTGACGTTCCACGGACGTTCCACGTTCCACTGATGTTCCACTGACGTTCCACTGACGTTCCACGTTCCACTGACGTTCCACTGACGTTCCACTGACGTTTCACGTTCCACTTACGTTCCACTGACGTTCCACTGACGTTCCACTGACGTTCCACGTTCCACTGACGTTCCACGGACGTTCCACGTTCCACTGATGTTCCACTGACGTTCCACTGACGTTCCACTGACGTTCCACTGACGTTCCACGTTCCACTGACGTTCCACTGATGTTCCCACGTTCCACGTTCCACTGACGTTCCACTGATGTTCCACTGACGTTCCACGTTCCACGTTCCACTGACGTTCCACTGACGTTCCACTGACGTTCCACTGACGTTCCAAGTTCCACTGACGTTCCACGTTCCACTGACGTTCCACGTTCCACTGACGTTCCACTGACGTTCCACTGATGTTCCACGTTCCACTAACGTTCCACTGACGTTCCACTGACGTTCCACATTCCACGTTCCACTGACGTTCCACTGACGTTCCACATTCCACGTTCCACTGACGTTCCACTGACGTTCCACTGACGGTTGGTGACCATTTCCAGGGCTGCAGCCTTGTGCCAAGTTAATAGCTGCCTTCAATCTCTATCCACACGTTCTCTGTGCTCCAAAGGCGGAGTGTGAAAAAATTGCTTGGGCGCTGGCCCAAGAGAAAATAGACCACCTATAATCATTATAGAGCCTAAAATACCAGCGTGGTTAGTCTGCCCAGCAACAGACAATCACAATCAGGCTGCAGATGGACACCACCACTGTCCACTGATCCATTGGGAGTCAATGATCAGGCTATATTCTGCATCCTGCTTAAAGAGTTGTGGTTTCAATGAAATAGCATATGGAAACTTCCAGGATGGTGATGATTCACCTGTATTCTGCAGAAGCATTGAAATGTAATGAATTTTTTTCGAATAGACTGCTACTGTGACATCACAGGAGGCTGCTGAGGGGAAGACAGCTCATAATAATGTCAGGAACGTTCCACGTTCCACTGACGTTCCACGATCCACTGACGTTCCACTGACGTTCCACGTTCCACTGACGTTCCACTGATGTTCCACTGACGTTCCACATTCCACTGACGTTCCACTGATGTTCCACGTTCCACTGATGTTCCACGTTCCACTGACGTTCCAAGTTCCACTGACGTTCCACTGACGTTCCACTGACGTTCCACTAATGTTCCACGTTCCACTGACGTTCCACGTTCCACTGACGTTCACTGACGTTCCACGTTCACTGACGTTCCACTGACGTTCCACGTTCCACTGAAGTTCCACTGACGTTCCACTGACGTTCCACGGACGTTCCACGTTCCACTGACGTTCCACTGATGTTCCACGTTCCACTGACGTTCCACTGACGTTCCACATTCCACTGACGTTCCACTGACGTTCCACGTTCCACGTTCCACTGACGTTCCACTGACGTTCCACGTTCCACGTTCCACTGACGTTCCACATTCCACTGACGTTCCACTGACGTTCCACGTTCCACGTCCACTGACGTTCCACTGACGTTCCACTGACGTTCCACTGACGTTCCATGTTCCACTGACGTTCCACTGACGTTCCACGTTCCACTGACGTTCCACGTTCCACTGACGTTCCACTGACGTTCCACTGACGTTCCACTGACGTTCCACGTTCCACTGACGTTCCACGTTCCACTGACGTTCCACTGACGTTCCACGTTCCACTGACGTTCCACTGACGTTCCACATTCCACTGACGTTCCACTGACGTTCCACGTTCCACGTTCCACTGACGTTCCACTGACGTTCACTGACGTTCCACTGACGTTCCACATTCCACTGACGTTCCACTGACGTTCCACGTTCCACGTTCCACTGACGTTCCACTGACGTTCCACTGACGTTCCACGTTCCACTGACGTTCCACGTTCCACGTTCCACTGACGTTCCACATTCCACTGACGTTCCACTGACGTTCCACGTTCCACGTTCCACTGACGTTCCACTGACGTTCCACTGACGTTCCATGTTCCACTGACGTTCCACTGACGTTCCACGTTCCACTGACGTTCCACGTTCCACTGACGTTCCACTGACGTTCCACTGACGTTCCACTGACGTTCCACGTTCCACTGACGTTCCACGTTCCACTGACGTTCCACTGACGTTACACGTTCCACTGACGTTCCACGTTCCACTGACGTTCCACATTCCACTGATGTTCCACGTTCCACTGACGTTCCACTGACGTTCCACTGACGTTCAACGTTCCACTGACGTTCCACGTTCCACTGACATTCCACTGATGTTCCACGTTCCACTGATGTTCCACTGATGTTCCACGTTCCACTGACGTTCCACTGATGTTCCACGTTCCACTGATGTTCCACGTTCCACTGACGTTCCACTGACGTTCAACGTTCCACTGACGTTCCACGTTCCACTGACATTCCACTGATGTTCCACGTTCCACTGATGTTCCACTGATGTTTCCACGTTCCACTGACGTTCCACTGATGTTCCACGTTCCACTGATGTTCCACGTTCCACTGACGTTCCACGTTCCACTGACGTTCCACGTTCCACTGACGTTCCACGTTCCAGTGACGTTCCACATTCCACTGACGTTCCACTGACGTTCCACTGACGTTCCACTGGACGTTCCATGTTCCACTGATGTTCCACTGACGTTCCACTGACGTTCCACGGACGTTCCACGTTCCACTGACGTTCCACTGACGTTCCACTGACGTTCCACTGACGTTCCACGTTCCACTGATGTTCCACTGACGTTCCACGTTCCACGTTCCACTGACGTTCCACATTCCACTGACGTTCCACATTCCACTGACGTTCCACTGACGTTCGACTGACGTTCCACTGACGTTCCACTGACGTTCCATGTTCCACTGACGTTCCACTGACGTCCACGTTCCACTGACATTCCACGTTCCACTGACGTTCCACTGACGTTCCACTGACGTTCCACTGACGTTCCACGTTCCACTGTACGTTCCACGTTCCACTGACGTTCCACTGACGTTCCACTGACGTTCCACGTTCCACTGATGTTCCACGTTCCACTGACGTTCCACTGACGTTCCACTGACGTTCCACGTTCCACTGACGTTTCCACGTTCCACCGACGTTCCACTGACGGTCCACTTTCCACTGACGTTCCACTGACGTTCCACTGACGTTCCACTGACGTTCCACGTTCCACTGACGTTCCACGGACGTTCCACGTTCCACTGATGTTCCACTGACGTTCCACTGACGTTCCACGTTCCACTGACGTTCCAACTGACGTTCCACTGACGTTTCACGTTCCACTTACGTTCCATTGACGTTCCACTGACGTTCCACTGACGTTCCACGTTCCACTGACGTTCCACGGACGTTCCACGTTCCACTGATGTTCCACTGACGTTCCACTGACGTTCCACTGACGTTCCACTGACGTTCCACGTTCCACTGACGTTCCACTGATGTTCCACGTTCCACGTTCCACTGACGTTCCACTGATGTTCCACTGACGTTCCACGTTCCACGTTCCACTGACGTTCCACTGACGTTCCACTGACGTTCCACTGACGTTCCAAGTTCCACTGACGTTCCACGTTCCACTGACGTTCACGTTCCACTGACGTTCCACTGACGTTCCACTGACGTTCCACGTTCCACTAACGTTCCACTGACGTTCCACTGACGTTCCACATTCCACGTTCCACTGACGTTCCACTGACGTTCCACATTCCACGTTCCACTGACGTTCCACTGACGTTCCACTGACGTTCCACGGACGTTCCACGTTCCACTGACGTTCCACTGACGTTCCACGTTCCACTGAAGTTCCACTGACGTTCCACTGACGTTCCACGGACGTTCCACGTTCCACTGACGTTCCACTGACGTTCCACGTTCCACTGACGTTCCACTGACGTTCCACATTCCACTGACGTTCCACTGACGTTCCACGTTCCACGTTCCACTGACGTTCCACTGACGTTCCACTGACGTTCCACGTTCCACTGACGTTCCACGTTCCACTGACGTTCCACGTTCCACGTTCCACTGACGTTCCACATTCCACTGACGTTCCACTGATGTTCCACGTTCCACGTTCCACTGACGTTCCACTGACGTTCCACTGACGTTCCATGTTCCACTGACGTTCCACTGAGTTCCACGTTCCACTGACGTTCCACGTTCCACTGACGTTCCACTGACGTTCCACTGACGTTCCACTGACGTTCCACGTTCCACTGACGTTCCACGTTCCACTGACGTTCCACTGACGTTCCACGTTCCACTGACGTTCCACATTCCACTGACGTTCCACTGACGTTCCACGTTCCACGTTCCACTGACGTTCCACTGACGTTCCACTGACGTTCCACGTTCCACTGACGTTCCCACGTTCCACTGACGTTCCACGTTCCACGTTCCACTGACGTTCCACATTCCACTGACGTTCCACTGACGTTCCACGTTCCACGTTCCACTGACGTTCCACTGACGTTCCACTGACGTTCCATGTTCCACTGACGTTCCACTGACGTTCCACGTTCCACTGACGTTCCACGTTCCACTGACGTTCCACTGACGTTCCACTGACGTTCCACTGACGTTCCACGTTCCACTGACGTTCCACGTTCCACTGACGTTCCACTGACCATTACACGTTCCACTGACGTTCCACGTTCCACTGACGTTCCACATTCCACTGATGTTCCACGTTCCACTGACGTTCCACTGACGTTCCACTGACGTTCAACGTTCCACTGACGTTCCACGTTCCACTGACGTTCCACTGATGTTCCACGTTCCACTGATGTTCCACTGATGTTCCACGTTCCACTGACGTTCCACTGATGTTCCACGTTCCACTGATGTTCCACGTTCCACTGACGTTCCACGTTCCACTGACGTTCCACGTTCCACTGACGTTCCACGTTCCACTGACGTTCCACTGACGTTCCACTGACGTTCCATGTTCCACTGATGTTCCACTGACGTTCCACTGACGTTCCACGGACGTTCCACGTTCCACTGACGTTCCACTGACGTTCCACTGACGTTCCACTGACGTTCCACGTTCCACTGATGTTCCACTGACGTTCCACGTTCCACGTTCCACTGACGTTCCACATTCCACTGACGTTCCACATTCCACTGACGTTCCACTGACGTTCCACTGACGTTCCACTGACGTTCCATGTTCCACTGACGTTCCACTGACGTTCCACGTTCCACTGACATTCCACGTTCCACTGACGTTCCACTGACGTTCCACTGACGTTCCACGTTCCACTGACGTTCCACGTTCCACTGACGTTCCACGTTCCACTGACGTTCCACATTCCACTGACGTTCCACGTTCCACTGACGTTCCACTGACGTTCCACGTTCCACTGACGTTCCACGGACGTTCCACGTTCCACTGATGTTCCACTGACGTTCCACTGACGTTCCACGTTCCACTGACGTTCCACTGACGTTCCACTGACGTTTCACGTTCCACTTACGTTCCACTGACGTTCCACTGACGTTCCACTGACGTTCCACTGACGTTCCACGTTCCACTGACGTTCCACAGACGTTCCACGTTCCACTGATGTTCCACTGACGTTCCACTGACGTTCCACTGACGTTCCACGTTCCACTGACGTTCCACTGACGTTCCACGTTCCACGTTCCACTGACGTTCCACTGATGTTCCACTGACGTTCCACTGACGTTCCACTGACGTTCCACTGACGTTCCAAGTTCCACTGACGTTCCACGTTCCACTGACGTTCCACTGACGTTCCACTGACGTTCCACGTTCCACTGACGTTCCACTGACGTTCCACATTCCACGTTCCACTGACGTTCCACTGACGTTCCACTGACGTTCCACATTCCACGTTCCACTGACGTTCCACTGACGTTTCCACTGACGGTTGGTGACCATTTCCAGGGCTGCAGCCTTGTTCCAAGTTAATAGCTGCCTTCAATCTCTATCCACACGTTCTCTGTGCTCCAAAGGCGGAGTGTGAAAAAATTGCTTGGGCGCTGGGCCCAAGAGAAAATAGACCACCTATAATCATTATAGAGCCTAAAATACCAGCGTGGTTAGTCTGCCCAGCAACAGACAATCACAATCAGGCTGCAGATGGACACCACCACTGTCCACTGATCCCATTGGGAGTCAATGATCAGGCTATATTCTGCATCCTGCTTAAAGAGTTGTGGTTTCAATGAAATAGCATATGATGATTCACCTGTGTTCTGCAGAAGCATTGAAATGTAATGAATTTTTTTCGAATAGACTGCTACTGTGACATCACAGGAGGCTGCTGAGGGGAAGACAGCTCATAATAATGTCAGGAACGTTCCACGTTCCACTGACGTTCCACTGACGTTCCACGTTCCACTGACGTTCCACTGACGTTCCACTGACGTTCCACTGACGTTCCACGTTCCACTGACGTTCCACTGACTTTTCATTCAGTTGGAGTAACTCAATTTCCAGGTAAATCACTCAAGAGGGACTTCAAAATTGGACGTGCCTTGATTTGAAGGGAAATGCCTTCAAATCAAATAAAATTGTATTGGTCACATACACATGGTTAGCAGATGTTAATGCGAAGTGTAGCGAAAATCTTGTGCTTCCAGTTCCGACAGTGCAGTAATATCTAACAAGTAATCTGAACAATCCCCAAAAATGACCTAATACACACAAATCTAAAAGGGGTGAATGAGAATATGTACATATAAATATATGGATGAGCGATGTGCAATAGATATGGATGGGCAGGTCGTGGATGGATTGGCACTCCCTACAGAAGCGAACAGGAACGTAGGATGATCTGGGATGGTGACCATTTCCAGGGCTGCAGCCTTGTGCCAAGTTAATAGCTGCCTTCAATCTCTATGAAAAAATTGCTTGGGCGCTGGGCCCAAGAGAAAATAGACCACCTATAATCATTATAGAGCCTAAAATACCAGCGTGGTTAGTCTGCCCAGCAACAGACAATCACAATCAGGCTGCAGATGGACACCACCACTGTCCACTGATCCCATTGGGAGTCAATGATCAGGCTATATTCTGCATCCTGCTTAAAGAGTTGTGGTTTCAATGAAATAGCATATGGAAACTTCCAGGATGGTGATGATTCACCTGTGTTCTGCAGAAGCATTGAAATGTAATGAATTTTTTTCGAATAGACTGCTACTGTGACATCACAGGAGGCTGCTGAGGGGAAGACAGCTCATAATAATGTCAGGAACGTTCCACGTTCCACTGACGTTCCACGATCCACTGACGTTCCACTGACGTTCCACGTTCCACTGACGTTCCACTGATGTTCCACTGACGTTCCACATTCCACTGACGTTCCACTGATGTTCCACGTTCCACTGATGTTCCACGTTCCACTGACGTTCCACGTTCCACTGACGTTCCACTGACGTTCCACGTTCCACTGACGTTCCACTGACGTTCCACGTTCCACTGAAGTTCCACTGACGTTCCACTGACGTTCCACGGACGTTCCACGTTCCACTGACGTTCCACTGACGTTCACGTTCCACTGACGTTCCACTGACGTTCCACATTCCACTGACGTTCCACTGACGTTCACGTTCCACGTTCCACTGACGTTCCACTGACGTTCCACTGACGTTCCACGTTCCACTGACGTTCCACGTTCCACTGACGTTCCACGTTCCACGTTCCACTGACGTTCCACATTCCACTGAACGTTCCACTGACGTTCCACGTTCCACGTTCCACTGACGTTCCACGTTCCAGTGACGTTCCATGTTCCACTGACGTTCCACTGACGTTCCACTGACGTTCCACTGACGTTCCACGTTCCACTGACGTTCCACCGTTCCACTGACGTTCCACGTTCCACTGACGTTCCACTGACGTTACACGTTCCACTGACGTTCCACGTTCCACTGACGTTCCACATTCCACTGACGTTCCACGTTCCACTGACGTTCCACTGACGTTCCACTGACGTTCAACGTTCCACTGACGTTCCACGTTCCACTGACGTTCCACTGATGTTCCACGTTCCACTGATGTTCCACGTTCCACTGACGTTCCACTGATGTTCCACGTTCCACTGATGTTCCACGTTCCACTGACGTTCCACGTTCCACTGACGTTCCACGTTCCAGTGACGTTCCACGTTCCACTGACGTTCCACTGACGTTCCACTGACGTTCCACGTTCCACTGACGTTCCACTGACGTTCCACTGACGTTCCACTGACGTTCCACGTTCCACTGATGTTCCACTGACGTTCCACGTTCCACGTTCCACTGACGTTCCACATTCCACTGACGTTCCACATTCCACTGACGTTCCACTGACGTTCCACTGACGTTCCACTGACGTTCCATGTTCCACTGACGTTCCACTGACGTTCCACGTTCCACTGACATTCCACGTTCCACTGACGTTCCACTGACGTTCCACTGACGTTCCACGTTCCACTGACGTTCCACGTTCCACTGACGTTCCACGTTCCACTGACGTTCCACGTTCCACTGACGTTCCACTGACGTTCCACGTTCCACTGACGTTCCACTGACGTTCCACCGACGTTCCACTGACGTTCCACTGACGTTCCACTTTCCACTGACGTTCCACGTTCCACTGACGTTCCACTGGCGTTCCACTGACGTTCCACTGACGTTCCACGTTCCACTGACGTTCCACGTTCCACTGACGCTCCACTGACGTTCCACTGACGTTCCACGTTCCACTGACGTTCCACTGACGTTCCACGTTCCACTGACGTTCCACTGACGTTCCACTGACGTTCCACTGACGTTCCACGGACGTTCCACGTTCCACTGACGTTCCACTGACGTTCCACTGACGTTCCACGTTCCAAGTTCCACTGACGTTCCACATTCCACTGACGTTCCACTGACGTTCCACTGACGTTCCACGTTCCACTGACGTTCCACGTTCCAAGTTCCACTGACGTTCCACATTCCACTGACGTTCCACTGACGTTCCACTGACGTCCACTGACGTTCCACTGACGTTCCACTGACGTTCCACGTTCCATTGACGTTCCACGTTCCACTGACGTTCCATTCCACTGACGTTCCACTGACGTTCCACTGACGTTCACGACGTTCCACTGACGTTCCACTACGTTCCACTGACGTTCCACGTTCCACTGACGTTCAACGTTCCACTGACGTTCCACGTTCCACTGATGTTCCACTGACGTTCCAGGTTCCACTGACGTTCCACTGACGTTCCACATTCCACTGACGTTCCACTGACGTTCCACTGACGTTCCACGTTCCACTGACGTTCCACGTTCCACTGACGTTCCACGTTCACTGACGTTCCACGTTCCACTGACGTTCCACTGACGTTTCACTGACGTTCCACTGACGTTCCACTGACGTTCGACGTTCCACTGATGTTCCACTGACGTTCCACGTTCCACTGACGTTCCACTAACGTTCCACATTCCACCGACGTTCCACTGACGTTCCACGTTCCACTGACGTTCCACTGACGTTCCACGTTCCACTGATGTTCCACTGACGTTCCACGTTCCACTGACGTTCCACGTTCCACTGACGGTCCACTGACGTTCCACGTTCCACTGACGTTCCACGTTCCACTGACGGTCCACTGACGTTCCACTGACGTTCCACGTTCCACTGACGTTCCACTGACGTTCCACGTTCCACTGACGTTCCACGTTCCACTGACGTTCCACTGATGTTCCCGTTCCACTGACGTTCCACTGACGTTCCACAGACGTTCCACTGACGTTCCACTGACGTTCCACGTTCCACTGACGTTCCACTGACATTCCACGTTCCACGTTCCACTGACGTTCCACGTTCCACTGACGTTCCACTGACGTTCCACTGACGTTCCACGTTCCACTAACGTTCCACTGACATTGGGAGTCAATGATTAGGCTATATTCTGCATCCTGCTTAAAGAGTTGTGGTTTCAATGAAATAGCATATGGAAACTTCCAGGATGGTGATGATTCACCTGTGTTCTGCAGAAGCATTGAAATGTAATGATTTTTTTTCGAATAGACTGCTACTGTGACATCACAGGAGGCTGCTGAGGGGAAGACAGCTCATAATAATGTCAGGAACGTTCCACGTTCCACTGACGTTCCACTGACGTTCCACGTTCCACTGACGTTCCACTGACGTTCCACGTTCCACTGACGTTCCACTGACGTTCCACTGACGTTCCACTGACGTTCCAAGTTCCACTGACGTTCCACGTTCCACTGACGTTCCACGTTCCACTGACGTTCCACTGACTTTTCATTCAGTTGGAGTAACTCAATTTCCAGGTAAATCACTCAAGAGGGACTTCAAAATTGGACGTGCCTTGATTTGAAGGGAAATGCCTTCAAATCAAATAAAATTGTATTGGTCACATACACATGGTTAGCAGATGTTAATGCGAGTGTAGCGAAAATCTTGTGCTTCCAGTTCCGACAGTGCAGTAATATCTAACAAGTAATCTGAACAATTCCCCAAAAATGACCTAATACACACAAATCTAAAAGGGGTGAATGAGAATATGTACATATAAATATATGGATGAGCGATGTGCAATAGATATGGATGGGCAGGTCGTGGATGGATTGGCACTCCCTACAGAAGCGAACAGGAACGTAGGATGATCTGGGCTGGTGACCATTTCCAGGGCTGCAGCCTTGTGCCAAGTTAATAGCTGCCTTCAATCTCTATCCACACGTTCTCTGTGCTCCAAAGGCGGAGTGTGAAAAAATTGCTTGGGCGCTGGGCCCAAGAGAAAATAGACCACCTATAATCATTATAGAGCCTAAAATACCAGCGTGGTTAGTCTGCCCAGCAACAGACAATCACAATCAGGCTGCAGATGGACACCACCACTGTCCACTGATCCCATTGGGAGTCAATGATCAGGCTATATTCTGCATCCTGCTTAAAGAGTTGTGGTTTCAATGAAATAGCATATGGAAACTTCCAGGATGGTGATGATTCACCTGTGTTCTGCAGAAGCATTGAAATGTAATGAATTTTTTTCGAATAGACTGCTACTGTGACATCACAGGAGGCTGCTGAGGGGAAGACAGCTCATAATAATGTCAGGAACGTTCCACGTTCCACTGACGTTCCACGATCCACTGACGTTCCACTGACGTTCCACGTTCCACTGACGTTCCACTGATGTTCCACTGACGTTCCACATTCCACTGACGTTCCACTGATGTTCACGTTCCACTAATGTTCCACGTTCCACTGACGTTCCACGTTCCCACTGACGTTCCACTGACGTTCCACGTTCCACTGACGTTCCACTGACGTTCCACGTTCCACTGAAGTTCCACTGACGTTCCACTGACGTTCCACGGACGTTCCACGTTCCACTGACGTTCCACTGACGTTCCACGTTCCACTGACGTTCCACTGACGTTCCACATTCCACTGACGTTCCACTGACGTTCCACGTTCCACGTTCCACTGACGTCACTGACGTTCCACTGACGTTCCACGTTCCACTGACGTTCCACGTTCCACGTTCCACTGACGTTCCACATTCCACTGACGTTCCACTGACGTTCCACGTTCCACGTTCCACTGACGTTCCACGTTCCACGTTCCACTGACGTTCCACTGACGTTCCACTGACGTTCCACTGACGTTCCATGTTCCACTGACGTTCCACTGACGTTCCACGTTCCACTGACGTTCCACGTTCCACTGACTTCCACTGACGTTCCACTGACGTTCCACTGACGTTCCACGTTCCACTGACGTTCCACGTTCCACTGACGTTCCACTGACGTTACACGTTCCACTGACGTTCCACGTTCCACTGACGTTCCACATTCCACTGATGTTCCACGTTCCACTGACGTTCCACTGACGTTCCACTGACGTTCAACGTTCCACTGACGTTCCACGTTCCACTGACGTTCCACTGATGTTCCACGTTCCACTGATGTTCCACTGATGTTCCACGTTCCACTGACGTTCCACTGATGTTCCACGTTCCACTGATGTTTCCACGTTCCACTGACGTTCCACGTTCCACTGACGTTCCACGTTCCACTGACGTTCCACGTTCCAGTGACGTTCCACATTCCACTGACGTTCCACTGACGTTCCACTGACGTTCCAACTGACGTTCCATGTTCCACTGATGTTCCACTGACGTTCCACTGACGTTCCACGGACGTTCCACGTTCCACTGACGTTCCACTGACGTTCCACTGACGTTCCACTGACGTTCCACGTTCCACTGATGTTCCACTGACGTTCCACGTTCCACGTTCCACTGACGTTCCACATTCCACTGACGTTCCACATTCCACTGACGTTCCACTGACGTTCCACTGACGTTCCACTGACGTTCCACTGACGTTCCATGTTCCACTGACGTTCCACTGACGTTCCACGTTCCACTGACATTCCACGTTCCACTGACGTTCCACTGAACGTTCCACTGACGTTCCACGTTCCACTGACGTTCCACGTTCCACTGACGTTCCACTGACGTTCCACTGACGTTCCACGTTCCACTGATGTTCCACGTTCCACTGACGTTCCACTGACGTTCCACTGACGTTCACTACGTTCCACTGACGTTCCACGTTCCACCGACGTTCCACTGACGTTCCACTTTCCACTGACGTTCCACTGACGTTCCACTGACGTTCCACTGACGTTCCACGTTCCAC
The DNA here is from genome assembly GCF_002021735.2 of Oncorhynchus kisutch. Classification (NCBI taxonomy): domain Eukaryota; kingdom Metazoa; phylum Chordata; class Actinopteri; order Salmoniformes; family Salmonidae; genus Oncorhynchus; species Oncorhynchus kisutch. The sequence goes on from NC_034198.2 coordinate 10,992,191, forward strand.
TGACGTTCCACGGACGTTCCACGTTCCACTGATGTTCCACTGACGTTCCACTGACGTTCCACGTTCCACTGACGTTCCACTGACGTTCCACTGACGTTTCACGTTCCACTTACGTTCCACTGACGTTCCACTGACGTTCCACTGACGTTCCACGTTCCACTGACGTTCCACTGACGTTCCACGTTCCACTGATGTTCCACTGACGTTCCACTGACGTTCCACTGACGTTCCACTGACGTTCCACGTTCCACTGACGTTCCACTGATGTTCCACGTTCCACGTTCCACTGACGTTCCACTGATGTTCCACTGACGTTCCACGTTCCACGTTCCACTGACGTTCCACTGACGTTCCACTGACGTTCCACTGACGTTCCAAGTTCCACTGACGTTCCACGTTCCACTGACGTTCCACGTTCCACTGACGTTCCACTGACGTTCCACTGACGTTCCACGTTCCACTAACGTTCCACTGACGTTCCACTGACGTTCCACATTCCACGTTCCACTGACGTTCCACTGACGTTCCACATTCCACGTTCCACTGACGTTCCACTGACGTTCCACTGACGGTTGGTGACCATTTCCAGGGCTGCAGCCTTGTGCCAAGTTAATAGCTGCCTTCAATCTCTATCCACACGTTCTCTGTGCTCCAAAGGCGGAGTGTGAAAAAATTGCTTGGGCGCTGGGCCCAAGAGAAAATAGACCACCTATAATCATTATAGAGCCTAAAATACCAGCGTGGTTAGTCTGCCCAGCAACAGACAATCACAATCAGGCTGCAGATGGACACCACCACTGTCCACTGATCCCATTGGGAGTCAATGATCAGGCTATATTCTGCATCCTGCTTAAAGAGTTGTGGTTTCAATGAAATAGCATATGGAAACTTCCAGGATGGTGATGATTCACCTGTGTTCTGCAGAAGCATTGAAATGTAATGAATTTTTTTCGAATAGACTGCTACTGTGACATCACAGGAGGCTGCTGAGGGGAAGACAGCTCATAATAATGTCAGGAACGTTCCACGTTCCACTGACGTTCCACTGACGTTCCACGTTCCACTGACGTTCCACGTTCCACTGACGTTCCACAGATGTTCCACTGACGTTCCACGTTCCACTGACGTTCCACTGATGTTCCACGTTCCACTGATGTTCCACGTTCCACTGACGTTCCACGTTCCACTGAAGTTCCACTGACGTTCCACTGACGTTCCACTGACGTTCCACGGACGTTCCACGTTCCACTGACGTTCCACTGACGTTCCACGTTCCACTGACGTTCCACTGACGTTCCACTGACGTTCCACGTTCCACGTTCCACTGACGTTCCACATTCCACTGACGTTCCACTGACGTTCCACGTTCCACGTTCCACTGACGTTCCACTGACGTTCCACTGACGTTCATGTTCCACTGACGTTCCACTGACGTTCCACTGACGTTCCACGTTCCACGTTCCACTGACGTTCCACATTCCACTGACGTTCCACTGACGTTCCACGTTCCACGTTCCACTGACGTTCCACTGACGTTCCACTGACGTTCCATGTTCCACTGACGTTCCACTGACGTTCCACGTTCCACTGACGTTCCACTGACGTTCCACTGACGTTCCACTGACAATGTTCTGCAGAAGCATTGAAATGTAATGAATTTTTTCGAATAGACTGCTACTGTGACATCACAGGAGGCTGCTGAGGGGAAGACAGCTCATAATAATGTCAGGAACGTTCCACGTTCCACTGACGTTCCACTGACGTTCCACGATCCACTGACGTTCCACTGACGTTCCACGTTCCACTGACGTTCCACGTTCCACTGAAGTTCCACTGACGTTCCACTGACGTTCCACTGACGTTCCACTGACGTTCCACGTTCCACTGAAGTTCCACTGACGTTCCACTGACGTTCCACTGACGTTCCACTGACGTTCCACTGACGTTCCACGGATGTTCCACGTTCCACTGACGTCCACTGACGTTCCCACTGACGTTCCACTGACGTTCCACTGGACGTTCCACTGACGTTCCACGTTCACTGACGTTCCACGTTCCACTGACGTTCCACGTTCCACTGACGTTCCACGTTCCACGTTCCACTGACGTTCCACATTCCACTGACATTCACGTTCCACGTTCCACTGCCGTTCCACTGACGTTCCACTGACGTTCCATGTTCCACTGACGTTCCACTGACGTTCCACGTTCCACGTTCCACTGACGTTCCACTGACGTTCCACTGACGTTTCCACGTTCCACTGACGTTCCACTGACGTTCCACTGACGTTCCACTGACGTTCCACTGACGTTCCACGTTCCACTGACGTTCCACGTTCCACTGACGTTCCACTGACGTTCCACTGACGTTCCACTGACGTTCAACGTTCCACTGACGTTCCACGTTCCACTGACGTTCCACTGATGTTCCACGTTCCACTGATGTTCCACGTTCCACTGACGTTCCACTGATGTTCCACGTTCCACTGATGTTCCACGTTCCACTGACGTTCCACGTTCCACTGACGTTCCACGTTCCAGTGACGTTCCACGTTCCACTGACGTTCCACTGCCGTTCCACGTTCCACGGACGTTCCACTGGACGTTCCACTGACGTTCCACGGACGTTCCACGTTCCACATGACGTTCACTGACGTTCCACTGACGTTCCACGTTCCCTGACGTTCCACTGACGTTCCACGTTTCCACTGATGTTCCACTGACGTTCCAACGTTCCACGTTCCACTGACCGTTCCACATTCCACTGACGTTCCACATTCCACTGACGTTTCCACTGACGTTCCACTGACGTTCCATGTTCCACTGACGTTCCACTGACGTTCCACGTTCCACTGACATTCCACGTTCCCTGACGTGTCCACTGACGTTCCACTGACGTTCCACGTTCCACTGACGTTCCACGTTCCACTGACGTTCCACGTTCCACTGACGTTCCACATTCCACTGACGTTCCACGTTCCACTGACGTTCCACTGACGTTCCACGTTCCACTGACGTTCCACTGACGTTCCACTGACGTTCCACTGACGTTCCACGTTCCACTGACGTTCCACGTTCCACTGACGTTCCACTGATGTTCCACGTTCCACTGATGTTCCACGTTCCACTGATGTTCCACGTTCCACTGATGTTCCACGTTCCACTGACGTTCCACGTCCACTGACGTTCCACTGGCGTTCCACTGACGTTCCACTGACGTTCCACGTTCCACTGACGTTCCACTGATGTTCCACGTTCCACTGACGTTCCACTGACGTTCCACTGACGTTCCACGTTCCACTGACGTTCCACGTTCCACTGACGTTCCACTGACTTTTCATTCAGTTGGAGTAACTCAATTTCCAGGTAAATCACTCAAGAGGGACTTCAAAATTGGACGTGCCTTGATTTGAAGGGAAATGCCTTCAAATCAAATAAAATTGTATTGGTCACATACACATGGTTAGCAGATGTTAATGCGAGTGTAGCGAAAATCTTGTGCTTCCAGTTCCGACAGTGCAGTAATATCTAACAAGTAATCTGAACAATTCCCCAAAAATGACCTAATACACACAAATCTAAAAGGGGTGAATGAGAATATGTACATATAAATATATGGATGAGCGATGTGCAATAGATATGGATGGGCAGGTCGTGGATGGATTGGCACTCCCTACAGAAGCGAACAGGAACGTAGGATGATCTGGGCTGGTGACCATTTCCAGGGCTGCAGCCTTGTGCCAAGTTAATAGCTGCCTTCAATCTCTATCCACACGTTCTCTGTGCTCCAAAGGCGGAGTGTGAAAAAATTGCTTGGGCGCTGGGCCCAAGAGAAAATAGACCACCTATAATCATTATAGAGCCTAAAATACCAGCGTGGTTAGTCTGCCCAGCAACAGACAATCACAATCACGTTCACAACCACGTTCCACTGACGTTCCACTGACGTTCCACTGACGTTCCATGTTCCACTGACGTTCCACTGACGTTCCACGTTCCACTGACGTTCCACTGACGTTCCACTGACGTTCCACTGACAATGTTCTGCAGAAGCATTGAAATGTAATGAATTTTTTTCGAATAGACTGCTACTGTGACATCACAGGAGGCTGCTGAGGGGAAGACAGCTCATAATAATGTCAGGAACGTTCCACGTTCCACTGACGTTCCACTGACGTTCCACGATCCACTGACGTTCCACTGACGTTCCACGTTCCACTGACGTTCCACGTTCCACTGAAGTTCCACGTTCCACTGACGTTCCACTGATGTTCCACGTTCCACTGATGTTCCACGTTCCACTGACGTTCCACTGACGTTCAACGTTCCACTGACGTTCCACGTTCCACTGACGTTCCACTGATGTTCCACGTTCCACTGATGTTCCACGTTCCACTGACGTTCCACTGATGTTCCACGTTCCACTGACGTTCCACGTTCCACTGACGTTCCACGTTCCACTGACGTTCCACGTTCCACTGACGTTCCACGTTCCAGTGACGTTCCACGTTCCACTGACGTTCCACTGACGTTCCACGTTCCACTGACGTTCCACTGACGTTCCACTGACGTTCCACGGACGTTCCACGTTCCACTGACGTTCCACTGACGTTCCACTGACGTTCCACGTTCCACTGACGTTCCACTGACGTTCCACGTTCCACTGATGTTCCACTGACGTTCCACGTTCCACGTTCCACTGACGTTCCACATTCCACTGACGTTCCACATTCCACTGACGTTCCACTGACGTTCCACTGACGTTCCATGTTCCACTGACGTTCCACTGACGTTCCACGTTCCACTGACATTCCACGTTCCACTGACATTCCACTGACGTTCCACTGACGTTCCACGTTCCACTGACGTTCCACGTTCCACTGACGTTCCACGTTCCACTGACGTTCCACATTCCACTGACGTTCCACGTTCCACTGACGTTCCACTGACGTTCCACGTTCCACTGACGTTCCACTGACGTTCCACTGACGTTCCACTGACGTTCCACGTTCCACTGACGTTCCACGTTCCACTGACGTTCCACTGATGTTCCACGTTCCACTGATGTTCCACGTTCCACTGATGTTCCACGTTCCACTGACGTTCCACGTTCCACTGACGTTCCACTGGCGTTCCACTGACGTTCCACTGACGTTCCACGTTCCACTGACGTTCCACTGATGTTCCACGTTCCACTGACGTTCCACTGACGTTCCACTGACGTTCCACGTTCCACTGACGTTCCACGTTCCACTGACGTTCCACTGACTTTTCATTCAGTTGGAGTAACTCAATTTCCAGGTAAATCACTCAAGAGGGACTTCAAAATTGGACGTGCCTTGATTTGAAGGGAAATGCCTTCAAATCAAATAAAATTGTATTGGTCACATACACATGGTTAGCAGATGTTAATGCGAGTGTAGCGAAAATCTTGTGCTTCCAGTTCCGACAGTGCAGTAATATCTAACAAGTAATCTGAACAATTCCCCAAAAATGACCTAATACACACAAATCTAAAAGGGGTGAATGAGAATATGTACATATAAATATATGGATGAGCGATGTGCAATAGATATGGATGGGCAGGTCGTGGATGGATTGGCACTCCCTACAGAAGCGAACAGGAACGTAGGATGATCTGGGCTGGTGACCATTTCCAGGGCTGCAGCCTTGTGCCAAGTTAATAGCTGCCTTCAATCTCTATCCACACGTTCTCTGTGCTCCAAAGGCGGAGTGTGAAAAAATTGCTTGGGCGCTGGGCCCAAGAGAAAATAGACCACCTATAATCATTATAGAGCCTAAAATACCAGCGTGGTTAGTCTGCCCAGCAACAGACAATCACAATCACGTTCACAACCACGTTCCACTGACGTTCCACTGACGTTCCACTGACGTTCCATGTTCCACTGACGTTCCACTGACGTTCCACGTTCCACTGACGTTCCACTGACGTTCCACTGACGTTCCACTGACAATGTTCTGCAGAAGCATTGAAATGTAATGAATTTTTTTCGAATAGACTGCTACTGTGACATCACAGGAGGCTGCTGAGGGGAAGACAGCTCATAATAATGTCAGGAACGTTCCACGTTCCACTGACGTTCCACTGACGTTCCACGATCCACTGACGTTCCACTGACGTTCCACGTTCCACTGACGTTCCACGTTCCACTGAAGTTCCACTGACGTTCCACTGACGTTCCACTGACGTTCCACTGACGTTCCACTGACGTTCCACGTTCCACTGAAGTTCCACTGACGTTCCACTGACGTTCCACTGACGTTCCACTGACGTTCCACTGACGTTCCACGGATGTTCCACGTTCCACTGACGTTCCACTGACGTTCCACTGACGTTCCACTGACGTTCCACGTTCCACTGACGTTCCACGTTCCACTGACGTTCCACGTTCCACTGACGTTCCACGTTCCACGTTCCACTGACGTTCCACATTCCACTGACATTCCACGTTCCACGTTCCACTGACGTTCCACTGACGTTCCACTGACGTTCCATGTTCCACTGACGTTCCACTGACGTTCCACGTTCCACGTTCCACTGACGTTCCACTGACGTTCCACTGACGTTCCACGTTCCACTGACGTTCCACGTTCCACTGACGTTCCACTGACGTTCCACTGACGTTCCACTGACGTTCCACGTTCCACTGACGTTCCACGTTCCACTGACGTTCCACTGACGTTCCACTGACGTTCAACGTTCCACTGACGTTCCACGTTCCACTGACGTTCCACTGATGTTCCACGTTCCACTGATGTTCCACGTTCCACTGACGTTCCACTGATGTTCCACGTTCCACTGATGTTCCACGTTCCACTGACGTTCCACGTTCCACTGACGTTCCACGTTCCAGTGACGTTCCACGTTCCACTGACGTTCCACTGACGTTCCACGTTCCACTGACGTTCCACTGACGTTCCACTGACGTTCCACGGACGTTCCACGTTCCACTGACGTTCCACTGACGTTCCACTGACGTTCCACGTTCCACTGACGTTCCACTGACGTTCCACTGACGTTCCACGTTCCACTGATGTTCCACTGACGTTCCACGTTCCACGTTCCACTGACGTTCCACATTCCACTGACGTTCCACATTCCACTGACGTTCCACTGACGTTCCACTGACGTTCCATGTTCCACTGACGTTCCACTGACGTTCCACGTTCCACTGACATTCCACGTTCCACTGACGTTCCACTGACGTTCCACTGACGTTCCACGTTCCACTGACGTTCCACGTTCCACTGACGTTCCACGTTCCACTGACGTTCCACATTCCACTGACGTTCCACGTTCCACTGACGTTCCACTGACGTTCCACGTTCCACTGACGTTCCACTGACGTTCCACTGACGTTCCACTGACGTTCCACGTTCCACTGACGTTCCACGTTCCACTGACGTTCCACTGATGTTCCACGTTCCACTGATGTTCCACGTTCCACTGATGTTCCACGTTCCACTGATGTTCCACGTTCCACTGACGTTCCACGTTCCACTGACGTTCCACTGGCGTTCCACTGACGTTCCACTGACGTTCCACGTTCCACTGACGTTCCACTGATGTTCCACGTTCCACTGACGTTCCACTGACGTTCCACTGACGTTCCACGTTCCACTGACGTTCCACGTTCCACTGACGTTCCACTGACTTTTCATTCAGTTGGAGTAACTCAATTTCCAGGTAAATCACTCAAGAGGGACTTCAAAATTGGACGTGCCTTGATTTGAAGGGAAATGCCTTCAAATCAAATAAAATTGTATTGGTCACATACACATGGTTAGCAGATGTTAATGCGAGTGTAGCGAAAATCTTGTGCTTCCAGTTCCGACAGTGCAGTAATATCTAACAAGTAATCTGAACAATTCCCCAAAAATGACCTAATACACACAAATCTAAAAGGGGTGAATGAGAATATGTACATATAAATATATGGATGAGCGATGTGCAATAGATATGGATGGGCAGGTCGTGGATGGATTGGCACTCCCTACAGAAGCGAACAGGAACGTAGGATGATCTGGGCTGGTGACCATTTCCAGGGCTGCAGCCTTGTGCCAAGTTAATAGCTGCCTTCAATCTCTATCCACACGTTCTCTGTGCTCCAAAGGCGGAGTGTGAAAAAATTGCTTGGGCGCTGGGCCCAAGAGAAAATAGACCACCTATAATCATTATAGAGCCTAAAATACCAGCGTGGTTAGTCTGCCCAGCAACAGACAATCACAATCACGTTCACAACCACGTTCCACTGACGTTCCACTGACGTTCCACTGACGTTCCATGTTCCACTGACGTTCCACTGACGTTCCACGTTCCACTGACGTTCCACTGACGTTCCACTGACGTTCCACTGACAATGTTCTGCAGAAGCATTGAAATGTAATGAATTTTTTTCGAATAGACTGCTACTGTGACATCACAGGAGGCTGCTGAGGGGAAGACAGCTCATAATAATGTCAGGAACGTTCCACGTTCCACTGACGTTCCACTGACGTTCCACGATCCACTGACGTTCCACTGACGTTCCACGTTCCACTGACGTTCCACGTTCCACTGAAGTTCCACTGACGTTCCACTGACGTTCCACTGACGTTCCACTGACGTTCCACGTTCCACTGAAGTTCCACTGACGTTCCACTGACGTTCCACTGACGTTCCACTGACGTTCCACGGATGTTCCACGTTCCACTGACGTTCCACTGACGTTCCACTGACGTTCCACTGACGTTCCACGTTCCACTGACGTTCCACGTTCCACTGACGTTCCACGTTCCACTGACGTTCCACGTTCCACGTTCCACTGACGTTCCACATTCCACTGACATTCCACGTTCCACGTTCCACTGACGTTCCACTGACGTTCCACTGACGTTCCACTGACGTTCCATGTTCCACTGACGTTCCACTGACGTTCCACGTTCCACGTTCCACTGACGTTCCACTGACGTTCCACTGACGTTCCACGTTCCACTGACGTTCCACGTTCCACTGACGTTCCACTGACGTTCCACTGACGTTCCACGTTCCACTGACGTTCCACGTTCCACTGACGTTCCACTGACGTTCCACTGACGTTCAACGTTCCACTGACGTTCAACGTTCCACTGACGTTCCACGTTCCACTGACGTTCCACTGATGTTCCACGTTCCACTGATGTTCCACGTCCACTGACGTTCCACTGATGTTCCACGTTCCACTGATGTTCCACGTTCCACTGACGTTCCACGTTCCACTGACGTTCCACGTTCCACTGACGTTCCACGTTCCAGTGACGTTTCCACGTTCCACTGACGTTCCACTGACGTTCCACGTTCCACTGACGTTCCACTGACGTTCCACTGACGTTCCACTGACGTTCCACTGACGTTCCACGGACGTTCCACGACGTTCCACTGACGTTCCACTGACGTTCCACGTTCCACTGACGTTCCACTGACGTTCCACGTTCCACTGATGTTCCACTTGACGTTCCACGTTCCACGTTCCACTGGACGTTCCACATTCCACTGACGTTCCACATTCCACTGACGTTCCACTGACGTTCCACTGACGTTCCATGTTCCACTGACGTTCCACTGACGTTTCCACGTTCCACTGACATTCCACGTTCCACTGACGTTCCACTGACGTTCCACGTCCACTGACGTTCCACGTTCCACTGAGTTCCACGTTCCACTGACGTTCCACATTCCACTGACGTTCCACGTTCCACTGACGTTCCACTGACGTTCCACGTTCCACTGACGTTCCACTGACGTTCCACTGACGTTCCACTGACGTTCCACGTTCCACTGACGTTCCACGTTCCACTGACGTTCCACTGATCCACGTTCCACTGATGTTCACGTTCCACTGATGTTTCCACGTTCCACGATGTTCCACGTTCCCTGATGTTCCACGTTCCACTGACGTTCCACGTTCCACTGACGTTCCACTGGCGTTCCACTGACGTTCCACTGACGTTCCACTTTCCACTGACGTTCCACTGATGTTCCACGTTCCACTGACGTTCCACTGACGTTCCACTGACGTTCCACGTTCCACTGACGTTCACGTTCCACTGACGTTCCACTGACTTTTCATTCAGTTGGAGTAACTCAATTTCCAGGTAAATCACTCAAGAGGGACTTCAAAATTGGACGTGCCTTGATTGAAGGGAAATGCCTTCAAATCAAATAAAATTGTATTGGTCACATACACATGGTTAGCAGATGTTAATGCGAGTGTAGCGAAAATCTTGTGCTTCCAGTTCCGACAGTGCAGTAATATCTAACAAGTAATCTGAACAATTCCCCAAAAATGACCTAATACACACAAATCTAAAAGGGGTGAATGAGAATATGTACATATAAATATATGGATGAGCGATGTGCAATAGATATGGATGGGCAGGTCGTGGATGGATTGGCACTCCCTACAGAAGCGAACAGGAAGTAGGATGATCTGGGCTGGTGACCATTTCCAGGGCTGCAGCCTTGTGCCAAGTTAATAGCTGCCTTCAATCTCTATCCACACGTTCTCTGTGCTCCAAAGGCGGAGTGTGAAAAATTGCTTGGGCGCTGGGCCCAAGAGAAAATAGACCACCTATAATCATTATAAAGCCTAAAATACCAGCGTGGTTAGTCTGCCCAGCAACAGACAATCACAATCAGGCTGCAGATGGACACCACCACTGTCCACTGATCCCATTGGGAGTCAATGATCAGGCTATATTCTGCATCCTGCTTAAAGAGTTGTGGTTTCAATGAAATAGCATATGGAAACTTCCAGGATGGTGATGATTCACCTGTGTTCTGCAGAAGCATTGAAATGCAATGAATTTTTTTCGAATAGACTGCTACTGTGACATCACAGGAGGCTGCTGAGGGGAAGACAGCTCATAATAATGTCAGGAACGTTCCACGTTCCACTGACGTTCCACTGACGTTCCACGTTCCACTGACGTTCCACTGACGTTCCACTGACGTTCCAAGTTCCACTGACGTTCCACTGACGTTCCACTGACGTTCCACTGACGTTCCACGTTCCACTGACGTTCCACGTTCCACTGACGTTCCACTGACTTTTCATTCAGTTGGAGTAACTCAATTTCCAGGTAAATCACTCAAGAGGGACTTCAAAATTGGACGTGCCTTGATTTGAAGGGAAATGCCTTCAAATCAAATAAAATTGTATTGGTCACATACACATGGTTAGCAGATGTTAATGCGAGTGTAGCGAAAATCTTGTGCTTCCAGTTCCGACAGTGCAGTAATATCTAACAAGTAATCTGAACAATTCCCCAAAAATGACCTAATACACACAAATCTAAAAGGGGTGAATGAGAATATGTACATATAAATATATGGATGAGCGATGTGCAATAGATATGGATGGGCAGGTCGTGGATGGATTGGCACTCCCTACAGAAGCGAACAGGAACGTAGGATGATCTGGGCTGGTGACCATTTCCAGGGCTGCAGCCTTGTGCCAAGTTAATAGCTGCCTTCAATCTCTATCCACACGTTCTCTGTGCTCCAAAGGCGGAGTGTGAAAAAATTGCTTGGGCGCTGGGCCCAAGAGAAAATAGACCACCTATAATCATTATAAAGCCTAAAATACCAGCGTGGTTAGTCTGCCCAGCAACAGACAATCACAATCAGGCTGCAGATGGACACCACCACTGTCCACTGATCCCATTGGGAGTCAATGATCAGGCTATATTCTGCATCCTGCTTAAAGAGTTGTGGTTTCAATGAAATAGGCATATGGAAACTTCCAGGATGGTGATGATTTACCTGTGTTCTGCAGAAGCATTGAAATGTAATGAATTTTTTCGAATAGACTGCTACTGTGACATCACAGGAGGCTGCTGAGGGGAAGACAGCTCATAATAATGTCAGGAACGTTTCCACGTTCCACTGACGTTCCACTGACGTTCCACGTTCCACTGACGTTCCACTGACGTTCCACGTTCCACTGACGTTCCACGTTCCACTGACGTTCCACTGATGTTCCACTGACGTTCCACGTTCCACTGACGTTCCACTGATGTTCCACGTTCCACTGATGTTCCACGTTCCACTGACGTTCCACTGAAGTTCCACTGACGTTCCACTGACGTTCCACTGACGTTCCACGGACGTTCCACGTTCCACTGACGTTCCACTGACGTTCCACGTTCCACTGACGTTCCACTGACGTTCCACTGACGTTCCACGTTCCACGTTCCACTGACGTTCCACATTCCACTGACGTTCCACTGACGTTCCACGTTCCACGTTCCACTGACGTTCCACTGACGTTCCACTGACGTTCCATGTTCCACTGACGTTCCACTGACGTTCCACTGACGTTCCACTGACGTTCCACGTTCCACGTTCCACTGACGTTCCACATTCCACTGACGTTCCACTGACGTTCCACGTTCCACATTCCACTGACGTTCCACTGACGTTCCACTGACGTTCCATGTTCCACTGACGTTCCACTGACGTTCCACGTTCCACTGACGTTCCACTGACGTTCCACTGACGTTCCACTGACAATGTTCTGCAGAAGCATTGAAATGTAATGAATTTTTTTCGAATAGACTGCTACTGTGACATCACAGGAGGCTGCTGAGGGGAAGACAGCTCATAATAATGTCAGGAACGTTCCACGTTCCACTGACGTTCCACTGACGTTCCACGATCCACTGACGTTCCACTGACGTTCCACGTTCCACTGACGTTCCACGTTCCACTGAAGTTCCACTGACGTTCCACTGACGTTCCACTGAGTCCACGTTCCACTGAAGTTCCACTGACGTTCCACTGACGTTCCACTGACGTTCCACTGACGTTCCACGGATGCCTTCCACGTTCCACTGACGTTCCACTGACGTTCCACCGTTCCACTGACGTTCCACGTTCCACTGTACGTTACCACGTTCACTGACGTTCCACGTTCCACTGACGTCCACGTTCCACGTTCCACTGGACGTTCCACATTCCACTGACATTCCACGTTCCACGTTCCACTGACGTTCCACTGACGTTCCACTGACGTTCCATGTTCCACTGACGTTCCACTGACGTTCCACGTTCCACTGACGTTCCACGTTCCACTGACGTTCCACTGAACGTTTCCACTGACGTTCCAACTGACGGTCCACGTTCCACGGACTGTCACATTCCACTGACGTTCACGTTCACACTGACGTTTCACTGACGTTCCACTGACGTTCAACGGGATTCCACTGACGTTCCACGTTCCACTGACGTTCCACTGATTTCCACTTCCACTGATGTTCACGTTCCACTGACGTTCCATCTGATGTTCCACGTTCCACTATGTTCCCCCAATTCCCCTAGACTGTCTTCCACGTTCCACTGACGTTCCACGTTCCACTGACGTTCCACGTTCCAGTGACGTTCCACGTTCCACTGACGTTCCACTGACGTTCCACGTTCCACTGACGTTCCACTGACGTTCCACTGACGTTCCACTGACGTTCCACGGACGTTCCACGTTCCACTGACGTTCCACTGACGTTCCACTGACGTTCCATGTTCCACTGACGTTCCACTGACGTTCCACTGACGTTCCACTGACGTTCCACTGACGTTCCACGGACGTTCCACGTTCCACTGACGTTCCACTGACGTTCCACTGACGTTCCACGTTCCACTGACGTTCCACTGACGTTCCACTGACGTTCCACGTTCCACTGACGTTCCACTGACGTTCCACTGACGTTCCACGTTCCACTGATGTTCCACTGACGTTCCACGTTCCACGTTCCACTGACGTTCCACGTTCCACGTTCCACTGACGTTCCACATTCCACTGACGTTCCACATTCCACTGACGTTCCACTGACGTTCCACTGACGTTCCACTGACGTTCCACTGACGTTCCATGTTCCACTGACGTTCCACTGACGTTCCACGTTCCACTGACATTCCACGTTCCACTGACGTTCCACTGACGTTCCACTGACGTTCCACTGACGTTCCACGTTCCACTGACGTTCCACGTTCCACTGACGTTCCACATTCCACTGACGTTCCACGTTCCACTGACGTTCCACTGACGTTCCACGTCCACTGACGTTCCACTGACGTTCCACTGACGTTCCACTGACGTCCACTGACGTTCAACGTTCCACTGACGTTCCACGTTCCACTGACGTTCCACTGATGTTCCACGTTCCACTGATGTTCCACGTTCCACTGATGTTCCACGTTCCACTGATGTTCCACGTTCCACTGACGTTCCACGTTCCACTGACGTTCCACTGGCGTTCCACTGACGTTCCACTGACGTTCCACGTTCCACTGACGTTCCACTGATGTTCCACGTTCCACTGACGTTCCACTGACGTTCCACTGACGTTCTACGACGTTCCACGTTCCACTGACGTTCCACGTTCCACTGACGTTCCACTGACTTTTCATTCAGTTGGAGTAACTCAATTTCCAGGTAAATCACTCAAGAGGGACTTCAAATTGGACGTGCCTTGATTTGAAGGGAATGCCTTCAAATCAAATAAAATTGTATTGGTCACATACACATGGTTAGCAGATGTTAATGCGAGTGTAGCGAAAATCTTGTGCTTCCAGTTCCGACAGTGCAGTAATATCTAACAAGTAATCTGAACAATTCCCCAAAAATGACCTAATACACACAAATCTAAAAGGGGTGAATGAGAATATGTACATATAAATATATGGATGAGCGATGTGCAATAGATATGGATGGGCAGGTCGTGGATGGATTGGCACTCCCTACAGAAGCGAACAGGAACGTAGGATGATCTGGGCTGGTGACCATTTCCAGGGCTGCAGCCTTGTGCCAAGTTAATAGCTGCCTTCAATCTCTATCCACACGTTCTCTGTGCTCCAAAGGCGGAGTGTGAAAAAATTGCTTGGGCGCTGGGCCCAAGAGAAAATAGACCACCTATAATCATTATAGAGCCTAAAATACCAGCGTGGTTAGTCTGCCCAGCAACAGACAATCACAATCAGGCTGCAGATGGACACCACCACTGTCCACTGATCCCATTGGGAGTCAATGATCAGGCTATATTCTGCATCCTGCTTAAAGAGTTGTGGTTTCAATGAAATAGCATATGGAAACTTCCAGGATGGTGATGATTCACCTGTGTTCTGCAGAAGCATTGAAATGTAATGAATTTTTTTCGAATAGACTGCTACTGTGACATCACAGGAGGCTGCTGAGGGGAAGACAGCTCATAATAATGTCAGGAACGTTCCACGTTCCACTGACGTTCCACTGACGTTCCACGATCCACTGACGTTCCACTGACGTTCCACGTTCCACTGACGTTCCACTGATGTTCCACTGACGTTCCACGTTCCACTGACGTTCCACTGATGTTCCACGTTCCACTGATGTTCCACGTTCCACTGACGTTCCACGTTCCACTGAAGTTCCACTGACGTTCCACTGACGTTCCACTGACGTTCCACGGACGTTCCACGTTCCACTGACGTTCCACTGACGTTCCACGTTCCACTGACGTTCCACTGACGTTCCACTGACGTTCCACTGACGTTCCACGTTCCACGTTCCACTGACGTTCCACATTCCACTGACGTTCCACTGACGTTCCACGTTCCACGTTCCACTGACGTTCCACTGACGTTCCACTGACGTTCAACGTTCCACTGACGTTCCACGTTCCACTGATGTTCCACTGACGTTCCACGTTCCACTGACGTTCCACTGACGTTCCACATTCCACTGACGTTCCACTGACGTTCCACTGACGTTCCACTGACGTTCCACGTTCCACTGACGTTCCACGTTCCACTGACGTTCCACGTTCCACTGACGTTCCACTGACGTTCCACGTTCCACTGATGTTCCACTGACGTTCCACGTTCCACTGACGTTCCACGTTCCACTGACGGTCCACTGACGTTCCACTGACGTTCCACGTTCCACTGACGTTCCACTGACGTTCCACGTTCCACTGACGTTCCACTGATGTTCCACGTTCCACTGACGTTCCACTGACGTTCCACAGACGTTCCACTGACGTTCCACTGACGTTCCACGTTCCACTGACGTTCCACTGACATTCCACGTTCCACGTTCCACTGACGTTCCACGTTCCACTGACGTTCCACTGACGTTCCACGTTCCACTAACGTTCCACTGACATTGGGAGTCAATGATCAGGCTATATTCTGCATCCTGCTTAAAGAGTTGTGGTTTCAATGAAATAGCATATGGAAACTTCCAGGATGGTGATGATTCACCTGTGTTCTGCAGAAGCATTGAAATGTAATGAATTTTTTTCGAATAGACTGCTACTGTGACATCACAGGAGGCTGCTGAGGGGAAGACAGCTCATAATAATGTCAGGAACGTTCCACGTTCCACTGACGTTCCACTGACGTTCCACTGACGTTCCACGTTCCACTGACGTTCCACTGACGTTCCACGTTCCACTGACGTTCCACTGACGTTCCAAGTTCCACTGACGTTCCACTGACGTTCCACTGACGTTCCACTGACGTTCCACTGACGTTCCACGTTCCACTGACGTTCCACGTTCCACTGACGTTCCACTGACTTTTCATTCAGTTGGAGTAACTCAATTTCCAGGTAAATCACTCAAGAGGGACTTCAAAATTGGACGTGCCTTGATTTGAAGGGAAATGCCTTCAAATCAAATAAAATTGTATTGGTCACATACACATGGTTAGCAGATGTTAATGCGAGTGTAGCGAAAATCTTGTGCTTCCAGTTCCGACAGTGCAGTAATATCTAACAAGTAATCTGAACAATTCCCCAAAAATGACCTAATACACACAAATCTAAAAGGGGTGAATGAGAATATGTACATATAAATATATGGATGAGCGATGTGCAATAGATATGGATGGGCAGGTCGTGGATGGATTGGCACTCCCTACAGAAGCGAACAGGAACGTAGGATGATCTGGGCTGGTGACCATTTCCAGGGCTGCAGCCTTGTGCCAAGTTAATAGCTGCCTTCAATCTCTATCCACACGTTCTCTGTGCTCCAAAGGCGGAGTGTGAAAAAATTGCTTGGGCGCTGGGCCCAAGAGAAAATAGACCACCTATAATCATTATAAAGCCTAAAATACCAGCGTGGTTAGTCTGCCCAGCAACAGACAATCACAATCAGGCTGCAGATGGACACCACCACTGTCCACTGATCCCATTGGGAGTCAATGATCAGGCTATATTCTGCATCCTGCTTAAAGAGTTGTGGTTTCAATGAAATAGCATATGGAAACTTCCAGGATGGTGATGATTTACCTGTGTTCTGCAGAAGCATTGAAATGTAATGAATTTTTTTCGAATAGACTGCTACTGTGACATCACAGGAGGCTGCTGAGGGGAAGACAGCTCATAATAATGTCAGGAACGTTCCACGTTCCACTGACGTTCCACTGACGTTCCACGTTCCACTGACGTTCCACTGACGTTCCACGTTCCACTGACGTTCCACGTTCCACTGACGTTCCACTGATGTTCCACTGACGTTCCACGTTCCACTGACGTTCCACTGATGTTCCACGTTCCACTGATGTTCCACGTTCCACTGACGTTCCACGTTCCACTGAAGTTCCACTGACGTTCCACTGACGTTCCACTGACGTTCCACGGACGTTCCACGTTCCACTGACGTTCCACTGACGTTCCACGTTCCACTGACGTTCCACTGACGTTCCACTGACGTTCCACGTTCCACGTTCCACTGACGTTCCACATTCCACTGACGTTCCACTGACGTTCCACGTTCCACGTTCCACTGACGTTCCACTGACGTTCCACTGACGTTCCATGTTCCACTGACGTTCCACTGACGTTCCACTGACGTTCCACTGACGTTCCACGTTCCACGTTCCACTGACGTTCCACATTCCACTGACGTTCCACTGACGTTCCACGTTCCACATTCCACTGACGTTCCACTGACGTTCCACTGACGTTCCATGTTCCACTGACGTTCCACTGACGTTCCACGTTCCACTGACGTTCCACTGACGTTCCACTGACGTTCCACTGACAATGTTCTGCAGAAGCATTGAAATGTAATGAATTTTTTTCGAATAGACTGCTACTGTGACATCACAGGAGGCTGCTGAGGGGAAGACAGCTCATAATAATGTCAGGAACGTTCCACGTTCCACTGACGTTCCACTGACGTTCCACGATCCACTGACGTTCCACTGACGTTCCACGTTCCACTGACGTTCCACGTTCCACTGAAGTTCCACTGACGTTCCACTGACGTTCCACTGACGTTCCACGTTCCACTGAAGTTCCACTGACGTTCCACTGACGTTCCACTGACGTTCCACTGACGTTCCACGGATGTTCCACGTTCCACTGACGTTCCACTGACGTTCCACGTTCCACTGACGTTCCACGTTCCACTGACGTTCCACGTTCCACTGACGTTCCACGTTCCACTGACGTTCCACGTTCCACGTTCCACTGACGTTCCACATTCCACTGACATTCCACGTTCCACGTTCCACTGACGTTCCACTGACGTTCCACTGACGTTCCACTGACGTTCCATGTTCCACTGACGTTCCACTGACGTTCCACGTTCCACTGACGTTCCACTGACGTTCCACTGACGTTCCACTGACGTTCCACTGACGTTCCACTGACGTTCCACGTTCCACTGACGTTCCACATTCCACTGACGTTCCACGTTCCACTGACGTTCCACTGACGTTCCACTGACGTTCAACGTTCCACTGACGTTCCACGTTCCACTGACGTTCCACTGATGTTCCACGTTCCACTGATGTTCCACGTTCCAACGTTCCACTGATTCCGTTCCACTGATGTTCCACGTTCCACTGATGTTCCACGTTCCACTGACGTTCCACGTTCCACTGACGTTCCACGTTCCACTGACGTTCCCACGTTCACTCAGTGACGTTCCACGTTCCACTGACGTTCCACTGACGTTCCACGTTCCACTGACGTTCCACTGACGTTCCACTGACGTTCCACTGACGTTCCACGGACGTTCCACGTTCCACTGACGTTCCACTGACGTTCCACTGACGTTCCATGTTCCACTGACGTTCCACTGACGTTCCACGTCCACTGATGTTCCACTGACGTTCCACGTTCCACGTTCCACTGACGTTCCACATTCCACTGACGTTCCACATTCCACTGACGTTCCACTGACGTTCCACTGACGTTCCATGTTCCACTGACGTTCCACTGACGTTCCACGTTCCACTGACATTCCACGTTCCACTGACGTTCCACTGACGTTCCACTGACGTTCCACTGACGTTCCACGTTCCACTGACGTTCCACGTTCCACTGACGTTCCACGTTCCACTGACGTTCCACATTCCACTGACGTTCCACTGCTTCCCTCACTGACGTTCCACTGACGTTCCACGTTCCACTGACGTTCCACTGACGTTCCACTGACGTTCCACTGACGTTCAACGTTCCACTGACGTTCCACTGACGTTCAACGTTCCACTGACGTTCCACGTTCCACTGACGTTCCACGTTCCACTGACGTTCCACTGATGTTCCACGTTCCACTGATGTTCCACGTTCCACTGACGTTCCACGTTCCACTGACGTTCCACTGGCGTTCCACTGACGTTCCACTGACGTTCCACGTTCCACTGACGTTCCACTGATGTTCCACGTTCCACTGACGTTCCACTGACGTTCCACTGACGTTCCACGTTCCACTGACGTTCCACTGACGTTCCACTGACGTTCCACGTTCCACTGACGTTCCAAGTTCCACTGACGTTCCACTGACGTTCCACTGACGTTCCACGTTCCACTGACGTTCCAAGTTCCACTGACGTTCCACTGACGTTCCACTGACGTTCCACGTTCCACTGACGTTCCACGTTCCACTGACGTTCCACTGACTTTTCATTCAGTTGGAGTAACTCAATTTCCAGGTAAATCACTCAAGAGGGACTTCAAAATTGGACGTGCCTTGATTTGAAGGGAAATGCCTTCAAATCAAATAAAATTGTATTGGTCACATACACATGGTTAGCAGATGTTAATGCGAGTTGTAGCGAAAATCTTGTGCTTCCAGTTCCGACAGTGCAGTAATATCTAACAAGTAATCTGAACAATTCCCCAAAAATGACCTAATACACACAAATCTAAAAGGGGTGAATGAGAATATGTACATATAAATATATGGATGAGCGATGTGCAATAGATATGGATGGGCAGGTCGTGGATGGATTGGCACTCCCTACAGAAGCGAACAGGAACGTAGGATGATCTGGGCTGGTGACCATTTCCAGGGCTGCAGCCTTGTGCCAAGTTAATAGCTGCCTTCAATCTCTATCCACACGTTCTCTGTGCTCCAAAGGCGGAGTGTGAAAAAATTGCTTGGGCGCTGGGCCCAAGAGAAAATAGACCACCTATAATCATTATAAAGCCTAAAATACCAGCGTGGTTAGTCTGCCCAGCAACAGACAATCACAATCAGGCTGCAGATGGACACCACCACTGTCCACTGATCCCATTGGGAGTCAATGATCAGGCTATATTCTGCATCCTGCTTAAAGAGTTGTGGTTTCAATGAAATAGCATATGGAAACTTCCAGGATGGTGATGATTTACCTGTGTTCTGCAGAAGCATTGAAATGTAATGAATTTTTTTCGAATAGACTGCTACTGTGACATCACAGGAGGCTGCTGAGGGGAAGACAGCTCATAATAATGTCAGGAACGTTCCACGTTCCACTGACATTCCACTGACGTTCCACTGACGTTCCACGTTCCACTGACGTTCCACTGACGTTCACGTTCCACTGACGTTCCACTGACGTTCCACTGACGTTCCACTGACGTTCACTGACGTTCCACTGACGTTCCACTGACGTCTCCACTGACGTTCCACGTTCCACTGACGTTCCACGTTCCACTGACGTTCCACTGACTTTTCATTCAGTTGGAGTAACTCAATGTCCAGGTAAATCACTCAAGAGGACTTCAAAATTGGACGTGCCTTGATTTGAAGGGAAATGCCTTCAAATCAAATAAATTGTATTGGTCACATACACATGGTTAGCAGATGTTAAATGCGAGTGTAGCGAAAATCTTGTGCTTCCAGTTCCGACAGTGCAGTAATATCTAACAAGTAATCTGAACAATTCCCCAAAAATGCACCTAATACACACAAATCTAAAGGGGTGAATGAGAATATGTACATATAAATATATGGATGAGCGATGTGCAATAGATATGGATGGGCAGGTCGTGGATGGATTGGCACTCCCTACAGAAGCGAACAGGAACGTAGGATGATCTGGGCTGGTGACCATTTCCAGGGCTGCAGCCTTGTGCCAAGTTAATAGCTGCCTTCAATCTCTATCCACAACGTTCTCTGTGCTCCAAAGGCGGAGTGTGAAAAAAATTGCTTGGGCGCTGGGCCCAAGAGAAAATAGACCACCTATAATCATTATAAAGCCTAAAATACCAGCGTGGTTAGTCTGCCAGCAACAGACAATCACAATCAGGCTGCAGATGACACCACCACTGTCCACTGATCCCATTGGGAGTCAATGATCAGGCTATATTCTGCATCCTGCTTAAAGAGTTGTGGTTTCAATGAAATAGCATATGGAAACTTCCAGGATGGTGATGATTTACCTGTGTTCTGCAGAAGCATTGAAATGTAATGAATTTTTTCGAATAGACTGCTACTGTGACATCACAGGAGGCTGCTGAGGGGAAGACAGCTCATATAATGTCAGGAACGTTCCACGTCCACTACGTTCCACTGACGTTCCACGTTCCACTGACGTTCCACTACGTTCCACGTTCCACTGACGTTCCACGTTCCACTGACGTTCCACTGATGTTTCCACTCGACGTTCCACGTTCCACTGACGTTCCACTGATGTTCCACGTTCCACTGATGTTCCACGTTCCACTGACGTTCCACGTTCCACTTGAAGTTCCACTGACGTTCCACTGACGTTCCACTGACGTTCCACGACGTTCCACGTTCCACTGACGTTCCACTGACGTTCCACGTTCCACTGACGTTCCACTGACGTTCCACTGACGTTCCACGTTCCACGTTCCACTGACGTTCCACATTCCACTGACGTTCCCTACGTTCACGTTCCACGTTCCACTACGTTCCACTGACTTTCCACTGACGTTCCATTTCCTGACGTTCCACTGACGTTCCACTGACGTTCCACTGACGTTCCACGTTCCACGTTCCACTGACGTTCCCATTTCCACTGACGTTCCACTGACGTTCCACGTTCCACATTCCACTGACTCCACTGACGTCCCACTGACGTTCCATGTTCCACTGACGTCTCCACTGACGTTCCACGTTCCACTGACGTTCCACTGACGTTCCACTGACGTTCCACTGACAATGTTCTGCAGAAGCATTGAAATGTAATGAATTTTTTTCGAATAGACTGCTACTGTGACATCACAGGAGGCTGCTGAGGGGAAGACAGCTCATAATAATGTCAGGAACGTTCCACGTTCCACTGACGTTCCACTGACGTTCCACGATCCACTGACGTTCCACTGACGTTCCACGTTCCACTGACGTTCCACGTTCCACTGAAGTTCCACTGACGTTCCACTGACGTTCCACTGACGTTCCACGTTCCACTGAAGTTCCACTGACGTTCCACGGATGTTCCACGTTCCACTGACGTTCCACTGACGTTCCACGTTCCACTGACGTTCCACGTTCCACTGACGTTCCACGTTCCACTGACGTTCCACGTCCACTGACGTTCCTCCACGTTCCACGTTCCACTGACGTTCCACATTCCACTGACATTCCACGTTCCACGTTCCACTGACGTTCCACTGACGTTCCACTTGACGTTCCATGTTCCACTGACGTTTCCACTGACGTTCCACGTTCCACTGACGTTCCACGTTCCACTGACGTTCCACTGACGTTCCACTGACGTTCCACGTTCCACTGACGTTCCACATTCCACTGACGTTCCACGTTCCACTGACGTTCCACTGACGTTCCACTGACGTTCAACGTTCCACTGACGTTCCACGTTCCACTGACGTTCCACTGATGTTCCACGTTCCACTGATGTTCCACGTTCCCACTGACGTTCCACTGATGTTCCACGTTCCACTGATGTTCCACGTTCCACTGACGTTCCACGTTCCACTGACGTTCCACGTTCCACTGACGTTCCACGTTCCAGTGACGTTCCAACGTTCCACTGACGTTCCACTGACGTTCCACGTTCCACTGACGTTCCACTGACGTTCCACTGACGTTCACTGACGTTCCACGGACGTTCCACGTTCCACTGACGTTCCACTGACGTTCCACTGACGTTCCATGGTTCCACTGACGTTCCACGTTCCACTGATGTTCCACTGACGTTCCACGTTCCACGTTCCACTGACGTTCCACATTCCACTGACGTCCACATTCCACTGACGTTCCACTGAACGTTCCACTGACGTTCCATGTTCCACTGACGTTCCACTGACGTTCCACGTTCCACTGACATTCCACGTTCCACTGACGTTCCACTGACGTTCCACTGACGTTCCACTGACGTTCCACTGACGTTCCACGTTCCACTGACGTTCCACGTTCCACTGACGTTCCACGTTCCACTGACGTTCCACATTCCACTGACGTTCCACGTTCCACTGACGTTCCACTGACGTTCCACGTTCCACTGACGTTCCACTGACGTTCCACTGACGTTCCACTGACGTTCAACGTTCCACTGACGTTCCACTGACGTTCAACGTTCCACTGACGTTCCACGTTCCACTGACGTTCCACGTTCCACTGACGTTCCACTGATGTTCCACGTTCCACTGATGTTCCACGTTCCACTGACGTTCCACGTTCCACTGACGTTCCACTGGCGTTCCACTGACGTTCCACTGACTTTCCACGTTCCCACTGACGTTCCACTGATGTTCCACGTTCCACTGACGTTCCACTGACGTTCCACTGACGTTCCACGTATCCACTGACGTTCCACTGACGTTCCACTGACGTTCCACGTTCCACTGACGTTCCAAGTTCCACTGACGTTCCACTGACGTTCCACTGACGTTCCACGTTCCACTGACGTTCCACGTTCCACTGACGTTCCACTGACTTTTCATTCAGTTGGAGTAACTCAATTTCCAGGTAAATCACTCAAGAGGGACTTCAAAATTGGACGTGCCTTGATTTGAAGGGAAATGCCTTCAAATCAAATAAATTGTATTGGTCACATACACATGGTTAGCAGATGTTAATGCGAGTGTAGCGAAAATCTTGTGCTTCCAGTTCCGACAGTGCAGTAATATCTAACAAGTAATCTGAACAATTCCCCAAAAATGACCTAATACACACAATCTAAAAGGGGTGAATGAGAATATGTACATATAAATATATGGATGAGCGATGTGCAATAGATATGGATGGGCAGGTCGTGGATGGATTGGCACTACCCTACAGAAGCGAACAGGAACGTAGGATGATCTGGGCTGGTGACCATTTCCAGGGCTGCAGCCTTGTGCCAAGTTAATAGCTGCCTTCAATCTCTATCCACACGTTCTCTGTGCTCCAAAGGCGGAGTGTGAAAAAATTGCTTGGGCGCTGGGCCCAAGAGAAAATAGACCACCTATAATCATTATAAAGCCTAAAATACCAGCGTGGTTAGTCTGCCCAGCAACAGACAATCACAATCAGGCTGCAGATGGACACCACCACTGTCCACTGATCCCATTGGGAGTCAATGATCAGGCTATATTCTGCATCCTGCTTAAAGAGTTGTGGTTTCAATGAAATAGCATATGGAAACTTCCAGGATGGTGATGATTCACCTGTGTTCTGCAGAAGCATTGAAATGTAATGAATTTTTTTCGAATAGACTGCTACTGTGACATCACAGGAGGCTGCTGAGGGGAAGACAGCTCATAATAATGTCAGGAACGTTCCACGTTCCACTGACGTTCCACTGACGTTCCACGATCCACTGACGTTCCACTGACGTTCCACGTTCCACTGACGTTCCACGTTCCACTTGACGTTCCACTGATGTTCCACTGACGTTCCACGTTCCACTGACGTTCCACTGATGTTCCACGTTCCACTGATGTTCCACGTTCCACTGACGTTCCACGTTCCACTGAAGTTCCACTGACGTTCCACTGACGTTCCACTGACGTTCCACGGACGTTCCACGTTCCACTGACGTTCCACTGACGTTCCACGTTCCACTGACGTTCCACTGACGTTCCACTGACGTTCCACTGACGTTCCACTGACGTTCCACTGACGTTCCACGTTCCACGTTCCACTGACGTTCCACATTCCACTGACGTTCCACTGACGTTCCACGTTCCACGTTCCACTGACGTTCCACTGACGTTCCACTGACGTTCAACGTTCCACTGACGTTCCACGTTCCACTGATGTTCCACTGACGTTCCACGTTCCACTGACGTTCCACTGACGTTCCACATTCCACTGACGTTCCACTGACGTTCCACTGACGTTCCACTGACGTTCCACGTTCCACTGACGTTCCACGTTTCCACTGACGTTCCACGTTCCACTGACGTTCCACTGACGTTCCACGTTCCACTGATGTTCCACTGACGTTCCACGTTCCACTGACGTTCCACGTTCCACTGACGGTCCACTGACGTTCCACTGACGTCCACGTTCCACTGACGTTCCACTGACGTTCCACGTTCCACTGACGTTCCACTGATGTTCCACGTTCCACTGACGTTCCACTGACGTTCCACAGACTTCCACTGACGTTCCACTGACGTTCCACGTTCCACTGACGTTCCACTGACATTCCACGTTCCACGTTCCACTGACGTTCCACGTTCCACTGACGTTCCACTGACGTTCCACGGTTCCACTAACGTTCCACTGACATTGGGGAGTCAATGATCAGGCTATATTCTGCATCCTGCTTAAAGAGTTGTGGTTTCAATGAAATAGCATATGGAAACTTCCAGGATGGTGATGATTCACCTGTGTTCTGCAGAAGCATTGAAATGTAATGAATTTTTTTCGAATAGACTGCTACTGTGACATCACAGGAGGCTGCTGAGGGGAAGACAGCTCATAATAATGTCAGGAACGTTCCACGTTCCACTGACGTTCCACTGACGTTCCACTGACGTTCCACTGACGTTCCACGTTCCACTGACGTTCCACTGACGTTCCACGTTCCACTGACGTTCCACTGACGTTCCACTGACGTTCCAAGTTCCACTGACGTTCCACTGACGTTCCACTGACGTTCCACGTTCCACTGACGTTCCACGTTCCACTGACGTTCCACGTTCCACTGACGTTCCACTGACTTTTCATTCAGTTGGAGTAACTCAATTTCCAGGTAAATCACTCAAGAGGGACTTCAAAATTGGACGTGCCTTGATTTGAAGGGAAATGCCTTCAAATCAAATAAAATTGTATTGGTCACATACACATGGTTAGCAGATGTTAATGCGAGTGTAGCGAAAATCTTGTGCTTCCAGTTCCGACAGTGCAGTAATATCTAACAAGTAATCTGAACAATTCCCCAAAAATGACCTAATACACACAAATCTAAAAGGGGTGAATGAGATATGTACATATAAATATATGGATGAGCGATGTGCAATAGATATGGATGGGCAGGTCGTGGATGGATTGGCACTCCCTACAGAAGCGAACAGGAACGTAGGATGATCTGGGCTGGTGACCATTTCCAGGGCTGCAGCCTTGTGCCAAGTTAATAGCTGCCTTCAATCTCTATCCACACGTTCTCTGTGCTCCAAAGGCGGAGTGTGAAAAAATTGCTTGGGCGCTGGGCCCAAGAGAAAATAGACCACCTATAATCATTATAAAGCCTAAAATACCAGCGTGGTTAGTCTGCCCAGCAACAGACAATCACAATCAGGCTGCAGATGGACACCACCACTGTCCACTGATCCCATTGGGAGTCAATGATCAGGCTATATTCTGCATCCTGCTTAAAGAGTTGTGGTTTCAATGAAATAGCATATGGAAACTTCCAGGATGGTGATGATTTACCTGTGTTCTGCAGAAGCATTGAAATGTAATGAATTTTTTTCGAATAGACTGCTACTGTGACATCACAGGAGGCTGCTGAGGGGAAGACAGCTCATAATAATGTCAGGAACGTTCCACGTTCCACTGACATTCCACTGACGTTCCACGTTCCACTGACGTTCCACTGACGTTCCACGTTCCACTGACGTTCCACTGACGTTCCACTGACGTTCCACTGACGTTCCAAGTTCCACTGACGTTCCACTGACGTTCCACTGACGTTCCACATTCCACTGACGTTCCACGTTCCACTGACGTTCCACTGACTTTTCATTCAGTTGGAGTAACTCAATTTCCAGGTAAATCACTCAAGAGGGACTTCAAAATTGGACGTGCCTTGATTTGAAGGGAAATGCCTTCAAATCAAATAAAATTGTATTGGTCACATACACATGGTTAGCAGATGTTAATGCGAGTGTAGCGAAAATCTTGTGCTTCCAGTTCCGACAGTGCAGTAATATCTAACAAGTAATCTGAACATTCCCCAAAAATGACCTAATACACACAAATCTAAAAGGGGTGAATGAGAATATGTACATATAAATATATGGATGAGCGATGTGCAATAGATATGGATGGGCAGGTCGTGGATGGATTGGCACTCCCTACAGAAGCGAACAGGAACGTAGGATGATCTGGGCTGGTGACCATTTCCAGGGCTGCAGCCTTGTGCCAAGTTAATAGCTGCCTTCAATCTCTATCCACACGTTCTCTGTGCTCCAAAGGCGGAGTGTGAAAAAATTGCTTGGGCGCTGGGCCCAAGAGAAAATAGACCACCTATAATCATTATAAAGCCTAAAATACCAGCGTGGTTAGTCTGCCCAGCAACAGACAATCACAATCAGGCTGCAGATGGACACCACCACTGTCCACTGATCCCATTGGGAGTCAATGATCAGGCTATATTCTGCATCCTGCTTAAAGAGTTGTGGTTTCAATGAAATAGCATATGGAAACTTCCAGGATGGTGATGATTCACCTGTGTTCTGCAGAAGCATTGAAATGTAATGAATTTTTTTCGAATAGACTGCTACTGTGACATCACAGGAGGCTGCTGAGGGGAAGACAGCTCATAATAATGTCAGGAACGTTCCACGTTCCACTGACGTTCCACGATCCACTGACGTTCCACTGACGTTCCACTGACGTTCCACGTTCCACTGACGTTCCACTGATGTTCCACATTCCACTGATGTTCCACGTTCCACTGACGTTCCACGTTCCACTGACGTTCCACTGACGTTCCACTGACGTTCCACTGACGTTCCACGTTCCACTGACGTTCCACTGACGTTCAACGTTCCACTGACGTTCCACTGATGTTCCACGTTCCACTGATGTTCCACGTTCCACTGACGTTCCACTGATGTTCCACGTTCCACTGATGTTCCACGTTCCACTGACATTCCACGTTCCACTGACGTTCCACGTTCCACTGACGTTCCACGTTCCAGTGACGTTCCACGTTCCACTGATGTTACACTGACGTTCCACGTTCCACTGACGTTCCACTGACGTTCCACTGACGTTCCACGGACGTTCCACGTTCCACTGACGTTCCACTGACGTTCCACTGACGTTCCACGTTCCACTGACGTTCCACTGACGTTCCACGTTCCACTGACGTTCCACTGACGTTCCACCGACGTTCCACGTTCCACTGATGTTCCACTGACGTTCCACGTTCCACGTTCCACTGACGTTCCACATTCCACTGACGTTCCACATTCCACTGACGTTCCACTGACGTTCCACTGACGTTCCACTGACGTTCCATGTTCCACTGACGTTCCACTGACGTTCCACGTTCCACTGACATTCCACGTTCCACTGACGTTCCACTGACGTTCCACTGACGTTCCACTGACGTTCCACGTTCCACTGACGTTCCACGTTCCACTGACGTTCCACATTCCACTGACGTTCCACGTTCCACTGACGTTCCACTGACGTTCCACGTTCCACTGACGTTCCACTGACGTTCACTGACGTTCAACGTTCACTGACGTTCCACGTTCCACTGACGTTCCACTGATGTTCCACGTTCCACTGATGTTCCACGTTCCACTGATGTTCCACGTTCCACTGACGTTCCACGTTCCACTGACGTTCCACTGGCGTTCCACTGACGTTCCACTGACGTTCCACGTTCCACTGACGTTCCACTGATGTTCCACTGACGTTCCACGTTCCACTGACGTTCCACGTTCCACTGACGTTCCACGTTCCACTGACGTTCCACGTTCCACTGACGTTCCACTGACTTTTCATTCAGTTGGAGTAACTCAATTTCCAGGTAAATCACTCAAGAGGGACTTCAAAATTGGACGTGCCTTGATTTGAAGGGAAATGCCTTCAAATCAAATAAAATTGTATTGGTCACATACACATGGTTAGCAGATGTTAATGCGAGTGTAGCGAAAATCTTGTGCTTCCAGTTCCGACAGTGCAGTAATATCTAACAAGTAATCTGAACAATTCCCCAAAAATGACCTAATACACACAAATCTAAAAGGGGTGAATGAGAATATGTACATATAAATATATGGATGAGCGATGTGCAATAGATATGGATGGGCAGGTCGTGGATGGATTGGCACTCCCTACAGAAGCGAACAGGAACGTAGGATGATCTGGGCTGGTGACCATTTCCAGGGCTGCAGCCTTGTGCCAAGTTAATAGCTGCCTTCAATCTCTATCCACACGTTCTCTGTGCTCCAAAGGCGGAGTGTGAAAAAATTCTTTTTTTTTCGAATAGACTGCTACTGTGACATCACAGGAGGCTGCTGAGGGGAAGACAGCTCATAATAATGTCAGGAACGTTCCACGTTCCACTGACGTTCCACTGACGTTCCACGATCCACTGACGTTCCACTGACGTTCCACGTTCCACTGACATTCCACGTTCCACTGAAGTTCCACTGACGTTCCACTGACGTTCCACTGACGTTCCACGTTCCACTGAAGTTCCACTGACGTTCCACTGACGTTCCACTGACGTTCCACGGATGTTCCACGTTCCACTGACGTTCCACTGACGTTCCACTGATGTTCCACGTTCCACTGACGTTCCACTGATGTTCCACGTTCCACTGATGTTCCACGTTCCACTGACGTTCCACGTTCCACTGACGTTCCACGTTCCACTGACGTTCCACGTTCCAGTGACGTTCCACGTTCCACTGACGTTCCACTGACGTTCCACGTTCCACTGACGTTCCACTGACGTTCCACTGACGTTCCACGGACGTTCCACGTTCCACTGACGTTCCACTGACGTTCCACTGACGTTCCACTGACGTTCCACGTTCCACTGACGTTCCACTGACGTTCCACATTCCACTGATGTTCCACTGACGTTCCACGTTCCACGTTCCACTGACGTTCCACATTCCACTGACGTTCCACATTCCACTGACGTTCCACTGACGTTCCACTGACGTTCCATGTTCCACTGACGTTCCACTGACGTTCCACGTTCCACTGACATTCCACGTTCCACTGACGTTCCACTGACGTTCCACTGACGTTCCACGTTCCACTGACGTTCCACGTTCCACTGACGTTCCACGTTCCACTGACGTTCCACATTCCACTGACGTTCCACGTTCCACTGACGTTCCACTGACGTTCCACGTTCCACTGACGTTCCACTAACGTTCCACTGACGTTCCACTGACGTTCAACGTTCCACTGACGTTCCACGTTCCACTGACGTTCCACTGACGTTCCACTGATGTTCCACTGACGTTCCACTGATGTTCCACGTTCCACTGATGTTCCACGTTCCACTGATGTTCCACGTTCCACTGATGTTCCACGTTCCACTGACGTTCCACGTTCCACTGACGTTCCACTGGCGTTCCACTGACGTTCCACTGACGTTCCACGTTCCACTGACGTTCCACTGATGTTCCACGTTCCACTGACGTTCCACTGACGTTCCACTGACGTTCCACGTTCCACTGACGTTCCACGTTCCACTGACGTTCCACTGACTTTTCATTCAGTTGGAGTAACTCAATTTCCAGGTAAATCACTCAAGAGGGACTTCAAAATTGGACGTGCCTTGATTTGAAGGGAAATGCCTTCAAATCAAATAAAATTGTATTGGTCACATACACATGGTTAGCAGATGTTAATGCGAGTGTAGCGAAAATCTTGTGCTTCCAGTTCCGACAGTGCAGTAATATCTAACAAGTAATCTGAACAATTCCCCAAAAATGACCTAATACACACAAATCTAAAAGGGGTGAATGAGAATATGTACATATAAATATATGGATGAGCGATGTGCAATAGATATGGATGGGCAGGTCGTGGATGGATTGGCACTCCCTACAGAAGCGAACAGGAACGTAGGATGATCTGGGCTGGTGACCATTTCCAGGGCTGCAGCCTTGTGCCAAGTTAATAGCTGCCTTCAATCTCTATCCACACGTTCTCTGTGCTCCAAAGGCGGAGTGTGAAAAAATTGCTTGGGCGCTGGGCCCAAGAGAAAATAGACCACCTATAATCATTATAGAGCCTAAAATACCAGCGTGGTTAGTCTGCCCAGCAACAGACAATCACAATCAGGCTGCAGATGGACACCACCACTGTCCACTGATCCCATTGGGAGTCAATGATCAGGCTATATTCTGCATCCTGCTTAAAGAGTTGTGGTTTCAATGAAATAGCATATGGAAACTTCCAGGATGGTGATGATTCACCTGTGTTCTGCAGAAGCATTGAAATGTAATGAATTTTTTTCGAATAGACTGCTACTGTGACATCACAGGAGGCTGCTGAGGGGAAGACAGCTCATAATAATGTCAGGAACGTTCCACGTTCCATTGACGTTCCACTGACGTTCCACGATCCACTGACGTTCCACTGACGTTCCACGTTCCACTGACGTTCCACGTTCCACTGACGTTCCACTGATGTTCCACTGATGTTCCACTGACGTTCCACGTTCCACTGACGTTCCACTGATGTTCCACGTTCCACTGATGTTCCACGTTCCACTGACGTTCCACGTTCCACTGACGTTCCACTGACGTTCCACTGACGTTCCACGGACGTTCCACGTTCCACTGACGTTCCACTGACGTTCCACATTCCACTGACGTTCCACTGACGTTCCACTGACGTTCCACTGACGTTCCACTGACGTTCCACGTTCCACGTTCCACTGACGTTCCACATTCCACTGACGTTCCACTGACGTTCCACGTTCCACGTTCCACTGACGTTCCACTGACGTTCCACTGACGTTCCATGTTCCACTGACGTTCCACTGACGTTCCACTGACGTTCCACGTTCCACGTTCCACTGACGTTCCACATTCCACTGACGTTCCACTGACGTTCCACGTTCCACGTTCCACTGACGTTCCACTGACGTTCCACTGACGTTCATGTTCCACTGACGTTCCACTGACGTTCCACGTTCCACTGACGTTCCACTGACGTTCCACTGACGTTCCACTGACAATGTTCTGCAGAAGCATTGAAATGTAATGAATTTTTTTCGAATAGACTGCTACTGTGACATCACAGGAGGCTGCTGAGGGGAAGACAGCTCATAATAATGTCAGGAACGTTCCACGTTCCACTGACGTTCCACTGACGTTCCACGATCCACTGACGTTCCACTGACGTTCCACGTTCCACTGACATTCCACGTTCCACTGAAGTTCCACTGACGTTCCACTGACGTTCCACTGACGTTCCACGTTCCACTGAAGTTCCACTGACGTTCCACTGACGTTCCACTGACGTTCCACGGATGTTCCACGTTCCACTGACGTTCCACTGACGTTCCACTGACGTTCCACTGACGTTCCACGTTCCACTGACGTTCCACGTTCTACTGACGTTCCACGTTCCACTGACGTTCCACGTTCCACGTTCCACTGACGTTCCACATTCCACTGACATTCCACGTTCCACGTTCCACTGACGTTCCACTGACGTTCCACTGACGTTCCATGTTCCACTGACGTTCCACTGACGTTCCACTGACGTTCCACTGACGTTCCATGTTCCACTGACATTCCACTGACGTTCCACGTTCCACTGACGTTCCACGTTCCACTGACGTTCCACGTTCCACTGACGTTCCACTGACGTTCCACAGACGTTCCACGTTCCACTGACGTTCCACGTTCCACTGACGTTCCACTGACGTTCCACGTTCCACTGACGTTCCACGTTCCACTGACGTTCCACGTTCCACTGACGTTCCACGTTCCACTGACGTTCCACTGACGTTCCACTGACGTTCCACTGACGTTCCACTGACGTTCCACGTTCCACTGACGTTCCACTGATGTTCCACGTTCCACTGATGTTCCACGTTCCACTGACGTTCCACTGATGTTCCACGTTCCACTGATGTTCCACGTTCCACTGACGTTCCACGTTCCACTGACGTTCCACGTTCCAGTGACGTTCCACGTTCCAGTGACGTTCCACGTTCCACTGACGTTCCACTGACGTTCCACGTTCCACTGACGTTCCACTGACGTTCCACTGACGTTCCACGGACGTTCCACGGACGTTCCACGTTCCACCGACGTTCCACTGACGTTCCACTGACGTTCCACGTTCCACTGACGTTCCACTGACGTTCCACGTTCCACTGATGTTCCACTGACGTTCCACGTTCCACGTTCCACTGACGTTCCACATTCCACTGACGTTCCACATTCCACTGACGTTCCACTGACGTTCCATGTTCCACTGACGTTCCACTGACGTTCCACGTTCCACTGACATTCCACGTTCCACTGACGTTCCACTGACGTTCCACTGACGTTCCATGTTCCACTGACGTTCCACTGACGTTCCACGTTCCACTGACGTTCCACGTTCCACTGACGTTCCACTGACGTTCCACAGACGTTCCACGTTCCACTGACGTTCCACGTTCCACTGACGTTCCACTGACGTTCCACGTTCCACTGACGTTCCACGTTCCACTGACGTTCCACGTTCCACTGACGTTCCACTGACGTTCCACGTTCCACTGACGTTCCACTGATGTTCCACGTTCCACTGATGTTCCACGTTCCACTGACGTTCCACTGATGTTCCACGTTCCACTGATGTTCCACGTTCCACTGACGTTCCACGTTCCACTGACGTTCCACGTTCCACTGACGTTCCACGTTCCAGTGACGTTCCACGTTCCACTGACGTTCCACTGACGTTCCACGTTCCACTGACGTTCCACTGACGTTCCACTGACGTTCCACGGACGTTCCACGTTCCACTGACGTTCCACTGACGTTCCACTGACGTTCCACTGACGTTCCACGTTCCACTGACGTTCCACTGACGTTCCACATTCCACTGATGTTCCACTGACGTTCCACGTTCCACGTTCCACTGACGTTCCACATTCCACTGACGTTCCACATTCCACTGACGTTCCACTGACGTTCCACTGACGTTCCATGTTCCACTGACGTTCCACTGACGTTCCACGTTCCACTGACATTCCACGTTCCACTGACGTTCCACTGACGTTCCACTGACGTTCCACGTTCCACTGACGTTCCACGTTCCACTGACGTTCCACGTTCCACTGACGTTCCACATTCCACTGACGTTCCACGTTCCACTGACGTTCCACTGACGTTCCACGTTCCACTGACGTTCCACTAACGTTCCACTGACGTTCCACTGACGTTCAACGTTCCACTGACGTTCCACGTTCCACTGACGTTCCACTGACGTTCCACTGATGTTCCACTGACGTTCCACTGATGTTCCACGTTCCACTGATGTTCCACGTTCCACTGATGTTCACGTTCCACTGATGTTCACGTTCCACTGATGTTCCACGTTCCACTGACGTTCCACGTTCCACTGACGTTCCACTGGCGTTCCACTGACGTTCCACTGACGTTCCACGTTCCACTGACGTTCCACTGATGTTCCACGTTCCACTGACGTTCCACTGACGTTCCACTGACGTTCCACGTTCCACTGACGTTCCACGTTCCACTGACGTTCCACTGACTTTTCATTCAGTTGGAGTAACTCAATTTCCAGGTAAATCACTCAAGAGGGACTTCAAAATTGGACGTGCCTTGATTTGAAGGGAAATGCCTTCAAATCAAATAAAATTGTATTGGTCACATACACATGGTTAGCAGATGTTAATGCGAGTGTAGCGAAAATCTTGTGCTTCCAGTTCCGACAGTGCAGTAATATCTAACAAGTAATCTGAACAATTCCCCAAAAATGACCTAATACACACAAATCTAAAAGGGGTGAATGAGAATATGTACATATAAATATATGGATGAGCGATGTGCAATAGATATGGATGGGCAGGTCGTGGATGGATTGGCACTCCCTACAGAAGCGAACAGGAACGTAGGATGATCTGGGCTGGTGACCATTTCCAGGGCTGCAGCCTTGTGCCAAGTTAATAGCTGCCTTCAATCTCTATCCACACGTTCTCTGTGCTCCAAAGGCGGAGTGTGAAAAAATTGCTTGGGCGCTGGGCCCAAGAGAAAATAGACCACCTATAATCATTATAAAGCCTAAAATACCAGCGTGGTTAGTCTGCCCAGCAACAGACAATCACAATCAGGCTGCAGATGGACACCACCACTGTCCACTGATCCCATTGGGAGTCAATGATCAGGCTATATTCTGCATCCTGCTTAAAGAGTTGTGGTTTCAATGAAATAGCATATGGAAACTTCCAGGATGGTGATGATTCACCTGTGTTCTGCAGAAGCATTGAAATGCAATGAATTTTTTTCGAATAGACTGCTACTGTGACATCACAGGAGGCTGCTGAGGGGAAGACAGCTCATAATAATGTCAGGAACGTTCCACGTTCCACTGACGTTCCACGATCCACTGACGTTCCACTGACGTTCCACGTTCCACTGACGTTCCACTGATGTTCCACTGACGTTCCACGTTCCACTGACGTTCCACTGACGTTCCACGTTCCACTGACGTTCCACTGACGTTCCACTGACGTTCCACGTTCCACTGAAGTTCCACTGAAGTTCCACTGACGTTCCACTGACGTTCCACTGACGTTCCACGTTCCACGTTCCACTGACGTTCCACATTCCACTGACGTTCCACTGACGTTCCACGTTCCACGTTCCACTGACGTTCCACTGACGTTCCACTGACGTTCCATGTTCCACTGACGTTCCACTGACGTTCCACGTTCCACTGACGTTCCACGTTCCACTGACGTACCACTGACGTTCCACTGACAATGTTCTGCAGAAGCATTGAAATGTAATGAATTTTTTTCGAATAGACTGCTACTGTGACATCACAGGAGGCTGCTGAGGGGAAGACAGCTCATAATAATGTCAGGAACGTTCCACGTTCCACTGACGTTCCACTGACGTTCCACTGACGTTCCACGTTCCACTGACGTTCCACTGACGTTCCACTGACGTTCCACTGACGTTCCACGTTCCACTGACGTTCCACGTTCCACTGACGTTCCACTGACGTTCCACTGACGTTCCACTGACGTTCCAAGTTCCACTGACGTTCCACTGACGTTCCACTGACGTTCCACTGACGTTCCACTGACGTTCCACGTTCCACTGACGTTCCACGTTCCACTGACGTTCCACTGACGTTCCACTGACGTTCCACTGACGTTCCACGTTCCACTGACGTTCCACCGACGTTCCACTGACGTTCCACGTTCCACTGACGTTCCACTGACGTTCCACGTTCCACTGACGTTCCACTGACGTTCCACCGACGTTCCACTGACGTTCCACTGACGTTCCACGTTCCACTGACGTTCCACTGACGTTCCACGTTCCACTGACGTTCCACTGACGTTCCACTGACGTTCCACTGACGTTCCACGTTCCACTGACGTTCCACATTCCACTGACGTTCCACGTTCCACTGACGTTCCACTGACTTTTCATTCAGTTGGAGTAACTCAATTTCCAGGTAAATCACTCAAGAGGGACTTCAAAATTGGACGTGCCTTGATTTGAAGGGAAATGCCTTCAAATCAAATCAAATTGTATTGGTCACATACACATGGTTAGCAGATGTTATGCGAGTGTAGCGAAAATCTTGTGCTTCCAGTTCCGACAGTGCAGTAATATCTAACAAGTAATCTGAACAATTCCCCAAAATGACCTAATACACACAAATCTAAAAGGGGTGAATGAGAATATGTACATATAAATATATGGATGAGCGATGTGCAATAGATATGGATGGGCAGGTCGTGGATGGATTGGCACTCCCTACAGAAGCGAACAGGAACGTAGGATGATCTGGGCTGGTGACCATTTCCAGGGCTGCAGCCTTGTGCCAAGTTAATAGCTGCCTTCAATCTCTATCCACACGTTCTCTGTGCTCCAAAGGCGGAGTGTGAAAAAATTGCTTGGGCGCTGGGCCCAAGAGAAAATAGACCACCTATAATCATTATAGAGCCTAAAATAGCCGCAAAATCAGTGGAGCGATTTTGTCGGAACATGATGGAGTTAATACACGTGTCAGAATCATCAACACGTTTGTTGTGTTTACCAGCGTGGTTAGTCTGCCCAGCAACAGACAATCACAATCAGGCTGCAGATGGACACCACCACTGTCCACTGATCCCATTGGGAGTCAATGATCAGGCTATATTCTGCATCCTGCTTAAAGAGTTGTGGTTTCAATGAAATAGCATATGGAAACTTCCAGGATGGTGATGATTCACCTGTGTTCTGCAGAAGCATTGAAATGTAATGAATTTTTTTCGAATAGACTGCTACTGTGACATCACAGGAGGCTGCTGAGGGGAAGACAGCTCATAATAATGTCAGGAACGTTCCACGTTCCACTGACGTTCCACTGACGTTCCACGATCCACTGACGTTCCACTGACGTTCCACGTTCCACTGACGTTCCACGTTCCACTGACGTTCCACTGATGTTCCACTGACGTTCCACGTTCCACTGACGTTCCACTGATGTTCCACGTTCCACTGACGTTCCACGTTCCACTGAAGTTCCACTGACGTTCCACTGACGTTCCACTGACGTTCCACGGACGTTCCACGTTCCACTGACGTTCCACTGATGTTCCACGTTCCACTGACGTTCCACGTTCCACTGACGTTCCACGTTCCACTGACGTTCCACTGACGTTCCACGGACGTTCCACGTTCCACTGACGTTCCACTGACGTTCCACGTTCCACTGACGTTCCACGTTCCACGTTCCACTGACGTTCCACATTCCACAGACGTTCCACGTTCCACGTTCCACTGACGTTCCACTGACGTTCCACTGACGTTCCATGTTCCACTGACGTTCCACTGACATTCCACGTTCCACTGACGTTCCACGTTCCACTGACGTTCCACTGACGTTCAACAGACAATGTTCTGCAGAAGCATTGAAATGTAATGATTTTTTTTCGAATAGACTGCTACTGTGACATCACAGGAGGCTGCTGAGGGGAAGACAGCTCATAATAATGTCAGGAACGTTCCACGTTCCACTGACGTTCCATGATCCACTGACGTTCCACTGACGTTCCACGTTCCACTGACGTTCCACTGATGTTCCACTGACGTTCCACGTTCCACTGACGTTCCACTGATGTTCCACGTTCCACTGATGTTCCACGTTCCACTGACGTTCCACGTTCCACTGACGTTCCACGTTCCACTGACGTTCCACTGACGTTCCACGTTCCACTGACGTTCCACTGAAGTTCCACGTTCCACTGAAGTTCCACTGACGTTCCACTGACGTTCCACTGACGTTCCACGGACGTTCCACGTTCCACTGACGTTCCACTGACGTTCCACGTTCCACTGACGTTCCACTGACGTTCCACGTTCCACGTTCCACTGACGTTCCACATTCCACTGACGTTCCACTGACGTTCCACGTTCCACGTTCCACTGACGTTCCACTGACGTTCCACTGACGTTCCATGTTCCACTGACGTTCCACTGACGTTCCACGTTCCACTGACGTTCCACGTTCCACTGACGTTCCACGTTCCACTGACGTTCCACTGACGTTCCACTGACGTTCCACTGACAATGTTCTGCAGAAGCATTGAAATGTAATGAATTTTTTTCGAATAGACTGCTACTGTGACATCACAGGAGGCTGCTGAGGGGAAGACAGCTCATAATAATGTCAGGAACGTTCCACGTTCCACTGACGTTCCACTGACGTTCCACAATCCACTGACGTTCCACTGACGTTCCACGTTCCACTGACATTCCACGTTCCACTGAAGTTCCACTGACGTTCCACTGACGTTCCACTGACGTTCCACGGACGTTCCACGGATGTTACACGTTCCACTGACGTTCCACTGACGTTCCACGTTCCACTGACGTTCCACGTTCCACTGACGTTCCACGTTCCACTGACGTTCCACGTTCCACTGACGTTCCACGTTCCACTGACGTTCCACGTTCCACGTTCCACTGACGTTCCACATTCCACTGACGTTCCACTGACGTTCCATGTTCCACTGACGTTCCACTGACGTTCCACTGACGTTCCACGTTCCACTGACGTTCCACGTTCCACTGACGTTCCACTGACGTTCCACTGACGTTCCACGTTCCACTGACGTTCCACGTTCCACTGACGTTCCACATTCCACTGACGTTCCACGTTCCACTGACGTTCCACTGACGTTCCACTGACGTTCAACGTTCCACTGACGTTCCACTGATGTTCCACGTTCCACTGATGTTCCACGTTCCACTGACGTTCCACTGATGTTCCACGTTCCACTGATGTTCCACGTTCCACTGACGTTCCACGTTCCACTGACGTTCCACGTTCCACTGACGTTCCACGTTCCAGTGACGTTCCACGTTCCACTGACGTTACACTGACGTTCCACGTTCCACTGACGTTCCACTGACGTTCCACTGACGTTCCACGGACGTTCCACGTTCCACTGACGTTCCACTGACGTTCCACGTTCCACTGACGTTCCACTGACGTTCCACTGACGTTCCACGTTCCACTGATGTTCCACTGACGTTCCACGTTCCACGTTCCACTGACGTTCCACATTCCACTGACGTTCCACATTCCACTGACGTTCCACTGACGTTCCATGTTCCACTGACGTTCCACTGACGTTCCACGTTCCACTGACATTCCACGTTCCACTGACGTTCCACTGACGTTCCACTGACGTTCCACTGACGTTCCACGTTCCACTGACGTTCCACGTTCCACTGACGTTCCACATTCCACTGACGTTCCACGTTCACTGACGTTCCACTGACGTTCCACGTTTCCACTGACGTTCCACTGACGTTCCACTGACGTTCCACTGACGTTCAACGTTCCACTGACGTTCCACGTTCCACTGACGTTCCACTGATGTTCCACGTTCCACTGATGTTCCACGTTCCACTGATGTTCCACGTTCCACTGACGTTCCACGTTCCACTGACGTTCCACTGGCGTTCCACTGACGTTCCACTGACGTTCCACGTTCCACTGACGTTCCACTGATGTTCCACGTTCCACTGACGTTCCACTGACGTTCCACTGACGTTCCACGTTCCACTGACGTTCCACATTCCACTGACGTTCCACTGACGTTCCACGTTCCACTGACGTTCCACGTGCCACTGACGTTCCACTGACTTTTCATTCAGTTGGAGTAACTCAATTTCCAGGTAAATCACTCAAGAGGGACTTCAAAATTGGACGTGCCTTGATTTGAAGGGAAATGCCTTCAAATCAAATAAAATTGTATTGGTCACATACACATGGTTAGCAGATGTTAATGCGAGTGTAGCGAAAATCTTGTGCTTCCAGTTCCGACAGTGCAGTAATATCTAACAAGTAATCTGAACAATTCCCCAAAAATGACCTAATACACACAAATCTAAAAGGGGTGAATGAGAATATGTACATATAAATATATGGATGAGCGATGTGCAATAGATATGGATGGGCAGGTCGTGGATGGATTGGCACTCCCTACAGAAGCGAACAGGAACGTAGGATGATCTGGGCTGGTGACCATTTCCAGGGCTGCAGCCTTGTGCCAAGTTAATAGCTGCCTTCAATCTCTATCCACACGTTCTCTGTGCTCCAAAGGCGGAGTGTGAAAAAATTGCTTGGGCGCTGGGCCCAAGAGAAAATAGACCACCTATAATCATTATAGAGCCTAAAATAGCCGCAAAATGGAAAGAGCGACAGCATGTCGGAACATGATGGAGTTAATACACGTGTCAGAATCATCAACACGTTTGTTGTGTTTACCAGCGTGGTTAGTCTGCCCAGCAACAGACAATCACAATCAGGCTGCAGATGGACACCACCACTGTCCACTGATCCCATTGGGAGTCAATGATCAGGCTATATTCTGCATCCTGCTTAAAGAGTTGTGGTTTCAATGAAATAGCATATGGAAACTTCCAGGATGGTGATGATTCACCTGTGTTCTGCAGAAGCATTGAAAT
This sequence comes from Oncorhynchus kisutch, assembly GCF_002021735.2. Taxonomy (NCBI): domain Eukaryota; kingdom Metazoa; phylum Chordata; class Actinopteri; order Salmoniformes; family Salmonidae; genus Oncorhynchus; species Oncorhynchus kisutch. The sequence goes on from NC_034198.2 coordinate 11,033,776, forward strand.
GTAATGAATTTTTTTCGAATAGACTGCTACTGTGACATCACAGGAGGCTGCTGAGGGGAAGACAGCTCATAATAATGTCAGGAACGTTCCACGTTCCACTGACGTTCCACTGACGTTCCACGATCCACTGATGTTCCACTGACGTTCCACGTTCCACTGACGTTCCACGTTCCACTGACGTTCCACTGATGTTCCACTGACGTTCCACGTTCCACTGACGTTCCACTGATGTTCCACGTTCCACTGATGTTCCACGTTCCACTGACGTTCCACGTTCCACTGAAGTTCCACTGACGTTCCACTGACGTTCCACTGACGTTCCACGGACGTTCCACGTTCCACTGACGTTCCACTGACGTTCCACGTTCCACTGACGTTCCACTGACGTTCCACGTTCCACGTTCCACTGACGTTCCACATTCCACTGACGTTCCACTGACGTTCCACGTTCCACGTTCCACTGACGTTCCACTGACGTTCCACTGACGTTCCATGTTCCACTGACGTTCCACTGATGTTCCACGTTCCACTGACGTTCCACGTTCCACTGACGTTCCACTGACGTTCCACTGACGTTCAACAGACAATGTTCTGCAGAAGCATTGAAATGTAATGATTTTTTTTCGAATAGACTGCTACTGTGACATCACAGGAGGCTGCTGAGGGGAAGACAGCTCATAATAATGTCAGGAACGTTCCACGTTCCACTGACGTTCCACGATCCACTGACGTTCCACTGACGTTCCACTGACGTTCCACGTTCCACTGACGTTCCACTGACGTTCCACTGACGTTCCAAGTTCCACTGACGTTCCACTGACGTTCCACTGACGTTCCACTGACGTTCCACGTTCCACTGACGTTCCACGTTCCACTGACGTTCCACGTTCCACTGACGTTCCACTGACGTTCCACTGACGTTCCACTGACGTTCCACTGACGTTCCACGTTCCACTGACGTTCCACCGACGTTCCACTGACGTTCCACGTTCCACTGACGTTCCACTGACGTTCCACGTTCCACTGACGTTCCACTGACGTTCCACCGACGTTCCACTGACGTTCCACTGACGTTCCACGTTCCACTGACGTTCCACTGACGTTCCACTGACGTTCCACGTTCCACTGACGTTCCACTGACGTTCCACTGACGTTCCACTGACGTTCCACTGACGTTCCACGTTCCACTGACGTTCCACATTCCACTGACGTTCCACGTTCCACTGACGTTCCACTGACTTTTCATTCAGTTGGAGTAACTCAATTTCCAGGTAAATCACTCAAGAGGGACTTCAAAATTGGACGTGCCTTGATTTGAAGGGAAATGCCTTCAAATCAAATAAAATTGTATTGGTCACATACACATGGTTAGCAGATGTTAATGCGAGTGTAGCGAAAATCTTGTGCTTCCAGTTCCGACAGTGCAGTAATATCTAACAAGTAATCTGAACAATTCCCCAAAAATGACCTAATACACACAAATCTAAAAGGGGTGAATGAGAATATGTACATATAAATATATGGATGAGCGATGTGCAATAGATATGGATGGGCAGGTCGTGGATGGATTGGCACTCCCTACAGAAGCGAACAGGAACGTAGGATGATCTGGGCTGGTGACCATTTCCAGGGCTGCAGCCTTGTGCCAAGTTAATAGCTGCCTTCAATCTCTATCCACACGTTCTCTGTGCTCCAAAGGCGGAGTGTGAAAAAATTGCTTGGGCGCTGGGCCCAAGAGAAAATAGACCACCTATAATCATTATAGAGCCTAAAATAGCCGCAAAATCAGTGGAGCGATTTTGTCGGAACATGATGGAGTTAATACACGTGTCAGAATCATCAACACGTTTGTTGTGTTTACCAGCGTGGTTAGTCTGCCCAGCAACAGACAATCACAATCAGGCTGCAGATGGACACCACCACTGTCCACTGATCCCATTGGGAGTCAATGATCAGGCTATATTCTGCATCCTGCTTAAAGAGTTGTGGTTTCAATGAAATAGCATATGGAAACTTCCAGGATGGTGATGATTCACCTGTGTTCTGCAGAAGCATTGAAATGTAATGAATTTTTTTCGAATAGACTGCTACTGTGACATCACAGGAGGCTGCTGAGGGGAAGACAGCTCATAATAATGTCAGGAACGTTCCACGTTCCACTGACGTTCCACTGACGTTCCACGATCCACTGACGTTCCACTGACGTTCCACGTTCCACTGACGTTCCACGTTCCACTGACGTTCCACTGATGTTCCACTGACGTTCCACGTTCCACTGACGTTCCACTGATGTTCCACGTTCCACTGACGTTCCACGTTCCACTGAAGTTCCACTGACGTTCCACTGACGTTCCACTGACGTTCCACGGACGTTCCACGTTCCACTGACGTTCCACTGATGTTCCACGTTCCACTGACGTTCCACGTTCCACTGACGTTCCACGTTCCACTGACGTTCCACTGACGTTCCACGGACGTTCCACGTTCCACTGACGTTCCACTGACGTTCCACGTTCCACTGACGTTCCACGTTCCACGTTCCACTGACGTTCCACATTCCACAGACGTTCCACGTTCCACGTTCCACTGACGTTCCACTGACGTTCCACTGACGTTCCATGTTCCACTGACGTTCCACTGACATTCCACGTTCCACTGACGTTCCACGTTCCACTGACGTTCCACTGACGTTCAACAGACAATGTTCTGCAGAAGCATTGAAATGTAATGATTTTTTTTTCGAATAGACTGCTACTGTGACATCACAGGAGGCTGCTGAGGGGAAGACAGCTCATAATAATGTCAGGAACGTTCCACGTTCCACTGACGTTCCATGATCCACTGACGTTCCACTGACGTTCCACGTTCCACTGACGTTCCACTGATGTTCCACTGACGTTCCACGTTCCACTGACGTTCCACTGATGTTCCACGTTCCACTGATGTTCCACGTTCCACTGACGTTCCACGTTCCACTGACGTTCCACGTTCCACTGACGTTCCACTGACGTTCCACGTTCCACTGACGTTCCACTGAAGTTCCACGTTCCACTGAAGTTCCACTGACGTTCCACTGACGTTCCACTGACGTTCCACGGACGTTCCACGTTCCACTGACGTTCCACTGACGTTCCACGTTCCACTGACGTTCCACTGACGTTCCACGTTCCACGTTCCACTGACGTTCCACATTCCACTGACGTTCCACTGACGTTCCACGTTCCACGTTCCACTGACGTTCCACTGACGTTCCACTGACGTTCCATGTTCCACTGACGTTCCACTGACGTTCCACGTTCCACTGACGTTCCACGTTCCACTGACGTTCCACGTTCCACTGACGTTCCACTGACGTTCCACTGACGTTCCACTGACAATGTTCTGCAGAAGCATTGAAATGTAATGAATTTTTTTCGAATAGACTGCTACTGTGACATCACAGGAGGCTGCTGAGGGGAAGACAGCTCATAATAATGTCAGGAACGTTCCACGTTCCACTGACGTTCCACTGACGTTCCACAATCCACTGACGTTCCACTGACGTTCCACGTTCCACTGACATTCCACGTTCCACTGAAGTTCCACTGACGTTCCACTGACGTTCCACTGACGTTCCACGGACGTTCCACGGATGTTACACGTTCCACTGACGTTCCACTGACGTTCCACGTTCCACTGACGTTCCACGTTCCACTGACGTTCCACGTTCCACTGACGTTCCACGTTCCACTGACGTTCCACGTTCCACTGACGTTCCACGTTCCACGTTCCACTGACGTTCCACATTCCACTGACGTTCCACTGACGTTCCATGTTCCACTGACGTTCCACTGACGTTCCACTGACGTTCCACGTTCCACTGACGTTCCACGTTCCACTGACGTTCCACTGACGTTCCACTGACGTTCCACGTTCCACTGACGTTCCACGTTCCACTGACGTTCCACATTCCACTGACGTTCCACGTTCCACTGACGTTCCACTGACGTTCCACTGACGTTCAACGTTCCACTGACGTTCCACTGATGTTCCACGTTCCACTGATGTTCCACGTTCCACTGACGTTCCACTGATGTTCCACGTTCCACTGATGTTCCACGTTCCACTGACGTTCCACGTTCCACTGACGTTCCACGTTCCACTGACGTTCCACGTTCCAGTGACGTTCCACGTTCCACTGACGTTACACTGACGTTCCACGTTCCACTGACGTTCCACTGACGTTCCACTGACGTTCCACGGACGTTCCACGTTCCACTGACGTTCCACTGACGTTCCACGTTCCACTGACGTTCCACTGACGTTCCACTGACGTTCCACGTTCCACTGATGTTCCACTGACGTTCCACGTTCCACGTTCCACTGACGTTCCACATTCCACTGACGTTCCACATTCCACTGACGTTCCACTGACGTTCCATGTTCCACTGACGTTCCACTGACGTTCCACGTTCCACTGACATTCCACGTTCCACTGACGTTCCACTGACGTTCCACTGACGTTCCACTGACGTTCCACGTTCCACTGACGTTCCACGTTCCACTGACGTTCCACATTCCACTGACGTTCCACGTTCCACTGACGTTCCACTGACGTTCCACGTTCCACTGACGTTCCACTGACGTTCCACTGACGTTCCACTGACGTTCAACGTTCCACTGACGTTCCACGTTCCACTGACGTTCCACTGATGTTCCACGTTCCACTGATGTTCCACGTTCCACTGATGTTCCACGTTCCACTGACGTTCCACGTTCCACTGACGTTCCACTGGCGTTCCACTGACGTTCCACTGACGTTCCACGTTCCACTGACGTTCCACTGATGTTCCACGTTCCACTGACGTTCCACTGACGTTCCACTGACGTTCCACGTTCCACTGACGTTCCACATTCCACTGACGTTCCACTGACGTTCCACGTTCCACTGACGTTCCACGTGCCACTGACGTTCCACTGACTTTTCATTCAGTTGGAGTAACTCAATTTCCAGGTAAATCACTCAAGAGGGACTTCAAAATTGGACGTGCCTTGATTTGAAGGGAAATGCCTTCAAATCAAATAAAATTGTATTGGTCACATACACATGGTTAGCAGATGTTAATGCGAGTGTAGCGAAAATCTTGTGCTTCCAGTTCCGACAGTGCAGTAATATCTAACAAGTAATCTGAACAATTCCCCAAAAATGACCTAATACACACAAATCTAAAAGGGGTGAATGAGAATATGTACATATAAATATATGGATGAGCGATGTGCAATAGATATGGATGGGCAGGTCGTGGATGGATTGGCACTCCCTACAGAAGCGAACAGGAACGTAGGATGATCTGGGCTGGTGACCATTTCCAGGGCTGCAGCCTTGTGCCAAGTTAATAGCTGCCTTCAATCTCTATCCACACGTTCTCTGTGCTCCAAAGGCGGAGTGTGAAAAAATTGCTTGGGCGCTGGGCCCAAGAGAAAATAGACCACCTATAATCATTATAGAGCCTAAAATAGCCGCAAAATGGAAAGAGCGACAGCATGTCGGAACATGATGGAGTTAATACACGTGTCAGAATCATCAACACGTTTGTTGTGTTTACCAGCGTGGTTAGTCTGCCCAGCAACAGACAATCACAATCAGGCTGCAGATGGACACCACCACTGTCCACTGATCCCATTGGGAGTCAATGATCAGGCTATATTCTGCATCCTGCTTAAAGAGTTGTGGTTTCAATGAAATAGCATATGGAAACTTCCAGGATGGTGATGATTCACCTGTGTTCTGCAGAAGCATTGAAATGTAATGAATTTTTTTCGAATAGACTGCTACTGTGACATCACAGGAGGCTGCTGAGGGGAAGACAGCTCATAATAATGTCAGGAACGTTCCACGTTCCACTGACGTTCCACTGACGTTCCACGATCCACTGATGTTCCACTGACGTTCCACGTTCCACTGACGTTCCACGTTCCACTGACGTTCCACTGATGTTCCACTGACGTTCCACGTTCCACTGACGTTCCACTGATGTTCCACGTTCCACTGATGTTCCACGTTCCACTGACGTTCCACGTTCCACTGAAGTTCCACTGACGTTCCACTGACGTTCCACTGACGTTCCACGGACGTTCCACGTTCCACTGACGTTCCACTGACGTTCCACGTTCCACTGACGTTCCACTGACGTTCCACGTTCCACGTTCCACTGACGTTCCACATTCCACTGACGTTCCACTGACGTTCCACGTTCCACGTTCCACTGACGTTCCACTGACGTTCCACTGACGTTCCATGTTCCACTGACGTTCCACTGATGTTCCACGTTCCACTGACGTTCCACGTTCCACTGACGTTCCACTGACGTTCCACTGACGTTCAACAGACAATGTTCTGCAGAAGCATTGAAATGTAATGATTTTTTTTCGAATAGACTGCTACTGTGACATCACAGGAGGCTGCTGAGGGGAAGACAGCTCATAATAATGTCAGGAACGTTCCACGTTCCACTGACGTTCCACGATCCACTGACGTTCCACTGACGTTCCACTGACGTTCCACGTTCCACTGACGTTCCACTGACGTTCCACTGACGTTCCAAGTTCCACTGACGTTCCACTGACGTTCCACTGACGTTCCACTGACGTTCCACGTTCCACTGACGTTCCACGTTCCACTGACGTTCCACGTTCCACTGACGTTCCACTGACGTTCCACTGACGTTCCACTGACGTTCCACTGACGTTCCACGTTCCACTGACGTTCCACCGACGTTCCACTGACGTTCCACGTTCCACTGACGTTCCACTGACGTTCCACGTTCCACTGACGTTCCACTGACGTTCCACCGACGTTCCACTGACGTTCCACTGACGTTCCACGTTCCACTGACGTTCCACTGACGTTCCACTGACGTTCCACGTTCCACTGACGTTCCACTGACGTTCCACTGACGTTCCACTGACGTTCCACTGACGTTCCACGTTCCACTGACGTTCCACATTCCACTGACGTTCCACGTTCCACTGACGTTCCACTGACTTTTCATTCAGTTGGAGTAACTCAATTTCCAGGTAAATCACTCAAGAGGGACTTCAAAATTGGACGTGCCTTGATTTGAAGGGAAATGCCTTCAAATCAAATAAAATTGTATTGGTCACATACACATGGTTAGCAGATGTTAATGCGAGTGTAGCGAAAATCTTGTGCTTCCAGTTCCGACAGTGCAGTAATATCTAACAAGTAATCTGAACAATTCCCCAAAAATGACCTAATACACACAAATCTAAAAGGGGTGAATGAGAATATGTACATATAAATATATGGATGAGCGATGTGCAATAGATATGGATGGGCAGGTCGTGGATGGATTGGCACTCCCTACAGAAGCGAACAGGAACGTAGGATGATCTGGGCTGGTGACCATTTCCAGGGCTGCAGCCTTGTGCCAAGTTAATAGCTGCCTTCAATCTCTATCCACACGTTCTCTGTGCTCCAAAGGCGGAGTGTGAAAAAATTGCTTGGGCGCTGGGCCCAAGAGAAAATAGACCACCTATAATCATTATAGAGCCTAAAATAGCCGCAAAATCAGTGGAGCGATTTTGTCGGAACATGATGAGTTAATACACGTGTCAGAATCATCAACACGTTTGTTGTGTTACCAGCGTGGTTAGTCTGCCCAGCAACAGACAATCACAATCAGGCTGCAGATGGACACCACCACTGTCCACTGATCCCATTGGGAGTCAATGATCAGGCTATATTCTGCATCCTGCTTAAAGAGTTGTGGTTTCAATGAAATAGCATATGGAAACTTCCAGGATGGTGATGATTCACCTGTGTTCTGCAGAAGCATTGAAATGTAATGAATTTTTTTCGAATAGACTGCTACTGTGACATCACAGGAGGCTGCTGAGGGGAAGACAGCTCATAATAATGTCAGGAACGTTCCACGTTCCACTGACGTTCCACTGACGTTCCACGATCCACTGACGTTCCACTGACGTTCCACGTTCCACTGACGTTCCCACGTTCCACTGACGTTCCACTGATGTTCCACTGACGTTCCACGTTCCACTGACGTTCCACTGATGTTCCACGTTCCACTGACGTTCCACGTTCCACTGAAGTTCCACTGACGTTCCACTGACGTTCCACTGACGTTCCACGGACGTTCCACGTTCCACTGACGTTCCACTGATGTTCCACGTTCCACTGACGTTCCACGTTCCACTGACGTTCCACGTTCCACTGACGTTCCACTGATGTTCCACGTTCCACTGACGTTCCACGTTCCACTGCCGTTCCACGTTCCACTGACGTTCCACTGACGTTCCACGTTCCACTGACGTTCCACTGACGTTCCACGTTCCACTGACGTTCCACATTCCACTGACGTTCCACGTTCCACGTTCCACTGACGTTCCACTGACGTTCCACTGACGTTCCATGTTCCACTGACGTTCCACTGACGTTCCACGTTCCACTGACGTTCCACGTTCCACTGACGTTCCACGTTCCACTGACGTTCCACTGACGTTCCACTGACGTTCAACAGACAATGTTCTGCAGAAGCATTGAAATGTAATGATTTTTTTTCGAATAGACTGCTACTGTGACATCACAGGAGGCTGCTGAGGGGAAGACAGCTCATAATAATGTCAGGAACGTTCCACGTTCCACTGACGTTCCATGATCCACTGACGTTCCACTGACGTTCCACGTTCCACTGACGTTCCACTGATGTTCCACTGACGTTCCACGTTCCACTGACGTTCCACTGATGTTCCACGTTCCACTGATGTTCCACGTTCCACTGACGTTCCACGTTCCACTGACGTTCCACGTTCACTGGACGTTCCACTGACGTTGTTCCACTGACGTTCCACGTTCCACTGAAGTTCCACTGACGTTCCACTGACGTTCCACTGACGTTCCACTGACGTTCCACGGACGTTCCACGTTCCACTGACGTTCCACTGACGTTCCACGTTCCACTGACGTTCCACTGACGTTCCACGTTCCACGTTCCACTGACGTTCCACATTCCACTGACGTTCCACTGACGTTCCACGTTCCACGTTCCACTGACGTTCCACTGACGTTCCACTGACGTTCCATGTTCCACTGACGTTCCACTGACGTTCCACGTTCCACTGACGTTCCACGTTCCACTGACGTTCCACGTTCCACTGACGTTCCACTGACGTTCCACTGACGTTCCACTGACAATGTTCTGCAGAAGCATTGAAATGTAATGAATTTTTTTCGAATAGACTGCTACTGTGACATCACAGGAGGCTGCTGAGGGGAAGACGTTCCACTGACGTTCCACAATCCACTGACGTTCCACTGACGTTCCACGTTCCACTGACATTCCACGTTCCACTGAAGTTCCACTGACGTTCCACTGACGTTCCACTGACGTTCCACGGACGTTCCACGGATGTTACACGTTCCACTGACGTTCCACTGACGTTCCACTGACGGTTCCACGTTCCACTGACGTTCCACGTTCCACTGACGTTCCACGTTCCACTGACGTTCCACGTTCCACGTTCCACTGACGTTCCACATTCCACTGACGTTCCACTGACGTTCCATGTTCCACTGACGTTCCACTGACGTTCCACGTTCCACTGACGTTCCACGTTCCACTGACGTTCCACTGACGTTCCACTGACGTTCCACGTTCCACTGACGTTCCACGTTCCACTGACGTTCCACGTTCCACTGACGTTCCACATTCCACTGACGTTCCACGTTCCACTGACGTTCCACTGACGTTCCACGTTCCACTGACGTTCCACGTTCCACGTTCCACTGACGTTCCACATTCCACTGACGTTCCACTGACGTTCCATGTTCCACTGACGTTCCACTGACGTTCCACGTTCCACTGACGTTCCACGTTCCACTGACGTTCCACTGACGTTCCACTGACGTTCCACGTTCCACTGACGTTCCACGTTCCACTGACGTTCCACGTTCCACTGACGTTCCACATTCCACTGACGTTCCACGTTCCACTGACGTTCCACTGACGTTCCACTGACGTTCAACGTTCCACTGACGTTCCACTGATGTTCCACGTTCCACTGATGTTCCACGTTCCACTGACGTTCCACTGATGTTCCACGTTCCACTGATGTTCCACGTTCCACTGACGTTCCACGTTCCACGTTCCACTGACGTTCCACTGACGTTCCACTGACGTTCCACGTTCCACTGACGTTCCACGTTCCACTGATGTTCCACTGACGTTCCACGTTCCACTGACGTTCCACATTCCACTGACGTTCCACATTCCACTGACGTTCCACTGACGTTCCATGTTCCACTGACGTTCCACTGACGTTCCACGTTCCACTGACATTCCACGTTCCACTGACGTTCCACTGACGTTCCACTGACGTTCCACTGACGTTCCACGTTCCACTGACGTTCCACGTTCCACTGACGTTCCACATTCCACTGACGTTCCACGTTCCACTGACGTTCCACTGACGTTCCACGTTCCACTGACGTTCCACTGACGTTCCACTGACGTTCCACTGACGTTCAACGTTCCACTGACGTTCCACGTTCCACTGACGTTCCACTGATGTTCCACGTTCCACTGATGTTCCACGTTCCACTGATGTTCCACGTTCCACTGACGTTCCACGTTCCACTGACGTTCCACTGGCGTTCCACTGACGTTCCACTGGCGTTCCACTGACGTTCCACTGACGTTCCACGTTCCACTGACGTTCCACTGATGTTCCACGTTCCACTGACGTTCCACTGACGTTCCACTGACGTTCCACTGACGTTCCACTGACGTTCCACGTTCCACTGACGTTCCACTGACTTTTCATTCAGTTGGAGTAACTCAATTTCCAGGTAAATCACTCAAGAGGGACTTCAAAATTGGACGTGCCTTGATTTGAAGGGAAATGCCTTCAAATCAAATAAAATTGTATTGGTCACATACACATGGTTAGCAGATGTTAATGCGAGTGTAGCGAAAATCTTGTGCTTCCAGTTCCGACAGTGCAGTAATATCTAACAAGTAATCTGAACAATTCCCCAAAAATGACCTAATACACACAAATCTAAAAGGGGTGAATGAGAATATGTACATATAAATATATGGATGAGCGATGTGCAATAGATATGGATGGGCAGGTCGTGGATGGATTGGCACTCCCTACAGAAGCGAACAGGAACGTAGGATGATCTGGGCTGGTGACCATTTCCAGGGCTGCAGCCCTCTATCCACACGTTCTCTGTGCTCCAAAGGCGGAGTGTGAAAAAATTGCTTGGGCGCTGGGCCCAAGAGAAAATAGACCACCTATAATCATTATAGAGCCTAAAATAGCCGCAAAATGGAAAGAGCGACAGCATGTCGGAACATGATGGAGTTAATACACGTGTCAGAATCATCAACACGTTTGTTGTGTTTACCAGCGTGGTTAGTCTGCCCAGCAACAGACAATCACAATCAGGCTGCAGATGGACACCACCACTGTCCACTGATCCCATTGGGAGTCAATGATCAGGCTATATTCTGCATCCTGCTTAAAGAGTTGTGGTTTCAATGAAATAGCATATGGAAACTTCCAGGATGGTGATGATTCACCTGTGTTCTGCAGAAGCATTGAAATGTAATGAATTTTTTTCGAATAGACTGCTACTGTGACATCACAGGAGGCTGCTGAGGGGAAGACAGCTCATAATAATGTCAGGAACGTTCCACGTTCCACTGACGTTCCACTGACGTTCCACGATCCACTGACGTTCCACTGACGTTCCACGTTCCACTGACGTTCCACGTTCCACTGACGTTCCACTGATGTTCCACTGACGTTCCACGTTCCACTGACGTTCCACTGATGTTCCACGTTCCACTGATGTTCCACGTTCCACTGACGTTCCACGTTCCACTGAAGTTCCACTGACGTTCCACTGACGTTCCACTGACGTTCCACGGACGTTCCACGTTCCACTGACGTTCCACTGACGTTCCACGTTCCACTGACGTTCCACTGACGTTCCACGTTCCACGTTCCACTGACGTTCCACATTCCACTGACGTTCCACTGACGTTCAACGTTCCACGTTCCACTGACGTTCCACTGACGTTCCACTGACGTTCCATGTTCCACTGACGTTCCACTGACGTTCCACGTTCCACTGACGTTCCACGTTCCACTGACGTTCCACTGACGTTCCACTGACGTTCCACTGACGTTCAACAGACAATGTTCTGCAGAAGCATTGAAATGTAATGATTTTTTTTCGAATAGACTGCTACTGTGACATCACAGGAGGCTGCTGAGGGGAAGACAGCTCATAATAATGTCAGGAACGTTCCACGTTCCACTGACGTTCCACGATCCACTGACGTTCCACTGACGTTCCACTGACGTTCCACTGATGTTCCACTGACGTTCCACGTTCCACTGACGTTCCACTGATGTTCCACGTTCCACTGATGTTCCACGTTCCACTGACGTTCCACGTTCCACTGACGTTCCACTGACGTTCCACGTTCCACTGACGTTCCACTGACGTTCCACTGACGTTCCACGTTCCACTGACGTTCCACTGACGTTCCACGTTCCACTGACGTTCCACTGACGTTCCACTGACGTTCCACGTTCCACTGACGTTCCACGTTCCACTGAAGTTCCACTGACGTTCCACTGACGTTCCACGGACGTTCCACGGACGTTCCACGTTCCACTGACGTTCCACTGACGTTCCACTGACGTTCCACGTTCCACTGACGTTCTACGTTCCACTGACGTTCCACGTTCCACTGACGTTCCACATTCCACTGACGTTCCACTGACGTTCCACATTCCACTGATGTTCCACTGACGTTCCACGTTCCACTGACGTTCCACTGACGTTCCACGTTCCACTGACGTTCCACATTCCACTGACGTTCCACATTCCACTAACGTTCCACTAACGTTCCACTGACGTTCCACTGACGTTCCACTGACGTTCCATGTTCCACTGACGTTCCACTGACGTTCCACGTTCCACTGACATTCCACGTTCCACTGACGTTCCACTGACGTTCCACTGACGTTCCACGTTCCACTGACGTTCCACTGACGTTCCACTGACGTTCCACTGACGTTCCACGTTCCACTGACGTTCCACGTTCCACTGACGTTCCACATTCCACTGACGTTCCACGTTCCACTGACGTTCCACTGACGTTCCACGTTCCACTGACGTTCCACTGACGTTCCACTGACGTTCCACTGACGTTCAACGTTCCACTGACGTTCCACGTTCCACTGACGTTCCACTGATGTTCCACGTTCCACTGATGTTCCACGTTGCACTGACGTTCCACATTCCACTGACGTTCCACTGGCGTTCCACTGACGTTCCACTGACGTTCCACTGACGTTCCACGTTCCACTGACGTTCCACGTTCCACTGACGTTCCACTGACGTTCCACTGACGTTCCACTGATGTTCCACGTTCCACTGATGTTCCACGTTCCACTGACGTTCCACGTTCCACTGACGTTCCACGTTCCACTGACGTTCCACGTTCCAGTGACGTTCCACGTTCCACTGACGTTACACTGACGTTCCACGTTCCACTGACGTTCCACTGAGGTTCCACTGACGTTCCACGGACGTTCCACGTTCCACTGACGTTCCACTGACGTTCCACTGACGTTCCACGTTCCACTGACGTTCCACGTTCCACTGACGTTCCACTGACGTTCCACTGACGTTCCACGTTCCACTGATGTTCCACTGACGTTCCACGTTCCACGTTCCACTGACGTTCCACATTCCACTGACGTTCCACATTCCACTGACGTTCCACTGACGTTCCACTGACGTTCCATGTTCCACTGACGTTCCACTGACGTTCCACGTTCCACTGACATTCAACGTTCCACTGACATTCCACGTTCCACTGACGTTCCACTGACGTTCCACTGACGTTCCACGTTCCACTGACGTTCCACGTTCCACTGACGTTCCACGTTCCACTGACGTTCCACATTCCACTGACGTTCCACGTTCCACTGACGTTCCACTGACGTTCCACGTTCCACTGACGTTCCACTGACGTTCCACTGATGTTCCACGTTCCACTGACGTTCCACTGACGTTCCACTGACGTTCCACGTTCCACTGACGTTCCACGTTCCACTGACGTTCCACGTTCCACTGACGTTCCACTGACTTTTCATTCAGTTGGAGTAACTCAATTTCCAGGTAAATCACTCAAGAGGGACTTCAAAATTGGACGTGCCTTGATTTGAAGGGAAATGCCTTCAAATCAAATAAAATTGTATTGGTCACATACACATGGTTAGCAGATGTTAATGCGAGTGTAGCGAAAATCTTGTGCTTCCAGTTCCGACAGTGCAGTAATATCTAACAAGTAATCTGAACAATTCCCCAAAAATGACCTAATACACACAAATCTAAAAGGGGTGAATGAGAATATGTACATATAAATATATGGATGAGCGATGTGCAATAGATATGGATGGGCAGGTCGTGGATGGATTGGCACTCCCTACAGAAGCGAACAGGAACGTAGGATGATCTGGGCTGGTGACCATTTCCAGGGCTGCAGCCCTCTATCCACACGTTCTCTGTGCTCCAAAGGCGGAGTGTGAAAAAATTGCTTGGGCGCTGGGCCCAAGAGAAAATAGACCACCTATAATCATTATAGAGCCTAAAATAGCCGCAAAATGGAAAGAGCGACAGCATGTCGGAACATGATGGAGTTAATACACGTGTCAGAATCATCAACACGTTTGTTGTGTTTACCAGCGTGGTTAGTCTGCCCAGCAACAGACAATCACAATCAGGCTGCAGATGGACACCACCACTGTCCACTGATCCCATTGGGAGTCAATGATCAGGCTATATTCTGCATCCTGCTTAAAGAGTTGTGGTTTCAATGAAATAGCATATGGAAACTTCCAGGATGGTGATGATTCACCTGTGTTCTGCAGAAGCATTGAAATGTAATGAATTTTTTTCGAATAGACTGCTACTGTGACATCACAGGAGGCTGCTGAGGGGAAGACAGCTCATAATAATGTCAGGAACGTTCCACGTTCCACTGACGTTCCACTGACGTTCCACGATCCACTGACGTTCCACTGACGTTCCACGTTCCACTGACGTTCCACGTTCCACTGACGTTCCACTGATGTTCCACTGACGTTCCACGTTCCACTGACGTTCCACTGATGTTCCACGTTCCACTGATGTTCCACGTTCCACTGACGTTCCACGTTCCACTGAAGTTCCACTGACGTTCCACTGACGTTCCACTGACGTTCCACGGACGTTCCACGTTCCACTGACGTTCCACTGACGTTCCACGTTCCACTGACGTTCCACTGACGTTCCACGTTCCACGTTCCACTGACGTTCCACATTCCACTGACGTTCCACTGACGTTCCACGTTCCACTAACGTTCCACTGACGTTCCACTGACGTTCCATGTTCCACTGACGTTCCACTGACGTTCCACGTTCCACTGACGTTCCACTGACGTTCAACAGACAATGTTCTGCAGAAGCATTGAAATGTAATGATTTTTTTTCGAATAGACTGCTACTGTGACATCACAGGAGGCTGCTGAGGGGAAGACAGCTCATAATAATGTCAGGAACGTTCCACGTTCCACTGACGTTCCACGATCCACTGACGTTCCACTGACGTTCCACTGACGTTCCACGTTCCACTGACGTTCCACTGACGTTCCACTGACGTTCCAAGTTCCACTGACGTTCCACTGACGTTCCACTGACGTTCCACTGACGTTCCACTGACGTTCCACTGACGTTCCACGTTCCACTGACGTTCCACCGACGTTCCACTGACGTTCCACGTTCCACTGACGTTCCACTGACGTTCCACGTTCCACTGACGTTCCACTGACGTTCCACCGACGTTCCACTGACGTTCCACTGACGTTCCACGTTCCACTGACGTTCCACTGACGTTCCACGTTCCACTGACGTTCCACTGACGTTCCACTGACGTTCCACTGACGTTCCACGTTCCACTGACGTTCCACATTCCACTGACGTTCCACGTTCCACTGACGTTCCACTGACTTTTCATTCAGTTGGAGTAACTCAATTTCCAGGTAAATCACTCAAGAGGGACTTCAAAATTGGACGTGCCTTGATTTGAAGGGAAATGCCTTCAAATCAAATCAAATTGTATTGGTCACATACACATGGTTAGCAGATGTTAATGCGAGTGTAGCGAAAATCTTGTGCTTCCAGTTCCGACAGTGCAGTAATATCTAACAAGTAATCTGAACAATTCCCCAAAAATGACCTAATACACACAAATCTAAAAGGGGTGAATGAGAATATGTACATATAAATATATGGATGAGCGATGTGCAATAGATATGGATGGGCAGGTCGTGGATGGATTGGCACTCCCTACAGAAGCGAACAGGAACGTAGGATGATCTGGGCTGGTGACCATTTCCAGGGCTGCAGCCTTGTGCCAAGTTAATAGCTGCCTTCAATCTCTATCCACACGTTCTCTGTGCTCCAAAGGCGGAGTGTGAAAAAATTGCTTGGGCGCTGGGCCCAAGAGAAAATAGACCACCTATAATCATTATAGAGCCTAAAATAGCCGCAAAATCAGTGGAGCGATTTTGTCGGAACATGATGGAGTTAATACACGTGTCAGAATCATCAACACGTTTGTTGTGTTACCAGCGTGGTTAGTCTGCCCAGCAACAGACAATCACAATCAGGCTGCAGATGGACACCACCACTGTCCACTGATCCCATTGGGAGTCAATGATCAGGCTATATTCTGCATCCTGCTTAAAGAGTTGTGGTTTCAATGAAATAGCATATGGAAACTTCCAGGATGGTGATGATTCACCTGTGTTCTGCAGAAGCATTGAAATGTAATGAATTTTTTTCGAATAGACTGCTACTGTGACATCACAGGAGGCTGCTGAGGGGAAGACAGCTCATAATAATGTCAGGAACGTTCCACGTTCCACTGACGTTCCACTGACGTTCCACGATCCACTGACGTTCCACTGACGTTCCACGTTCCACTGACGTTCCACGTTCCACTGACGTTCCACTGATGTTCCACTGACGTTCCACGTTCCACTGACGTTCCACTGATGTTCCACGTTCCACTGACGTTCCACGTTCCACTGAAGTTCCACTGACGTTCCACTGACGTTCCACTGACGTTCCACGGACGTTCCACGTTCCACTGACGTTCCACTGATGTTCCACGTTCCACTGACGTTCCACGTTCCACTGACGTTCCACGTTCCACTGACGTTCCACTGACGTTGACGTTCCACGTTCCACTGACGTTCCAATTGACGTTCCACGTTCCACTGACGTTCCACTGACGTTCCACGTTCCACGTTCACTGACGTTCCACATTCCACTGACGTTCCACGTTCCACGTTCCACTGACGTTCCACTGACGTTCCACTGACGTTCCATGTTCCACTGACGTTCCAC
Organism: Oncorhynchus kisutch; assembly: GCF_002021735.2. Lineage (NCBI taxonomy): Eukaryota > Metazoa > Chordata > Actinopteri > Salmoniformes > Salmonidae > Oncorhynchus > Oncorhynchus kisutch. The sequence goes on from NC_034198.2 coordinate 11,051,276, forward strand.
TGACGTTCCACGTTCCACTGACGTTCCACGTTCCACTGACGTTCCACTGACGTTCAACAGACAATTTCTGCAGAAGCATTGAAATGTAATGATTTTTTTTCGAATAGACTGCTACTGTGACATCACAGGAGGCTGCTGAGGGGAAGACAGCTCATAATAATGTCAGGAACGTTCCACGTTCCACTGACGTTCCATGATCCACTGACGTTCCACTGACGTTCCACGTTCCACTGACGTTCCACTGATGTTCCACTGACGTTCCACGTTCCACTGACGTTCCACTGATGTTCCACGTTCCACTGATGTTCCACGTTCCACTGACGTTCCACGTTCCACTGACGTTCCACGTTCCACTGACGTTCCACTGACGTTCCACGTTCCACTGACGTTCCACTGACGTTCCACGTTCCACTGAAGTTCCACTGACGTTCCACTGACGTTCCACTGACGTTCCACGGACGTTCCACGTTCCACTGACGTTCCACTGACGTTCCACTGACGTTCCACGTTCCACTGACGTTCCACTGACGTTCCACGTTCCACGTTCCACTGACGTTCCACATTCCACTGACGTTCCACTGACGTTCCACGTTCCACGTTCCACTGACGTTCCACTGACGTTCCACTGACGTTCCATGTTCCACTGACGTTCCACTGACGTTCCACGTTCCACTGACGTTCCACGTTCCACTGACGTTCCACGTTCCACTGACGTTCCACGTTCCACTGACGTTCCACTGACGTTCCACTGACAATGTTCTGCAGAAGCATTGAAATGTAATGAATTTTTTTCGAATAGACTGCTACTGTGACATCACAGGAGGCTGCTGAGGGGAAGACGTTCCACTGACGTTCCACAATCCACTGACGTTCCACTGACGTTCCACGTTCCACTGACATTCCACGTTCCACTGAAGTTCCACTGACGTTCCACTGACGTTCCACTGACGTTCCACGGACGTTCCACGGATGTTACACGTTCCACTGACGTTCCACTGACGTTCCACTGACGTTCCACGTTCCACTGACGTTCCACGTTCCACTGACGTTCCACGTTCCACGTTCCACTGACGTTCCACATTCCACTGACGTTCCACTGACGTTCCATGTTCCACTGACGTTCCACTGACGTTCCACGTTCCACTGACGTTCCACATTCCACTGACGTTCCACTGACGTTCCACGTTCCACGTTCCACTGACGTTCCACTGACGTTCCACTGACGTTCCATGTTCCACTGACGTTCCACTGACGTTCCACGTTCCACTGACGTTCCACTGACGTTCCACTGACGTTCCACTGACAATGTTCTGCAGAAGCATTGAAATGTAATGAATTTTTTTCGAATAGACTGCTACTGTGACATCACAGGAGGCTGCTGAGGGGAAGACGTTCCACTGACGTTCCACAATCCACTGACGTTCCCACTGACGTTCCACGTTCCACTGACATTCCACGTTCCACTGAAGTTCCACTGACGTTCCACTGACGTTCCACTGACGTTCCACGGACGTTCCACGGATGTTACACGTTCCACTGACGTTCCACTGACGTTCCACTGACGTTCCACGTTCCACTGACGTTCCACGTTCCACTGACGTTCCACGTTCCACGTTCCACTGACGTTCCACATTCCACTGACGTTCCACTGACGTTCCATGTTCCACTGACGTTCCACTGACGTTCCACGTTCCACTGACGTTCCACGTTCCACTGACGTTCCACTGACGTTCCACTGACGTTCCACGTTCCACTGACGTTCCACGTTCCACTGACGTTCCACGTTCCACTGACGTTCCACGTTCCACTGACGTTCCACTGACGTTCCACTGACGTTCAACGTTCCACTGACGTTCACTGATGTTCCACGTTCCACTGATGTTCCACGTTCCACTGACGTTCCACTGATGTTCCACGTTCCACTGATGTTCCACGTTCCACTGACGTTCCACGTTCCACTGACGTTCCACGTTCCACTGACGTTCCACGTTCCAGTGACGTTCCACGTTCCACTGACGTTACACTGACGTTCCACGTTCCACTGACGTTCCACTGACGTTCCACTGACGTTCCACGGACGTTCCACGTTCCACTGACGTTCCACTGACGTTCCACTGACGTTCCACGTTCCACTGACGTTCCACTGACGTTCCACGTTCACTGATGTTCCACTGACGTTCCACGTTCCACGTTCCACTGACGTTCCACATTCCACTGACGTTCCACATTCCACTGACGTTCCACTGACGTTCCATGTTCCACTGACGTTCCACTGACGTTCCACGTTCCACTGACATTCCACGTTCCACTGACGTTCCACTGACGTTCCACTGACGTTCCACTGACGTTCCACGTTCCACTGACGTTCCACGTTCCACTGACGTTCCACATTCCACTGACGTTCCACGTTCCACTGACGTTCCACTGACGTTCCACGTTCCACTGACGTTCCACTGACGTTCCACTGACGTTCCACTGACGTTCAACGTTCCACTGACGTTCCACGTTCCACTGACGTTCCACTGATGTTCCACGTTCCACTGATGTTCCACGTTCCACTGATGTTCCACGTTCCACTGACGTTCCACGTTCCACTGACGTTCCACTGGCGTTCCACTGACGTTCCACTGACGTTCCACGTTCCACTGACGTTCCACTGATGTTCCACGTTCCACTGACGTTCCACTGACGTTCCACTGACGTTCCACTGACGTTCCACTGACGTTCCACGTTCCACTGACGTTCCACTGACTTTTCATTCAGTTGGAGTAACTCAATTTCCAGGTAAATCACTCAAGAGGGACTTCAAAATTGGACGTGCCTTGATTTGAAGGGAAATGCCTTCAAATCAAATAAAATTGTATTGGTCACATACACATGGTTTAGCAGATGTTAATGCGAGTGTAGCGAAAATCTTGTGCTTCCAGTTCCGACAGTGCAGTAATATCTAACAAGTAATCTGAACAATTCCCCAAAAATGACCTAATACACACAAATCTAAAAGGGGTGAATGAGAATATGTACATATAAATATATGGATGAGCGATGTGCAATAGATATGGATGGGCAGGTCGTGGATGGATTGGCACTCCCTACAGAAGCGAACAGGAACGTAGGATGATCTGGGCTGGTGACCATTTCCAGGGCTGCAGCCTTGTGCCAAGTTAATAGCTGCCTTCAATCTCTATCCACACGTTCTCTGTGCTCCAAAGGCGGAGTGTGAAAAAATTGCTTGGGCGCTGGGCCCAAGAGAAAATAGACCACCTATAATCATTATAAAGCCTAAAATACCAGCGTGGTTAGTCTGCCCAGCAACAGACAATCACAATCAGGCTGCAGATGGACACCACCACTGTCCACTGATCCCATTGGGAGTCAATGATCAGGCTATATTCTGCATCCTGCTTAAAGAGTTGTGGTTTCAATGAAATAGCATATGGAAACTTCCAGGATGGTGATGATTCACCTGTGTTCTGCAGAAGCATTGAAATGTAATGAATTTTTTTTCGAATAGACTGCTACTGTGACATCACAGGAGGCTGCTGAGGGGAAGACAGCTCATAATAATGTCAGGAACGTTCCACGTTCCACTGACGTTCCACGATCCACTGACGTTCCACTGACGTTCCACGTTCCACTGACGTTCCACTGATGTTCCACTGACGTTCCACGTTCCACTGACGTTCCACTGATGTTCCACATTCCACTGATGTTCCACGTTCCACTGACGTTCCACGTTCCACTGACGTTCCACTGATGTTCCACATTCCACTGATGTTCCACGTTCCACTGACGTTCCACATTCCACTGACGTTCCACTGACGTTCCACTGACGTTCCACGTTCCACTGACGTTCCACGATCCACTGACGTTCCACTGACGTTCCACGTTCCACTGACGTTCCACGTTCCACTGAAGTTCCACTGACGTTCCACTGACGTTCCACTGACGTTCCACTGACGTTCCACATTCCACTGAAGTTCCACTGACGTTCCACTGACGTTCCACTGACGTTCCACGGATGTTCCACGTTCCACTGACGTTCCACTGACGTTCCACTGACGTTCCACTGACGTTCCAGTGACGTTCCACGTTCCACTGACGTTCCACGTTCTACTGACGTTCCACGTTCCACTGACGTTCCACGTTCCACGTTCCACTGACGTTCCACATTCCACTGACATTCCACGTTCCACGTTCCACTGACGTTCCACTGACGTTCCACTGACGTTCCATGTTCCCACTGACGTTCCACTGACGTTCCACGTTCCACTGACGTTCCACGTTCCACTGACGTTCCACGTTCCACTGACGTTCCACGTTCCTGACGTTCCACTACGTTCCACTGACGTTCCACGTTCCACTGACGTTCCACTGACGTTCCACGTTCCACTGACGTTCCACTGACGTTCCACTGACGTTCCACGGACGTTCCACGTTCCACTGACGTTCCACTGACGTTCCACTGACGTTCCACGTTCCACTGACGTTCCACTGACGTTCCACGTTCCACTGATGTTCCACTGACGTTCCACGTTCCACGTTCCACTGACGTTCCACATTCCACTGACGTTCCACATTCCACTGACGTTCCACTGACGTTCCACTGACGTTCCATGTTCCACTGACGTTCCACTGACGTTCCACGTTCCACTGACATTCCACGTTCCACTGACATTCCACTGACGTTCCACTGACGTTCCACGTTCCACTGACGTTCCACGTTCCACTGACGTTCCACGTTCCACTGACGTTCCACTGACGTTCCACGTTCCACTGACGTTCCACTGACGTTCCACTGACGTTCCACTGACGTTCAACGTTCCACTGACGTTCCACGTTCCACTGACGTTCCACGTTCCACTGACGTTCCACTGATGTTCCACGTTCCACTGATGTTCCACGTTCCACTGATGTTCCACGTTCCACTGACGTTCCACGTTCCACTGACGTTCCACTGGCGTTCCACTGACGTTCCACTGACGTTCCACGTTCCACTGACGTTCCACTGATGTTCCACGTTCCACTGACGTTCCACTGACGTTCCACTGACGTTCCACGTTCCACTGACGTTCCACGTTCCACTGACGTTCCACTGACTTTTCATTCAGTTGGAGTAACTCAATTTCCAGGTAAATCACTCAAGAGGGACTTCAAAATTGGACGTGCCTTGATTTGAAGGGAAATGCCTTCAAATCAAATAAATTGTATTGGTCACATACACATGGTTAGCAGATGTTAATGCGAGTGTAGCGAAAATCTTGTGCTTCCAGTTCCGACAGTGCAGTAATATCTAACAAGTAATCTGAACAATTCCCCAAAAATGACCTAATACACACAAATCTAAAAGGGGTGAATGAGAATATGTACATATAAATATATGGATGAGCGATGTGCAATAGATATGGATGGGCAGGTCGTGGATGGATTGGCACTCCCTACAGAAGCGAACAGGAACGTAGGATGATCTGGGCTGGTGACCATTTCCAGGGCTGCAGCCTTGTGCCAAGTTAATAGCTGCCTTCAATCTCTATCCACACGTTCTCTGTGCTCCAAAGGCGGAGTGTGAAAAAATTGCTTGGGCGCTGGGCCCAAGAGAAAATAGACCACCTATAATCATTATAAAGCCTAAAATACCAGCGTGGTTAGTCTGCCCAGCAACAGACAATCACAATCAGGCTGCAGATGGACACCACCACTGTCCACTGATCCCATTGGGAGTCAATGATCAGGCTATATTCTGCATCCTGCTTAAAGAGTTGTGGTTTCAATGAAATAGCATATGGAAACTTCCAGGATGGTGATGATTCACCTGTGTTCTGCAGAAGCATTGAAATGTAATGAATTTTTTTCGAATAGACTGCTACTGTGACATCACAGGAGGCTGCTGAGGGGAAGACAGCTCATAATAATGTCAGGAACGTTCCACGTTCCACTGACGTTCCACGATCCACTGACGTTCCACTGACGTTCCACGTTCCACTGACGTTCCACTGATGTTCCACTGACGTTCCACGTTCCACTGACGTTCCACTGATGTTCCACATTCCACTGATGTTCCACGTTCCACTGACGTTCCACGTTCCACTGACGTTCCACTGATGTTCCACATTCCACTGATGTTCCACGTTCCACTGACGTTCCACGTTCCACTGACGTTCCACTGACGTTCCACTGACGTTCCACGTTCCACTGACGTTCCACTGATGTTCCACGTTCCACTGATGTTCCACGTTCCACTGACGTTCGACTGATGTTCCACGTTCCACTGATGTTCCACGTTCCACTGACGTTCCACGTTCCACTGACGTTCCACGTTCCACTGACGTTCCACGTTCCAGTGACGTTCCACGTTCCACTGACGTTACACTGACGTTCCACGTTCCACTGACGTTCCACTGACGTTCCACGGACGTTCCACGGACGTTCCACGTTCCACTGACGTTCCACTGACGTTCCACTGACGTTCCACGTTCCACTGACGTTCCACTGACGTTCCACTGACGTTCCACGTTCCACTGACGTTCCACTGACGTTCCACTGACGTTCCACATTCCACTGATGTTCCACTGACGTTCCACGTTCCACGTTCCACTGACGTTCCACATTCCACTGACGTTCCACATTCCACTGACGTTCCACTGACGTTCCACGTTCCACTGACGTTCCACTGACGTTCCAAGTTCCACTGACGTTCCACTGACGTTCCACTGACGTTCCACTGACGTTCCACTGACGTTCCACGTACCACTGACGTTCCACATTCCACGTTCCACTGACGTTCCACTGACGTTCCACTGACGTTCCACATTCCACGTTCCACTGACGTTCCACTGACGTTCCGCTGACGGTTGGTGACCATTTCCAGGGCTGCAGCCTTGTGCCAAGTTAATAGCTGCCTTCAATCTCTATCCACACGTTCTCTGTGCTCCAAAGGCGGAGTGTGAAAAAATTGCTTGGGCGCTGGGCCCAAGAGAAAATAGACCACCTATAATCATTATAGAGCCTAAAATACCAGCGTGGTTAGTCTGTCCAGCAACAGACAATCACAATCAGGCTGCAGATGGACACCACCACTGTCCACTGATCCCATTGGGAGTCAATGATCAGGCTATATTCTGCATCCTGCTTAAAGAGTTGTGGTTTCAATGAAATAGCATATGGAAACTTCCAGGATGGTGATGATTCACCTGTGTTCTGCAGAAGCATTGAAATGTAATGATTTTTTTCTGAATAGACTGCTACTGTGACATCACAGGAGGCTGCTGAGGGGAAGACAGCTCATAATAATGTCAGGAACGTTCCACGTTCCACTGACGTTCCACTGACGTTCCACTGACGTTCCACGTTCCACTGACGTTCCACGTTCCACTGACGTTCCACGTTCCACTGACGTTCCACGTTCCACTGACGTTCCACTGACGTTCCACTGACGTTCCACTGACGTTCCACTGACGTTCCACGTTCCACTGACGTTCCACGTTCCACGTTCCACTGACGTTCCACGTTCCACTGACGTTCCACTGACGTTCCACTGACGTTCCACTGACGTTCCACGTTCCACTGACGTTCCACCGACGTTCCACTGACGTTCCACTGACGTTCCACGTTCCACTGACGTTCCACTGACGTTCCACCGACGTTCCACTGACGTTCCACTGACGTTCCACGTTCCACTGACGTTCCACTGACGTTCCACGTTCCACTGACGTTCCACATTCCACTGACGTTCCACGTTCCACTGACGTTCCACTGACTTTTCATTCAGTTGGAGTAACTCAATTTCCAGGTAAATCACTCAAGAGGGACTTCAAAATTGGACGTGCCTTGATTTGAAGGGAAATGCCTTCAAATCAAATAAAATTGTATTGGTCACATACACATGGTTAGCAGATGTTAATGCGAGTGTAGCGAAAATCTTGTGCTTCCAGTTCCGACAGTGCAGTAATATCTAACAAGTAATCTGAACAATTCCCCAAAAATGACCTAATACACACAAATCTAAAAGGGGTGAATGAGAATATGTACATATAAATATATGGATGAGCGATGTGCAATAGATATGGATGGGCAGGTCGTGGATGGATTGGCACTCCCTACAGAAGCGAACAGGAACGTAGGATGATCTGGGCTGGTGACCATTTCCAGGGCTGCAGCCTTGTGCCAAGTTAATAGCTGCCTTCAATCTCTATCCACACGTTCTCTGTGCTCCAAAGGCGGAGTGTGAAAAAATTGCTTGGGCGCTGGGCCCAAGAGAAAATAGACCACCTATAATCATTATAAAGCCTAAAATACCAGCGTGGTTAGTCTGCCCAGCAACAGACAATCACAATCAGGCTGCAGATGGACACCACCACTGTCCACTGATCCCATTGGGAGTCAATGATCAGGCTATATTCTGCATCCTGCTTAAAGAGTTGTGGTTTCAATGAAATAGCATATGGAAACTTCCAGGATGGTGATGATTCACCTGTGTTCTGCAGAAGCATTGAAATGTAATGAATTTTTTTCGAATAGACTGCTACTGTGACATCACAGGAGGCTGCTGAGGGGAAGACAGCTCATAATAATGTCAGGAACGTTCCACGTTCCACTGACGTTCCACGATCCACTGACGTTCCACTGACGTTCCACGTTCCACTGACGTTCCACTGATGTTCCACTGACGTTCCACGTTCCACTGACGTTCCACTGATGTTCCACATTCCACTGATGTTCCACGTTCCACTGACGTTCCACGTTCCACTGACGTTCCACTGATGTTCCACATTCCACTGATGTTCCACGTTCCACTGACGTTCCACATTCCACTGACGTTCCACTGACGTTCCACTGACGTTCCACGTTCCACTGACGTTCCACGATCCACTGACGTTCCACTGACGTTCCACGTTCCACTGACGTTCCACGTTCCACTGAAGTTCCACTGACGTTCCACTGACGTTCCACTGACGTTCCACTGACGTTCCACGTTCCACTGAAGTTCCACTGACGTTCCACTGACGTTCCACTGACGTTCCACGGATGTTCCACGTTCCACTGACGTTCCACTGACGTTCCACTGACGTTCCACTGACGTTCCACTGACGTTCCACGTTCCACTGACGTTCCACGTTCTACTGACGTTCCACGTTCCACTGACGTTCCACGTTCCACGTTCCACTGACGTTCCACATTCCACTGACATTCCACGTTCCACGTTCCACTGACGTTCCACTGACGTTCCACTGACGTTCCATGTTCCACTGACGTTCCACTGACGTTCCACGTTCCACTGACGTTCCACGTTCCACTGACGTTCCACTGACGTTCCACTGACGTTCCACGTTCCACTGACGTTCCACTGACGTTCCACGTTCCACTGACGTTCCACTGACGTTCCACTGACGTTCCACGGACGTTCCACGTTCCACTGACGTTCCACTGACGTTCCACTGACGTTCCACGTTCCACTGACGTTCCACTGACGTTCCACGTTCCACTGATGTTCCACTGACGTTCCACGTTCCACGTTCCACTGACGTTCCACATTCCACTGACGTTCCACATTCCACTGACGTTCCACTGACGTTCCACTGACGTTCCATGTTCCACTGACGTTCCACTGACGTTCCACGTTCCACTGACATTCCACGTTCCACTGACATTCCACTGACGTTCCACTGACGTTCCACGTTCCACTGACGTTCCACGTTCCACTGACGTTCCACGTTCCACTGACGTTCCACTGACGTTCCACTGACGTTCCACTGACGTTCCACTGACGTTCAACGTTCCACTGACGTTCCACGTTCCACTGACGTTCCACGTTCCACTGACGTTCCACGTTCCACTGACGTTCCACTGATGTTCCACGTTCCACTGATGTTCCACGTTCCACTGATGTTCCACGTTCCACTGACGTTCCACGTTCCACTGACGTTCCACTGGCGTTCCACTGACGTTCCACTGACGTTCCACGTTCCACTGACGTTCCACTGATGTTCCACGTTCCACTGACGTTCCACTGACGTTCCACTGACGTTCCACGTTCCACTGACGTTCCACGTTCCACTGACGTTCCACTGACTTTTCATTCAGTTGGAGTAACTCAATTTCCAGGTAAATCACTCAAGAGGGACTTCAAAATTGGACGTGCCTTGATTTGAAGGGAAATGCCTTCAAATCAAATAAAATTGTATTGGTCACATACACATGGTTAGCAGATGTTAATGCGAGTGTAGCGAAAATCTTGTGCTTCCAGTTCCGACAGTGCAGTAATATCTAACAAGTAATCTGAACAATTCCCCAAAAATGACCTAATACACACAAATCTAAAAGGGGTGAATGAGAATATGTACATATAAATATATGGATGAGCGATGTGCAATAGATATGGATGGGCAGGTCGTGGATGGATTGGCACTCCCTACAGAAGCGAACAGGAACGTAGGATGATCTGGGCTGGTGACCATTTCCAGGGCTGCAGCCTTGTGCCAAGTTAATAGCTGCCTTCAATCTCTATCCACACGTTCTCTGTGCTCCAAAGGCGGAGTGTGAAAAATTGCTTGGGCGCTGGGCCCAAGAGAAAATAGACCACCTATAATCATTATAAAGCCTAAAATACCAGCGTGGTTAGTCTGCCCAGCAACAGACAATCACAATCAGGCTGCAGATGGACACCACCACTGTCCACTGATCCCATTGGGAGTCAATGATCAGGCTATATTCTGCATCCTGCTTAAAGAGTTGTGGTTTCAATGAAATAGCATATGGAAACTTCCAGGATGGTGATGATTCACCTGTGTTCTGCAGAAGCATTGAAATGTAATGAATTTTTTTCGAATAGACTGCTACTGTGACATCACAGGAGGCTGCTGAGGGGAAGACAGCTCATAATAATGTCAGGAACGTTCCACGTTCCACTGACGTTCCACGATCCACTGACGTTCCACTGACGTTCCACGTTCCACTGACGTTCCACTGATGTTCCACTGACGTTCCACGTTCCACTGACGTTCCACTGATGTTCCACGTTCCACTGATGTTCCACGTTCCACTGACGTTCCACGTTCCACTGACGTTCCACTGATGTTCCACATTCCACTGATGTTCCACGTTCCACTGACGTTCCACGTTCCACTGACGTTCCACTGACGTTCCACTGACGTTCCACTGACGTTCCACGTTCCACTGACGTTCCACTGATGTTCCACGTTCCACTGATGTTCCACGTTCCACTGACGTTCGACTGATGTTCCACGTTCCACTGATGTTCCACGTTCCACTGACGTTCCACGTTCCACTGACGTTCCACGTTCCACTGACGTTCCACGTTCCAGTGACGTTCCACGTTCCACTGACGTTACACTGACGTTCCACGTTCCACTGACGTTCCACTGACGTTCCACGGACGTTCCACGGACGTTCCACGTTCCACTGACGTTCCACTGACGTTCCACTGACGTTCCACTGACGTTCCACGTTCCACTGACGTTCCACTGACGTTCCACTGACGTTCCACGTTCCACTGACGTTCCACTGACGTTCCACTGACGTTCCACATTCCACTGATGTTCCACTGACGTTCCACGTTCCACGTTCCACTGACGTTCCACATTCCACTGACGTTCCACATTCCACTGACGTTCCACTGACGTTCCACTGACGTTCCACTGACGTTCCATGTTCCACTGACGTTCCACTGACGTTCCACGTTCCACTGACATTCCACGTTCCACTGACGTTCCACTGACGTTCCACTGACGTTCCACTGACGTTCCACGTTCCACTGACGTTCCACGTTCCACTGACGTTCAACATTCCACTGACGTTCCACGTTCCACTGACGTTCCACTGACGTTCCACTGACGTTCCACTGACGTTCCACTGACGTTCAACGTTCCACTGACGTTCCACGTTCCACTGACGTTCCACTGATGTTCCACGTTCCACTGATGTTCCACGTTCCACTGATGTTCCACGTTCCACTGATGTTCCACGTTCCACTGACGTTCCACGTTCCACTGACGTTCCACTGGCGTTCCACTGATGTTCCACTGACGTTCCACGTTCCACTGACGTTCCACTGATGTTCCACGTTCCACTGACGTTCCACTGACGTTCCACTGACGTTCCACGTTCCACTGACGTTCCACGTTCCACTGACGTTCCACTGACTTTTCATTCAGTTGGAGTAACTCAATTTCCAGGTAAATCATTCAAGAGGGACTTCAAAATTGGACGTGCCTTGATTTGAAGGGAAATGCCTTCAAATCAAATAAAATTGTATTGGTCACATACACATGGTTAGCAGATGTTAATGCGAGTGTAGCGAAAATCTTGTGCTTCCAGTTCCGACAGTGCAGTAATATCTAACAAGTAATCTGAACAATTCCCCAAAAATGACCTAATACACACAAATCTAAAAGGGGTGAATGAGAATATGTACATATAAATATATGGATGAGCGATGTGCAATAGATATGGATGGGCAGGTCGTGGATGGATTGGCACTCCCTACAGAAGCGAACAGGAACGTAGGATGATCTGGGCTGGTGACCATTTCCAGGGCTGCAGCCTTGTGCCAAGTTAATAGCTGCCTTCAATCTCTATCCACACGTTCTCTGTGCTCCAAAGGCGGAGTGTGAAAAAATTGCTTGGGCGCTGGGCCCAAGAGAAAATAGACCACCTATAATCATTATAGAGCCTAAAATACCAGCGTGGTTAGTCTGCCCAGCAACAGACAATCACAATCAGGCTGCAGATGGACACCACCACTGTCCACTGATCCCATTGGGAGTCAATGATCAGGCTATATTCTGCATCCTGCTTAAAGAGTTGTGGTTTCAATGAAATAGCATATGGAAACTTCCAGGATGGTGATGATTCACCTGTGTTCTGCAGAAGCATTGAAATGTAATGAATTTTTTTCGAATAGACTGCTACTGTGACATCACAGGAGGCTGCTGAGGGGAAGACAGCTCATAATAATGTCAGGAACGTTCCACGTTCCACTGACGTTCCACTGACGTTCCACGATCCACTGACGTTCCACTGACGTTCCACGTTCCACTGACGTTCCACGTTCCACTGACGTTCCACTGATGTTCCACTGACGTTCCACGTTCCACTGACGTTCCACTGATGTTCCACGTTCCACTGATGTTCCACGTTCCACTGACGTTCCACGTTCCACTGAAGTTCCACTGACGTTCCACTGACGTTCCACTGACGTTCCACGGACGTTCCACGTTCCACTGACGTTCCACTGACGTTCCACGTTCCACTGACGTTCCACTGACGTTCCACGTTCCACGTTCCACTGACGTTCCACATTCCACTGACGTTCCACTGACGTTCCACTGACGTTCCACTGACGTTCCACTGACGTTCCATGTTCCACTGACGTTCCACTGACGTTCCACTGACGTTCCACGTTCCACGTTCCACTGACGTTCCACATTCCACTGACGTTCCACTGACGTTCCACGTTCCACGTTCCACTGACGTTCCACTGACGTTCCACTGACGTTCCACTGACGTTCCATGTTCCACTGACGTTCCACTGACGTTCCACGTTCCACTGACGTTCCACTGACGTTCCACTGACGTTCCACTGACAATGTTCTGCAGAAGCATTGAAATGTAATGAATTTTTTTCGAATAGACTGCTACTGTGACATCACAGGAGGCTGCTGAGGGGAAGACAGCTCATAATAATGTCAGGAACGTTCCACGTTCCACTGACGTTCCACTGACGTTCCACGATCCACTGACGTTCCACTGACGTTCCACGTTCCACTGACGTTCCACGTTCCACTGAAGTTCCACTGACGTTCCACTGACGTTCCACTGACGTTCCACGTTCCACTGAAGTTCCACTGACGTTCCACTGACGTTCCACTGACGTTCCACGGATGTTCCACGTTCCACTGACGTTCCACTGACGTTCCACTGACGTTCCACTGACGTTCCACTGACGTTCCACGTTCCACTGACGTTCCACGTTCTACTGACGTTCCACGTTCCACTGACGTTCCACGTTCCACGTTCCACTGACGTTCCACATTCCACTGACATTCCACGTTCCACGTTCCACTGACGTTCCACTGACGTTCCACTGACGTTCCATGTTCCACTGACGTTCCACTGACGTTCCACGTTCCACTGACGTTCCACGTTCCACTGACGTTCCACTGACGTTCCACTGACGTTCCACGTTCCAGTGACGTTCCACGTTCCACTGACGTTCCACTGACGTTCCACGTTCCACTGACGTTCCACTGACGTTCCACTGACGTTCCACGGACGTTCCACGTTCCACTGACGTTCCACTGACGTTCCACTGACGTTCCACGTTCCACTGACGTTCCACTGACGTTCCACGTTCCACTGATGTTCCACTGACGTTCCACGTTCCACGTTCCACTGACGTTCCACATTCCACTGACGTTCCACATTCCACTGACGTTCCACTGACGTTCCACTGACGTTCCATGTTCCACTGACGTTCCACTGACGTTCCACGTTCCACTGACATTCCACGTTCCACTGACATTCCACTGACGTTCCACTGACGTTCCACGTTCCACTGACGTTCCACGTTCCACTGACGTTCCACGTTCCACTGACGTTCCACTGACGTTCCACGTTCCACTGACGTTCCACTGACGTTCCACTGACGTTCCACTGACGTTCAACGTTCCACTGACGTTCCACGTTCCACTGACGTTCCACGTTCCACTGACGTTCCACGTTCCACTGACGTTCCACTGATGTTCCACGTTCCACTGATGTTCCACGTTCCACTGATGTTCCACGTTCCACTGACGTTCCACGTTCCACTGACGTTCCACTGGCGTTCCACTGACGTTCCACTGACGTTCCACGTTCCACTGACGTTCCACTGATGTTCCACGTTCCACTGACGTTCCACTGACGTTCCACTGACGTTCCACGTTCCACTGACGTTCCACGTTCCACTGACGTTCCACTGACTTTTCATTCAGTTGGAGTAACTCAATTTCCAGGTAAATCACTCAAGAGGGACTTCAAAATTGGACGTGCCTTGATTTGAAGGGAAATGCCTTCAAATCAAATAAAATTGTATTGGTCACATACACATGGTTAGCAGATGTTAATGCGAGTGTAGCGAAAATCTTGTGCTTCCAGTTCCGACAGTGCAGTAATATCTAACAAGTAATCTGAACAATTCCCCAAAAATGACCTAATACACACAAATCTAAAAGGGGTGAATGAGAATATGTACATATAAATATATGGATGAGCGATGTGCAATAGATATGGATGGGCAGGTCGTGGATGGATTGGCACTCCCTACAGAAGCGAACAGGAACGTAGGATGATCTGGGCTGGTGACCATTTCCAGGGCTGCAGCCTTGTGCCAAGTTAATAGCTGCCTTCAATCTCTATCCACACGTTCTCTGTGCTCCAAAGGCGGAGTGTGAAAAAATTGCTTGGGCGCTGGGCCCAAGAGAAAATAGACCACCTATAATCATTATAAAGCCTAAAATACCAGCGTGGTTAGTCTGCCCAGCAACAGACAATCACAATCAGGCTGCAGATGGACACCACCACTGTCCACTGATCCCATTGGGAGTCAATGATCAGGCTATATTCTGCATCCTGCTTAAAGAGTTGTGGTTTCAATGAAATAGCATATGGAAACTTCCAGGATGGTGATGATTCACCTGTGTTCTGCAGAAGCATTGAAATGTAATGAATTTTTTTCGAATAGACTGCTACTGTGACATCACAGGAGGCTGCTGAGGGGAAGACAGCTCATAATAATGTCAGGAACGTTCCACGTTCCACTGACGTTCCACGATCCACTGACGTTCCACTGACGTTCCACGTTCCACTGACGTTCCACTGATGTTCCACTGACGTTCCACGTTCCACTGACGTTCCACTGATGTTCCACATTCCACTGATGTTCCACGTTCCACTGACGTTCCACGTTCCACTGACGTTCCACTGATGTTCCACATTCCACTGATGTTCCACGTTCCACTGACGTTCCACGTTCCACTGACGTTCCACTGACGTTCCACTGACGTTCCACGTTCCACTGACGTTCCACTGATGTTCCACGTTCCACTGATGTTCCACGTTCCACTGACGTTCGACTGATGTTCCACGTTCCACTGATGTTCCACGTTCCACTGACGTTCCACGTTCCACTGACGTTCCACGTTCCACTGACGTTCCACGTTCCAGTGACGTTCCACGTTCCACTGACGTTACACTGACGTTCCACGTTCCACTGACGTTCCACTGACGTTCCACGGACGTTCCACGGACGTTCCACGTTCCACTGACGTTCCACTGACGTTCCACTGACGTTCCACGTTCCACTGACGTTCCACTGACGTTCCACTGACGTTCCACGTTCCACTGACGTTCCACTGACGTTCCACTGACGTTCCACATTCCACTGATGTTCCACTGACGTTCCACGTTCCACGTTCCACTGACGTTCCACATTCCACTGATGTTCCACATTCCACTGACGTTCCACTGACGTTCCACTGACGTTCCATGTTCCACTGACGTTCCACTGACGTTCCACGTTCCACTGACATTCCACGTTCCACTGACGTTCCACTGACGTTCCACTGACGTTCCACTGACGTTCCACGTTCCACTGACGTTCCACGTTCCACTGACGTTCCACATTCCACTGACGTTCCACGTTCCACTGACGTTCCACTGACGTTCCACGTTCCACTGACGTTCCACTGACGTTCCACTGACGTTCCACTGACGTTCCACTGATGTTCCACGTTCCACTGATGTTCCACGTTCCACTGATGTTCCACGTTCCACTGATGTTCCACGTTCCACTGACGTTCCACGTTCCACTGACGTTCCACTGGCGTTCCACTGACGTTCCACTGACGTTCCACGTTCCACTGACGTTCCACTGATGTTCCACGTTCCACTGACGTTCCACTGACGTTCCACTGACGTTCCACGTTCCACTGACGTTCCACGTTCCACTGACGTTCCACTGACTTTTCATTCAGTTGGAGTAACTCAATTTCCAGGTAAATCATTCAAGAGGGACTTCAAAATTGGACGTGCCTTGATTTGAAGGGAAATGCCTTCAAATCAAATAAAATTGTATTGGTCACATACACATGGTTAGCAGATGTTAATGCGAGTGTAGCGAAAATCTTGTGCTTCCAGTTCCGACAGTGCAGTAATATCTAACAAGTAATCTGAACAATTCCCCAAAAATGACCTAATACACACAAATCTAAAAGGGGTGAATGAGAATATGTACATATAAATATATGGATGAGCGATGTGCAATAGATATGGATGGGCAGGTCGTGGATGGATTGGCACTCCCTACAGAAGCGAACAGGAACGTAGGATGATCTGGGCTGGTGACCATTTCCAGGGCTGCAGCCTTGTGCCAAGTTAATAGCTGCCTTCAATCTCTATCCACACGTTCTCTGTGCTCCAAAGGCGGAGTGTGAAAAAATTGCTTGGGCGCTGGGCCCAAGAGAAAATAGACCACCTATAATCATTATAGAGCCTAAAATACCAGCGTGGTTAGTCTGCCCAGCAACAGACAATCACAATCAGGCTGCAGATGGACACCACCACTGTCCACTGATCCCATTGGGAGTCAATGATCAGGCTATATTCTGCATCCTGCTTAAAGAGTTGTGGTTTCAATGAAATAGCATATGGAAACTTCCAGGATGGTGATGATTCACCTGTGTTCTGCAGAAGCATTGAAATGTAATGAATTTTTTTCGAATAGACTGCTACTGTGACATCACAGGAGGCTGCTGAGGGGAAGACAGCTCATAATAATGTCAGGAACGTTCCACGTTCCACTGACGTTCCACTGACGTTCCACGATCCACTGACGTTCCACTGACGTTCCACGTTCCACTGACGTTCCACGTTCCACTGACGTTCCACGTTCCACTGACGTTCCACGTTCCACTGACGTTCCACTGATGTTCCACTGACGTTCCACGTTCCACTGACGTTCCACTGATGTTCCACGTTC
The DNA here is from genome assembly GCF_002021735.2 of Oncorhynchus kisutch. Classification (NCBI taxonomy): domain Eukaryota; kingdom Metazoa; phylum Chordata; class Actinopteri; order Salmoniformes; family Salmonidae; genus Oncorhynchus; species Oncorhynchus kisutch. The sequence continues at coordinate 11,069,310 of NC_034198.2, forward strand.
CACTGATGTTCCACGTTCCACTGACGTTCCACGTTCCACTGAAGTTCCACTGACGTTCCACTGACGTTCCACTGACGTTCCACGGACGTTCCACGTTCCACTGACGTTCCACTGACGTTCCACGTTCCACTGACGTTCCACTGACGTTCCACGTTCCACGTTCCACTGACGTTCCACATTCCACTGACGTTCCACTGACGTTCCACTGACGTTCCACTGACGTTCCATGTTCCACTGACGTTCCACTGACGTTCCACTGACGTTCCACTGACGTCACTGACGTTCCACTGACGTTCCACGTTCCACGTTCCACTGACGTTCCACATTCCACTGACGTTCCACTGACGTTCCACGTTCCACGTTCCACTGACGTTCCACTGACGTTCCACTGACGTTCCATGTTCCACTGACGTTCCACTGACGTTCCACGTTCCACTGACGTTCCACTGACGTTCCACTGACGTTCCACTGACAATGTTCTGCAGAAGCATATAAATGTAATGAATTTTTTTCGAATAGACTGCTACTGTGACATCACAGGAGGCTGCTGAGGGGAAGACAGCTCATAATAATGTCAGGAACGTTCCACGTTCCACTGACGTTCCACTGACGTTCCACGATCCACTGACGTTCCACTGACGTTCCACGTTCCACTGACGTTCCACGTTCCACTGAAGTTCCACTGACGTTCCACTGACGTTCCACTGACGTTCCACTGACGTTCCACTGACGTTCCACGTTCCACTGAAGTTCCACTGACGTTCCACTGACGTTCCACTGACGTTCCACGGATGTTCCACGTTCCACTGACGTTCCACTGACGTTCCACTGACGTTCCACTGACGTTCCACTGACGTTCCACTGACGTTCCACGTTCCACTGACGTTCCACGTTCTACTGACGTTCCACGTTCCACTGACGTTCCACGTTCCACGTTCCACTGACGTTCCACATTCCACTGACATTCCACGTTCCACGTTCCACTGACGTTCCACTGACGTTCCACTGACGTTCCACTGACGTTCCATGTTCCACTGACGTTCCACTGACGTTCCACGTTCCACTGACGTTCCACGTTCCACTGACGTTCCACTGACGTTCCACTGACGTTCCACGTTCCACTGACGTTCCACGTTCCACTGACGTTCCACTGACGTTCCACGTTCCACTGACGTTCCACGTTCCACTGACGTTCCACATTCCACTGATGTTCCACGTTCCACTGACGTTCCACTGACGTTCAACGTTCCACTGACGTTCCACGTTCCACTGACGTTCCACTGATGTTCCACGTTCCACTGATGTTCCACGTTCCACTGACGTTCCACTGATGTTCCACGTTCCACTGATGTTCCACGTTCCACTGACGTTCCACGTTCCACTGACGTTCCACGTTCCACTGACGTTCCACGTTCCACTGACGTTCCACGTTCCACTGACGTTCCACTGACGTTCCACGTTCCACTGACGTTCCACTGACGTTCCACTGACGTTCCACTGACGTTCAACGTTCCACTGACGTTCCACGTTCCACTGACGTTCCACGTTCCACTGACGTTCCACTGATGTTCCACGTTCCACTGATGTTCCACGTTCCACTGATGTTCCACGTTCCACTGACGTTCCACGTTCCACTGACGTTCCACTGGCGTTCCACTGACGTTCCACTGACGTTCCACGTTCCACTGACGTTCCACTGATGTTCCACGTTCCACTGACGTTCCACTGACGTTCCACTGACGTTCCACGTTCCACTGACGTTCCACGTTCCACTGACGTTCCACTGACTTTTCATTCAGTTGGAGTAACTCAATTTCCAGGTAAATCACTCAAGAGGGACTTCAAAATTGGACGTGCCTTGATTTGAAGGGAAATGCCTTCAAATCAAATAAAATTGTATTGGTCACATACACATGGTTAGCAGATGTTAATGCGAGTGTAGCGAAAATCTTGTGCTTCCAGTTCCGACAGTGCAGTAATATCTAACAAGTAATCTGAACAATTCCCCAAAAATGACCTAATACACACAAATCTAAAAGGGGTGAATGAGAATATGTACATATAAATATATGGATGAGCGATGTGCAATAGATATGGATGGGCAGGTCGTGGATGGATTGGCACTCCCTACAGAAGCGAACAGGAACGTAGGATGATCTGGGCTGGTGACCATTTCCAGGGCTGCAGCCTTGTGCCAAGTTAATAGCTGCCTTCAATCTCTATCCACACGTTCTCTGTGCTCCAAAGGCGGAGTGTGAAAAAATTGCTTGGGCGCTGGGCCCAAGAGAAAATAGACCACCTATAATCATTATAAAGCCTAAAATACCAGCGTGGTTAGTCTGCCCAGCAACAGACAATCACAATCAGGCTGCAGATGGACACCACCACTGTCCACTGATCCCATTGGGAGTCAATGATCAGGCTATATTCTGCATCCTGCTTAAAGAGTTGTGGTTTCAATGAAATAGCATATGGAAACTTCCAGGATGGTGATGATTCACCTGTGTTCTGCAGAAGCATTGAAATGTAATGAATTTTTTTCGAATAGACTGCTACTGTGACATCACAGGAGGCTGCTGAGGGGAAGACAGCTCATAATAATGTCAGGAACGTTCCACGTTCCACTGACGTTCCACGATCCACTGACGTTCCACTGACGTTCCACGTTCCACTGACGTTCCACTGATGTTCCACTGACGTTCCACGTTCCACTGACGTTCCACTGATGTTCCACATTCCACTGATGTTCCACGTTCCACTGACGTTCCACGTTCCACTGACGTTCCACTGACGTTCCACTGACGTTCCACTGACGTTCCACGTTCCACTGAAGTTCCACTGAAGTTCCACTGACGTTCCACTGACGTTCCACGGACGTTCCACGTTCCACTGACATTCCACTGACGTTCCACGTTCCACTGACGTTCCACTGACGTTCCACGTTCCACGTTCCACTGACGTTCCACATTCCACTGACGTTCCACTGACGTTCCACGTTCCACGTTCCACTGACGTTCCACTGACGTTCCACTGACGTTCCATGTTCCACTGACGTTCCACTGACGTTCCACGTTCCACTGACGTTCCACGTTCCACTGACGTACCACTGACGTTCCACTGACAATGTTCTGCAGAAGCATTGAAATGTAATGAATTTTTTTCGAATAGACTGCTACTGTGACATCACAGGAGGCTGCTGAGGGGAAGACAGCTCATAATAATGTCAGGAACGTTCCACGTTCCACTGACGTTCCACTGACGTTCCACTGACGTTCCACGTTCCACTGACGTTCTACTGACGTTCCACTGACGTTCCACGTTCCACTGACGTTCCACTGACGTTCCACTGACGTTCCACTGACGTTCCAAGTTCCACTGACGTTCCACTGACGTTCCACTGACGTTCCACTGACGTTCCACGTTCCACTGACGTTCCACGTTCCACTGACGTTCCACTGACGTTCCACTGACGTTCCACCGACGTTCCACTGACGTTCCACGTTCCACTGACGTTCCACTGACGTTCCACTGACGTTCCACGTTCCACTGACGTTCCACATTCCACTGACGTTCCACTGACGTTCCACCGACGTTCCACTGACGTTCCACGTTCCACTGACGTTCCACTGACGTTCCACGTTCCACTGACGTTCCACTGACGTTCCACTGACGTTCCACTGACGTTCCACTGACGTTCCACGTTCCACTGACGTTCCACATTCCACTGACGTTCCACGTTCCACTGACGTTCCACTGACTTTTCATTCAGTTGGAGTAACTCAATTTCCAGGTAAATCACTCAAGAGGGACTTCAAAATTGGACGAGCCTTGATTTGAAGGGAAATGCCTTCAAATCAAATAAAATTGTATTGGTCACATACACATGGTTAGCAGATGTTAATGCGAGTGTAGCGAAAATCTTGTGCTTCCAGTTCCGACAGTGCAGTAATATCTAACAAGTAATCTGAACAATTCCCCAAAAATGACCTAATACACACAAATCTAAAAGGGGTGAATGAGAATATGTACATATAAATATATGGATGAGCGATGTGCAATAGATATGGATGGGCAGGTCGTGGATGGATTGGCACTCCCTACAGAAGCGAACAGGAACGTAGGATGATCTGGGCTGGTGACCATTTCCAGGGCTGCAGCCTTGTGCCAAGTTAATAGCTGCCTTCAATCTCTATCCACACGTTCTCTGTGCTCCAAAGGCGGAGTGTGAAAAAATTGCTTGGTCGCTGGGCCCAAGAGAAAATAGACCACCTATAATCATTATAGAGCCTAAAATAGCCGCAAAATGGAAAGAGCGACAGCATGTCGGAACATGATGGAGTTAATACACGTGTCAGAATCATCAACACGTTTGTTGTGTTTACCAGCGTGGTTAGTCTGCCCAGCAACAGACAATCACAATCAGGCTGCAGATGGACACCACCACTGTCCACTGATCCCATTGGGAGTCAATGATCAGGCTATATTCTGCATCCTGCTTAAAGAGTTGTGGTTTCAATGAAATAGCATATGGAAACTTCCAGGATGGTGATGATTCACCTGTGTTCTGCAGAAGCATTGAAATGTAATGAATTTTTTTCGAATAGACTGCTACTGTGACATCACAGGAGGCTGCTGAGGGGAAGACAGCTCATAATAATGTCAGGAACGTTCCACGTTCCACTGACGTTCCACGTTCCACTGACGTTCCACGATCCACTGACGTTCCACTGACGTTCCACGTTCCACTGACGTTCCACTGATGTTCCACTGACGTTCCACGTTCCACTGACGTTCCACTGATGTTCCACATTCCACTGATGTTCCACGTTCCACTGACGTTCCACGTTCCACTGACGTTCCACTGATGTTCCACATTCCACTGATGTTCCACGTTCCACTGACGTTCCACGTTCCACTGACGTTCCACTGACGTTCCACTGACGTTCCACTGACGTTCCACGTTCCACTGACGTTCCACTGATGTTCCACGTTCCACTGATGTTCCACGTTCCACTGACGTTCGACTGATGTTCCACGTTCCACTGATGTTCCACGTTCCACTGACGTTCCACGTTCCACTGACGTTCCACGTTCCACTGACGTTCCACGTTCCACTGACGTTCCACGTTCCAGTGACGTTCCACGTTCCACTGACGTTACACTGACGTTCCACGTTCCACTGACGTTCCACTGACGTTCCACGGACGTTCCACGGACGTTCCACGTTCCACTGACGTTCCACTGACGTTCCACTGACGTTCCACGTTCCACTGACGTTCCACTGACGTTCCACTGACGTTCCACGTTCCACTGACGTTCCACTGACGTTCCACTGACGTTCCACATTCCACTGATGTTCCACTGACGTTCCACGTTCCACGTTCCACTGACGTTCCACATTCCACTGACGTTCCACATTCCACTGACGTTCCACTGACGTTCCACTGACGTTCCACTGACGTTCCATGTTCCACTGACGTTCCACAGACGTTCCACGTTCCACTGACATTCCACGTTCCACTGACGTTCCACTGACGTTCCACTGACGTTCCACTGACGTTCCACGTTCCACTGACGTTCCACGTTCCACTGACGTTCCACTGATGTTCCACGTTCCACTGATGTTCCACGTTCCACTGATGTTCCACGTTCCACTGATGTTCCACGTTCCACTGACGTTCCACGTTCCACTGACGTTCCACTGGCGTTCCACGTTCCACTGACGTTCCACTGACGTTCCACTGACGTTCCACTGACGTTCAACGTTCCACTGACGTTCCACGTTCCACTGACGTTCCACTGATGTTCCACGTTCCACTGATGTTCCACGTTCCACTGATGTTCCACGTTCCACTGATGTTCCACGTTCCACTGACGTTCCACGTTCCACTGACGTTCCACTGGCGTTCCACTGACGTTCCACTGACGTTCCACGTTCCACTGACGTTCCACTGATGTTCCACGTTCCACTGACGTTCCACTGACGTTCCACTGACGTTCCACGTTCCACTGACGTTCCACGTTCCACTGACGTTCCACTGACTTTTCATTCAGTTGGAGTAACTCAATTTCCAGGTAAATCATTCAAGAGGGACTTCAAAATTGGACGTGCCTTGATTTGAAGGGAAATGCCTTCAAATCAAATAAAATTGTATTGGTCACATACACATGGTTAGCAGATGTTAATGCGAGTGTAGCGAAAATCTTGTGCTTCCAGTTCCGACAGTGCAGTAATATCTAACAAGTAATCTGAACAATTCCCCAAAAATGACCTAATACACACAAATCTAAAAGGGGTGAATGAGAATATGTACATATAAATATATGGATGAGCGATGTGCAATAGATATGGATGGGCAGGTCGTGGATGGATTGGCACTCCCTACAGAAGCGAACAGGAACGTAGGATGATCTGGGCTGGTGACCATTTCCAGGGCTGCAGCCTTGTGCCAAGTTAATAGCTGCCTTCAATCTCTATCCACACGTTCTCTGTGCTCCAAAGGCGGAGTGTGAAAAAATTGCTTGGGCGCTGGGCCCAAGAGAAAATAGACCACCTATAATCATTATAGAGCCTAAAATACCAGCGTGGTTAGTCTGCCCAGCAACAGACAATCACAATCAGGCTGCAGATGGACACCACCACTGTCCACTGATCCCATTGGGAGTCAATGATCAGGCTATATTCTGCATCCTGCTTAAAGAGTTGTGGTTTCAATGAAATAGCATATGGAAACTTCCAGGATGGTGATGATTCACCTGTGTTCTGCAGAAGCATTGAAATGTAATGAATTTTTTTCGAATAGACTGCTACTGTGACATCACAGGAGGCTGCTGAGGGGAAGACAGCTCATAATAATGTCAGGAACGTTCCACGTTCCACTGACGTTCCACTGACGTTCCACGATCCACTGACGTTCCACTGACGTTCCACGTTCCACTGACGTTCCACGTTCCACTGACGTTCCACTGATGTTCCACTGACGTTCCACGTTCCACTGACGTTCCACTGATGTTCCACGTTCCACTGATGTTCCACGTTCCACTGACGTTCCACTGATGTTCCACTGACGTTCCACGTTCCACTGACGTTCCACTGATGTTCCACGTTCCACTGATGTTCCACGTTCCACTGACGTTCCACGTTCCACTGAAGTTCCACTGACGTTCCACTGACGTTCCACTGACGTTCCACGGACGTTCCACGTTCCACTGACGTTCCACTGACGTTCCACGTTCCACTGACGTTCCACTGACGTTCCACGTTCCACGTTCCACTGACGTTCCACATTCCACTGACGTTCCACTGACGTTCCACTGACGTTCCACTGACGTTCCACTGACGTTCCATGTTCCACTGACGTTCCACTGACGTTCCACTGACGTTCCACGTTCCACGTTCCACTGACGTTCCACATTCCACTGACGTTCCACTGACGTTCCACGTTCCACGTTCCACTGACGTTCCACTGACGTTCCACTGACGTTCCATGTTCCACTGACGTTCCACTGACGTTCCACGTTCCACTGACGTTCCACTGACAATGTTCTGCAGAAGCATTGAAATGTAATGAATTTTTTTCGAATAGACTGCTACTGTGACATCACAGGAGGCTGCTGAGGGGAAGACAGCTCATAATAATGTCAGGAACGTTCCACGTTCCACTGACGTTCCACTGACGTTCCACGATCCACTGACGTTCCACTGACGTTCCACGTTCCACTGACGTTCCACGTTCCACTGAAGTTCCACTGACGTTCCACTGACGTTCCACTGACGTTCCACGTTCCACTGAAGTTCCACTGACGTTCCACTGACGTTCCACTGACGTTCCACGGATGTTCCACGTTCCACTGACGTTCCACTGACGTTCCACTGACGTTCCACTGACGTTCCACGTTCCACTGACGTTCCACGTTCTACTGACGTTCCACGTTCCACTGACGTTCCACGTTCCACGTTCCACTGACGTTCCACATTCCACTGACATTCCACGTTCCACGTTCCACTGACGTTCCACTGACGTTCCACTGACGTTCCATGTTCCACTGACGTTCCACTGACGTTCCACGTTCCACTGACGTTCCACGTTCCACTGACGTTCCACTGACGTTCCACTGACGTTCCACGTTCCACTGACGTTCCACGTTCCACTGACGTTCCACTGACGTTCCACGTTCCACTGACGTTCCACGTTCCACTGACGTTCCACATTCCACTGATGTTCCACGTTCCACTGACGTTCCACGTTCCACTGATGTTCCACTGACGTTCCACGTTCCACGTTCCACTGACGTTCCACATTCCACTGACGTTCCACATTCCACTGACGTTCCACTGACGTTCCACTGACGTTCCATGTTCCACTGACGTTCCACTGACGTTCCACGTTCCACTGACATTCCACGTTCCACTGACATTCCACTGACGTTCCACTGACGTTCCACGTTCCACTGACGTTCCACGTTCCACTGACGTTCCACGTTCCACTGACGTTCCACGTTCCACTGACGTTCCACTGACGTTCCACGTTCCACTGATGTTCCACTGACGTTCCACTGACGTTCCACTGACGTTCAACGTTCCACTGACGTTCCACGTTCCACTGACGTTCCACGTTCCACTGACGTTCCACTGATGTTCCACGTTCCACTGATGTTCCACATTCCACTGATGTTCCACGTTCCACTGACGTTCCACGTTCCACTGACGTTCCACTGGCGTTCCACTGACGTTCCACTGACGTTCCACGTTCCACTGACGTTCCACTGATGTTCCACGTTCCACTGACGTTCCACTGACGTTCCACTGACGTTCCACGTTCCACTGACGTTCCACGTTCCACTGACGTTCCACTGACTTTTCATTCAGTTGGAGTAACTCAATTTCCAGGTAAATCACTCAAGAGGGACTTCAAAATTGGACGTGCCTTGATTTGAAGGGAAATGCCTTCAAATCAAATAAAATTGTATTGGTCACATACACATGGTTAGCAGATGTTAATGCGAGTGTAGCGAAAATCTTGTGCTTCCAGTTCCGACAGTGCAGTAATATCTAACAAGTAATCTGAACAATTCCCCAAAAATGACCTAATACACACAAATCTAAAAGGGGTGAATGAGAATATGTACATATAAATATATGGATGAGCGATGTGCAATAGATATGGATGGGCAGGTCGTGGATGGATTGGCACTCCCTACAGAAGCGAACAGGAACGTAGGATGATCTGGGCTGGTGACCATTTCCAGGGCTGCAGCCTTGTGCCAAGTTAATAGCTGCCTTCAATCTCTATCCACACGTTCTCTGTGCTCCAAAGGCGGAGTGTGAAAAAATTGCTTGGGCGCTGGGCCCAAGAGAAAATAGACCACCTATAATCATTATAAAGCCTAAAATACCAGCGTGGTTAGTCTGCCCAGCAACAGACAATCACAATCAGGCTGCAGATGGACACCACCACTGTCCACTGATCCCATTGGGAGTCAATGATCAGGCTATATTCTGCATCCTGCTTAAAGAGTTGTGGTTTCAATGAAATAGCATATGGAAACTTCCAGGATGGTGATGATTCACCTGTGTTCTGCAGAAGCATTGAAATGTAATGAATTTTTTTCGAATAGACTGCTACTGTGACATCACAGGAGGCTGCTGAGGGGAAGACAGCTCATAATAATGTCAGGAACGTTCCACGTTCCACTGACGTTCCACGATCCACTGACGTTCCACTGACGTTCCACGTTCCACTGACGTTCCACTGATGTTCCACTGACGTTCCACGTTCCACTGACGTTCCACTGATGTTCCACATTCCACTGATGTTCCACGTTCCACTGACGTTCCACGTTCCACTGACGTTCCACTGACGTTCCACTGACGTTCCACTGACGTTCCACTGACGTTCCACGTTTCACTGAAGTTCCACTGAAGTTCCACTGACGTTCCACTGACGTTCCACGGACGTTCCACGTTCCACTGACATTCCACTGACGTTCCACGTTCCACTGACGTTCCACTGACGTTCCACGTTCCACGTTCCACTGACGTTCCACATTCCACTGACGTTCCACTGACGTTCCACGTTCCACGTTCCACTGACGTTCCACTGACGTTCCACTGACGTTCCATGTTCCACTGACGTTCCACTGACGTTCCACGTTCCACTGACGTTCCACGTTCCACTGACGTACCACTGACGTTCCACTGACAATGTTCTGCAGAAGCATTGAAATGTAATGAATTTTTTTCGAATAGACTGCTACTGTGACATCACAGGAGGCTGCTGAGGGGAAGACAGCTCATAATAATGTCAGGAACGTTCCACGTTCCACTGACGTTCCACTGACGTTCCACTGACGTTCCACGTTCCACTGACGTTCCACTGACGTTCCACGTTCCACTGACGTTCCACTGACGTTCCACTGACGTTCCACTGACGTTCCAAGTTCCACTGACGTTCCACTGACGTTCCACTGACGTTCCACGTTCCACTGACGTTCCACGTTCCACTGACGTTCCACTGACTTTTCATTCAGTTGGAGTAACTCAATTTCCAGGTAAATCACTCAAGAGGGACTTCAAAATTGGACGTGCCTTGATTTGAAGGGAAATGCCTTCAAATCAAATAAAATTGTATTGGTCACATACACATGGTTAGCAGATGTTAATGCGAGTGTAGCGAAAATCTTGTGCTTCCAGTTCCGACAGTGCAGTAATATCTAACAAGTAATCTGAACAATTCCCCAAAAATGACCTAATACACACAAATCTAAAAGGGGTGAATGAGAATATGTACATATAAATATATGGATGAGCGATGTGCAATAGATATGGATGGGCAGGTCGTGGATGGATTGGCACTCCCTACAGAAGCGAACAGGAACGTAGGATGATCTGGGCTGGTGACCATTTCCAGGGCTGCAGCCTTGTGCCAAGTTAATAGCTGCCTTCAATCTCTATCCACACGTTCTCTGTGCTCCAAAGGCGGAGTGTGAAAAAATTGCTTGGGCGCTGGGCCCAAGAGAAAATAGACCACCTATAATCATTATAGAGCCTAAAATAGCCGCAAAATGGAAAGAGCGACAGCATGTCGGAACATGATGGAGTTAATACACGTGTCAGAATCATCAACACGTTTGTTGTGTTTACCAGCGTGGTTAGTCTGCCCAGCAACAGACAATCACAATCAGGCTGCAGATGGACACCACCACTGTCCACTGATCCCATTGGGAGTCAATGATCAGGCTATATTCTGCATCCTGCTTAAAGAGTTGTGGTTTCAATGAAATAGCATATGGAAACTTCCAGGATGGTGATGATTCACCTGTGTTCTGCAGAAGCATTGAAATGTAATGAATTTTTTTCGAATAGACTGCTACTGTGACATCACAGGAGGCTGCTGAGGGGAAGACAGCTCATAATAATGTCAGGAACGTTCCACGTTCCACTGACGTTCCACTGACGTTCCACGATCCACTGACGTTCCACTGACGTTCCACGTTCCACTGACGTTCCACGTTCCACTGACGTTCCACTGATGTTCCACTGACGTTCCACGTTCCACTGACGTTCCACTGACGTTCCACGATCCACTGACGTTCCACTGACGTTCCACGTTCCACTGACGTTCCACGTTCCACTGACGTTCCACTGATGTTCCACTGACGTTCCACGTTCCACTGACGTTCCACTGATGTTCCACGTTCCACTGATGTTCCACGTTCCACTGACGTTCCACGTTCCACTGAAGTTCCACTGACGTTCCACTGACGTTCCACTGACGTTCCACGGACGTTCCACGTTCCACTGACGTTCCACTGACGTTCCACGTTCCACTGACGTTCCACTGACGTTCCACGTTCCACGTTCCACTGACGTTCCACATTCCACTGACGTTCCACTGACGTTCCACGTTCCACGTTCCACTGACGTTCCACTGACGTTCCACTGACGTTCCACTGACGTTCCATGTTCCACTGACGTTCCACGTTCCACTGACGTTCCACGTTCCACTGACGTTCCACTGACGTTCCACTGACGTTCCACTGACGTTCAACAGACAATGTAATGATTTTTTTTCGAATAGACTGCTACTGTGACATCACAGGAGGCTGCTGAGGGGAAGACAGCTCATAATAATGTCAGGAACGTTCCACGTTCCACTGACGTTCCACGATCCACTGACGTTCCACTGACGTTCCACTGACGTTCCACTGATGTTCCACTGACGTTCCACGTTCCACTGACGTTCCACTGATGTTCCACGTTCCACTGATGTTCCACGTTCCACGTTCCACTGACGTTCCACGTTCCACTGACGTTCCACTGACGTTCCACGTTCCACTGACGTTCCACTGACGTTCCACTGACGTTCCACTGACGTTCCACGTTCCACTGAAGTTCCACTGACGTTCCACTGACGTTCCACTGACGTCCCACGGACGTTCCACGTTCCACTGACGTTCCACTGACGTTCCACTGACGTTCCACGTTCCACTGACGTTCCACGTTCCACTGACGTTCCACGTTCCACGTTCCACTGACGTTCCACATTCCACTGACGTTCCACTGACGTTCCACGTTCCACGTTCCACTGACGTTCCACTGACGTTCCACTGACGTTCCATGTTCCACTGACGTTCCACTGACGTTCCATGTTCCACTGACATTCCACGTTCCACTGACGTTCCACTGACGTTCCACTGACATTCCACGTTCCACTGACGTTCCACGTTCCACTGACGTTCCACTGACGTTCCACGTTCCACTGACGTTCCACGTTCCACTGACGTTCCACATTCCACTGACATTCCACGTTCCACTGACGTTCCACTGACGTTCCACTGACGTTCCACTGACGTTCCACTGACGTTCAACGTTCCACTGACGTTCCACGTTCCACTGACGTTCCACTGATGTTCCACGTTCCACTGATGTTCCACGTTCCACTGACGTTCCACTGATGTTCCACGTTCCACTGACGTTCCACGTTCCACTGACGTTCCACGTTCCACTGACGTTCCACTGACGTTCCACGTTCCACTGACGTTCCACTGACGTTCCACTGACGTTCAACGTTCCACTGACGTTCCACGTTCCACTGACGTTCCACTGATGTTCCACGTTCCACTGATGTTCCACGTTGCACTGACGTTCCACATTCCACTGACGTTCCACTGGCGTTCCACTGACGTTCCACTGACGTTCCACGTTCCACTGACGTTCCACTGACGTTCCACTGACGTTCCACGTTCCACTGACGTTCCACTGACGTTCCACGGACGTTCCACGTTCCACTGACGTTCCACTGACGTTCCACTGACGTTCCACGTTCCATTGACGTTCCACTGACATTCCACGTTCCACGTTCCACTGACGTTCCACGTTCCACTGACGTTCCACTGACGTTCCACGTTCCACTAACGTTCCACTGACATTGGGAGTCAATGATCAGGCTATATTCTGCATCCTGCTTAAAGAGTTGTGGTTTCAATGAAATAGCATATGGAAACTTCCAGGATGGTGATGATTCACCTGTGTTCTGCAGAAGCATTGAAATGTAATGAATTCTTTTCGAATAGACTGCTACTGAGGGGAAGACAGCTCATAATAATGTCAGGAACGTTCCACGTTCCACTGACGTTCCACTGACGTTCCACTGACGTTCCACGTTCCACTGACGTTCCACTGACGTTCCACTGACGTTCCACGTTCCACTGACGTTCCACTGACGTTCCAACTTCCACTGACGTTCCGCTGACGTTCCACTGACGTTCCACGTACCACTGACGTTCCACATTCCACGTTCCACTGACGTTCCACATTCCACGTTCCACTGACGTTCCACTGACGTTCCGCTGACGGTTGGTGACCATTTCCAGGGCTGCAGCCTTGTGCCAAGTTAATAGCTGCCTTCAATCTCTATCCACACGTTCTCTGTGCTCCAAAGGCGGAGTGTGAAAAAATTGCTTGGGCGCTGGGCCCAAGAGAAAATAGACCACCTATAATCATTATAGAGCCTAAAATACCAGCGTGGTTAGTCTGTCCAGCAACAGACAATCACAATCAGGCTGCAGATGGACACCACCACTGTCCACTGATCCCATTGGGAGTCAATGATCAGGCTATATTCTGCATCCTGCTTAAAGAGTTGTGGTTTCAATGAAATAGCATATGGAAACTTCCAGGATGGTGATGATTCACCTGTGTTCTGCAGAAGCATTGAAATGTAATGATTTTTTTCCGAATAGACTGCTACTGTGACATCACAGGAGGCTGCTGAGGGGAAGACAGCTCATAATAATGTCAGGAACGTTCCACGTTCCACTGACGTTCCACTGACGTTCCACGTTCCACTGACGTTCCACGTTCCACTGACGTTCCACTGACGTTCCACTGACGTTCCACATTCCACTGACGTTCCACGTTCCACGTTCCACTGACGTTCCACGTTCCACTGACGTTCCACTGACGTTCCACTGACGTTCCACTGACGTTCCACGTTCCACTGACGTTCCACCGACGTTCCACTGACGTTCCACTGACGTTCCACTGACGTTCCACGTTCCACTGACGTTCCACTGACGTTCCACCGACGTTCCACTGACGTTCCACTGACGTTCCACGTTCCACTGACGTTCCACTGACGTTCCACGTTCCACTGACGTTCCACTGACGTTCCACTGACGTTCCACTGACGTTCCACGTTCCACTGACGTTCCACATTCCACTGACGTTCCACGTTCCACTGACGTTCCACTGACTTTTCATTCAGTTGGAGTAACTCAATTTCCAGGTAAATCACTCAAGAGGGACTTCAAAATTGGACGTGCCTTGATTTGAAGGGAAATGCCTTCAAATCAAATAAAATTGTATTGGTCACATACACATGGTTAGCAGATGTTAATGCGAGTGTAGCGAAAAACTTGTGCTTCCAGTTCCGACAGTGCAGTAATATCTAACAAGTAATCTGAACAATTCCCCAAAAATGACCTAATACACACAAATCTAAAAGGGGTGAATGAGAATATGTACATATAAATATATGGATGAGCGATGTGCAATAGATATGGATGGGCAGGTCGTGGATGGATTGGCACTCCCTACAGAAGCGAACAGGAACGTAGGATGATCTGGGCTGGTGACCATTTCCAGGGCTGCAGCCTTGTGCCAAGTTAATAGCTGCCTTCAATCTCTATCCACACGTTCTCTGTGCTCCAAAGGCGGAGTGTGAAAAAATTGCTTGGTCGCTGGGCCCAAGAGAAAATAGACCACCTATAATCATTATAGAGCCTAAAATAGCCGCAAAATGGAAAGAGCGACAGCATGTCGGAACATGATGGAGTTAATACACGTGTCAGAATCATCAACACGTTTGTTGTGTTTACCAGCGTGGTTAGTCTGCCCAGCAACAGACAATCACAATCAGGCTGCAGATGGACACCACCACTGTCCACTGATCCCATTGGGAGTCAATGATCAGGCTATATTCTGCATCCTGCTTAAAGAGTTGTGGTTTCAATGAAATAGCATATGGAAACTTCCAGGATGGTGATGATTCACCTGTGTTCTGCAGAAGCATTGAAATGTAATGATTTTTTTCCGAATAGACTGCTACTGTGACATCACAGGAGGCTGCTGAGGGGAAGACAGCTCATAATAATGTCAGGAACGTTCCACGTTCCACTGACGTTCCACTGACGTTCCACGTTCCACTGACGTTCCACTGACGTTCCACGTTCCACTGACGTTCCACGTTCCACTGACGTTCCACTGACGTTCCACTGACGTTCCACGTTCCACTGACGTTCCACGTTCCACGTTCCACTGACGTTCCACGTTCCACTGACGTTCCACTGACGTTCCACGTTCCACTGACGTTCCACTGACGTTCCACTGACGTTCCACGTTCCACTGACGTTCCACCGACGTTCCACTGACGTTCCACGTTCCACTGACGTTCCACTGACGTTCCACTGACGTTCCACGTTCCACTGACGTTCCACTGACGTTCCACCGACGTTCCACTGACGTTCCACTGACGTTCCACGTTCCACTGACGTTCCACTGACGTTCCACGTTCCACTGACGTTCCACTGACGTTCCACTGACGTTCCACGTTCCACTGACGTTCCACATTCCACTGACGTTCCACGTTCCACTGACGTTCCACTGACTTTTCATTCAGTTGGAGTAACTCAATTTCCAGGTAAATCACTCAAGAGGGACTTCAAAATTGGACGTGCCTTGATTTGAAGGGAAATGCCTTCAAATCAAATAAAATTGTATTGGTCACATACACATGGTTAGCAGATGTTAATGCAAGTGTAGCGAAAAACTTGTGCTTCCAGTTCCGACAGTGCAGTAATATCTAACAAGTAATCTGAACAATTCCCCAAAAATGACCTAATACACACAAATCTAAAAGGGGTGAATGAGAATATGTACATATAAATATATGGATGAGCGATGTGCAATAGATATGGATGGGCAGGTCGTGGATGGATTGGCACTCCCTACAGAAGCGAACAGGAACGTAGGATGATCTGGGCTGGTGACCATTTCCAGGGCTGCAGCCTTGTGCCAAGTTAATAGCTGCCTTCAATCTCTATCCACACGTTCTCTGTGCTCCAAAGGCGGAGTGTGAAAAAATTGCTTGGTCGCTGGGCCCAAGAGAAAATAGACCACCTATAATCATTATAGAGCCTAAAATAGCCACAAAATGGAAAGAGCGACAGCATGTCGGAACATGATGGAGTTAATACACGTGTCAGAATCATCAACACGTTTGTTGTGTTTACCAGCGTGGTTAGTCTGCCCAGCAACAGACAATCACAATCAGGCTGCAGATGGACACCACCACTGTCCACTGATCCCATTGGGAGTCAATGATCAGGCTATATTCTGCATCCTGCTTAAAGAGTTGTGGTTTCAATGAAATAGCATATGGAAACTTCCAGGATGGTGATGATTCACCTGTGTTCTGCAGAAGCATTGAAATGTAATGAATTTTTTTCGAATAGACTGCTACTGTGACATCACAGGAGGCTGCTGAGGGGAAGACAGCTCATAATAATGTCAGGAACGTTCCACGTTCCACTGACGTTCCACTGACGTTCCAATGACGTTCCACGTTCCACTGACGTTCCACTGACGTTCCACTGACGTTCCACTGACGTTCCACTGACGTTCCACGTTCCACTGACGTTCCACGTTCCACTGACATTCCACGTTCCACGTTCCACTGACGTTCCACTGACGTTCCACTGACGTTCCATGTTCCACTGACGTTCCACTGACGTTCCATGTTCCACTGACGTTCCACGTTCCACTGACGTTCCACTGACGTTCCACTAACGTTCCACGTTCCACTGACGTTCCACGTTCCACTGACGTTCCACTGACGTTCCACGTTCCACTGACGTTCCACTGACGTTCCACATTCCACTGACGTTCCACGTTCCACTGACGTTCCACTGACGTTCCACTGACGTTCCACTGACGTTCAACGTTCCACTGACGTTCCACGTTCCACTGACGTTCCACTGATGTTCCACGTTCCACTGATGTTCCACGTTCCACTGACGTTCCACGTTCCACTGACGTTCCACGTTCCACTGACGTTCCACATTCCACTGACATTCCACGTTCCACTGACGTTCCACTGACGTTCCACGTTCCACTGACGTTCCACTGACGTTCCACTGACGTTCCACTGACGTTCCACTGACGTTCAACGTTCCACTGACGTTCCACGTTCCACTGACGTTCCACTGATGTTCCACGTTCCACTGATGTTCCACGTTGCACTGACGTTCCACATTCCACTGACGTTCCACTGGCGTTCCACTGACGTTCCACTGACGTTCCACGTTCCACTGACGTTCCACGTTCCACTGACGTTCCACTGACGTTCCACTGACGTTCCACGTTCCACTGACGTTCCACTGACGTTCCACTGACGTTCCACTGACGTTCCACGTTCCACTGACGTTCCACTGACGTTCCACTGACGTTCCACGGACGTTCCACGTTCCACTGACGTTCCACTGACGTTCCACTGACGTTCCACTGACGTTCCACTGACATTCCACATTCCACGTTCCACTGACGTTCCACGTTCCACTGACGTTCCACTGACGTTCCACTGACGTTCCACTAACGTTCCACTGACATTGGGAGTCAATGATCAGGCTATATTCTGCATCCTGCTTAAAGAGTTGTGGTTTCAATGAAATAGCATATGGAAACTTCCAGGATGGTGATGATTCACCTGTGTTCTGCAGAAGCATTGAAATGTAATGAATTCTTTTCGAATAGACTGCTACTGTGACATCACAGGAGGCTGCTGAGGGGAAGACAGCTCATAATAATGTCAGGAACGTTCCACGTTCCACTGACGTTCCACTGACGTTCCACTGACGTTCCACGTTCCACTGACGTTCCACTGACGTTCCACTGACGTTCCACGTTCCACTGACGTTCCACTGACGTT
The DNA here is from genome assembly GCF_002021735.2 of Oncorhynchus kisutch. Taxonomy (NCBI): domain Eukaryota; kingdom Metazoa; phylum Chordata; class Actinopteri; order Salmoniformes; family Salmonidae; genus Oncorhynchus; species Oncorhynchus kisutch. Next base: position 11,087,798 of record NC_034198.2, read on the forward strand.
CCACTGACGTTCCAAGTTCCACTGACGTTCCACTGACGTTCCACTGACGTTCCACGTACCACTGACGTTCCACATTCCACGTTCCACTGACGTTCCACTGACGTTCCACTGACGTTCCACATTCCACGTTCCACTGACGTTCCACATTCCACGTTCCACTGACGTTCCACTGACGTTCCGCTGACGGTTGGTGACCATTTCCAGGGCTGCAGCCTTGTGCCAAGTTAATAGCTGCCTTCAATCTCTATCCACACGTTCTCTGTGCTCCAAAGGCGGAGTGTGAAAAAATTGCTTGGGCGCTGGGCCCAAGAGAAAATAGACCACCTATAATCATTATAGAGCCTAAAATACCAGCGTGGTTAGTCTGTCCAGCAACAGACAATCACAATCAGGCTGCAGATGGACACCACCACTGTCCACTGATCCCATTGGGAGTCAATGATCAGGCTATATTCTGCATCCTGCTTAAAGAGTTGTGGTTTCAATGAAATAGCATATGGAAACTTCCAGGATGGTGATGATTCACCTGTGTTCTGCAGAAGCATTGAAATGTAATGATTTTTTTCCGAATAGACTGCTACTGTGACATCACAGGAGGCTGCTGAGGGGAAGACAGCTCATAATAATGTCAGGAACGTTCCACGTTCCACTGACGTTCCACGTTCCACTGACGTTCCACGTTCCACTGACGTTCCACGTTCCACTGACGTTCCACTGACGTTCCACGTTCCACTGACGTTCCACGTTCCACTGACGTTCCACTGACGTTCCACTGACGTTCCACGTTCCACTGACGTTCCACGTTCCACTGACGTTCCACTGACGTTCCACTGACGTTCCACTGACGTTCCACGTTCCACTGACGTTCCACGTTCCACTGACGTTCCACTGACGTTCCACTGACGTTCCACTGACGTTCCACGTTCCACTGACGTTCCACCGACGTTCCACTGACGTTCCACGTTCCACTGACGTTCCACTGACGTTCCACTGACGTTCCACTGACGTTCCACGTTCCACTGACGTTCCACTGACGTTCCACCGACGTTCCACTGACGTTCCACTGACGTTCCACTGACGTTCCACGTTCCACTGACGTTCCACTGACGTTCCACGTTCCACTGACGTTCCACTGACGTTCCACTGACGTTCCACTGACGTTCCACGTTCCACTGACGTTCCACATTCCACTGACGTTCCACGTTCCACTGACGTTCCACTGACTTTTCATTCAGTTGGAGTAACTCAATTTCCAGGTAAATCACTCAAGAGGGACTTCAAAATTGGACGTGCCTTGATTTGAAGGGAAATGCCTTCAAATCAAATAAAATTGTATTGGTCACATACACATGGTTAGCAGATGTTAATGCGAGTGTAGCGAAAAACTTGTGCTTCCAGTTCCGACAGTGCAGTAATATCTAACAAGTAATCTGAACAATTCCCCAAAAATGACCTAATACACACAAATCTAAAAGGGGTGAATGAGAATATGTACATATAAATATATAGATGAGCGATGGTCAATAGATATGGATGGGCAGGTCGTGGATGGATTGGCACTCCCTACAGAAGCGAACAGGAACGTAGGATGATCTGGGCTGGTGACCATTTCCAGGGCTGCAGCCTTGTGCCAAGTTAATAGCTGCCTTCAATCTCTATCCACACGTTCTCTGTGCTCCAAAGGCGGAGTGTGAAAAAATTGCTTGGTCGCTGGGCCCAAGAGAAAATAGACCACCTATAATCATTATAGAGCCTAAAATAGCCGCAAAATGGAAAGAGCGACAGCATGTCGGAACATGATGGAGTTAATACACGTGTCAGAATCATCAACACGTTTGTTGTGTTTACCAGCGTGGTTAGTCTGCCCAGCAACAGACAATCACAATCAGGCTGCAGATGGACACCACCACTGTCCACTGATCCCATTGGGAGTCAATGATCAGGCTATATTCTGCATCCTGCTTAAAGAGTTGTGGTTTCAATGAAATAGCATATGGAAACTTCCAGGATGGTGATGATTCACCTGTGTTCTGCAGAAGCATTGAAATGTAATGAAGCCTCACAGGAGGCTGCTGAGGGGAAGACAGCTCATAATAATGTCAGGAACGTTCCACGTTCCACTGACGTTCCACTGACGTTCCAATGACGTTCCACGTTCCACTGACGTTCCACTGACGTTCCACTGACGTTCCACTGACGTTCCACGTTCCACTGACGTTCCACGTTCCATTGACGTTCCACTGACGTTCCACTGACGTTCCACTGATGTTCCACTGACGTTCCACGTTCCACTGACGTTCCACTGACGTTCCACATTCCACTGACGTTCCACTGACGTTCCACTGACGTTCCACGTTCCACTGACGTTCCACTGACGTTCCACTGATGTTCCACGTTCCACTAACGTTCCACTGACGTTCCACTGACATTCCGCGTTCCACTGACGTTCCACTGACGTTCCACGTTCCACTGACGTTCCACATTCCACTGACGTTCCACGTTCCACTGACGTTCCACGTTCCACTAACGTTCCACGTTCCACTAACGTTCCACGTTCCACTGACGTTCCACTGACGTTCCACGTTCCACTGACGTTCCACTGACGTTCCACTGACGTTCCACTGACGTTCCATGTTCCACGTTCGACTGACGTTCCACTGACGTTCCACCTTCCACTGACGTTCCACGTTCCACTGACGTTCCACGTTCCACTGACGTTCCATGTTCCACTGATTCTGCTCCAGCCATTACCACGAACCCGTCCTCCCCAATTAAGGTGCCTCCAACCTCCTGTGTGTGAAGTGACTATAATGAGAATTTCCGTGCCTAGTAATTTTCTCTGTTCTACTGAAATCGTTAACTGCTGCTAATCCTTTAGTAGGACAGCCTTAATAGTGGAATTTCATTTGTAAAATTAAGCATTTTGACATACACCCTAAGAAGGGAGTTCTAAATGTTTAGACACAAGTATGAAATGCTGTGACAAAACACGTCTATTTTGGGCCTGTGTTTCCCACCAAACAATGTCTCATAGAAGCTTTAATCCTGTAAAACACCTCTTAGAACCTCACCCCTCCTTCCACCTCCCAATAAGGACATTTTGAAGTACAGTGCCTTGCGAAAGTATTCGGCCCCCTTGAACTTTGCGACCTTTTGCCACATTTCAGGCTTCAAACATAAAGATATAAAACTGTATTTTCTTGTGAAGAATCAACAACAAGTGGGACACAATCATGAAGTGGAACGACATTTATTGGATATTTCAAACTTTTTTAACAAATCAAGAACTGAAAAATTGGGCGTGCAAAATTATTCAGCCCCATTAAGTTAATACTTTGTAGTGCCACCTTTTGCTGCGATTACAGATGTAAGTCGCTTGGGGTATGTCTCTATCAGTTTTGCACATCGAGAGACCGACATTTTTTCCCATTCCTCCTTGCAAAACAGCTCGAGCTCAGTGAGGTTGGATGGAGAGCATTTGTGAACAGCAGTTTTCAGTTCTTTCCACAGATTCTCGATTGGATTCAGGTCTGGACTTTGACTTGGCCATTCTAACACCTGGATATGTTTATTTTTGAACCATTCCATTGTAGATTTTGCTTTATGTTTTGGATCATTGTCTTGTTGGAAGACGAATCTCCGTCCCAGTCTCAGGTCTTTTGCAGACTCCATCAGGTTTTCTTCCAGAATGGTCCTGTATTTGGCTCCATCCATCTTCCCATCAATTTTAACCATCTTCCCTGTCCCTGCTGAAGAAAAGCAGGCCCAAACCATGATGCTGCCACCACCATGTTTGACAGTGGGGATGGCGTGTTCAGGGTGATGAGCTGTGTTGCTTTTACGCCTAACATAACGTTTTGCATTGTTGCCAAAAAGTTCCATTTTGGTTTTATCTGACCAGAGCACCTTCTTCCACATGTTTGGTGTGTCTCCCAGGTGGCTTGTGGCAAACTTTAAACAACACTTTTTATGGATATCTTTAAGAAATGGCTTTCTTCTTGCCACTCTTCCATAAAGGCCAGATTTGTGTAATATACGACTGATTGTTGTCCTATGGACAGAGTCTCCCACCCCAGCTGTAGATCTCTGCAGTTCATCCAGAGTGATCATGGGCCTCTTGGCTGCATCTCTGATCAGTCTTCTCCTTGTATGAGCTGAAAGTTTAGAGGGACGGCCAGGTCTTGGTAGATTTGCAGTGGTCTGATACTCCTTCCATTTCAATATTATCGCTTGCACAGTGCTCCTTGGGATGTTTAAAGCTTGGGAAATATTTTTGTATCCAAATCCGGCTTTAAACTTCTTCACAACAGTATCTCGGACCTGCCTGGTGTGTTCCTTGTTCTTCATGATGCTCTCTGCGCTTTTAACGGACCTCTGAGACTATCACAGTGCAGGTGCATTGATACGGAGACTTGATTACACACAGGTGGATTGTATTTATCATCATTAGTCATTTAGGTCAACATTGGATCATTCAGAGATCCTCACTGAACTTCTGGAGAGAGTTTGCTGCACTGAAAGTAAAGGGGCTGAATAATTTTGCACGCCCAATTTTTCAGTTTTTGATTTGTTAAAAAAGTTTGAAATATCCAATAAATGTTGTTCCACTTCATGATTGTGTCCCACTTGTTGTTGTTTCTTCACAAAAAAATACAGTTTTATATCTTTATGTTTGAAGCCTGAAATGTGGCAAAAGGTCGCAAAGTTCAAGGGGGCCGAATACTTTCGCAAGGCACTGTATTTGCTCCATGTGTGAGTCACAATTCCTCCATCTAATATAAAAAAACTCCTGATATTTTTAGCATGCATCTTTCTTTATGCCTCGGGGCTTGGTGATTAAAATGTTGCGCTGTTTAAGTCCACCCCGACAAGTCCAAATTTGAAAGCCTAATACATTCACACTTCCACCCAAGCTGCATACCAATCACATCTATAACGAGCGTATGCGTTAGTGAGTGATGTCAATGTCTGTACGCTTTCGCATTGTATGGATTGATTGGAATGTTGTTTTCTGTTTTTGCGCTAAGCTTGTATTATTTATGCCACCAGTCTATGCCTGCTTACGTATAGACATTAATGACTCATGTTAGGAGCCCCTCGCAAATGTGTGGTGTTGACTCACCAACCTCTTGGATATGCCAGTGTTCTCATTATACGCATAATCTAGTACCTTACACTCTGACACAATTACCTATAATTGGTTGTTGTAGGTGTTGGAAAGGTAGGTCAAGGCCATGGATACACATAGCAACATCCACATCCACGGCCATGGAAGCACCAACGCAAAAAGATCACATTCAAATACAATGTCATTGCAAACGGCCAAAACGTTTCACGTCGTATCCTTCTTTGCAAAAACCTTCGATGCAACTGGCTTGTTCTTTCGGATAGTGCTGTTTCGGATAGTGCTGTTGTGTTGTGGTCACTCAGATAATCTGGCTGTGTTGTGGTAAACCATGTATTGTGCGTCGTGTTGCTGTAACTATATGTGATTGTGTTGCGAATGCTCGGTGTCAGTGTTACAGAGATGTGTTACGTTAGGGACCCATGTTATTTCTGAGTGGTGACAAAGGCCAAGCCCTGAGCAAACAGTTGTGTCACAGACCTCTCAGATACTGTAACCCAATTTAAGGGGAGGCTGATGGAGGATGAATGGACACTGTGTGTGTGTTTGTGTGTGTACAACTGGACATTTTCCACAACAGACACACTGTAAAAAAGATACCTTAACCAATCGCTTAATCAGTTTTATTCTGTGAGTTGAGTGGACTTCAAATGGACAAGAACTTGAGCTAATGTACTAAAGTTTGTTCACTCAACAAACTCTGCTCGAAGAGAGCTGAATTTTAAAAAGCTTGCTAAGTAAAATTACTAATTCATGTTTGCTTTTGGAAAGCAGCACTGTATGTTGGTTCAGCTAAATGCCCAAATGTTGAACAAACTCACAATCCTTTTTGTATTCTTTGTAGTTGTAACATACCACCACATTCAGAGGGTGGCACTAAGACAGCATTGAATGAGCTGTATTCCGCAATAAGCAAAACAAGAAAAGGCTCACCCATAGGCAGAGCTCCAAGTAGCCGGAGACATTATTGCAGGGAAACTTAAATACGTTTTACCAAATTTCCATCAGCATGTTAAATGTGCAACCAGAGGAAAATGAACTCTGGACCACCTATACTCCACACACAGAGACGCACACAAAGCTCTCCCTTACCCTCCATTTGGCAAATCTGACCATAATTCTATCCTCCTGATTCCTGTTGACAAGCAAAAATGAAAGCAGGAAGCAGATGTTAAGCTACAGGACTGTTTTGTTAGCACAGACTGGAATATGTTCCGGGATTCCTCCGATGGCATTGAGGAGTACACCACATCAGTCATTGGCTTCATCAAGAAGTGCGTCGATGATGTCGTCCCCACAGTGACCGTACGTGCATACCCCAACCAGAAGGCTAAAGCTGTCGCTTTGAAGGAGTGGGACTCTAACCCGGAAGCTTATAAGAAATCCCGCTATGCCCTGCGACGAACCATCAAACAGCAAAGTGTCAATACAGAACTAAGATCGAATCATACTACATCGGCTCTGATGCTCGTTGGATGTGGCAGGGCTTGCAAATCATTACAGACTACAAAGGGAAGCACAGCAAAACTACACTGCTCAAAAAAATAAAGGGAACACTAAAATAACACATCCTAGATCTGAATGATTGAAATATTCTTATTAAATACTTTTTTCTTTACATAGTTGAATGTGCTGACAACAAAATCACACAAAAATTATCAATGGAAATCAAATTTATCAACGCATGGAGGTCTGGATTTGGAGTCACATTCAAAATTAAATTGGAAAACCACACTACAGCTTGATCCAACTTTGATGTAATGTCCTTAAAACAAGTCAAAATGAGGCTCAGTATTGTATGTGGCCTCCACGTGCCTGTATGACCTCCCTACAATGCCTGGGCATGCTCCTGATGAGGTGACGGATGGTCTCCTGAGGGATCTCCTCCCAGACCTGGACTAAAGCATCCGCCAACTCCTGGACAGTCTGTGGTGCAACGTGGCGTTGGTGGATGGTGCGAGACATGATGTCCCAGATGTGCTCAATTGGATTCAGGTCTGGGGAACGGGCGGGCCAGTCCATAGCATCAATGCCTTCCTCTTGCAGGAACTGCTGACACACTCCAGCCACATGAGGTCTAGCATTGTCTTGCATTAGGAGGAACCCAGGGCCAACCGCACCAGCATATGGTCTCACAAGGGGTCTGAGGATCTCATCTCGGTACCAAATGGCAGTCAGGCTACCTCTGGCGAGCACATGGAGGGTTGTGCGGCCCCCCAAAGAAATGCCACCCCACACCATGACTGACCCACCGCCAAACCGGTCATGCTGGAGGATGTTGCAGGCAGCAGAACGTTCTCCACGGCGTCTCCAGACTGTCACGTCTGTCACATGTGTTCAGTGTGAACCTGCTTTCATCTGTGAAGAGCACAGGGCGCCAGTGGCGAATTTGCCAATCTTGGTGTTCTCTGGCAAATGCCAAACGTCCTGCACGGTGTTAGGCTGTAAGCACAACCCCCACCTGTGGACATCAGGCCCTCATACCACCCTCATGGAGTCTGTTTCTGACCGTTTGAGCAGAGACATGCACATTTGTGGCCTGCTGGAGGTCATTTTGCAGGGCTCTGGCAGTGCTCCTCCTGCTCCTCCTTGCACAAAGGTGGAGGTAGCGGTCCTGCTGCTGGGTTGTTGCCCTCCTACGGCCTCCTCCACGTCTCCTGATGTACTGGCCTGTCTCCTGGTAGCGCCTCCATGCTCTGGACACTACGCTGACAGACACAGCAAACCTTCTTGCCACAGCTTGCATTGATGTGCCATCCTGGATGAGCTGCACTACCTGAGCCACTTGTGTGGGTTGTAGACTCTGTCTCATGCTACCACTAGAGTGAAAGCACCGCCAGCATTCAAAAGTGACCAAAACATCAGCCAGGAAGCATAGGAACTGAGAAGTGGTCTGTGGTCACCACCTACAGAACCACTCCTTTATTGGGGGTGTCTTGCTAATTGCCTATAATTTCCACCTGTTGTCTATTCCATTTGCACAACATAATGTGAAATTCATTGTCAATCAGTGTTGCTTCCTAAGTGGACAGTTTGATTTCACAGAAGTGTGATTGACTTGGAGTTACATTGTGTTGTTTAAGTGTTCCCTTTATTTTTTGAGCAGTGTACTTCTATGCTCACTTCGAGGCAAATAACACTGAAAAATGCATGAGAGCATCAGCTATTCCGGAAGACTGATCACGCTTTCCGCAGCCGATGTGAGTAAGACCTTTAAACAGGTCAACATTCACAAGGCCATAGGGCCAGACGGATTACCACATTGATTGGTTGATTAATCTTATGCTACACAAACATAAATAACATAACCTTTTCTAAACTAATCCAATCTGTTAGTGTTTGGACTTTTTGCACCTGTTACTTGTTCCAGTTTATATGATTTAGGTAGTCTCAATAATAAATCTTCCCTATCCGGCAATCATTCTCAATGCTGGTTGGAAGTGATTAAAAGTTCACATTTTTAGATACCCTCACTCTGGCTAGATTCAAATAGAAATTACGGGTGTGTCATCCAACGTAGAGGAAATGTCCTTTCCTTTCAGACTGATTTCACAGTATCACCAAATGGAAAAATATACTAGATCTTTCTACTTTGTTTTTATGTGATTCTTTCCCATGGTCCGTCTTCCTGTTAGGTCTGCTAATTTGAAGTGAAAACCGTAAGGAGCATAGATATCCAGGAAAAGAGAACAGTTTAGTAAATAAACGGAAAAAGTACAATAATGATGCTTATACTGTATGCTAGATAAAGACTGCAAACATATTGCCCACAGAAACGTCCCTTATTTACATATAATTTATATGTTTGGTTGTAGGCCCACCTCTTTCAACAACATTTCTGTGTACTCTGTAGGTTTTCACAAGTCTGTCAATAGGGAAAGCTTTGGGACACAACACTGGGAGTCTGTGTAATGGTTGGACTCCCTGAGTTGTGCATGGATCTGGTGGGTGGCAACGGAAAATAACCTTACCCCGATATGGCGGCTGAACAAAAGAAAATGTTTCCCGTCAACAAAGATATATGTATAAACTCTAGGAACTCTACTTACCAGACATAAAGTGAAATGTGTCCCTCGCAATCAAATAAACGTCTGAATCCAACTTTTGTCCGAAACACCATATTTTAGTGCTACATTTATTGGTGGGAGGTCTCGTGTGAAATGGCAGACCGCTGTCAAACTCAGCAGGATTATTTAATTAATTTTAGAATAAGGCTGTAACGTAACAAAATGTGGAAAAAGTCAAGGGGTCTGAATATTTTCCCAAGGCACTGTACATCGCATATGTGTATTCTCAGCACATTCGAGATATGAAGCTATATGGATTCCACAAATACTTCTCTTGGCTGAGGTGCATATGCGGATCTTCATATGCTTTTCGATATGCTGAAAATAAGGAGAATTTCTGATGCATTTCTGAGTTTTCAGCACATGCTCAATTATTTGACAAATATCAAATCCATATTTTTCTTTCATGCAACAGATATAATATAAGTGGGTGCACACGCATCAGGTTCGTGTCTTCAACTTATCTCACCTCAGATATATCCCTGGACTCATACAGTAGCAGTGAGATTTTTGAGGTCCGGATTGGATGCACGTAGAAACTGTCCCATTAAGGAGAATATTGTTGCTGCGTATATGAAATTAAGGACATGCATATCTGGAACATGTCTGCTCCTCATATCTTATATAAATATATCCAATAACCTAAAACACAAGTCCAATCTACACTGGAGTTGCTTACCAAGAAGACAGTGAATGTTGTGGCGGTGTCACGACTTGTTCGGGCGGCGATCGATGTCACCGGCTTTCTAGCCATCACCGCTCCATTTTTCATATATCCATTTGTCCTGTCTTGTTTCCATACACACCTGGTTTTCATTTCCCCAATCAATCTACTTGTATTTAACCCTCTGTTTCCCATCATGTTTTGTGTGTAATTGTTTCATTGTTAAGTGGTGTGAGTTTACGCGCTTTACTTTTATGTTCCATTTTTTGAGTGCGTTTGATTTATGTAGTGCTCTCGTTTTTGGAACTATAATAAAAGTGCGCCTGTTCATTATACTCTGCTCTCCTGCACCTGACTTCGCCTCCAATACACCATTGACAGGAGGAGCTACACTTTTGACTTAAATCAACTTGAAAATCTATGGCAAGACCTGAAAATGGTTGCCTAGCAATGATCTAGAGGCGAAAGAAACGTACACCTATTTAGGCGAGTTGATGGCTAGCGGAGTGGAACACTTAAAAAATAAAGGAGAGCCCACACTCTAGGAGCGCAGATGCAAAAATATTTATGTCCAATGTTTCGACAGACAAGCTGTTTTCATCAGGGTATAATGACAAACACTGCGGGATGACTCATTTATATAGTGTCAAGAGACGCACACAGGTGTCTGTAATCATGGCCGGGTGTGGCCTGATATCATTGGTTAATTCTCATATATTAAAAGAGCATACAAAAAACATAAATGCGTACGATCATAGATACAATTTGACTGCATAAGCCTAAATATTTACATTAGCAAAATCACAATAATGGCTTCAGATCAAAGTCTACGTTGAGACTGAAGGGAGGGAGCAAGGGTCTTTAAATTAAAGATCCAGGCAGCCTCTTGTTTTAACAATAAATTGTCGAGGTTAGGGAGGGAGGGTGACATGTTCGATGCCAATATAACGTAGAGATGAAATCGAGTGGTTTTCTTCCAAAAAGTGGGCCGCAACTGGGTAAGTCGAGTTTTTGCACCAAATGGTGCTACGTTGCTCCGAGATACGTACTTTTAATTTGCACTTTTGTTTTACCCACATCATTTTTACCACAAGGACAAGTTATAAGATAAGTAACTGCCGTAATGGAGCACGTGATAACACCTTTGATTGGGATCTGTTTCCCTGTTTGGTTGTGTTTGAAGGATCTACATTTATAAGTGCCATTGCATTGAGCACAGCCATTACATTTGTAGTTTCCATCCAGTAGGTGCGCAAATAGACATTGTACTTACTTATAAGGTCTTCAATACTACTTTGGGCTAAAGGGGAATACTATATCATTACATTTTATTATTTTGTATTTACTAATTAAATATGTAGCACCTACTTGTTTCCTAGGAAGTACGTTTGGTACTAAATTGTTACCATGTATTTACTTTTTGTTCCTAGGTATTTACCTTGTTAATATCTAGTAATTACCGGGCTGCTAAATCCAAAGACTCACACACCTTACAACACACAACTGCTGGCATTCCACCACTGCACTAAACTATCTATGTATTACCAAGTATGTTTACATAACAGTTCAACACTTTCCATGACTACACATTACTTCATTCTTCATTTGGATCCCAATTAGGACAAATATTCCATTTGGTGATGCCATTTCTTTTTATGTGAGTTGTTCCATGGTCCGCCTTCCTGGAAATCTAAAAGGGAACCGTTTAGTAAATAAACGTAAAAGTACAATAACAATGCCTACATGCTAGATGAAGACTGCACAAATATTGTTTCTCAAAAGTTTGTTGCCCACACAAAGCTCCCTTATTTATTTATGTTTTATGTTTGGTTGTAGGCCTCCCTCGTTCAATAACATTTCTGAGTACTCTGTAGGTTTTTACACTTAGTTTTGGGACACAACATTGTGATTCTGTGTACTGGTTGGACCTCGCTAAGTTGTGCACTGCTCTGGTGGGCGGCGAAGGAAAATAACCCTTCCCCAATATGGCTGGCTTCACAAAATAAACCCCCCCCCCCCCCCCCGCCCCCCCCCAAAATGCTAACCTCCCTGTTATTGTGATGGTGAGAGGTTAGCATGTCTTGGGGGTATGATATTTGTGCCTCTGTAACTTTCTCACTCATTATTCATGATTAATTCAGAACGATCCGTAATCATGGTAGCATCCACATTAATGTAGAAGTGTTTAGAAACATTATATTCTTATTTACAATAAAAGTGACTCCAAAATGACACAGTACATTATTTCACATTCATTTCTATTGGGCACAAAAAAATTGAAGACCCTAAACTCAAGACATGTTTCCTACTTGACCTTTAACAGGATCATGTATCATGTAAAACTTTCAATAAATCATTGAATACCCTATATTTTCAATATGTTGCATTCTTTATGTAATGGCTACATTTGGTATATTTTCTGTTCTGCAAAAAAAAAAACACATTGGCATATTATTCAACACCAAAGACACAAGACAATCATTGACAAGATGCAGTGACATGTGAAGAGGCTTTGTGAGATGCAGTGGTTGACTGGGCAGTGGACAGTAGACACACACATCGCTTAACCCTAACTCGCCCCAGAGACAGTCATCATCAGGGAAAACACTTGTTGTCCAACAGTCTTGACAACATTATTTTCCTAATCTCCTTCCCTTCATGACAACTGTAAAGACACTTGGAAGGTTAAAAATCATTACAAGAAAACAGTGCTTTTACAATTTGATTAACACCAGAGATAAGAGGAGAGGAAAGGAGGGGGTATTGGTACAAAGGCATTGTGTGAAACAAGATTCAAATGAGTTAGCTACAACATCATGCTGATATGGTTAGACTGAAAGCAGTTAGAACCAGAGCCGTATAGAGGTCAGGCCAAAGTTTGCTACGCCCGCTCTGTGAATCACTGGGGGAAAGGACACTCACAATAGGTGAACTAGCAATGAACAACATTTTAGCACCAATTTCAAATGATTTTGTAAAACTTAATTAGAAGCTAGAGACATTCAGCTAGGTGTAAGTACTGTACAGAAAATCATCTCAGTATGAGTGATGGATGAAACATTTTAGAAGCTTGATAGGCCATTGACAATGTTGCCTGTGATCACATTTTAGGAACTGGCAGCAATAGCTGACACCATTGCAACAAAAATCACAAAATGGTTACCCGTTTAGTTGTTGGCTCGCAATCTTTGTTAATAAAGGCAACTTGATCGTAAGTTCTTCACTAGACCACTGTGAATATACTGCAAGGCCTGAAAAGAGATATACATGCTTTTTGATGGAAGAGCTTGACCATATTTGTTCACAGCAGAGGTTATAGGATATTTAGGATATCATCTGTCTGGGTCATTTAACAATGTGTGCATGAATGAGTGAAGGGGCATAACGATGCACATTTGAGTGATAGCACAGTAATGAGCCTTGAATGTATAGGCTTTACCCGCATTTAAAGCGCACTTCTGGGTTTTCCGATCACGAGTAAATCCGATTACGAGTATGATGTGTGATAAAACAGATACGATGACGAGTATGATGAGATCGGCACACCACTTATTTCTACCTCATGCTTCAGTCTATGTGTGCCCCCTAGTGGTCAAACAGATGAATACTCACTTCACTTCAAGTTGGAGAAGTTAGTGGAGGTATTCACTCTAGCAGTTGAACCCCAATGTAGTGTAGGTCATCAGGGTGGAGAAGGGGAGGTTGGTGTGTGTGCTTAAGGGTTCAGCGCCTCTTGCTCTCCATGATGGCCCTCCAGTCATGGGCCCAGGAGAGCAGGCGCTGGCTGGAGCTGGGGGTTACGTTTTTTGTTGTGGCAGGCAGTGAACAGGATGTGCTCCCAAGTTGAGTTGGGCTCTACACCTGCAACAGAGGCACATCACAAAGGTCACGTAATGCTTGTCAATTAATCTAACGGTCTGGAGTACTAACTACCAACAAACTAAACTGTAATATACCTAAATGTATGACAAAGTAGCATGCATATGGCACCATCACATAAATGCAAAACACATACATTTAGACACACCCAGTTTTCCAGCTTTGCTACAAACACTCGACTCGCCTCGAATGTCTGGCGTGTCATCTATGAGGATGTCCCCAGTCACCATGGTCTTGTCTCAGGTCAGGAAGATCTGCTCCAAGAAGTCATAGCTCAGGTGTTTCTCTATCCAGGCACACTGAACACGCATTCGCAAGGGAGAGTGCAAAGACTATTATTGTTAGAAAGAGGTAACACAATCACCATTCTGCCTCCAGCCTACAGGGTTTCTGTCTTGACTCTGAGCTTACCTTCTCACCAGGGCAGTGTATATGATGTTTTATAGAGCTGGTGCAAATAAAACCATCTGTGCTGGAAAACAGAGAAGAAAACAAAAGGGTTAGTTTGTTTTCAATGTAAATTTTCAACAACATACTGTTTTTGAAAGGTGAGCAAAGAAGATGTCCTAACATGAGAATGCAGGCTAATGTTGGAACAGGGAGACCTGTGAATTTGTTAACTTCAAGGGCAATTGTCCTCATTTAACTGCTATATGGTTGTTCACATCAGCTAGGCCAAAGTGAAACACTAACAAAGGGCAAAGCAAAGGTTCCAGCTATAAAGTTAGTGCCTACAGTATTTCTGGGAAAACTAAGCATGGTGACATTTTAGCTATGCAAAACGACGCATAGCAAAGACATACAGCAGAGCACACTATGTCATGAGTGCTCCCGAGTGGTGCAGCGGTGTAAGGCACTGCTTCTCAGTGCAAGAGGTGTCACTATAGTCCCTGGTTCAATTCCAGGCTGTACCACATCTGGCCGTGATTGGGAGTACCATAGGGCAGCGCACAATTGGCCCAGCGTCGTCCGGTTTTGGCCAGGCCGTCATTGTAAATAAGAATTTGTTCTTAACTGACTTGCCAAGTTAAAGCAGAGGGTATAGGATATAAAGCTTCAATAAAAAAAGAAAATACAAATAATTTAAAAAAAGATTCTGTGGTCTGATGAGACAAAAATGTTATGTGCTATGTTTGGAGAAAACCAGGCACAACTCATCACCCATCTAACACCATCCATACCGTGAAGCATGGTGGTGACAGCATCATGCTATGGGGATGCTTTTCGGAGACTGGGGATGATTTTCAGGGACTGGGAGACTGGTAATGATAGAGGGAACAATGAATGGAGCCAAAATAGACAGTTCAGAACTACTTCAACACAGATCACGCTTCAAGTTCCCATACTGAGATGACACCCAGAATCTTTGCCTGTAATCCAGGGTGATGTACATTTCGTTGAGGTACCTGGCCCAATATTTTTTTTAGGAATCCCCCTTCCAAGTCTGCAATGACCCCATCCATGTCCACCAGAGGAAGAAGACATCTTCGCGGATATACACTTGAACTGGTCATGAAGAAAAGTTAACTTTACGCCTATTTGGCAGAGAGATATCTTAGGCAGTAATGACATTTATTTACTTGTCTCACTAATTTCTGTCCGTGATCGAACAATGGCTTCACGAAGCGTGAGATGTGTTCGAAAGTCCAGAACGTCAATGTGTTATTCTTAATAGGGTTCCATTTAAATAAAAACTATTTTGGAATGCTGATTCGTTACTAATGCAACTAAATAATTGACACTGTCAAATATACTTTTTCTGGTTTGAACCTTTATTGCAATTGGTCAGACTTTGACATTTGTGCTGCATAGTATTAGCCAGCAAGCTAGCTAAACTAAGCACTATGTTAATTATGCCTTTCAGCACTGTATTTGGACTTGTTACCGACTATCAGTATGGACTGGTGTCACAACCCTCAGCTATTAGTGCCGCAATCCGTCAGCCGCACAGCAGCTGTAAAATTTGGTGCAAATGCTCCCAGAAGTGTTGCCTACTGTACAACATCCCCCAAGATGTAAAGTCTGCCTACATCTTCATCAAAGACAATGTCCTGAAACAAGATGACGCACATGTCCTCAGTTTCTCTGTTGGGTTTACAAATCCAGAGCCAAACGTGTACCATGAAAGGGTAAACATCAACAACATTCAATATTAGCATATCAACATGAACTTTTCACATCAAAACATGCTGACAGCATGCATGCAGCAGGAGAAGCACAATAACAGTGAAGGGAGGAATCAGTCAGCTCTGGGGACCACTTCTTCTCCATACGTAGGGTTTTCAGACTCTTTTCTTTAATATCAACAAGAATGAATCTTTCATATAAAAGATATACACTTGCTGTAGCAGTTTGCACAGACAGACAAGCTGTGTGTGCCTACAGTTGACCAACTACACTTCCTCCTCAGTTACGCTTACACACAAGTGTTCCGAGCATGCTAGATAGCTAATTAGTACAGGTGGCTGGCCACCTATGTCTTCAGTCTATCTTCCAAGTGATGTAACATGGAGATATGGCTGTGTGGGAACAATTAAGCTAACCCTATAAAGGTGTGTAGTAATTTAACCTTTTTTAAATTATTATTTGTTGCTGATATGAAAGATCTATTCCTTATGTTTCCAAAACCATACCACAAGCGATGCATTTTAACGTTAAGAACAAGTGTCGAGGGTCTTAACAAAACGCCCCCGACCAGAAGATACTATCGTTAATGGGCGCTAAAGCAGTTAGCATCTATTAATGGCCAACCATGAGTCTATTAGTGCCAACCATGAGTCTGGCAAGCAAGACTAAGCAGCTGTAGTCAAACGCAAGACCGATCCAATGAGGCACCAGAACATTGAATACATCCTGAGAAGCAGTATCAGGCAGCTACAGGTAGGAGAGTGGAGTGTGCTGGCCTACTGTATGGTTTGATAACTGTCTGTGGTACTGGGTAGGAAGCAGGGATGGCCTCTGGTTCATTGGTAAGCTTCAGGGAGGTGTTGAGTGTCCCCTTGTAGGGGCCCCCAATAATTTTGTTTGCCAAATCACACCTGGAAAAAGGATAAAAGTCTGTACATTATAATCCATGTATTTTTTATTGACGTTTAACTTTCTCCTATTCTTATTATGTCGCATTGTTGAGCGGGGATCTTGCACGCACATTTTAAAATGTAGGTGCAGAGCTATCCAATTCCCCTTGTGTTACAGGTGTCCCCATCCAGATCTGAATCAGTCCAATTAGAAGGAAACTATGAAAAACAGTACTGCACTCTGGCCCTCCAGGGCGGTAGTTGTGTGGGAAATCTCCAACTTTATAATATCTTTGCCTGCAACCCGGTAGCATCTGCACTGCCCTTCCTGTGTTTACTTGCCTGTGAGGGAAAAAGTGAGCCACCTTTTATAATAAGGGAGCCAAATTCCCAATTATAACAAATATTGATAGCAAAGAACAACAATCACGAGATGTTTTCAGGGGGATTACATTTAGAGAAAAGTGGCAAATAAATGGTAGCAAACAGCAATAACAAGGTTTCTGAAATGAATATTTAGCAAAACTCTATGCCTGTCCCTTTAAGAGCCTAAAGTTCCAACTGTAAATCTCGTTGGTTCCCGTCTGTTCTTACTAAGGTCTCGCGATACTTTTCTCTCAGTGGCGGCTGTGTGGCCCCCTGTCTCAGTCCGGACGGAGTTGTTTCTGACATCTGAATGAAAAACAGTCTGAATTGCTACCACTTTGGACATATATAATAATGGCTTCAGCCTTGGAGCAGTTCGTGAACAATGTGCGGCAGCTCTCCGCTCAAGGTATGGACAATAAACATGTTTTAGTTCTCAGACGAGCTGGAACTATTAGCCAATGCTAAGCAATGCTTTGCTGTGCTGATAGCATAGCTAGCTAGCCAAACTGGATAGCTAGATCCTCCTTTTTGCTTTATCATGTAAACACAGCCCTACATTTTATTGTTTTTGGGAATGAGGCCTCAAAAAAGTAGTTCAGAAAGATGTGTTTTTACCCCTGGTCACTAAAGCGTACAAATAACAACATAGTAAATGAATACGCGTTTTAAAATCTAACTTTGTTTTTGTTCGAGAAAAATATTTCAGTGGAATGCTTACCGGTAGTTCCGCCCTAAGTAGGCACGATTGGTTGCAGAGCGCCATTGTCAACTGTTATTGGTCGACAGTCCCATCTGTAACGCAATATGCGTTACTTTCATAGCTAATGTAACCAGTGCAGGCCTTGACAGGACACTTGACCGGCCGATATATTTTACAGTAACTGCAAAGAATATGAACAATGCAGCTGGACCGCGTTTCATTCTAAAAACATGCTCAATGTTATTCGTGGCACCCAATATTTGAAAAATGTTTTATTACTTAATTATTATTTACATATGCAGGTGTATTCAGTTGACATTCTGGTTAGTTTTTGGTACAGAGTTTTTATAGCCAGCATTACAATATCGTTAGAAATAAGCATTAAATGGGAGCAACATAATGAAAAATTTAGTTATGACTTGACATATACTGTCATCTCTGGGTTAGATGGGTGTGAACTGGGTCTGGACATTAATGTTTGGGAGGTCTCATTTAAAAATGGGAGAAACACTTGTGTAAATTAAACTATTTATACTGGGGCGGCAGGGTAGTCTAGTGGTTAGAGTGTTGGACTAGTAACCGAAAGGTTGCAAGTTCAAATCCCAGAGCTGACAAGGTACAAATCTGTCGTTCTGTCCCTGAACAGGCAAGTTAACCCACTGTTCCTAGGCCGTCATTGAAAATAAGAATTTGTTCTTAACTGACTTGCCTAGTTCAATAAAGGTAAAATAAAATTTTGGTTATATACTCAACAACATAACACATGAACTGTTATCTGATTTGGACCTGTACTTCTCTTCAACCAGCCCTTGATATGCAGCCCTTGATAGCTTGACTGTCAAGGGCTGCATTGTTTGTTTACCAATTGTCTGAACTGTTGCATCTCAGGTCAGATGACACAGCTGTGTGAACTGATCAACAAGAGCGGGGAGCTGTTGGCCAAGAACCTGTCCCACCTGGACACTGTACTGGGGGCCTTGGACATCCAGGAGCACTCCCTGGGTGTCCTGGCTGTGCTGTGAGTAGCCTGCTCTCCTCTACAGTCCTTTAATCACTGATAAATGAGTATAAGTAAATCACTGATCTAGGCTATGACTTCAAGTCATTTTCTGCTTAGTGTACCTGTGCATTCGGGGCTCATGACTCAAAAGTATATCACACAGATCAAGGTTTCTACCCCTGGTGTTCAAATTAAATTATGTGCCTGTTGAAACTGTCTTACATAGCCTACAATCTTTTTTGTTTTCATGTACTGTGTCAAAATGTTTTCCTTGTGTGCTCACTGCCGGTTTTCACTTTCCCTTCATACAGGTTTGTGAAGTTCTCCATGCCAAACATCCCTGACTTTGAGACGCTCTTTTCCCAAGTCCAGCTCTTCATCAGTACCTGCAATGGGGAGCACATCCGATATGCAACAGACACTTGTAAGTCTTAACTGAAATAACTTTTGGTTTTTAGATTCAACTGAGTTTCAGAGAATGGTTTACTCCATGAGGTGTTTACTCCATGAGGTGTTAACATCTTGCAATTATTAGAGTCAAATCCTAAGGAATGTGGAGAATGTTCAAGGTCAAATGTTCAGGGCAAAATTAATTTAGCTTGATTGAACCTGTTAAACCTACTTACTACTTTTATTATTTCTCTTCACAGTTGCCGGCCTCTGCCATCAGTTGACAAATGCCCTTGTAGAACGGAAACAGGTAAGACTTGCCAAACGTGGGCAAAACATTTAAACCAGAAGAGCTAATGCTTGAGCTTACTTGTCTATTAACACATTTACGTGCTCTATTTAAAGAAATGACTTGTGTTTTTACAAGATCAGACCCAGATTATGGAATTACTATTCTACATCATTTCAAAAACAAAAAGCCAACCCATGAGAATGCATATTGATTAGGGCTGGGAATTTCCATGGACCTCACGATACGATATTATCACAATACTTAGGTCACAATGCAATATATATTCTGATTTGATGTTCCAAACATATTGCCCACTATATTCTGCTGCAGAGAGGCATGACTGCAGAGAGGTATGAGAGTTTGTTTTGATCAGTCATGGAAATAACAGTGCTAAAAACATGCTGGCTCACTATTTAAAAACATGCCATAGGATGAAAAATACCGGAGTTTTGGCATAGGTGCAGCCAACCTAGTGCACACTACCAAACCTGTTTTTTAATTTTTACAAATCGATACTTGGAGTCAAAGTATCAATATACAGTGCCCTCTGCTAATTTTGTGGCACTCTTGGAAAATATGAGTAAAACGGGCTGTGGAAAACATTTCTTTGCTGTTTATCCTCTTGGTCTTTCATTCAAAGTATTTACAAACATGGAACCTTTAGGTAAAATGATTGAAGAAAAAAAAAAGTGAGATTAATATTTTTCTCCGAAACATGTTTGCCACATGTTTGCACCCCTAGAAATTCTTATGAGTAAAATCTAACTGAAGTATATTCCCATTCATATTTTACGTTTTTAAGTTCACCTGAGTGATTAGGAACACTTAAGTAGTAAGCCATGACTTCCTGGTTCACTTGGTATAAATATGAGGTGACACACAGGCCATGTTCCCATAGTCATCCATCACTATGGGTAAGACCCAGGAATACAGTAATGATGTGCGACAAAAGGTTGTTGAGCTGCACGAATCAGGAAATGGCTATAAGAAAATAGCTCAACTGTTGAAAATACCAATTTCCACTATCAGGGCAATAATTAACAAGTTTAAAGCAACTGGAGATGTTAATAATCGGCCTGGAAGAGGACGTGTGTGACCCCATGCACAGTGAGGGTGATGGTTCGAGTGGCCAAAAAATCTCCAAGGATCACAACTGGAGAATTGCAGACGTTAGTTGGGTCTTGGGGTTAGAACATCTCCAAAACTACAATCAGATGCCACCTACATAACCAAAAGTTGATTGGGAGGGTTGTCAGAAAAAAGCCTTTGCTGTCATCAAACAACAAACTCAAGCGCCTACAGTTTGCCAAACGTTACTGGAACTTTCAATAGGACCGGGTTCTATGGTCAGATGAGACCTAAATAAAGCTTTTTGGAAACAAACACCAGAAGTGGGTTTGGCGTAGACAGAAAGATAGCCATGCAGAAAAGTACCTCATCCCCACTGTGAAGTGTCAAATCAAACTTTATTTGCCACATGAGCCGAATACAACAAGTGTAGACTTTACCGTGAAATGCTTATTTACAAGCCCTTAACCAACAGTGCAGTTCAAGAAGGTATTTACCAAGTAGTCTAAAATAAAAAGTAACACAATAAGAATAACGAGGCTATATACAGGGGGCACCGGTACCGAGTCAGTGTGAAGGGGTACAGGCTAGTTGAGGTAATCTGTTCATGTTGGTGGGGGCGAAGTGACTATGCATAGGTAACAAGCAAACAGCGAGTAGCAGCCGTGTACATGAGGGGTGGTGTCAATGTAAATTGTCTGTTGGCGATTTTTATGAATTGTTCAGCAGTCAAATCTCTTCGGGGTAGAAGCTGTTGAGGAGCCTTTTGGTCCTAGACTTGGCGCTCCGGTACCGCTTGCCGTGCAGTAGCAGAGAAAACAGTCTGTGACTGGAGTCTCTGACAATTTTATGGGCTTTCCTCTGACACTGCCTATTATATAGGTCCTGGGTGGCAGGAAGCTTGGTCCCAGTAATATACTGAGGTGTTCGCACTACCCTCTGTAGCGCCTTACGGTCAGATGCCGAGCAGTTGCCAAACCAGGCAGTGATGCAACCGGTCAGGATGCTCTCGATGGTGCAGCTGTAGAACCTTTTGAGGATCTAGGGGCCCATGCCAAATCTTTTCAGTCTCCTGAGGGGGAAAAGGTTTTGTCGTGCCCTCTTCACGACTGTCTTGGTATGTTTGGACCGTGATAGTTCGTTGGTGATGTGGACACCAAGGAATTTGATTCCTGCTCCACTACAGCCCCTGTTGATGTTAAAACCTCTCTGGGATATGTGGGACGTGAGCGTCCCACCTCGCCAACAGCCAGTGAAAGTGCAGGGCACCAAATTCAAAACAACAAAAATCTCATAATTTAAATTCCTCAAGCATACAAGTATTTTACACCATTTTAAAGATAAAATTCTCATTAATCCAGCCAGTGTCTGATTTCAAAAAGTCTGATTATGTTAGGTCACCACCAACTCGCAGCCATTTTTCCAGCCAAAGAGAGCAGTCACAAAAAGCACAAATAGATAAAATTTATCACTAACCTTTGATGATCTTCATCAGATGACACTCATAGGACTTCATGTTACACAATACATGTATGTTTTGTTTGATAAAGTGCATATTTATATAAAAAAATCTAATTTTACATTGGCTTGTTACGTTCAGTAGCTCTAAAACATGCAGTGATTTTGCAGAGAGCCACATCAATTTACAGAAATACTCATCATAAATGTTGATGAAAATACAAGTGTTATACATGGAATTAGAGATCTACTTCTCCTTAATACAACCGCTGTGTCAGATTTTAAAAAAGAAAGAAAAAGAAAACAATAATCTGAGGACAGCGTTCAGACAACAATGCAGCCAAAAATATATCCGCCAAATATTGTGTAGTCAACATTAGTCAGAAATAGCATTATAAATATTCACTTACCTTTGATCTTCATCAGAATGCATTCCCAGGAATCCCAGTTCCACAATAAATGTTTGATTTGTTCGATAAGGTTAATCATTTATGTCCAAATAGCTTCTTTTGTTAGGGCGTTTGGTAAACAAATCCAAACACCCGTTCAAGATCCAGCCGAACGTCGGACGAAAAGTTCAAAAAGTTCAGTTACAGCCCGTAGAAACTTGTCAAACTAAGTATAGAATCAATCTTTAGAATGTTTTTCCAACCGGAGAATTCCTATGTCTGTAGAAAAGCAATGGCACGACAGCTAACTCCCGTGACCGTGCGTCAGAGCCTGTGGCACTCTGCCAGACACCTGGCTCATTCCCCTCCACCTCACAGTAGAAGCCCCAAACTAAGTTCTAAAGACTGTTGACATCTAGTGGAAGCCTTAGGAAGTGCAATATGACCCCATTTACACTGTATATTGGAATGGCAAAGAGTTGAAAAACTACAAACCTCAGATTTTCCACTTCCTGGTTGGATTTGTCTCAGGTTTTCGCCTGCCATATGAGTTCTGTTATACTCACAGACATCATTCAAACAGTTTTAGAAACTTCAGAGTGTTTTCTATCCAATACTACTAATAATATGCATATATTAGCATCTGGGACAGAGTAGCAGGCAGTTTACTCTGGGCACCTTATTCATCCAAGCTACTCAATACTGCCCCCCTGTCACCAATAAGTTAATGGGGGCCTATTCAGCCCGCCTTTTCCTGTAGTCCACTATCAGCTCCTTTGTCTTGCTCACATTGAGGGAGAGGTTATTGTCCTGGCACCACACTGCCAGTTCTCTGACCTCCTCCCTATAGGCCGTCTCATTGTTGTCGGTGATCAGGCCTACCACTGTTGTGTCGTCAGCAAACTTAATGATGGGGAATACAGGAGGGGACTAAGTACACAACCCTGAGGGGCCCCAGTGTTAAGGATCAGCGTGGCAGACGTATTGTTGCCTACTCTTACCACCTGGGGGCGGCCCGTCAGGAAGTCCAGGATCCAGTTTCAGAGGGAGGTGTTTCGTCCCAGAGTCCTTAGCTTAGTGATGAGCTTCGTGGGCACTATGTTGTTGAACGCTGAGCTGTAGTCAATTGAACAGCATTCTCACATAGGTGTTCCTTTTTTCCAGGTGAGAAAGGGCAGTGTAGAGTGCAATAGCGATTGCATCATCTTTGGATCTGTTGGGGCGGTATGTGAATTGGAGTTGGTCTAGGTTGTCCGGGGGGATGCTGTTGATGTGAGCCATGACCAGCCTTTCAAAGCACTTCATGGCTACAGACGTGAGTGCCACGAGGCGGTAATCATTTAGGCAGGTTACCTTCACTTCCTTGGGAACAGGGACTATGGTGGTCTGCTTGAAACATGTATGTATTACAGACTCGGTCAGGGAGAGGTTGAAAATGTCAGTGAAGACACTTGATAGTTGGTCTGCGCATGCTTTGAGTACATGTCCTGGTAATCCGTCTGGCCCAGCGACTTTGTGAATGTTGACTTGTTTAAAGGTTTTGTTCACATTGGCTACCGTGAGCGTTATCACACAGTCGTCCGGAACAGCTGGTGCTCTCATGCATGCTTCAGTGTTGCTTGCCTCGAAGCTAGCATTAAAGGCAGTTAGCTCGTCTGGTAGGCTCGCGTCACTGGGCAGCTCGCATCTGGGTTTCCCTTTGTAGTCTGTAATAGTTTTCAAGCCCTGCCACATTGGTGGGTCTTTGATGTTGTGGGGCTGTTTTTCTTCCAAATGCCCTGGACAACTTGTTAGGATACATGGTATCATGGACTCTATAGATATTATATCAATACCAGAATGCCTCTGCTAGAAAGCTTAAACTGGGCCGTGGTTGGATCTTCCAGCAGGACAATGATCCAAAGCACACCTCAAAATCAACACAAAAATGTTTCACTGACTACAGAATCAAGGTTTTGCCATCCCAGGCCCCTGACCTAAACCAATAGAAAACCTGTGGGATGATATGAAAAGGACCTCGGAATCTGGAGAGATTCTGTATGGAGGAATGGTCTCAGAGCCCTTGCCATGTGTTCTCCAACCTCATTACGCATTATAGGAGAAGACTGAGTTGTTTTCTTGGCAAAGGGAGGTTGCACGAAGTATTGAATGAAGAGGTGCACACATATATTTGAGAAAAATATTTGTTTCATGATAAGAATGTAATTTTTCTTGCAAATTATTTTACTTTAATTAAAGGTTAGATTTTTGTGAATATTTTGAATGAAAGACCAAGAGGATAAACAATGTTTTGTTTTTTTACGGCCCGTTTTGCTAATATTTACCAAATGGTGCCAATATAGTCCAAAATAATATTGTGATATATAACTATCGAAAATATTTGTTTCATGATAAGAATGTAATATCGGTTCATTCTACATGATCTAAGGTGTTTTTCAAAGAAGGATATGTGAAACTAGGGCTGGCGATATATCGTGAATCCACATACCAGTATGGGTTTTTACAATACTGTCAATAATGATATTTTAATATAGTATTAAATTAAATGTTCTACACATTGGACTACTTCACTGTCAGTTTTGTCTGAGTTTGGTTGAGTATAAAACCATCAGAATGGAGAAAGGCCCAAAACCCCCAATTTAGAATTTAACTGTACCCTGCAAGTACATCTGCAACCCTGTGCATGTGACTAATAAAATCATATATAATTAAACATATTTAAAACTTGGATTATTCAGAAACATAAAATACCGCCATACTGTCAAAAAAATTGAAATATAGTGATATATTTTGGCCATATCGCCCAGCCCAATGTGCTAGCTTAGCAGGATTAGCTTTCTTCCTCTCTGACGACAACTCAGGGCAAACTGACCGTACCACACCTCAAACCTGGGGCCCTCTGCCTTGCCAAATCAGGTAATCGCCCTGATTGACAACGTCGTACTATCCAGTTGTGCCACTGAAAAGGAGCGCTTTCGATGGCATTATTGGCGACATTTCAAGCTAGCTGTGTGGAGTGCGCTTACGGACACATTCTTATCTCTGTTACGTATGGTTTTAATGCATCTCTTTCTTTCACAGCCATTGAGGGGTGTCGGCATTCTTAAACAGGCAATAGACAAAATGCAAATCAACACAAACCAACTTACCTCAGTTCATGCAGACCTGTGTCAGGTGAGTAAACTGATTTGTATCAACAGGATCTTTGACTTTATATGATTATTGGAATGTATTGACGCTTGGCTGCGAGACTTCGAAGGAATGACCCCTCAACAATCTTTGTGTGTACATCCACAGCTGTGCTTGTTAGCAAAGTGCTTCAAGCCTGTCCTCCCATTTCTTGAGCTTGACATGATGGACATCTGTAAGGAAAATGGCGCCTACGACGCAAAGCACTTTCTATGTTACTACTATTACGGAGGCATGATCTACACGGGTCTGAAGAACTTTGAAAGAGCACTGTATTTTTATGAACAGGTACTGGCTTATTTGAGAACCTAAAATGTGTGTGCTAAAGCTGTTTTAGATGTGACCTAGTGTTCCTGTTATCAAAAGTGAATTGATTTAGCATACTACTAGTAAAACCTTTGCTCATTGTAATACCATTTGAAATTACCTTCAAATTACTATTTTGATGCATATAGTAGTCAAGTACACTACACACTGAGTTGACATTTAATCTGTAATGGCAATGACATATCAAATCAGAGTTTTTTTTTTGTCACATGAACAGGATACAACGGGTGTAATCAGTACAGTGAAACGTTTACTTGTAAACTCTTTCCCAACAATGCAGTATTTTGTTTACATCTCTAGTTCCCTTCTGTGATATTCTGGTGATCTCTTCTCCACCAGGCAATAACCACTCCAGCCATGGCTGTCAGTCACATCATGTTGGAGGCCTATAAGAAGTACATCCTGGTCTCCCTGATTCTCCACGGCAAAGTGCAGCAGCTCCCCAAGTACACGTCACAGATAGTTGGCAGGTTCATAAAGGTGAGAATGAAGATCCAAAAAGGGCCATATATCACATCTTTAAGGCTTAAATATGCCATTATAAACTATACATATGACATATATGTTACTGCTTTTTGTTTCTGCAGCCTCTCAGCAACGCGTACCATGAGCTTGCTCAGGTGTACGCCACCAACAACCCAGCAGAACTGCGCTCCCAGGTGAATAAACACAGTGAGACCTTCACACGCGACAACAACACAGGGCTGGTCAAGCAGTGCCTGTCCTCCCTCTACAAGAAGAACATCCAGAGGCTAACAAAGGTATACTTCCTTCCCCTTCAGATCATGTCTTCTTCACCTCAAATACGACCCCTCACCTCACATATACCTCCTAATATGTCTATCAATAGTCCTCGCTCATCTCGGTTATAATACATAAATTATATAATACGTAAATTCCCAATACACCATTCTCATTCTTAATATATCTCCATCTGCACTTACCTCGACTATATTCAAAATATACCTCCCGTCCTTCACCTCAAATCTAACTTCTTCGTCCCTATCTTCACCCTGTTACCAGGGTGTAAACAAAGTATTTATGGTCAGAAAGGCAATGTATCATGACCACCCTTCTTTCTTTGCAGACTTTCCTGACGCTGTCCTTGCAAGACATGGCGAGTCGAGTGCAGCTGTCAGGGCCCCAGGAGGCGGAGAAGTATGTCTTGCACATGGTAAGCCAACGTGACCGCAGGAGGATAGACACGCTTTATCTCAGTACTCTGAGAACACTCAATTTTGAATGTTTCAAAGAAAATGGCGTTCACTTCAAAGAAGACTAGATCTAACATTGATTCGTCCATTAATGACCTTTCTGTTCCTTACAGATTGAAGATGGTGAGATATATGCCAGTATCAACCAAAAGGATGGCATGGTCTGTTTCCATGATAACCCGGAGAAATACAACAACCCCGCAATGCTTCACAAAATTGACCAAGAGGTAAGAGAATGGCAGTATTTGATTATCTATCCTTATATGGAAATTACTATTGGGGTGCAATGAAGTGACAACAATTATTTGAATATAATTTGGTACTGTTTTAGTGAAGTAAATGCCTTGTTTTGTGTCCTTCACAGATGCTGAAGTGTATAGAGCTGGATGAGAAACTAAAGTCCATGGATCAAGAAATCACAGTAAACCCGCAGTTTGTTCAGAAGGTAGGAAGCAACAATTACATTCTTTAGGCTCCTCTAGTGGTTTTCCAAGAGGAGTATTTTCACAGTTTAGTTGGTTGAGTATTTGTTGGTATTTTTATTTATTTATATGAAACCCCTGGTCTTTTAGTTAGTATTAAAATGATTGCTAATGGTTTGTATCACACTGTATGTTTCAGAGTATGGGAACGCAGGAGGACGATGTCGGCAGCAAAACATCAAGTTACTCCTGAGGGGCATGGACAGGGGAGAACGCTGCCACCCTTCAGGTTCTTGTTGGATTACTTTTTTTAAAGAGGAAAAACATTCTATTGAGTATGGACATTGGTCAAGGAAAATATAAAATGTGTGGAATGATAATTTGGTTATTTCTTTCACAGTGTCTTGAGGAAACCTTAACAAAAACATTTTTTGTCGGTGTTTTATTTATCAATGTTCAGATGGAAGAGCCACTGCTGCATTAACAACCATAATAATAAAAACTGGACTTATTTGTTCAAAAAATAATATGTTGCATGTTCATTTCTTTGGTATTTCCTTCTAGGCAAACTTGAAATTTGAGGAACGCTTAAGTCTCCTGTTTCCAAGATCAGTAATTTCACTCGACGATCTAGCATATTTTTTTGGGGGGTCAAATCAAATGTAGATTTGACAACAAAAGCAAGACTGTACTTCTGCCCTTGACCAAATGTACAGAGGAGAGTCCAGCTCAAAAAAAAAATGGTGCACTGTTTTTTTCCATCCCCTAGAGGTC
Source organism: Oncorhynchus kisutch (assembly GCF_002021735.2). Lineage (NCBI taxonomy): Eukaryota > Metazoa > Chordata > Actinopteri > Salmoniformes > Salmonidae > Oncorhynchus > Oncorhynchus kisutch. Next base: position 11,116,142 of record NC_034198.2, read on the forward strand.
TCTCGTGTACTTTTGTACTGTAGTTTGCATTTACTGCAGGTGGGATGAGCACTGAACTGAATAAATATTTATCTGTTATGTGGAAGGACTCAAGATTAGCGATTTTGAATGTTGGAATAAATTGATTCAGTAAATTGACACAATTTTGCATTAAATGGATCACGTCACATTACTATTTTGTCAGCATGGTTTACCCTAGTTTTCTGACATTGTGTGCTACTCATAGCTCAGGTATTTGTGCAGTGTGTTATGTAGTTAACACAGCCACCAAGTCATAATTATGGCTAAACCCTGCCCATTTCTAAAAATGTTCTTCTTAAAATCTCATTTAATACCTAACCTTAACCACACTGCTAACCTTATGCTTAACCTTAAATGAAGACCACAAAGCTTTGTTTTTGTAGCCAATAGATGTGCTAAAGAGGTCAAATGGGCACATTTAACACATCTGATCTAACAAAGTCGATATTTTTCAAATCCGTATTAATTTATGTCTTTGTAACAGGCTCACAGTGTGGTTACTAAAGTCTAATTTGGATACAGACCTTTTCAACTGTCAAAACAACAACACGTACTATGTACACGCACAACCAATAGGTTCCCCAGTAAGGCCTCGAATCACACCTACAGCGTCATTGCGCAAAATGGTACGCAGCATCATCTGTATGTTTGCAAAAGTTCAACATTCACTTTCTGCTACCATTTTCTATCAAGCCGTCTACGCATACGGTTTGATGCATACGTTCAATAAATCCAACGTATGCACCACACAGAACGCATTGCAACTGCTTCTGCAACGCTGCAAAGCAAATGCAGTGTTCCATTGGAAATTAATGTACTTCTGGTTTACCAAAATGCAATAACGCCTCGATCACACCGACAGTGTCATTACACCAGAAGTACATTCGTTTCCAGTGGAACGCTGCGTTTGTCTTGCAGCATTGCAGTGCGTTCTGTCTGGTGCATATGTAGGATTTATGTGAACGTATGCATTAAACTACATGCGTAGACTGCTTGACAAAAATGGTAGCAGAAGGTGAATGTTGAACTTTTGTTGCACACCTATCTAGATGATGCTGTGCAGTTGTGAGTTTGGCATGTAGATATTGGTGTGGCAAATGTTTATGCATGCCAGCAAATCCACAACACAAAAAAATACATGAACTGCACTATAACGGTGACAAACAGTACCCACAAACTGTTAGGGCCTACATAAAGCTGTCCCAACAGCAGTCCCAACAACTTACCACTGCTACACCTGGCTATCGACGGAACCTTGTCCGGCAGCAAAACAGTTCATTCAGCCTCATTTACTGCCTTTAAAAATGTTTTTGCTGATATGGCTGTATGTAAGTATGATGTTGACATGATCAGTCCAATCAAACTACGGTAGATATAAAGTGATTTGATGTAATTTTATCTGTGGCCAATGACCTTGAGCCTTCATGGATGGGCACTTCTAATGTAACTCAATGGCAGCACCCAAGGGGCATGAATTGTCGAGCTCTCCCTGTAGATTTTGCTGCGATGTAGTGTCCCCTTGAGTGACAGAACAGTGAGCCAATCATGGCGCAATTAGAGAACATTTACCAACCCCTACGCTACATACGTTCCGCTGGCTGTGACTTTATTAACTCTATTATATATATTTACATGGTTTGCAAACTGATATGTGGCTCGTACTAATGCCAAAATAACGTGCAAAACAGGCACACACAAAAAAGCTCAACAGGCGGGGGTTCAAAACAGCCCTGAATGACGGGTTGCCACTGATGTGTAGCATTTTGCGCAATGACACACACAGTAGATGTGATCTAGGTGTAAACATCGGGCGCTGCAGCGTGCCATAATTGCGAACTAGGAAATTACTAGTACTTGGCTAACGTTACTGAGCTAGCACAAATTGTTAAATTCGTATTAATTGATCCAACCAACAAATTCATTATATATACACATTGAATTGTTGCCACCAGATCAAACAAAAAAATCATCGGACAATGTTTATTTCCCGTTAATTATCCATTTGTTCTGGTGGTGTTACATTTGGCTAGCAATAACTACATCACCCTGGCTCTGTGAAGGTAGAGAAAGATCAGTTTACCTTGTTAGCAGCTAGATTAATTTACCTCATGACAGCCAACAATATAACTAAACTAAATGAGCATATGAGTCCAACGTGCGATGGCCACATTGTTTACATCAAAGTTAGCTAGCAGCAGTAATTAACACTATCACCTCTCTCCCCCCTCACCAATCTGTCTCTCCTAGCTCTTCGTCTGGTTCCTCCAAAACGCAACTATATTTTACCCGGGTGTATTGTCCACTTAGTTTCAATTAGGAAACATACTGTAGTATTATTGACCTCACGAGACCAAGCCAGTGGTTTGTTTACATGTAGCAAAACAATTGCTAACGCTGACACCTTGTGGTTATAATGTTGAACTGCATATGAATTACACCCAGATGATGCATTACATGAAGTTCAAATTGCAACTTTATTTTCAGCAACATGTATTTTGACATTAAATCAAATAAACCATAACATATGCATTTCTGCACCCCCTATTGAAAGTGATATTTGCTAAAAATGTCTCTCTTCTGAGCATGTCATCCTTAAGGCCTACCTTCATTACAAGGGTAAGGCTTGCAATAATCAATTTCATGGTGGCATGTACAGTAGGTGTATGTCAAATCTGGTATCCTTCAACATGGTTAGCCTCAATGTCTAATGAAAAAGAACATCCCACACACTGATCTTGCCAGTTTCAATCAAATTATTCCCACACACAAGTTCGAAGATGTGTGAGTGCTTTTCCTATTTCTAATAGTGTATCATTTCCAATGTAGAAAACATCTCAGCAAAATGTAAACAATGTGTGAGGATTTGTGAATCCTGTTTCAGTATAGAAATGACAAGCCACATGTACAAGTGCATTGGACAAGACCACAAGGCCAATACTAATCCCATCATGTTTGTGATGGGCGTGCATGCCATAAATAATCTCACATCCACTGTAACCAAAAGGGTAGAGCTCGAATAGTGGAGACAAAAGAAAAACACCCTGGAGAGTGACCACAACGAAGGGTAACTTTTACATGGGCTGCAAAGTAGCTATGTAATTTATGAGTTCCATCCCTGTATGGCTGACCGGCCAGGACACAAACCCTAATCAAATTGCACTTGTAGCTAGCATGCCAACCACTGGAGGAGGAGGCTAGTGAGTGTAGCAGAGTGAAGCAAATCGGCGCAAAATTATGGGAGGAGATTCACCCACAGCCGAGATGCTTAAAGTATTAAAAGATCTATACATTCATGATAGACAGGAGGAGACACGACTTCAAATCTCCTCTCCTACATACACACCCCTTTCACCTCCTACCCCACCAACAGTATATCTCAGCCACCGACTGTGATCTGAGTCAATGTAGCACAATTAAATACCCACAAAATTAAATCTGTGGGTGCTAGATTGACCCAGTTCACAAAGTCTTCTCTGCTGGCTGCTGAGGTTGATGAGGAGAAAGAGGAGGTCAGTGAGTGTAGCAGAGGGGTGAGTGTGTAGCACATGTGAACTAGTTTACAGGTGAATGCTAGGCTCTTTCTCAATTCATCCTTCCTCGATTCGTCTCTTTCAAAAAACCCGTTGGAGAAGAAGGTCCGAGGGGAGAGACCTTGTACCTTTTCTTCCAATACAGATGCCGTACAGTACAGGTGGGGAGATAGGATGTGAGTAATCAATGATAGACAAAGTGAGAAAGCCCTAGTAGCCCTCATGTGGTGATGTCACCCACCCAGAGACCAAAAGTACTGTTATCCTAGCCCAACCAAGATCATGGTTTTGGTATGATAATGGATGCTTCATTGTGAGTATAAAATGCTATTGTGAACAGGGGTTGCAACATCCTAGGTCAGGCATTCTGACCACTATATTTTTTTAACCTTTATTTAACTAGGCAAGTCAGTTAAGAACAAATTCTTATTTTCAATGATGGCCTAGGAACAGTGGGTTAACTGCCTGTTCAGGGGCAGAACAACAGATTTGTACTTTGTCAGCTCGGGGGTTTGAACTTACATTGGAGACCTTCAGGTTACTAGTCCAACGCTCTAACCACTAGGCTACCCTGCCACCCCATATGATGTGTTATATTATGTGTTATATACTGTAGTGAAGACTTCAACACAACATGGTAATGACCACCTGACTACAGCTTATTACTGTAAAAAGTATTACAGAGGATAAAGTTGGATATTGAAAAAATGGTTCATTAAATTTCCACTATGTTTCCATAGTCACCAATAAAAGTTGAAATCTGCAACATATTGTTACATTTAAAATAGATAGCAAGTGCAAAAACAAATCCAAGAATTTGCACATCTGCATACAGTAATTGTTTCATAATTCACCAACAGACATTACATACATAGAAAGCCTGGGACACAGGGTATATAATTGCAGATTGTTTTTTTTAATTAATGATTTATATGAGTAGTGTGATGGGTCAGATCTGCAGTGAAGAGAATCAGCGCATTACAACTTGATCAATTTGAGATTTAAAAGAAAACTAGAAAAGGACAAATGTAGTCTATCTATTTCTATGATGGATCACACCAATATGTAGCTATACCCTTGCGTGTTATTTGGGTTCTTGCATTGTAATTATATTGAATCTCGCTGCGCTCTATCAGCACCATGGACAGTGCCCTACACACTAAAGCAAGATTTCTTATAAAAACCAACCAACTGGATTGTTTCAATCTTAACTTTTCAAAAGTTGCAGCTTCCTTGATGCTCTGTGGAACTCTCAAATACCAGTTTGATTAGTTGAATTTTCATTGGGTGTAGCATGCTTTTTCTGTGCTGACTGAAAACGTTTGTCAAAGTGGAAAGTGGGTTCTCTTGTGTACCCTAAAAGTCCGTCCATGTTTCAGTGCAGTAAGCACAGTCGGCATAGCGGAGAGAAGCCCAGATAATTGGAGCCAGAGCAGGCAATTTCAGTCTTGGCAAGCAACACTAAATTCAGCTTCCACCCAATCTGTTTTCTCAACGTCACAAGTCTCAACACCAGTCTCAACGTCATGTGGTATCCCAGGAGGTCTACCCCGGGGGGATGGCAGTTGGCTGCAACTTTCTGCAGACTTGTTTACGTGCTGCTGTGCATTTTGTTGCCAACCTTACTTTTCTACCTGACAATTTTACGGTTTTTACTTTTTAATTACCGTTTATATTTTTAGTTTTTCCCTCACTCAACTTTTTTTCATTCAACTTTTTCACTCCGGATGTTTTATCTGGACATGTTTCGTCAAGACTTCCAACGGCCGAAGCTAAGTAGTAACATTAACATGATGCCTTCTAATTGCAGTCCCTGTACTCATAATATACAGGAGAACGATTGCCTTACGGCAAGGATAGCTGTGCTACAAGCCCAGCTTCAGACGCAATCTATAGGCAAGGGTAATTTCAATGTAGGAAAGGATGAAACAGTGTCTGTGCCACCAGTAAGTACAGATAGTAACGTTAGTATAAATCCCCTCGCACGGTCCCCGCAGCCAGACAACTTTCTCATGGCTTCTGGAGGGAAATGCTGTAGGAATGCTCAACCGGTGTCGCTCATTCAGCCGACAGAAACTTTCAACCGGCCTGTTGAGGAGTGACGTACTCCATCCTAGCTGGAGGGGTGCTCTCTTCTTATCTACGAACATAGACAGGGCTCTAACTCCCCTAGCTCCACAATGAAATAGGGTGCAAGCCAGGCAGCAGGCTGTTAGCCAGCCTACCAGGTTAGTGGAGTCTGCCACTAGCACAGTCAGTGTAGTCAGCTCGACCTAGATTGGGCAAAACTAAACATGGCGGTGTTCACCTTAGCAATCTCACTAGAATAAAGACCTCCTCCATTCCTATCATTATTGAAAGAGATCGTGATTCCTCACATCTCAAAATAGGGCTACTTAATGTTAGATCCCTCACTTCAAAGGCAGTTATAGTCAGTGAACTAATCACTGATCATAATCTTGATGTGATTGGCGTGACTGAAACATGGCTTAAGTCTGTTGAATTTACTGTGTTAAATGAGGCCTCACCTCCTGGTTACACTAGTGACCATATCCCCCATGCATCCCGCAAAGGCGGGATTTACGATAGCAAATGTCAATTTACACAAAAAAAACTGACGTTTTCATTAAATCTATGCAGTCTACTCAATCACTTTACAGGCCTCCTGGGCCATATACAGCGTTCCTCACTGACTTCCCTAAATTCCTATCGGACGTTGTAGTAATAGCAGATAATATTCACATTTTTGGTGACTTTAATATTCACATGCAAAAGTCCACAGACCCACTCCAAAAGGCTTTCGGAGCCATCATCGACTCAGTGGGTTTTGTCCAACATGTCTCTGGACCAACTCACTGCCACAGTCATACTCTGGACCTAGTTTTGTCCCATGGAATAAATGTTGTGGATCTTAATGTTTTTCCTCATAATCCTGGACTATTGGACCACCATTTTATTACGTTTGGAATCGCAACAAATTATCTGCTCAGACCCCAACCAAGTAGCATCAAAAGTCGTGCTATAAATTCTCAGACAACCCAAAGATTCCTTGATGCCCTTCCAAAACTTCCTCTGCCTTCCCAAGGACGTCAGAGGACAAAAATCAGTTAACCACCTAACTGAGGAACTCAATTTAACCTTGCGCAATACCCTAGATGCAGTTGCACCCCTAAAAACTAAAAACATTTGTCATAAGAAACTAGCTCCCTGGTATACAGAAAATACCCAAGCTCTGAAGCAAGCTTCCAGAAAATTGGAACGGAAATGGCGCCACACCAAACTGGAAGTCTTCCGACTAGCTTGGAAAGACAGTACCATGCAGTGTCGAAGAGCCCTCACTGCTGCTCGATCATCCTATTTTTCCAACTTAATTGAGGAAAATAAGAACAATCCATAATTTATTTTTGATACTGTCGCAAAGCTAACTAAATAGCAGCATTCCCCAAGTGAGGATGGCTTTCACTTCAGCAGTAATAAATTGATGAGCTTCTTTGAGGAAAATATTATAATCATTAGAAAGCAAATTACGGACTCCTCTTTAAATCTACGTATTCCTCCAAAACTCAGTTGTCCTGAGTCTGCACAACTCTGCCAGGACCTAGGATCAAGAGAGACACAAGTGTTTTCGTACTATATCTCTTGACACAATGATGAAAATAATAATGGCCTCTAAACCTTCAAGCTGCATACGGGACCCTATTCCAACTAAACAACTGAAAGAGCCAAACCTTGACCCAGAAAATATAAAAAACTATCGGCCTATATCGAATCTTCCATTCCTCTCAAAATAATTTGAAAAAGCTGTTGCGCAGCAACTCACTGCCTTCCTGAAGACAAACAATGTATACGAAATGCTTCAGTCTGGTTTTAGACCCCATCATAGCACTGAGACTACACTTGTGAAGGTGGTAAATGACCTTTTAATGGCGTCAGACCGAGGCTCTGCATCTGTCCTCGTGCTCCTAAACCTTAGTGCTGCTTTTGATACCATCGATCAGCACATTCTTTTGGAGATTGGAAACCCGAATTGGTCTACATGGACAAGTTCTGGCCTGGTTTAGATCTTATCTGTCGGAAAGATATCTGTTTGTCTCTGTGAATGGTTTGTCCTCTGACAAATCAACTGTAAATTCCGGTGTTCCTCAAGGTTCCGCTTTAGGACCACTATTGTTTTCACTTCCGGCGCCGACAGAGATGTCCGCCTTGCTTCGCGTTCCTATGAAACTATGCCGTTTTTTGTTTTTTTACATGTTATTTCTTACATTAGTACCCCAGGTCATCTTAGGTTTCATTACATACAGTCGAGAAGAACTACTGAATATAAGATCAGCGTCAACTCACCATCAGTACGACCAAGAATATGTTTTTCGCGACGCGGATCCTGTGTTCTGCCTTACAAACAGGACAACGGAGTGGATTCCATGCAGCGACCCAAAAAAAACGACTCCGAAAAAGAGGGAAACGAGGCGGTCTTCTGGTCAGACTCCGGAGACGGGCACACCGTGCACCACTCCCTAGCATTCTTCTTGCCAATGTCCAGTCTCTTGACAACAAGGTTGATGAAATCCGAGCAAGGGTAGCATTCCAGAGGGACATCAGAGACTGCAACGTTCTTTGCTTCACGGAAACATGGCTCACTGGAGAGACGCTATCCGAGGCGGTGCAGCCAACGGGTTTCTCCACGCATCGCGCCGACAGAAACAAACATCTTTCTGGTAAGAAGAGGGGCGGGGGCGTATGCCTTATGGCTAACGTGACATGGTGTGATGAAAGAAACATACAGGAACTCAAATCCTTCTGTTCACCTGATTTAGAATTCCTCACAATCAAATGTAGACCGCATTATCTACCAAGAGAATTCTCTTCGATTATAATCACAGCCGTATATATCCCCCCCAAGCAGACACATCGATGGCTCTGAACGAACTTTATTTAACTCTCTGCAAACTGGAAACGATTTATCCGGAGGCTGCATTCATTGTAGCTGGGGATTTTAACAAGGCTAATCTGAAAACAAGACTCCCTAAATTTTATCAGCATATCGATTGCGCAACCAGGGGTGGAAAGACCTTGGATCATTGTTACTCTAACTTCCGCGACGCATATAAGGCCCTGCCCCGCCCCCCTTTCGGAAAAGCTGACCACGACTCCATTTTGTTGATCCCTGCCTACAGACAGAAACTAAAACAAGAGGCTCCCACGCTGAGGTCTGTCCAACGCTAGTCCGACCAAGCTGACTCCACACTCCAAGACTGCTTCCATCACGTGGACTGGGACATGTTTCGTATTGCGTCAGGCCATAAAGGCCATAAAGATCATCAAGGACATCAACCACCCGAGCCACTGCCTGTTCACCCCGCTATCATCCAGAAGGCGAGGTCAGTACAGGTGCATCAAAGCTGGGACCGAGAGACTGAAAAACAGCTTCTATCTCAAGGCCATCAGACTGTTAAACAGCCACCACTAACATTGAGTGGCTGCTGCCAACACACTGACAATGACACTGACTCAACTCCAGCCACTTTAATAATGGGAATTGATAGGAAATGATGTAAATATATCACTAGCCACTTTAAACAATGCTACCTTATATAATGTTACTTACCCTACATTATTCATCTCATATGCATACGTATATACTGTACTCTATATCATCGACTGCATCCTTATGTAATACATGTATCACTAGCCACTTTAACTATGCCACTTTGTTTACATACTCATCTCATATGTATATACTGTACTCGATATCATCTACTGTATCTTGCCTATGCTGCTCTGTACTATCACTCATTCATATATCCTTATGTACATATTCTTTATCCCCTTACACTGTGTATAAGACAGCAGTTTTGGAATTGTTAGTTAGATTACTTGTTGATTATTACTGCATTTTCGGAACTAGAAGCACAAGCATTTCGCTACACTCGCATTAACATCTGCTAACCATCTGCTAACCAAATAACATTTGATTTGATTTGATTTGACTATATATTTTACCTCTTGGGCATTCGAAAACATAATGTTAACTTTCATTGCTATGCGGATGACACACAACTGTACATTTCAATGAATGAAACATGGTGAAGCCCCAAAATCCCCTCGCTAGAAGCCTGTGTTTCAGACATAAGGAAGTGGATGGCTGCAAACTTTCTACTTTTAAACTCGGACAAAACAGAGATGCTTGTTCTAGGTCCCAAGAAACAAAGAGATCTTCTATTGAATCTGACAATTAATCTTGATGGTTGCACAGTCGTCTCAAATAAAACTGTGAAGGACCTCTGCATTACTCTGGACCCTGATCTCTCTTTTGACGAACATATCAAGACTGTTTCACAGACAGCTTTTTTCCATCTACTGTACGTAACAATGCAAAAATCAGAAACTTTCTGTCCAAAAATTATGGAGAAAAATTAATCCATGCTTTTGTTACTTCTAGGTTAGACTACTGCAATGCTCTACTTTCCGGCTACCCGGATAAAGCACTAAGTAAACTTCAGTTAGTGCTAAATACGGCTGCTAGAATCCTGACTAGAACCAAATAAATGGATCATATTACTCCAATGCTAGCCTCCCTACACTGGCTTCCTGTTAAGGCAAGGGCTGATTTCAAGGTTTTACTTCTAACCTACAAAGCATTACATGGGCTTGCTCCTACCTATCTTTCCGATTTGGTCCTGCCGTACATACCTAAACATATGCTATTGTCCCTAGAATTTCTAGGCAAACATTTTTATGGAATGGTCTGCCTACCCATGTGAGAGACCCAGACTCGGTCTCAACCTTTAAGTCTTTACTGAAGACTCATCTCTTCAGTAGGTCATATGATTGAGCGTAGTCTGGAGTGTGAAGGTGAACAGAAAGGCTCTGGAGCAACGAACCACCCTTGCTGTCTCTGCCTGGCCGGTTCCCCTCTCTCCACTGAGATTCTCTGCCTCTAACCTTATTACAGGGGCTGAGTCACTGGCTTACTGGTGCTCTTCCATCATGTCCCTAGGAGGGGTGCGTCACTTGAGTGGGTTGAGTCACTGACGTGGTCTTCCTGTCTAGGTTGGCGCCCCCCCTCGGGTTGAGCTGTGGCTGAGATCTTTTTGGGCTATACTCGGCCTTGTCTCAGGATGGTAAGTTGGTGGTTGAAGATATCCCTCTAGTGGTGTGGGGTTATATCTTGCCTGTTTTGGCCCTGTCCGGGGGTATCATCGGATTGGGCCACAGTGTCTCCTGACCCCTCCTGTCTCAGCCTCCAGTATTTATGCTGCAGTAGTTTATGTGTCAGGGGGCTAGGGTCTGTCTGTTATATTTTGAGTATTTCTCCTGTCTTATCCTGTGTCCTGTGTGAATTTAAGTATGCTCTCTCTAATTCTCTCTTTCTTTCTTTCTCTCGGAGGACCTGAGCCCTAGGACCATGCCTCAGGACTACCTGGCATGATGACTCCTTGCTGTCCCCAGTCCACCTGGCCGTGCTGCTGCTCCAGTTTCAACTGTTCTGCCGGCGGCTATGGAACCCTGACCTGTTCACTGGACGTGCTACCTGTCCCAGACCTGCTGTTTTCAACTCTCTAGAAGAGACAGCAGGAGTGGTAGAGGTACTCTCAATGATCGGCTATGAAAGCCAGCTGACTTGTTGCACCCTCGACAACTACTGTGATTATTATTATTTGACCAAGCTGGTCATTTATGAACATTTGAACATCTTGGCCATGTTCTGTTATAATCTCCACCTGGCACAGCCAGAAGAGGACTGGTCACCCCTCATAGCCTGGTTCCTCTCTAGGTTTCTTCCTAGGTTTTGGCCTTTCTAGGGAGTTTTTCCTAGCCACCGTGCTTCTACACCTGCATTGCTTGCTGTTTGTGGTTTACAGGCTGGGTTTCTGTACAGCACTTTGATATATCAGCTGATGTAAGAAGGGCTATATAAATACATTTGATTTGATTTGATTCATAGGGGAGGTACGTGATGCGATGTTGGCTCTCTCTGCTGGGAGTACATGAGCTGGGCACCCCGACACGGATATCTCCAATTGGAGGTAATTAGGGGAAAGTGCCAACCAGCCCTGGACGCCAAATAAAAGGAGCACTGTAACACACCGCCAGGCAGGACGGGGAGAGACCAACACAGAGCCAAAGCTGAGAAGAAGGACCGAGCCAAACCTACGTGATTTTCTTTGTTATGTTTATTTTATGCCCGAGTAAAGTTGTTTGTGGACTAAAACTTCCCTGTCCCTGTGTTAATCTCTGCACGCTCAACCCAACACCCCATGGTTTACCACAGTCATCAGTGAAGAGGCGACTCCGGGATGCTGGCCTTCTAGGCAGAGTTGCAAAGAAAAATACATATTTCAGACTGGCCAATAAAAATGGGCAAAAGAACACAGACACTGGAGTCTGCCAAGAAGGCCAGCATCCCGGAGTTGCTTCGTCACTGAGACTGGTGTTTTGCAGGTACTATTTAATGAAGCTGCCAGTTGAGGACTTGCGGGGCGTCTGTTTCGCAAACTAGACACTCTAATGTTCTCTTCCTCTTGCTCAATTGGGCACCGGGGCCTCCCTCTCCACTTTCTATTCTGGTTAGAGGCAGTTTGTGCTGTAGTAGTACACAGCGTTGTACGAGATCTTCAGTTTCTTGGCAATTTCTCGCATGGAATAGCCTTCATTTCTCAGAACAAGAATAGACGGTTCTATTTGTTTCTAGACATTGTGAGCCTGTAACAAAACCCACAAATGCTGATGCTCCATATAGTCAACTAGTCTAAAGGCCAGTTTTATTGCTTCTTTATTCAGGACGACAGTTTTCAGCTGTGCTAACATAATTGCAAAAGGGTTTTCTAATGATCAATTAGCCTTTTAAAATTATGAACTTGGATTAGCTTACACAATGTGCCATTGGAACACAGGAGTGATGGTTGCTGATAATGGGCCTCTACAACTATGTAGATATTCCATAAAAAATCTACCATTTCCAGCTACAATAGTAATTTACAACAGTAGCAATATCTACACTGTATTTCTGATCAATTTGATGTTATTTTAATGGACAAAAAATTGCTGTTATTTCAAAAACAATAACATTTCTAAGTGACTTTTGTACAGTAGTATTTCTCCTGTCTTGTCACATTCTGACCTTAGTTATTTTGTTATGTCTTTGTTTTAGTATGGTCAAGGCCTGAGTTGGGTGGGTTGTCTATGTTCCTTTTTCTATGTGGTGTTTTTGTGTTTGGCCTGGTATGGTTCTCAATCAGAGGCAGGTTAGTTGTCTCTGATTGAGAATCATACTTAGGTAGCCTTTTCCCACCTGTGTGGTGTGGGTGGTTATTTTTGTATCTGTACCAGACAGATTTCGTTCTCTTGTTGGTTTTGTATTTTAGTGTTCTGAGTTCTATTAAAGAATATGAACACTTACCACGCGCATTGGTCCTCACCTTCTTCCCCCACAGACAACCGTTACACATACATACAGTACATATACCAGTGCATTCGGAAAGTATACAGACCCCTTCCCTTTTTCCACATTTTGTTACGTTACAGCCTTATTCTGAAATGGATTAAATCTACAAACTATACCCCATAATGACAAAGTGAAATCAGGTCTTCAGACATTTTAGCAATCATATAAAATATAAAAAAACGTATACCTTATTTACATAATTATTCAGACCCTTTGCTATGAGACTCGAAATTGAGATCAGGTGCATCCTGTTTCCATTGATCATCCTTGAGATGTTTCTACAACTTGATTGGAGTCCACCTGTGGTAAATTCCATTGACTGGACATGATTTGGAAATGTACACACCTGTCTATATTAGAGGTTGACCGATTATGATTTTTCAACGCCGATACCGATACCGATTATTGGAGGACCCAAAAAAGCCGATACCGATTCATCGGCTGATTTGTAATAATGGCAATTACAACAACACAATAATACATCAATAAAATCAATTTAGCCTCAAATAAATAATGAAACATGTTCAATTTGGTTTAAATAATGCAAAAACAAAGTGTTGGAGAAGAAAGTAAAAGTGCAATATGTGCCATGTAAAAAAGCTAACGTTTAAGTTCCTTGCTCAGAACATGAGAACATATGAAAGCTGGTGGTTCCTTTTAACATGAGTCTTCAATATTCCCAGGTAAGAAGTTTTAGGTTGTAGTTATTATAGGAATTTAGGACTATTTCTCTCTATACGATTTGTATTTCATATACCTTTGACTATTGTATTTTCTTATAGGCACTTTAGTATTGCCAGTGTAACAGTATAGCTTCCATCCCTCTCCACGCTCCTCGAACCAGGAACACATCGACAACAGCCATCCTCGAAGAAGCATTACACATCGCTCCACAAATGCCGCGGCCCTTGCAGCGCAAGGGGAACAACTACCCCCAAGTCTCAGAGTGAGTGACGCCCCCGATTGAAACGCTATTAGCACGCACCGAGCTAACTAGCTAGCCATTTCATATCGGTTACACCAGCCTAATCTCGGGAGTTGATAGGCTTGAAGTCATAAACAGCGCTGCTGTCGAACGCACAAAAGTGCTGTTTGAGTGAATGCATACGATCTTACTGGTTCCTACCATCGCTCAGTCAGACTGCTCTATCAAATCACAGACTTAATTATAACATAATAACACACAGAAATACGAGCCTTTGGTCACTAAAATGGTCAAATCTGGAAACTATCATTTAAAAAATGTATTTCAGTGAAATACGGAACCATTCCGTAATTTATCTAACGGATGGCATCCCTAAGTCTAAATATTGCTGTTACATTGTACAACCTTCAATGTTATGTCATAATTATGTACAAATCTGGCAAATTAATTACGGCCTTTGTTAGGAATAAATAGACTTCACACAGTTCGCAACGAGCCAGGTGGTCCAAACTGCTGCATATACTGCTTGCACGGAACGCAAGAGAAATGACACAATTTCCCTAGTTATAAGAAATTCATGTTAGCTGGCAATATTAACTAAATATGCAGGTTTAAAAATATAAACTTGTGTATTGATTTTAAAGAAAGGCATTTATGTTTATGGTTAGGTACATTGGTGCGCAACGACAGTGCTTTTTTCGCAAATGCCCTTGTTAAATCATCACCCGTTTGTCAAAGTAGGCTGTGATTCAATGAGAAATTAACAGGCACCGCATCGATTATATGCAACGCAGGACACGCTAGATAAACTAGTAATATCATCAACCATGTGTAGTTTAACTAGTGATTATGTTAAGATTGATTGTTTTTTATAAGACAAGTTTAATGCTAGCTAGCAACTTACCTTGGCTTCTTGCTGCCCTGCCGTAACAGGTAGTCAGCCTGCCACGCAGGCTCCTCGTGGAGTGCAATGTAAGGCAGGTGGTTAGAATGTTGGACTAGTAACCAGAAGGTTGCAAAAATGAATCTCTGAGCTGACAATGTAAAAATCTGTCGTTCTGCCCCTAAAAAAGGCAGTTAACCCACCATTCCTAGGCTGTCATTGAAAATAAGAATGTGTTCTTAACTGACTTGCCTAGTTAAATAAAGGTGTAAAAAAATACAGATTACCGATTATTATGAAAACTTGAAATCGGCCATTCCGGTTAATCGGTCAACCTCTAGTCAATATAAGGTTTGACAGATGACATTGCATGTCAGAGTAAAAACCAAGCCATGAGGTTGAAGGAATTGTCCGTAGAGCTCAGAGACAGTATTGTGTCGAGGCACAGATCTGGAGAAGGGTACCAAAAGAATTCTGCTGCATTGAAGGTCCCCAAGGACACCGTGGCCTCCATCATTAACTGGGAGAAATTTGGAACCACCAAGACTCTTCCTAGAGCTGGCCGCCTGGCCAAACTGAGCAATCGGGGGAGAAGGGCCTTGGTACTGGAGGTGACCAAGAACCCGATGGTCACTCTGACAGAGCTCCATAGTTCCTCTGTGGAGATGGGAGAACCTTTCAGAAGGACAACCATCTCTGCAGCACTCCACCAATCAGGCCTTTATGGTAGAGTGGCCAGATGGAAGCCACTCCTCAGTAAAAGGCACTTGACAGCCCACTTGAAGTTTGCCTAAAAGACTCTCAGACCATGAGAAACAAAATTCTCTGGTCTGAGGAAACAAAGATTTAACTCTTTGGCCTGAATGCCAATCTGAATCTGGAGGAAACCTGGCACCATCCCTACGGTGGAGCATGGTGGTGGCAGCATCATCCTGTGGGGATGTTTTTCAGCGGGCAGGGACTGTGAGACTAGTCAGGAAAGGACAACAACCCTAAGAACACAGCCAAGACAACGCAGGAGTGGCTTTGGGACAAGTTTCTGAATGTCCTTGAGTGGCCCAGCCAGATCCCGGACATGAACCCCATTTGACATCTCTGGAGAGCCCTGAAAATAGCTGTGCAGCAACTCAGCCCCATCCAACCTGACAGAGCTTGAGAGGATCTGCAGAGATACAGGTGTGCCAAGCTTGTAGCGCCATACCCAAGAAGACTAAAGGCTGTAATTGCTACCAAAGCTGCTTCAACAAAGAACTGAGTAACGGGTCTGACATTTTACGGAAACTTGATATTCTTTTTTTATTTTACAATTTTGCAAACATTTCCAAAAACAAGTTTTGCTTTGTCATTATTGGGTTTTGTGTGCAGATTGATGAGGGGAAAAAATATTTAATACATTTTAGAATAAAGCTGTAAAGTAACAAAATGTGGAAAAAGTCAAGGGGTCTGAATACTTTCGGAATGCACGATATATAGTTTACTATTTAATCTGAATTATTTTCATGTTCAGACATTTTAAATGTACTGTAACTTTGCCTGTTCCTGATAATTACAGGCATCCACTAGGTGCTTCTATCATGCATTATTACATCTATTTAAAATACATATTAATCAACACCAAAATGTCTCTAACAGACCAAAAGGGAAGACAACTGTTTATCAAGTGCCACACTGTTTTCTTAATTTTTGCCCTTGAAAACCAAACCCAGAATCAAACTGAAAAGACATTTGAAACCCTTAGACATGCCTCCCCCGTCCTTCCTTTCAGAATGTTAAGTATCAAAGAAAATGTCAACAAAGTGGAATTTCATTGTGTTTTATTAACACCATAATTTGCTAAAGTACAAGATGTGTTATGGTATGCTTAGATGAGTTCATTAAGTGCCATATGAAAATAAAGAGCTATACAAGGTACATTTCAAATATTAATAAATCACAAGGAGTTATCTTTAGCCATTAGATAACCATGTATGAAGAAAGCTGTACAAGACAACAAAAAAACACAAATCAAGAGTTATGCTTAGATAATAAGGTAGAGCTGACAGAGAGAGCTTTACCAGGCACAAAATACAAGACCTATTTAAAAACACAAAGTATTAGGCCCGAGTCTAAATACCACATAGATTAACATATTTGGAGCACAGAGTTAGTCTGAATGACTGGAACTCATCTACTATCCTTGGCAGCATGTGTGAAATAGAATGCCTTCAGTTTAAGAATAACATCAGCACAGAACTTCACATCAAATGGCACATCAATAACAACTTGCTTGGATGGAGCCCAGACAAGTAGTTTGCATCTCTCCAGTCCTGTGTAGAACATGCCCATTTGCACCTGCAAGTAGTACCCACGGGCTCCATTAGGTTGCCGCTGAGGCATCAACCAGTTTCACATCAGTGAGTTTGCCAGAGAACAGTTTAGTCAGAGACTCACACTTCTTACTCAGAACAGGACATTTGATTTCTAGAAGTGTGTAAGCCACCTGCTCGTTCTCCTTGCCAAATGTGGTTGCTGAGTTCCCATGGGACATGGAGAAGAGATGCTCCCACACAAAGTTGTCGGGATTTTTTGTGGTGCGCACAGGAAACTTCTTTGCTGAGCATAAGGGATCCGAAGTTTACGTGCGCCATAACACGCATGGGAGGCTCTCTGTGCTTTAGTGACCTCCTTCAAGGTGGCACATTTACACTCCTCCAGCTTAACATGAACATCATAAAATGACAGCATTTCTGACACTGCATATTTATGCCATGTTCACCATGAGGCTGATGTTTGGTTTAGCTTTGATACACTTGTGCAGAAGGATCTCCACTGGAACATTGGCCCCTTCCACACTCTTCTTAAGTGCGTTGTGGGAGATGTAGAGATGGAGAAGCGGGCGGGTTTCTGTCAGAGAACTCGTCACTTGGTTTGTGATGTTTGAAACATATCCCGCTCAACCTTTTTGGAGCTAAATTCCGCTGCGTCTCCGAGTTCCACTGGCATTGCTCATACAGTATGTACAGGACATCCATGTCAATCCTCCATAGATAGCATTCTGCACCTTCAGCAAAAAAAAATACTGTTAGAATAGTAAATTACAGTACAGAACACTGGTTTACATGGTGCTCACAGTTGACTAGTTTAAACAGTTCCATTTTAACTAGTAGGTTTAAGTTATGCTGGTAATGACCAATTTCCTTGTAAAATTCACCTTGATTCTGTACCTACCTCATTGTCATTCGAGATTAGACTGATATATTTACACAATGAGCCATTGAAACCAAGAACTGTGTGTGCATGCTGTAATAGTTAACATTATCAGTTCTGGTCAGTGATATGGTATAATCACAATTAGCTAGCTAGCTAAGTAACTAGCTGACATCAAACGTATCAGTCATAAACAAAAAGACAGCGAGCTTGCTACTTTCCATAGTATTGCAGCTGCATGACTGCAAGACTTCCCCTGCCCCTACAACAAGAACACCCTGCAGTCTCCACCGATGATGATGATACAAGATGATACAAGAATCCAGGCAGAATGATGGTTTGTTTTGGTCTGACTGGGCTGGACATCTGCTTTGAGGAACACTAGGT
This sequence comes from Oncorhynchus kisutch, assembly GCF_002021735.2. Taxonomy (NCBI): domain Eukaryota; kingdom Metazoa; phylum Chordata; class Actinopteri; order Salmoniformes; family Salmonidae; genus Oncorhynchus; species Oncorhynchus kisutch. The sequence continues at coordinate 11,134,519 of NC_034198.2, forward strand.
TGTCATCCTCAAAGTGAATAAACACCCACCCAACTTTGCCACTGTGGAGGTATTGATATGCATCTGTGCTTTTGTAGCTCCTCATCTCTGAGCCATCCACACAGACAGACAAGATTAAATAATTGAAGAAGTCTTTGTAGGTGATATGTGGCCATTTTTTCATATCGTCCTCCCCCTCTTGAATAATCCGCAGATGTGGCCCAGACTTGCCATTCAACTTTGAAAGGTTTTTCTTGGTGTGATTTTACGACATTTTGAGCTAGCTAGCTAATGTTCGCAAACACGGCAAGAATATCACAACGGATGTCCTCCACAAAACTGAACGTTCAGACATTGTTTTGTTTTCCAGGTTCTTAAATAAGGTGAATACATGAGGCCAACTTTACCATATTATCCTGGAGGCATACTTACACATCCTGTCTCATTACTATGAGTGAACGATATCTCTGAACTTTAAACAAATTCTAATACAAAATCTTTGTTCAGCTTCTTTCTATTCTGTGGTTGCATGAAATAGCAAACATAATGTGAATTCAATAATGACATTACTTTATCTTTGTTACTCCCTGATAAAACAGTAACATCCTTTACTGCAGTTAAACAGTGGGTTAAATAGATTCCACGATCCGGATTCGATCCGAATTTACGCAAGTGCTTGGTTCAGTTCTCGCCCTGTGTGCACCCATGCTTGCAGAACTGTACGCCCACCTTGATGTATAGCGCCGCCCACCGGGCGAAATGTCGTGAAAAGAGTGTGTCCACCAAGGAAAGAGGACCACTGGAGAGGAAGCATGGTGGTGTTTCGCCCAAAAGACAAAACCTCTGTATTTGTTTCGAACAGTGTAACACAGATAGAAAAATTAGGTTAGTTATAACAATATTTGAGTCTAATGTACAGTACCAGCGCTTCATGTAGCCAATGGGAGTCGTTTTACGAGCGGATAAGGCGCGTAATAAATAATTGAGTCAATCACAATATCAGTTTCCAAATAGGGGCGGGACATAATACGGAAACGATACCCACACACGCCAATCAAAACCAGGCACTCCTTTCCATTGGCCGATCGAGAAATGAATGAGGTGGGGCTTGCAGCAACGCTCGCGGTGTTCTGTTGAAATTCCATTGCCGAACATTAGCTAGCTAAAATAACTGGAACTAAGGATATAGCTTCCGAAGTGTGGCCAACGACCAATACCACCCAAATGTGGATTTAATTTGGGAAAAATATGTCAAAATTCTGGAATGGGATTACTCAAGGATTGCTTTGATGTGTACTGCATTTACCTCCGATTTAGCTGTGGCTACCTCTCAAGCTAGCCGAATCGGAACAATCGGCGGATAACTGGCTAACTAACGTTAAACGTAACTAACTTAGCTAGCTAATTATTTAACGTCAGGACTAGGACGGAACACGTTTCATCGTTAAAAATACACAAAACGAATGTTGTTACTGTCATGAGTCCAGCCGGGTGCCCCCATGTGAACGGGTTCAAAGTGGATAACTGGAAACAGAATCTACGGGTCATTTACCAATGCTTTGTGTGGAGTGGGTCTGCCGAAACCAGGAAACGCAAGGTAAACCTTTTAAACGTTAGTTAGCTAACGTTGGCTACTACTAACTCGCTCAGAACATGTATGCAGACCGCTTCTCGAGAGAACAGTGCCTACAACGTCTCTCTGGCTAGCTGTCGTACATCGTCATTGTTACCAAGCCACACACACACACAGACCCTGTTTTTTTCCCGATTAACTGGTGATATATTCGACTGTTTCCCTTGCACGGACAGACCTTGTCCAACGTTAGCTAGGCACACATTTTCAGGCATTTCTTTTTCTCGGCTTGGGCACTTGTAAGTTTGCTTACGCGGACTGCTGCAGTTTTAGACAAAATTGACACTGACTGAGGGTTTGTGTGTGAGAGACTGTTCGTTAGCTCAGCTCACTACCTAAACCCCCTGCGTCTCTTGCATCACAAAATCTGAGTGTCAACTCTGCCCATGTGTGCGCGATCATGTTTAAGCACTCCCAGTTCAAAACTGAAATGTAATGGCAAAATGTAGATTTCCGCCTAAATAGACATACCCAAAAGTAACTGATATTCATGTGTAATTACAAGATTCTGACATGTAATAACTTGGTATATTTGGAAAGAGAACATCTGGGAGACTGAGGAAATGATCAGGAGTTACATAGTTCAGAATACACAAGTTTTTCTTTTGCGTCATCTTTCATTGACAAGCTATAAGTGAGTTATTGATGACTAGACCTGGAAATTCATCAGATGGCTTCCACAGCATGTGAACAATAACATACAACATGGGATTGATAGAGCTAACAACTAGAAATGTATATTTTATTTTACCTTTATTTAACTAGGCAAGTCAGTTAAGAGCAAATTCTTATTTTCAATGACGGCCTAGGATCAGAGGGTTAACTGCCTTGTTCAGGGGCAGAACGACAGATTTTGTACCTTGTCAGCTCGGGGATTAGATCTTGCAACTTTTCGTTTACTAGTCCAATGCTCTAACCACTAGGCTACGCTGCCACCTCAAATGGGGAATCCTGGGTACATTCAAGTGTCCTTTTAAACGCTCCAAAGGGTCCAAATGTGCTAATTGCACAGGATGTGCCTAAAAGTTATTGTTCACTATTAAAACAACATTCTTACCACATCAACCTCTCACAAACATTGTGGTGGTGTCAGGGAACATACAGGGGATATCCAAGTGTTTTTTTTATATTTCTTATATTTCCCAACCTAGTCACTCATTGGACATTTTGATTTTGCCATTAAGTCATACGTCATGGAAATAGGCTAGATTTGTTCCTACCAGCTTAAAGATTAACTTCATACCAACCAGGTATCTATAGCTCAAACACAGACCAAATCTAGGCGTACCTTGTAAGATGTTTGGTGAAAATGTTGTGTATAATAAATATTTTAACTCTCGGGACTGGTGATCAATAACGGTAGATCACAGGCAGACACATAAGATATTCTCATGGTCTGTGGAGTCCCTGCAATCGGTGTGTATCAACGTATTCCGTGTTTATTTTGTTCATGCTTCGCAACGCTAACCGGAATGGAGGTAGCAGCCATCTTGAAATGAGGTCATCGGCTTGGCCTTCCCTTATCAGTTTGTATGCTCATATATGGTAGTAAGTCACACCAAAGATTTGAAGGCACCGATCAATAGCCAAGATACTCAGCTGTCCGCAGACACACCGATTTTGCACATAGGGGCTACCGTTCTAATACCAGACTGAATTGAATTTAAAAAACAAATGGGGTTTACATTTTTAAGAGTAACGTCATTGCATTCCCAGCTAGCTACATTGCTGGTCTCTCTGGAAAGTATCTTGTTTTTTACATTGAAAATAAGTAAATCATGCCATGCTTCCTGAAGAACATGAACACAGTACTTTGGTTGTCTCATCCAAATGTGCAATACCTCTATATCTACTTTTATGGTACGCCATCAGCACTCATCAAATAAAATTGTATTTGTCACATGTTTCGTAAACAGGTGTAAACTAACTATGAAATGCTTACTTACTGGCCTTTTTCGACAATGCAGAGAAACATAGAAAAATTGTAACACGAGGAATAAATGTATAATGAGTAATGATAACTTGGGTATATACACTGAGTGTACAAAATGTTAGGAAAACCTTCCTAATATTGAGTTGGACCCAATTTTGCCCTTAGAACAGCCTCAATTCATTGGTGCATAAACTCTACAAGGTGTCGAAAGCGTTCCCCATGGATGCTGGCCCATGTTGACTCCAATGCTTCCCACAGTTGTCAAGTTGGCTGGATCTCCTTTCGGTGTTGGACTATTCTTGATATACACAGGAAACTATTGAGCGTTAAAAATCCAGCTGCATTGCAGTTCCACGTTGGGGTACACACTCAAAACCTGCGCGCCTGGCAACTACTACCATACCCTGTTCAAAGGCACTTTTGTCTTCCCCATTCACCATCTGAATGGCACACATACACAATCCATGTCTCAAGGCTTAAACATCCTTCTTTAACCTGTCTCCTCCCCTTCATCTACACTGATTTCAAGTGGATTTAACAAGGGACATCCATTAAGGGATCATAGCTTTCACCTCTATTCACCTAGTCGGTTTGTCATGGAAAGCGCAGGTGTAAGAAATGTTTTGTACACACAGAGTGTACACGGTGTACCAGTACTGAGTTAATGTTGCAGTGGTACAAATTAATTTGGGTAGATATGAACATATAGGTAGGGATAAAGTGACTAGGCAATAGGATAGATAATAAGCCGTAGCAGCAGTGTATGTGATGAGTTGGTGCAAAAGGGGATCAATGTAGATAGTCCGGGTAGCTATTTGGTTAATTATTTAGCAGTCTTATGGCTTGTGGGTAGTGTCCTGTTCGTGCATCAGTACCGCAATGGTACAGACCGACACAACATTCAACTGATAATCTTATGTCCGTTTGGACCCAAGTACAGTCTGGGGATATTGCTAACTAGCTGTTGTAAAATCAACATGACATGTATTTCCATAGCATGTAAATGTAACCCATGCTCCCATTGGATACAGACAGTGCTCATTATCGTATTAATTCATCCCAAAAGTGTTCATTGGTGTCAGCGCTCTATGCAGGTCAGTCAAGTTCTTCCACACCAATCTCAACAAACCATTTCTGTATGGACCTCGCTTTGTGCACTGGGGCTGTTTCATGTTGAAACAGGAAAGGGCCATCCCCAAACTGTTGCCACAAAGTTGGAAGCACAGAATTGTCTAGAATATCATTGTATGTTGTAGTGTTAAGATTTCCCTTCACTGGAACTAAGGGGACTAGCCCGAACCATGAAAAACAGCCCTTGACCATTATTCCTCCTCTAAACTTTACAGTTGGCACTATGCGTTGGGGCAAGTAGCGTTTTCCTGGCACCCGCCAATCCCAGATTAGTCCGTCGGACTGTCATATGGTGAAGAGTGATTCATCACTCCAGAGAAGACGTTTCCACTGCTCCAGAGTCCATTGGTGGCGACCTGTGCACTCCAGCCAATGCTTGACATTGTGCATGGTGATCTTAGGCTTGTGTGCGGCTGCTCGGCCATGGGAACCCATTTCATGAAGCTCCTGACAAACAGTTCTTGTCCAGACGTTGCTTCCAGAGGCAGTTTTGAACTCTGTAGTGAGTGTTGCACCCGAGGATAGATGATTTTTACACGCTTCATCACTCTGCGGTCCCATTCTGTGAGCTTGTGTGGCCTTCCACTTCGCAGCTGAGCCATTGTTGCTTCTAGACGTTTCCACTTCACAATAACAGCATTTACAGTTAACGGGGACAGCTCTAGCATGGCAGAAATTTGACAAACTGACTTGTTGGAAAGGTGGCATCCTATGACTGTGGCACGTTGAACGTCACTGAGCTCTTAGTAAGGCAATTCTACTGCCAATGTTTGTCTATGGAGATTGCGTGGCTGTGTGCTCGATTTTTATACACCTGTCAGTAACGGGTGTGGCTAAATTAGCCGAATCCACTAATTTGAATGTAAATTTAGCTACATTTAGAGACTATGCCTGTTGGAGTTTGTGTGGGTGGGCAGTGAAATTTCCATTCGCATACATTTTCAAAGGTTAGGCTGACTTAAACCAACTTATCCCACCCTTGTGTTTTTTCTGAGTTCATCTGTCAAGTTACACTGAGAGGCTGCAGTGACGGTTTCAATGTACAGTGTAGCTTCCTTCTTAATGGTTTCAACATAGAAGAAATGTAACAGTTTCTTCTCGGGGGGGCTCAGCTTGCTTAACAGCAACACACACACAGTGTATCCAGTAATGGTAAGGTAAAAGGTAACCACCTCACTATCTAAAAACATTATGAGCAGTACTGACTGAGTCCCCATAAGACTGCTGGTTTGTATCAGTAATGCTACATAATAATCTACCATGGCTCTTGAAAAGGGGCCCATGGATCATAAAGTCATTGATGCTGCATGAAACAGACAGTTCATAAGACAATTCATAACCCCACCCCCACCCACCAACTCTCCATGTCTGCTGGAGCCTCTATATTTGTTTGACTCCACGCCATTCAATCATATAAGATGTTGAAAGTACTGTCATCGTGCGTTAGGCCCGGCAAGCTTAGATTTATTGCATGGATTGGTAATGTAAACCTAACTATTCACTGGGTAGTGGTTAGTTATGGGGAGGGACGGTGACACCTGTGTTCAGAGCTGTCGCAGACTAGGCTTGTATTTAATCAGGGCTGGCGGACTGTCTGGGGGGTGTGGAGCAGGTACTACACAAAGATTTATCAGTTCAAACACTAGCGTCTTTTGCTCCTTTCTTCGCCCCCTCTTTCTGTCAATTTCTTTCTCGCCCTCTTTCTCTTTATGCCTTCCTTTCTTACTCTCACTTCCCCCCCACACACACATGCAGTTGCCCCTGCTCCATGGATACCTCAATTAGGATAAATGGAGTGAATGTTGCATGGATGGAGGAGGAGAACTAACAGATCAATCATCTGGGGAGGACCTCCTAATGAGCAGTTGAATTGCTCATCGGTCTGCTTTATAAACACCGTTTCTGCCCTAAGATGAACAGACCCAAAGAGATGAGGTGACATACCATTGGCAACCATCCAGGTTGTGCTGTACAGCACACTGTAGCAAAATGTTTTGAAACAGAAAATAAAAAGGAGAGTTTCTAATCAGGAAAATGTAGGTATTATCTCCCTGTATCATTCTATTTCAAACCTGTTCCATGTCTCAACCTAGTCTGTTTTCTCTTTTGATACTGTGCCTACCTCCTAAACCCCACAAAGACTCCATTTGAAGAAGAACCAGCATACCGTGTGAAGTCCCCTCAACACCTTGGACCAGCCACTCTTCTTTGCAGATGGGTCTTTGAGTTATCTGATTGTTGAGGAAATCGTAGCGCCTAACAAGCTGTATAGCAGCAGTACATCAATAATTCATGCACATTGTAACCAGCAGCTATTTTTCATGCTGATGTATAGGCTACAGCGAGTGTGTTCAGAATACATATGATCTCCAGGCTGCTGGTTGAGATGAGGGGCTCAAGGTTATTTTCTCATTTATGTTACCTCTTGAGAGAGACCAGTTCTGGTGACTGCAGGTCATTGTCCACCTGCCCAGTCCCTGCTGGGTTTTAGAGAGCGTGTGTGTGTGTGTCCTAGCGCAATGGTAGGAGGAGTGGCTTGCACACACAGCCTCACACACACACTGTTGCATATTTATGCTTCTTCATAATTCATGGACACAATGAGGAAGTGGATAGATCTCGTTTCTCATGATAATCAGTAAAATTAACATTTATAAAATGGATTACTAGCTTTTTGAGACTAAAAAAAACTATGACCAACCACCCATCTTTGGAGTAGTTAGGTCTATTTCCCTGCTTTGAAAGGCTGCTGGCTACTGTCCTGGGAGACTTTCAGCAATTGTGCTAAGCTCACGATATGCTAACTTAAATCATCTCAAAACTGCACCCAGAGACATAAAAATGGTATCCATGAGATTCTCTGACTCTGGGTAATTAAACTTCCTGAATCTCAAAATATCACAGTATCCCTTTAAACATGCTGCAGCGTTCTGACTGGAATAAATATGTAATGTTTATATTAAAGGGCGTCTGTCATTTGATATACTAGCTCTGAAATATAGCCTAGGGATAACATTTTTGTTTACTTCAGGACCGTAGGTACATTTCCCAACCAGAAGCCATAGATTACAGGCAACATCCACACTGAGTTAAAGGCTAGAGCTGCCGCTTTCAAGGAGCTGGACACACATCCGGACTCTTATAAGAAATCCCGATACGCCCTCAGACGAACCATCAAACAGGCAAAGTGGCAATACAGGACCAAGATCCAATCCTACTACACCAGCTCTGACTCTCGTCGCATGTGGGAGGGCTTGCAAACTATCTCCGATTTACAAAGGGAAACCCAGCTGCGATCTGTCCAGTGACGCAAGCCTATCAGATGAGCTAAATACCTTCTATGCTAGCTTTGAATCTATCAACACTGAACCATGCATGAGAGCATCAGCTGTTCTGGACGACTGTGATCACACTCTTCGTAGTCAATGTTAGTAAAACCTTTTAAACAGATTAATATACACGGATTACCAGGACGCGTACTCAGAACATGCGCTGACCAGCTGGCAAGTGTCTTCACTGACACATTCTACCTCTCCCTGACCGTCTGTAATACCTACATGTTTCAAGCAGACCACCATAGTCCCTGTGTCCAAGAACGCCCAGGTTACCAGACTATCGTGCCGTAGCACTCACACCTGTAGCCATGAAATGCTTTGAAAGGCTGGTCATGGCTACAGGCTGGTCAACACCATCATCCCAGACACCCTAGAACCATTCCAATTCGCATACCACCTCAACAGATCCACAGATGATGCAATCTCTATTGCACTCCACACTGCTCTTTTCCATCTGGACAAAAGGAACACCTGGTGGAAAATCTGTCAACTTTGAGAAAAAACTATTTATATTGGAGTTGTCTCGATGGTTATGCATATTCATAGCATGAGATTAGTAGCATAGCATCTCTTTCCATTGAATACTGATGGTTGATGTCAACAACCCTCATCGAATATTCAAAAAGGATTACAATAATGAGATGTATCCACCAATCCAAAGAAAGGATAGGCGAGAGCTAGATGTTTTTTTTTGGACAACTCCCATTGTTAGGGCAGAGAAACCTGTATCTTGTCAGTATATCCATAATATTTTCTACAGCTCAGCATTCAACACCATAGTGCCCTCCAAGCTCATCACTAAGCTAAGGACTCTGGAATTAAACATTGCTCTCTGCAACTGGCTTCTGCACTTCCTGGCGGGCCACCCCCAGGTGGTGATGGTAGGCAACAACCCATCCGCAATGCTGACCCTCAATACGGGGCCTCTCTGGGGTGCATGCTTACTCCCCTCCCGTACTTCCTGTTCACCCATGACTGCGTGGCTGTGCACGATTCCAATACCATCATTAAGATGACGATAAGACAGTCTACAGGGAGGAGGTCAGAGACCTGCCAGTGTGGTGCCAGGACAAAAACCTCTCTCAATGTAAGTAGGAGAAAGGAGCTGATAGTGGTCTACAGGAAACAGAGGGCCGAGCACACCCCATCCACATTGACGAGGCTGTAGTGGAGCAGGTCGAGAGCTTCAAGTTCCTCGGTGTCCACATCACTAATGAATTATCATGGTCCACTCTAGAGGTCGACCGATTATGATTTTTTTTCAACGCCGATACTGATTATTGGAGGACCAAAAAAGCCGATACCGATTAATCGGGCGATTTAAAAAAATTATAATAATAATACATTTTTTAACATTTTATTTTAAATGTATTTGTAATAATGACAATTACAACAATACCGAATGAACACGTATTTTAACTTAATATAATACATCAATAAAAATCAATTTAGCCTCATTAACATGTTCAATTTGGTTTAAATAATGCAAAAACAAAGTGTTGGAGAAGTAAAAGTGTAATATGTGCCATGTAAAAAAGCTAACGTTTAAGTTCCTTGCTCAGAACATGAAAACATATGAAAGTTGGTGATTCCTTTTACCTTAGAATATTAAAGTCTCATGTTAAGAGGTTTCAGGTTGTAGTTAATATAGTATTTATAGGACTGTTTCTCTATACCATTTGTATTTCATATACCTTTGATTATTGGATGTTCTTATAGGCACTATAGTATTGCCAGTGTAACAGTATAGCTTCCGTCCCTCTCCTCGCCCCTACTTGGGCTCGAACCAGGAACACATCGACAACAGTCACACTCGAAGCAGCGTTACCCATCGCTCCACAAAAGCCGCGGCCCTTGCAGAGCAAGGGGAATAACTACTCCAAGTCTCAGAGCGAGTGACGTTTGAAACGCTATTGGCGCACACCCAGCTAACTAGCTAGCCATTTCACATCGGTTACACCAGCCATTAGGCTGATAGGCTTGAAGTCATAAACAGCTCTGTGCTTGCGAAGGCAAAACGCACGAAAGTGCTGTTTGAATGAATGCTTACGAGCCTGCTGCTGCCTACCATCGCTCAGTCAGACTGCTCTATCAAATCATAGACTTAATTATAACATAATAACACACAACTACAAGCCTTTGGTCATTAATATGGTCGAATCTGGAAAATATCATTTCGAAAACAAAACGTTTATTTCAGTGAAATACGGAACATCTAACGGGTGGCATCCCTAAGTCTAAATATTCTAGATAGGACACTCTAGATAAACGAGTAATATCATCAACCATTTGTAGTTATAACTAGTGATTTATTATTATTATTATTATTGTTTTTTATAAGATAAGTTTAATGCTAGCTAGCAACTTATCTTGGCTTCTACTGCATTCGTGTAACAGGCAGTCTCCTTGTGGAGTGCAACGAGAGGCAGGTGGTTATAGCGTTGGACTCGTTAACTGTAAGGTTGCAAGATTGAATCCCCCGAGCTGACAAGGTGAAAATCTGTCGTTCTGCCCCTGAACAAGGCAGTTAACCCACCGTTCCTAGGCCGTCATTGAAAGTAAGAATGAGTTCTTAACTGACTTGCTTAGTTAAATAAAGGTATTAAAAAAATATTTAAAAATTATATATATATTTTTTCAAATCGGCTCCCTAAAACACCGGTTTCCGATTGTTATAACTTGAAACCGGCCCTAATTGATCGGCCATTCCGATTAATCGGTTCGACCTCTAGTCCACACACACCAACATAGTCATGAAGAAAGAGGGCATGACAAAGCCTCTTCCCACTCAGGAGGCTGAAAAGATTGGGTTTGGGCCCTTAGATTCACAAAAGGTTCCACAGCTGCACCATTGAGCATCTTGATTGGCTGCATCACCACTTGGTATGGCGACTGCTTGGTTTCCGACCAGCAAGACGCTACCGAGGGTAGCGCGTATGGCCCAGTACATCACTAGGGCTGTGCTCGCTACCATCCAGCACCTCTATACCAGGTGGTGTCAGAGGAAGGCCCTAAAAATGGTAACATACTCCAGCCACCAAGTCAGACTGTTCTCTCTGCTACCGCACGGCAAGCGGTACCGATGCAACAAGTTTGGAACCAACAGGACACTGAACAGCTTTTGCACTAACTCTTTTGACTCATCACATACGCTCCTGTTACTTTTTTATTATCTATCCTGTTGCCTAGTCACTTCATCCCTACTTATATGTACATATCTACCTATATTACCTTGTACCCCTGCACATGACTAGGTAGGTACTGGTACTGGTACTGGTTATTGTTTCTCATTGTGTACTGATTATTTGTTTTTTTCCTATTATATCTCCTTTTTTCTCTGCATTGTTGTGAAGGGCCTGAGCATTTCACTGTTAGTCCACACATGTTTATGAAGCGTATGACATTTGATCTATCTGGCACTTCTGAGCTCATTTGCTTTCTATCCCATCATGTCTTGCATTTCACAGTCACGCTCTCAGTCTCTCTCTGTTTTTCAGTCCGAGCATTACAGCAACATTGTTGGTCAGTTCACAGGGGATCTTTCCATCAGCCTGCTGCTCACCTCTCCTTTTGATGTTTGTCTGATTTAGTCGCCACTGTTGCACTTCTGCTGCCTAGCCCCCTTTCACCCTCACCGCACCATGCCTCCTCGCCAACACAGAGCAGCCCTTCTCTCACTCTGGCCCAGCCAAGCACTGATGTCATCCCGGAAGAAGACCAATCAACATTCTTAGGCCTCGCTCACTCTTGTCCAATTCCACATTGAACACCAGTGTGTGAGCTAAAATGCATCAGCATGAATGGGTTTGTGCCTGTGTCATTTGTGCGTGTGTGTCAGGGTTTCCGTTAAGAAAATGGAGCCAGACAACGTGACGGGAAGATTTTAATTTACCGGCCATTTGTGAAATTTACCGTACCCATATGCATTTGGTGCATAACCCATTAGGTTGTCCACCCACGGTGCTCACAATGACAGAAATCACATTTTAGGTTAGGGGAATAAATCCTAATCTAATGTCCTCCGGATGCAATGTTTTGCACACTGTCCTACCAATCTCTGCAGAGCGCATCGGAGTATAATCTAATCAAAATCACATTTTATTGGACACATACACATATATTTAGCAGATATTATTGCGGGTGTAGCAAAATGCTTGTGTTCCTAGCTCCAACAGTGCAGTAGTATCTAAGAATTCACAACAATACACATATAAAAGTAAAATAATGAAATTAAGAAATATAAATATTAGGACGAGCAATGTCCGAGTGGCATTGACTAAAATACAGTAGAATAGAATACAGTATATACATATGAGATGAGTAAAGCATTATGTAAACATTATTTAAAGTGGCTAGTGTTCCATTTATTAAAGTGACTAGTGAATCCATGCTAGAGGTTATTAGAGGTTGGCCAATTTCAAGTTTTCATATCAATCGGTGGGCGCCTATTACATTGCAATCCGCAAGGAGACTGTGTGGCATGTTTGACCACCTTTTACGCGAGTGCAGCAATCTGAAGGACCTTGTGGCTGCAAGGAGCCACGGTAAGTTGCTAGCTAGCATTAAACTTTTCTTATAAAAAAACAATCAATCTTCACATAATCACTAGTTAACTACACATGGTTGATGATATTACTAGGTTAACTAGCTTGTCCTGCGTTGCATATAATCAAAGCGGTGCGTGTTAATTTACCATCGAATCACAGCCTACTTCAACTTTGAAAAGCATATTTGCGGAAAAAAAGCACAATCGCTGCACGAATGTACCTAACCATGAACATCAATGCTTTTCTTAAAATCAATACAGAAGTATATATTTTTTTAAACCTGTGCATTTAGTTCAAATAAATGCATGTTAGTAGGTAATATTAACTAGCGAAATTGTGTCACTTCTCTTGCGTTCAGTGCAAGCAGAGTCAGGAAATAGGCAGCAGTTTGGGCCACCTGGCTCGTTGCGAACTGTTGTGAAAACCATTTCTTCCTGACAAAGACTGTAATTAATTTTCCAGAATAACATTGAAGGTAGTGCAATGTAACAGCAATATTTAGACTTGGGATTGCCACCTGTTCGATAAAATACGTAACAGTTCCGTATTTCACTGAAAGTATAAACGTTTTGGTTTTCAAAATGATAGTTTCTGGATTTGACCTTATTAATGGGGCGGCAGCCTAGTGGTTAGAGCGTTGGACTAGTAACCAAAAGGTTGCAAGATCGAATCCCCTAGCTGACCAGGTAAAAATTTGTCGTCATCCAATAGTCAAAGGTGTATATAGAAATAGTCGACGTGTAGTTTACGTGTCATAATTCCTGTAATAACTACAACCTAAAACTTTTTAACTGGGAATATTGAAGACTCATGTTAAAAGGAACAACCCAATGTTCTGAGCAAGGAACTTAAACTTTTGCTTTTTTACATGGCACATATTGCACTTTTACTTTCTTCTCCGGCATTGTTTTTGCAGTATTTAAACCAAATTGAACAGGTTTCATTATTTATTTGAGACTAAATAGATTGATTTATGTATTAAGTTAAAATAAAGTGTTTATTGTTAATTCGGTATTGTTGTAATTGTCATTATTACAAATATATGTATCTTATATTAAAATCGGCAGATTTGAATCAGTATCGGCTTTTTTTGGTCCTCCAATAATTGGTATCAGCGTTGAAAAATCATAATCGGTTGACCTCTACTATGTGTATATAGGTCAGCAACCCACCTGAATAACTGGGTCGTAGCCGACTAGTGATGGCCATTTAACGGTCTGCTGGTCTTGAGATGGAAGCTGTTTTTCTGTCTTGGTCCCAGCATTGATGCACCTGTACTGACCTCGCCATCAGGATGATGGTGGGGTGAACAGGCTGTGGCTCGGGTGGTTTATGTCCTTGAGGATCTTTTTGGCCTTCCTGTGACATTGGGTGCTGTAGGTGTCCTGGAGGGCAGGCAGTTTGCCCCCGGTGATGCATTGGGCAGATCGCATCACCCTCTGGAGAGCCCTGCGGTTGTGGGCAGTGCAGTTTCCATACCAGGCAGTGATGCAGCCTGACAGGATGATCTCAATTGTGCACCTGTAAAAGTTTGTGAGGGTCTTAGGTGCCAAGCTGAACATTTTCAGCCTCCTGACGTTGAAGAGGGCCTCCTGATGATCTTCACCACACTGTCTGTGTGGGTGGACCATTTCAGTTTGTCAGTGATGTGTACGCTGAGGAACTTTCCATCTTCTCCACTACGGTCCTGTGGATGGCGGCGTGCTCCTTCTGCTGTTTCCTGAAGTCCACGATCAGCTCCTTCATTTTGTTGGGAGAGGAGTTATTTTCCTGGCACTACACCGCCATGGCCCTCACCCCCTCCCTGTAGGCTGTCTTGTCATTGTTGGTATTCAGGCCTACTTCTGTTGTCATCTGCAAAGATAAGAGTTTTTGGCCACACGGTCATGGGTGAACAGGGAGTAGAGGAGGGGGCTGAGCATGCACCCTTGTGTGTTGATGATCAACGAAGTGGATGTGTTGTTTCTTACCTTCACCACCTTGGGGGGCCCGTCAGGAAGTCCAGGTCCCAGTTGCACAGGGTGGGCTTCTATGGTGTTGAAGGCGATTAACCCCCAATAAAGGAGTGGTTCTGCAGGTGGTGACCAGACCACTTCTCAGTTCCTATGCTTCCTGGCTGATGTTTTGGTCACTTTTGAATGCTGGCGGTGCTTTCACTCTAGTGGTAGCATGAGACGGAGTCTACAACCCACACAAGTGGCTCAGGTAGTGCAGCTCATCCAGGATGGCACATCAATGCGAGCTGTGGCAAGAAGGTTTGCTGTGTCTGTCAGCGTAGTGTCCAGAGCATGGAGGCGCTACCAGGAGACAGGCCAGTATATCAGGAGACGTGGAGGAGGCCGTAGGAGGGCAACAACCCAGCAGCAGGAGCGCTACCTCCGCCTTTGTGCAAGGAGGAGCAGGAGGAGCACTGCCAGAGCCCGGCAAAATGACCTCCAGCAGGCCACAAATGTGCATGTGTCTGCTCAAATGGTCAGAAACAGACTCCATGAGGGTGGTATGAGGGCCCGGCGTCCACAGGTGGGGGTTGTGCTTACAGCCGAACACCGTGCAGGCGCCCTGTGCTCTTCACAAATGAAAGCAGGTTCACACTGAGCACATGTGATCGACGTGACAGAGTCTGGAGACGCCGTGGAGAACGTTCTGCTGCCTGCAACATCCTCCAGCATGACCGGTTTGGCGGTGGGTCAGTCATGGTGTGGGGTGGCATTTCTTTGGGGGGGCCGCACAGCCCTCCATGTGCTCGCCAGAGGTAGCCTGACTGCCATTAGGTACCGAGATGAGATCCTCAGACCCCTTGTGAGACCATATGCTGGTGCGGTTGGCCCTGGGTTCCTCCTAATGCAAGACAATGCTAGACCTCATGTGGCCGGAGTGTGTCAGCAGTTCCTGCAAGAGGAAGGCATTGATGCTATGGACTGGCCCGCCCGTTCCCCAGACCTGAATCCAATTGAGCACATCTGGGACATCATGTCTCGCTCCATCCACCAATGCCACATTGCACCACAGACTGTCCATGAGTTGGCGGAAGCTTTAGTCCAGGTCTGGGAGGAGATCCCTCAGGAGACCATCCGCCACCTCATCAGGAGCATGCCCAGGCGTTGTAGGGAGGTCATACAGGCACGTGGAGGCCACACATACTACTGAGCCTCATTTTGACTTGTTTTAAGGACATTACATCAAAGTTGGATCAGCCTGTAGTGTGGTTTTCCACTTTAATTTTGAGTGTGACTCCAAATCCAGACCTCCATGGGTTGATAAATTTGATTTCCATGGATAATTTTTGTGTGATTTTGTTGTCAGCACATTCAACTATGTAAAGAAAAAAAGTATTTAATAAGAATATTTCATTCTTTCAGATCTAGGATGTGTTATTTTAGTGTTCCCTTAGTGTTCCCTTTTTTTTGCAGTGTATTTAATCTAGCAAAAATGACTAACTAATTTCTGACCAAATTAGCAGTTACTGACCTTTTGCTTGGTGGGGCAGAATGGATCAGTGTATCAATGTGTCCACATGGCTGGTGGTCTTGCATTAGTTGACTTTAAACTTTTAGGTTTTTTTCATTCAGATTTTTATGATTAACCACATGAAACGAAAACAACATTATTATTGAAATGAAACGGTTCCACAAAAATGCACATATGACAATCTTAACTCACACGCAGAACAGTTGAAATGTTTCAAGCTTCCCTAAACTTGAAACTTAAAAATAATAATTGTCTCCACATTTCCATGGTTGGATTTTGCCTGTAGGCTACTTTGAAATTAGGTAAGACATGCCTCATAATATGAATTAAAACAATCAGGATTCAAAAAATTATGTTTTCAAAATGCATACTGCCTCCATCTAAAGTGGTGGATGACGTGTTGCCTGCACTTGAATGGTGAATGGGAGGCACACTTTAACTACCAGTTGAACATTTTTTATAAGCTGGATTTGCCTGTTTTTGCAATTAGTTTAGGTTAGTTTTATCTCGTTAACATTTAGCTACGTGATTTCGCTATTAGTTTGTGCTATTTTTGTAGCCTGGTTAGAGGTCCAATGGGCTTTTCTTGCATTTTTAGCGCCCCCTTGTGTGCTATGCTGTTAATGGCGTAAATCCCCGTATGAAAGAAGGATGGTATGACAATATGAAAATCTGGATACCACCCAGGCCTAGGTCCTACAAAGGTTGTAATGATGAACTTAGCATTTAGATAGGCCTTGATCTGATCTGTCTCCAGCTCTCTTTATCAGATGGTCTGGTCACGGGCGAGGCTGTGATTGATGCACCCCCTAATAGCATATCAACACCAACTGGGAAGACTGCTGACAACATTGCCTCGCCTGCCTGCTACAGAGGAGGGATGGCGGGAAAGGATGGGGGACTGTGGAAAAAAGAGAATGGGAGAGAGGATAGAGAATGCATCCATACTGGTTAAAATACAGATGGAGAAAGTGGAGAGAATGATGAGAGGAATAGATGGAAAGGAAGAACGAAAGAAGAGGGAGAGTGAGCAGTGGAGGAGAGATGTATGACGACGGGGGTGTGAGAGGGCAGGCTGTGAGTCTGGGACAGACCAAGGAGAGAGGGAGTCTGAGAGCAGCTGTACTGCAGTGCAGAATCCTGTTGTCACGATACCCACATTTTCTTTTTTTTTACAACTTTATTTAACGAGGCAAGTCAGTTAAGAACACATTCTTATTTTCAACGACGGCATAGGAACAGTGGGTTAATTGCCTTGTTCAGGGGCAGAACAACAGATTGAATCCCTGAGCTGACATGGTAACAATCTTGCAACCTTACTGTTAACTAGTCCAATGCTCTAACCACCTGCCTCACGAGGAGCCCGCCTGTTACGCGAATGCAGTAAGAAGCCAAGGTAAGTTGTTAGCTAGCATTAAACTTATCTTATAAAAAACAATCAATCATAATCACTAGTTATAACTACACATAGTTGATGATATTACTAGTTTATCTAGCGTGTCCTGCATTGCGTTTAATCGATGCAGTGCGCATTCGCGGAAAAAGGATTGTCGTTGCTCCAACGTGTACCTAACCATAAACATCAATGCCTTTCTTAAAATCAATACGCAGAAGTATATATTTTTAAACCTGCAGTATTTAGCTAAAAGAAAGGTTAGCAGGCAATATTAACCAGGTGAAATTGTGTCACTTCTCTTGCGTTCATTGCACGCAGAGTCAGGGAATATGCAACCGTTTGGGCCGCCTGGCTCATTGCGAACTAATTTGCCAGAATTCTATGTAATTATGACACAAGGTTGTGCAATGTAACAGCAATATTTAGACTTATGGATGCCACCCGTCAGATAAAATACGGAACAGTTCCGTATTTCACTGAATTAATAAACTTTTTTTTCTTAGAAATGATAGTTTCCGGATTCGACCATATTGATGACCAAAGGCTCGTATTTCTGTGTGTTATTATGATATAATTAAGTCTATGATTTGATAGAGCAGTCTGACTGAGCGGTGGTAGGCAGCAGCAGGCTCGTAAGCATTCATTCAAACAGCACTTCCGTGCGTTTTGCCAGCAGCTCTTCTCAATGCTTCAAGCATTGCGCTGTTTATGACTTCAAGCCTATCGACTCCCAAGATTAGGCTGGTGTAACCGATGTGAAATGGCTAGCTAGTTAGCGGGGTGCGAGCTAATAACGTTTCAATCGTCACTCGCTCTGAGACTTGGAGTAGTTGTTCCCCTTGCTCTGCATAGGTAACTCTGCTTCGAGGGTGGCTGTTGTCGATGTGTTCCTGGTTCGAGTGTTACAATGTCAATACTAAAAGGCCTATAAGAACATCCAATAGTCAAAGGTATATGAAATACAAATCGTATAGAGAGAAATAGTCCTATATTAACTACAACCTAAAACTTCTTACCTGGGAATATTGAAGACTCATGTTAAAAGGAACCAGCTTTCATATGTTCTCATGTTCTGAGCAAGGAACTTAAACGTTAGCTTTCTTACATGGCAAATATTGCACTTTTACTTTCTTCTCCAACACTTTGTTTTTGCATTATTTAAACCAAATTGAACATGTTTCATTATTTATTTGAGGCTAAATTGATTTTATTGATGTATTATATTAAGTTAAAATAAGTGTTCATTCAGTATTGTTGTAATTGTCATTATTACAAATAAATGTAAAAAAATCGGCCGATGTATCGGTGTGGAAAAATCATAATCGGTCGACATCTAGAACGGAGTTACATGCAAAAATGTCTCTATAATACTGTATGCTTGAATTTGTTCTGGATTTGGGGACTTTGAATGCCCTGGTGGCATGTCTGGTGGGGTAAATGTGTGTCAGCTGTGTAAGTTGACTATGCAAACAGTTTGGGATTTTCAACACATTAATGTCACTTATAAAACAAATGTGATGCAGTCAGTCTCTCCTCAACTCTTATCCGAGAGAGACTGGCATGCCACAGTATTTATATCATCCCTCTGATTACAATAAAGAGCAAAGCCTCTGTTGTTTAGCTGCAGCTTAACGAGGTCTTTCCTTGCAGCACTCGACCACACGACTGGACAATAATCAAGATGAGACAAAACTAGAGCCTTCGGGATTTGGTTTTTGGAATGTGGTGTCAAAAAAGCAGAGCATCTCTTTTTATTATGGACAGACCTTTCCCCATCTTTACAACCATTGAATCTACAGCACCAGTCAAAAGTTTGGACATACCTATCAGTGTGTTTTCTTTTAGCTAACTTTGATTAGCAGACCGTGCCGTTTGGTTGCTATTAAGGAGGTTGTCATGGAGAAGTGTTCTATTGTGTCCAACTACGTTGCCAATTTTAATTGGCTGATACGGAATTAGAACCGGATATAATCACGGCCACCTGGTGAGGATGGCATGGGGCTAAATAGGCCAGGTTATGTAATGGGAAAGGCTAACATGTAGCCTTTTGATCACGTACTACTACGTCAATTATTTTAATTGGCTGATGCTTTAACTTTTTCTAATATTCGCAAGTATGGCCCCAGGGTTTTATGGAGTTTTTGTCTTGTCTGTGTTTTCATTCTCATGCGTGCACTCTCTCTCCTTTCCGTTTCTGTGCGTGTGATTTGTGCTTCCACTTCACCAACTGATTTTGGCTGAGGCAATGGTCATGGTGTGAACATGTGTCACATATAATCTCTCGGCTCACTCAGGTGGCATGTCACCGGGGGACACCGTGGCAGGACACCTTGCCACGCCGAAATGGGCTCTGTGCAAAATGTTACATCAAAGAAACTGTAACAGGAAGGCTACCCTAAAGCAGCCTAAAGAAAAGGGAACCAAAAATCGAGGTCTATTTCAAGATCTGGTTGTAGGCCTACCTGTGTTATTGATACGATGCCAAATGGGTTCTCTTTATTGAGAATACATTGTGTGTCGCGGACTTGTGATCTCCAGGCTGATGATGTCAGGGGAGGGGTTTGGCAGGTGTGGAAGCTAGCTATCTTTTTCACCTTGCCAAAAGTGCGGAGATGAGGCAAGGACATTATAAGCAAACGCCCACATGCCAGCTGAAAATGACACGCTGGCTTTCTCTCTCCATGACAAAATGGATGTGGTGTTTTATCATGTGCCTTCCATCCCTTTGTGTCCCAGAGATGCCAGGTGTTCTCTTCAGCCCGTTTTGTCTTTTGTGAAAAGAAAGTAAAGTACAACAATGTAAATTTGCTCCTCTTTTCGCAGCAGACTTTCGCTCCATTAGGCTCTAACACGGCTGCCGACTTTCACTATAAACTGGATGAATCCGGTCTGATTGACCGACCTGAGTCTTTGTGAGTGTATGATGGTGATGATGACACTTTTGGTTTCTATCAGTGATCCTCAACCTGTGTCCCTCTCTCGTCCCCCGCAGGCCAAGTCGTGTGTCTGTCACATGTGCGGTGCCCACCTGAACCGGCTCCACTCCTGCCTCTACTGCGTCTTCTTCGGCTGCTTCACCAAGAAACACATCCACGAGCACGCCAAAAACAAACGACACAATCTAGGTAAGACAGGCGCACACACACACACACACACACGAGCGCAACAAACACTTGAAAACTGCTCATTATCCTATCAGGTTGGGTGGTGCTGTAGTATAGCTCTCCTCCTATCCTATGGACCACAGCTTGAGTCCACACCAGCTCTACACTGCCCTCACAGAGGGGAAGCCATAGGAATAGTGTTGTGCCGACATGGCCGTACTGGTCATCCTATACGCAAATCAACAGTTCATAGTCGGATCGGATGATACTATTTTTTTATATGCCTAAGTAGATATTGGCAAGATACCTCTCTGTACATTCTCACTGCAAAACATCTGCAGATTAGAATCAGCGCACAGAGGGGTGTCTGAACTTGCAGCGGGAAGCCACGTTTGCTGTCAACCAGTTAGAATGCGGATCAGCGTTTCGTCTTTTTTTCCCCCTTACCCTTGCCCCGCTTGTTAAATATTATTCACGTTGATAGCTTCATAGCAAACGTCTTCGTCGTGTAAGTTATCATGGTAGCAGGCAGCAGCAATCTCAACCGAAAAACATGCAAGGAAAAGTGATTGGGTGAAATTATGACACGAGTGTACGGAGAAATACAGTTTCACTTTATCCAATCAGAGCAGCAGGATCAACGTACAGCCCGCCCTTCTCTTTACAGACAGCCAGTTGAGTTATTTAGACCACGTAGAACCTCACACATGACTGCCTGACATGAGAAAGAAGCGTGCTAGCACCCAATTAAAAAAGATATATATATATATATTTTTTTTTCAAATGAGCACGGATAATTACAAAAAATTATTGGATCATAATCGTAGTCACAAAATTGTCCATATCCGTTGCGATACTCGTTTTGTCCGACTACTCGGCACACCTCTAACATAGAACATGTGCTCCGCTGCTCTGTCTTACTTCATATTTGACACGACAGACCTGTACAGCACCACCACAACACTCCGCCCCCTGCCAGGTCCCTCACCCACACCCCTGAAACATTAAAGACTCATAATTACCCCCTTTGCTTAACTAGGCAGGCCTCGGCTGCCCCTCCTCCGCCCCCATTCACACACGGGGCCCAAACAAAGACTGCTAAGTAGCTAATTATACTGTTGAGGGTAATAAGCACCCAGTAAATACAAATGTATGTCCTTTTGTTCAGCTCTAGGGGTTTTATGGTGGCAGAACCCCAAATGAGCCAATGTCAAGATGAACATGTCATCAAACCTTGTTGGGTTATCGTCGCTGTACCACATCAGGGATGGAGCTGATGGCGACATAAATCACCAACCTGTTATGCAACCTAACGCAACATAATTGCAACACAATGCAACACGCCAGGACTGATGCCCCAGGGGCTATTGAATGTCGCCTGTGTAGTTGGCCACATAGGCACTAGGCACCAGTGGGGTTGCTGATTCTCTGTTGCACAAATGTGCCTGAGCAGCTCAGTGCATTGCAGCCCGGGTCTATTAGCCTATAGGGCATAGATAGATTTACGCTACAGCAGGAGGAGAAGAAAAGAATGACCGATCTCACTAGATGAGTAATTAACATGTCTTAATAAAACCCAACAGAAGTCAGTTAAACCAGTTCCTTCATTTTCCAGTAATTTTTTTGGAGTTCTTTCTTCCTTTCAGATGTTTGATCTGTTCTTCCTCTATTTTGGCTCTTCATGTTATGTTTCTCCCTGTATCGGGTTATTTCTCTTTCTCTCCCTCCTTTTTCTCGGTTCCCATGGTTACATCAAGGTCTGTGGGTTTATTTTCATTTTGTCTTCTCTCAGCAAGTCTCACCTTGTTACGCAACTTTGTTCTCGCTCTCTCTCTCTCTCTCTCTCTCCAGCTCTTATTGTGCCATTAACAGTGTGGCTGTTATTCAGTCTGAGTCCTAAGGCTAGGGTTTTACTTTTTCAGTCTCTTCATCCTATTTTTGTGCCCGATTTTTAGGTGAATTGCCTCCCTCATTGATGTGGCAATCTGCAGGAAAGTTATATTTTCACTGCAATGACAGCATTATACACTTATGTCCAATATCCACAACATATTACAGCTGTAAAACTGGTTGTATTTGGTTTGGTGTGGGAATTGAATCCACAGGCAGACTTGATGTTCCACTCTTTGCTATTAGCTGCAGCTTGGTACTCCCCAACACCTGCAGGGCCCAGTCTGACATTTCAATACATTCGGTCACAGCTGGGACACCAGTCAACACCGTATCTATCCACATTTTAATACCGTAATTAATCATTCGGGCGATCATTTAGACATACACAACCTGCATGCCCCGTGCTTTCTCCACATACACCTAATGATTGTTATGTCTGCCTCAAGCAGCCAATTGCATAGGCAGGTTGTCATGGGAACTGCAAACAGGTGAGGGATGAGAGAGGGATGGGGAGAGTTGCAGCTTTTACCGGGCTCTATCCTCTTTCTATCCCTCTGTCTGTGGGTACCTGCATGCGTGGTAGCTGACGAGTTGACGGTGAAAAGTCTGATTTTTCAGATTGAAGTGGTGTAAAAGATGTCAACGATGGCTGACAAATTGTATTAGAAAATGGGCCCTTTACACTACATTCATAAATAGACATTTATCAAAACATTATCAAGCGGGGATGTGTTCACATCGTCACATTGACTATAATCCCTCCTGCTCGCCCCGGATCTTTTCCTACGCCAAAGGATGTTATCAGAAAGTCAAGATGTCAGCGCGTAAGCTGGCCTTGCAGAGGTAGAGAGCTAGCTAGCTGCCTACTCCTTTCTCCGGGACTGATCTTGGATTTGCGACCCAAATTGGCACCCTTTTCCCTCTGTAGTGCACTGGGCCCTGGTCAGAAGTAGTGCACTATATAGGGAGTAGGGTGCCATTTAGGATGCACCTCAGAGCTACAAATGAACAGAATGTTCCAATGTAGCCTTGAGCTATTTCATACCTCCTTTTCCTCTCCATTTATCATTTGTCACTTCATTCTCTTTCTGTGTCTGTTTTTCTTCCAGCTATAGATCTATTGTATGGAGGTATATATTGCTTTGTGTGCCAAGACTACATATACGACAAAGAAATGGAACAGATTGCCAAAGAGGAACAAAGGAAAGCGTGGAAATTGCAAGGTACGTTCTTTCCCCTATTCAATCCCCCAGTATTGCCCTCTGACTTATACAGTGACACCTCGGTTATAACCACAGCTTTTGTTTCCTAAACTTTTGATTTATTGCTCGAGTTTAGCGTTCTCTCTCGCTCTCTTTTTTGGCCTGTTCCCAGTCCCATTCACCAAGCCCTGCCCCCTGTTACTCAAGCAGGCAGTTTCTCATGCTCAAGATTCACTCTGCAATGCATGCATTGACCAAACAACAGCATGCAGTCAACAGGTTTTTCCAAAAAAGAGCGACACACCTTTCCATTTTGCTTCTTAATATAAATCCACATGTTTTCTGTCGTATACTATTATTTTATGTAATTTGCTAGTAAGTTGGTTTTAGCAAGCTACAAATTTGCCCCTAATGCTAATTGCTTTCTAGCTAAATCTGGGAAACACTCTTTTCACACCACTTCGATAGCAGGTTAGGAGATTGACGTTAAAGTTAGGAAAAGGGTTAGTGAAAATGCACCCCTAACCTGCTACGAAAATCTATTTTTCTCTAAGTGGTGTGAAGTGTCTCAGCTTTTTTTAAACGTGTATTTTTCCATATAGACACACCCTATATGCATCGAACTTGTCTGATGCTTTAAGCGTACTGTTTGAAATAAGACACAAACAAGAGGGGAGCCAGATATCAAGATAACTAGAAGAAGAAAAATTGACCCGACCATCCCCATACCTCTCCTACTGCTGATAATTGGCTTCACGAGAAGGCGGCAACCTTTTTCTGGTGTGGAATTTCAATATATCTTACCACTTCTACCTGATCTGCGTGCCAGTTATGGTTTTCATGCGCAATTTTTTTTGTGCAACAGTTTAATTTAATTTCTAATAATGTCTTTGTTTCTCAAAATTATTGTCATGTGGCTAATTAAAATTTTATCTGAATGAAAGTGATATCTTTTAGGTTTGTAACTTCTATTGTCATTGCCAATTATGTAAAAAAAAAAATATATATATAAAGACAACAAATAAAAACATTGCAGCCTGCAGGTAGAAAATATCCATAAAATAATGTATATCCAATAAATCACATTGGCTGTGCATGGCCTGTCTGCAACTAACTTGAAACATTGGTTCAACTATTAACTTGGGTCTGGCCTGAAGCTCATGCTAGCAAAATTGAAACATTGTATAAGATATTCTGGGCCCTCAGTTTCCTAAGCCAGTAAAGCTCAGGAAAGATGGATATATACAGTGGGGCAAAAAAGTATTGAGTCAGCCACCAGTTCTCCCACTTAAAAAGATGAGAGAGGCCTGTACTTTTCATCATAGGTACACTTCAACTATGACGGACAAAATGTTTAAAAAATCCAGAAAATCACATTGTAGGATTTTTTATGAATTTATTTGCAAATTATAGTGGAAAATAAGTATTTGGTCACTAACAAAAGTTTATCTCAATACTTTTTTATATACCCTTTGTTGGCAATGACAGAGGTCAAATGTTTTCTGTAAGTCTTCACAAGGTTTTCACACACTGTTGCTGGTATTTTGGCCCATTCCTCCATGCAGATCTCCTCTAGAGCAGTGATGTTTTGGGGCTGTTGCTGGGCAACACGGACTTTCAACTCCCTCCAAAGATTTTCTATTGGGTTGAGATCTGGAGACTGGCTAGGTCACTCCGGGACCTTGAAATGCTTCTTACTAAGCCACTCCTTTGTTGCCCGGGCGGTGTGTTTGGGATCATTGTCATGCTGAAAGACCCAGCCACGTTTCATCTTCAATGCCCTTGCTGATGGAAGGAGGTTTTCACTCAAAATCTCACGATACATGGCCCCATTCATTCTTTCCTTTACACGGATCAGTCGTCCTGGTCCCTTTGCAGAAAAACAGCCCCAAGGCATGATGTTTCCACCCCCATGCTTCACAGTAGGTATGGTGTTCTTTGGATGCAACTCAGCATTCTTTGTCCTCCAAACACGACGAGTTGAGTTTTTACCAAAAATGTATATTTTGGTTTCATCTGACATTCTCCCAATCTTCTTCTGGATCATCCAAATGCTCTCTAGCAAACTTCAGACGGGCCTGGACATGTACTGGCTTGAGCAGGGGGACACGTCTGGCACTGCAGGATTTGAGTCCCTGGCGGCGTAGTGTGTTACTGATGGTAGGCATTGTTACTTTGGTCCCAGCTCTCTGCAGGTCATTCACTAGGTCCCCCCGTGTGGTTCTGGGATTTTTGCTCACCATTCTTGTGATCATTTTGGCCCCACGGGGTGAGATCTTGCGTGGAGCCCCAGATCGAGGGAGATTATCAGTGGTCTTGTATGTCTTCCATTTCCTAATAATTGCTCCCACAGTTGATTTCTTCAAACCAAGCTGCTTACCTATTGCAGATTGTCTTCCCAGCCTGGTGCAGGTCTACAATTTTGTTTCTGGTGTCCTTTGACAGCTCTTTGGTCTTGGCCATAGTGGAGTTTGGAGTGTGACTGTTTGAGGTTGTGGACAGGTGTCTTTTATACTGATAACAAGTTCAAACAGGTGCCATTAATACAGGCAACGAGTGGAGGACAGAGGAGCCTCTTAAAGAACAAGTTACAGGTCTGTGAGAGCCAGAAATCTT
Organism: Oncorhynchus kisutch; assembly: GCF_002021735.2. NCBI lineage: Eukaryota > Metazoa > Chordata > Actinopteri > Salmoniformes > Salmonidae > Oncorhynchus > Oncorhynchus kisutch. The sequence goes on from NC_034198.2 coordinate 11,160,756, forward strand.
GCTTGTTTGTTGTTGACCAAATACTTATTTTCCACCTAATTATGCAAATAAATTCATTACAAATCCTACAATGTGATTTTCTGGATTTCTTTTCTCATTTTGTCTGTCATAGTTGAAGTGTACCTATGATGAAAATTACAGGCCTCTCTCATCTTTTTAAGTGGGAGAACTTGCACAATTGGTGGCTGACTAAATACTTTTTTGCCCCACTGTATAGGCTAGTTTGGCAAAGGAAAAATAAATAATCAAGTAGGCCTATTTTATTAATTTTTTTCTATCAAAAATATTTTTCAAATACATTGAGGAGACAGGATTGTGTCAAGGCACAGATCTGGGGAAAGGAACCAAAAAATGATTGCAGCATTGAAGGTCCCCAAGAACACAGTGTTCTCCATCATTATGAATGGAAGAGGTTTGGAACCACCAAGACTCTTCCTCGAGCTGTCCTACCGGCCAAACTGAGCAATCGGGGGAGAAGAGCCTTGGTCTCAAGCACCCGATGGTCACTCTGACAGAGCTCCAGAGTTCCTCTGTGGAGATGGGAGAACCTTCCAGAAAGACCACCATCTCTGCAGCACTCTACCAATCAGGCCGTTGTGGTAGAGTGGCCAGATGGAAGCCACTCCTCAGTAAAAGGCACATGACAGCCCGCTTCGAGCTTCCCAAAAGGCACCTAAAGGATGAGAAACAAGATTCTCTGGTCTGATGAAACAAAGATTGAACTCTTTGGCCTGAATGCCAAGCGTCACGTCAGGAGGAAACCTGGCACCATCCCTACGGTTAAGCATGGCATCATGCTCTGGGGATGTTTTTCAGTGGCAGGGAATGGGAGACGAGTCAGGATCGAGGCTATGATGAACGGAGCAAACTAGAGAGAGAACCTTGATTAAAATCTGCTCCAGGACCTCAGACTGGGCATATTATCAATGCGGTGCCTGTTAATTTCTCATCAAATCACAGCCGCCTTCGCCAAACGGGCGATGATTTAACAAGCGTATTTTCGAAAAATCACTGTTGTTGCACCAATGTGTACCTAACCATAAACACCAATGCCTTTCTTTAAAATCAATACACAAGTATATATTTTTAAACCTGCATATTTAATTAATATTGCCTGCTAACATGAATTTATTTTAACTAGGGAAATTGTGTCACTTCTCTTGCGTTCCGTGCAAGCAGTTTGGGCCGCCTGGCTCGCCTGCAAACTGTGTGAAGACCATTTATTCCTAACAAAGACCGTAATTCATTTGCCAGATTTGTACATAATTTTGACATAACATTGAAGGTTGTGCAATGTAACAGCAATATTTAGACTTATGGATGCCACCCGTTATTCACTGAAAGAATAAACTCTTTTTTTTTTGTATTATAGTTTCCGGATTTTACCATATTAATGACCAAAGGCTCCTATTTGTGTGTGTTTATTATGTTATAATTAAGTCTATGATTTGATAGAGCAGTCTGACTGAGCGGTGGTAGGCAGCAGCAAGCATTAATTCAAACAGCACTTTCGTGCATTTGCCAGCAGCTCTTCGCTGTGCTTCAAGCATTGAGTTGTTTATGACTTCAAGCCTATCAACTCCAGAGATTAGGCTGGTGTAATCGATGTGAAATGGCTAGCTAGTTAGTGGGGTGCGCGCTAATAGCGTTTCAATTGGTGACATCACTTGCTCTGAGACCTTGAAGTAGTTGTTCCCCTTGCTCTGCAAGGGCCGCGGCTTTTGTGGAGCGATGGGTAACGATGCTTCGAGGGCGGCTGTTGTCAATCTGTTCCTGGTTCGAGCCCAGGTAGGGGCGACGAGAGGGACGGAAGCTATACTGTTACACTGGCAATAGTATAGTGCCTATAAGAACATCCAATAGTCAAAGGTATATGAAATACAAATGGTATAGAGAGAAATAGTCCTATAATTCCTATAATAACTACAACCTAAGATTTCTTACCTGGGAATATTGAAGACTCGTGTTAAAGGAACCACCAGCTTTCATAGGTTCTGAGCAAGGAACTGAAACGTTAGCTTTTTTCCTTGGCACATATTGCACTTTTACTTTCTTCTCCAACACTTTGTGTTTGCATTATTTAAACCGAATTGAACATGTTTCATTATTTATTTGAGGCTAAATAGATTTTATTGATGTATTATATTAAGTTAAAATAAGTGTTCATTCATTTCTGTTGTAATTGTCATCATTACAAATAGATACAAATAAAAAAATCGGCCAATTTAATCGGTATCGGCTTTTTTTGGTCCTCCAATAATCGTTATCGGCATTGGAAAATCATCATCTGTCGACCTCTACCGGAGAGACCTGAAAATAACTGCAGCGATGCTCCCCATCTAACCTGACATAGCTTGAGAGGATCTGCAGCGAAGAATGGGAGAAACTCCCCAAATACAGGTGTGCCAAGCTTGTAGCGTCATACGTCAAGAAGACTCGAGGCTGTATTCTCTGCCAAAAGCTTCTTCAACAAAGAACTGAGTAAAGGGTCTGAATACTTGGGGTATTTCTAGAAAACAGTTTTTGCTTTATCATTATGGGGTATTGTGTGTGGACTGAGGGGGGAAAAAACAATTGAATCAATTTTAGAATAAGTATGTAACATAACAACATTCGGAAAAAGTAAAGGGGTCTGAATACATTCCGAATGCGCTGTACTAGTGTAATTAGTGGATTCGGCAGTTTGGAAATTGTCATTAGAATGGCCTTACAGAAGAGCTCATTGACGTTCAACGTGCCACCGTCATAGGATGCCACCTATCCAACAAGTCAGTTCGTCAAATTTATGCCATGCTAGAGCTGTCCCCGTCAACTGTAAGTGCTGTTATTGTGAAGTGGAAACGTCTAGGAGCGACAATGGCTCAGCCACGAAGTGGTAGGCCATACAAGCTCACAGAACGGGACCGCTGAGTGCTGAAGCGCTTAACGTATAAAAATTGTTGGTCCTCAACACTCACTACGAGTTCCAAACTGCCTCTGGAAGCAATGTCGGCACAATAACTGTTCGTCGGAAGCTTCATGAAATGGTATTCCGTGGCCGAGCAGCCGCACACAAACCTAAGATCACCATGCGCAGTGCCAAGCGTTGGCTGGAGTGGGTTTGGCAGATGCCAGGAGAATGTAACCTGCCCCTTAGTTCCAGTGAAGAGAAATCTTAACGCTACAGCGTACAATGACATTGTAGACAATTATCTGCTTCCAACTTTCTGGCAACAGTTTGGGGAAGGCCCTTTCCTGTTTCAGCATGACAATGCCCCAGTGTACAAAGCAAGGTTCATACAGAAATGGTTTGGTCGATGTCGCAGAACTTGACGATCGCAAGTAGAATCGCAATATTTTGGACCAAAATCCCCAAAAATAATGTTTGCCCTTATTGTGCAGCCCTAGTGCAGTACATTACTGCACCCCTGGTATATGTAAAATGCATATTCTCTAGAGATTCCACTGCATTGGCCATGTAGGTTTCCCTATTTCCTGTTCCCCTCCCTTCAGGTTTAAGGTAAAGTGACCCATCTAGTTAAATCTAAGTTCTCACATCCTCTCTCTAGCTCTCTGCCTTGCAATAGTTTTTTTTACTGATTTCTTTCCTGTTGTTTGTGTGTGTGTGTGTGTGTCAGGTGTAGGGGAGAAGTATTCGACGTGGGAGCCCACCAAACGAGAGCTGGAGCTGCTGCGGCACAATCCAAAGCGTCGGAAAATGACGACAAACTGCACCATCGGTAAGGGCTCCTCCCAGTGCTGCACTGTCTGGCTACAGCAAGAGTTGTCTTGTGCCTCGTCTGAAAACAAACTCCCTGGTCCGTTATCCTAGCTTCTTACCCCTGCCTTGCCCATACCCTCTCCCTCTTTATGTATTTCCAAATCTGAAGAATCCCAATAATGGGATAAGCAATATGGCAGATGGAAATTATAAGGCTTGGTGGAGCCATTGTGGTATTGAACCCACCATATTGGTCCATTCAGACCTGCCAACACAGAAGGGTTAGTGGAGAGGACTAGGGCAAACAGCTCTAGTCTGCTTCTCTCTATATGGGCGTAGTTCATTTCCTATGAGGTTCAGTGTGATGACAGCATCTGCAGTACAAACTGTGTGATGTCTGTGGGCGGATAGAACCCCCAGTCTCTCCTTAATCTCATTGCAGAGACTTCTGTTGGCTGTGTCTGAAAAATGTGTTTATCTGGGAAAGTGTGTGTGTGTGTGTGTGTGTGTGTGTGTGTGTGTGTGTGTGTGTGAGAGGTAGTATGTTATTGATCAGGGATTTAGAAAGTGCTGTCCAGTGGAGAAATAAGACATTCCTCTCCTCTCACTCATCCCTCTTTAATTCTCACTCCTCCTCCACACAGCTATGGAGCAGCTCAGACAGAGTTGGAGATGAGTGGTGTTAAACAGCATCGCAGTATGCTTCTGCTAGGTGCTAAACGTTCACACTCCTGCGTTCTCTCGCGCGCTTGCAAATCTCAATTTGTCTTTTTGTCAAGATGCCCTGTACTGTGTGTAATGGTGCCCTGTAGGGGTACTAAGGTGAGCAGCTGGTCAGGGGCAACATGTTTTTTAATACACAAACGTCACTTAGAAATGTCCTTGTTTTTGAAAGAAAAGCAACATTTTTTTGCCCATTTTTTAAATAACATCAAATTGATCAGAGATGCAGTGTAGACATTGTTAATGTTGTAAATTACTATTGTAGCTGGAAATGGCTGATTTTTAAAGGAATATCTACATAGGTGTTTTCTTTCAAAAACGAGGACATTTCCAACTGACCCCAAACTTTTGAATGGTAGTGTGTGTCATTATGTCTTTGTTTTCGTGGCATTTGTGTAAAACGTTTGGAAGAGATAATTGAAAATAATGCCATTGGTGATTAGATGCTTCTCTTTCATTAATTTGGCTATTTTTCTCTTCAACCATATGGTTTTATCTACTACAAACTCATGGACAATATGGACAGACATATAACACATCTATTCTGTATATATGATTCATTTTATAAAAAGTTACTCACATCAAAATGTGTATTTGTCACATGCTTTGTAAACAGCAGGTGTAGGCTATTAGTGACATGCTTACTTACAGGTCCTTTCCAACAACGCAGAGTTAAAGATAAAACATTCAATGACGTCGAGACACGAGGAATAAACGCACAGTGAATAAAGAATAACAATAACGAGTCAAAAATAACATGGCTATATACAGGGAGTACCAGTACCAAGTCTATGTGCAGGGGTAGCAGGTGATTGAGGTAGCTACAGTACCAGTCCAAAGTTTATAAACACCCACTCATTCCAGGGTTTTTCTTTGTTTGTTTATAATAGTAAACAAAACTATATAAGACATCAAAACTATGACATAACACATATGGAATCATAACCAAAATCATAACCAAAAAAGTGTAAAACAAATCCATATATATATATATATATATATATATATATACTGTATTTGAGATTCTTCAAAGTAGCCACCCTTTATCTTGATGACAGCTTTGCACATTCTCACCCCACTGTTTCCTGTAGTTTCCTGTAGTCCACGATCAGCTCCTTTTGTCTTGCTGATGTTGAGGGTGAGGTTGTTGTTGTTGTCCTGGCACCACACTGCCAGGTCTCTGACAACATCCCTATAGGCTGCATCATTGTCGTGTGTGTGTGATCAGTCATACCACCGTCGTGTCGTCAGCAAACTTGATGGTGTTGGCGTCTTACATGCAGTCGCGTGTGAACAGGGTGTACAGGAGGGGACTGAGCACACACCCCTGAGGGGCTCCCATGTTGATGGTCTGCATGGCAGATGTGTTGTTGCCTACCCTCACCGCCTGGGGGCGGCCGGTAAGGACGTCCAGAATCCAGTTGCAGAGGGAGGTGTTCAGTCACTGTCCTGAGCTTGGAGTGGACTATGGCGTTGACTGATAAGCTGTAGTCAATGAACAGCATTCTTACCTTGGGTATTGCTTTTGTCCAGGTGGGCAGTGTAGAGTGCAATGGAGATTGTGTCATGTGGTTGATGTGAACCATGACCAGTCTTTCAAAGCTTTTCATGGCTATAGATGTGAGGGCTACGGGGCGATAGTCCTTTAGGCAGGTTAACTTGGCTTTCTTGGGCACGGGGGACTATTATTCAAGTATAAATTACCAAAGTTACCATAGATTGCTGTAGATGACCTGTTATTTACCCAAATGACTGAAAATGCCAGTAACTTTGGTAAATTATACCAGCTCAGTGGGTCTTACTCTGTTGTCCTCCTGCCAGTGTGAGGCTGCTGTGTTCACTCCAGCCTCCGTCTAGGGACCACTGTGGCCATCTGTTACAGCCATGTCTCCACTGGTTCTCATTTACTGTAGTGGTTTTGGCGCTGGAATTGATATTATGTCTCTTTCTGCATGTCTCTCTCCCTCTCCCCCCCCATTTACCTGTCTGTTCCTTTCTCTCTCCATCTTCCTCTGCGTCCTGCTTCTCTCTCTCGCTCTCGCTCGACCTCTAACCCTCCCCTCTCTCCCTCAGGTCTTCGAGGTCTGATCAACCTGGGCAACACGTGTTTTATGAACTGCATCGTCCAGGCCCTCACCCATACGCCCCTGCTGCGGGACTTCTTCCTGTCCGACAGACACAAGTGTGAGATGCAGTCCAACTCCTGTCTGGTGTGTGAGATGTCCCAGCTCTTTCAGGAGGTAAGGGGGTTAAAAATATCTTTCCCTTTCAGGCTTCGCACACCTCCTCCATCCTCCTCCCTCTTTCTTTCCCAGGCCACCTCTACTGCTGTCTATAACGCTCTTGTTCAAAATCTCTCTCAACCCAAAACTATCTTCTCTTTTTATTTTGCTCTCCCCCACCTCTCTCCCTCCTAAACCATTGTAGTGGAAGTACTTAGCTAGCGCAGTTGTTGTCAGTGTTTCATCCCGCCCCTTCTCCAACACTTATTCTCTCTTATACCTCTTTTTATTTTCCCTCGCCTCACTTTCTCTCTCTCTCCATTCCCCCTCTCCTTCTCCCCTCACATTTAATGTTTCCGTTCTCTCTTCCTCCTCCTCTCATCCCTCCCTCTCTCTCTCTTTGTCAGTTCTACTCGGGCCACCGTTCGCCCCACATTCCTTTCCGACTGCTGCACCTGGTGTGGACTCACGCGCGCCACCTAGCAGGCTACGAGCAGCAGGATGCCCACGAGTTCCTCATCGCTGCCCTGGACGTGTTGCACCGCCACTGCAAAGGTTTGCATCATAGTACAGGGGCGAACGCATAGAATTGCGCAGGAACACACACACACACACACCTACCTTTTTAAGACCTACTTTTTTATATATACATGGGCAAACACGAATATATTACACAGCCTTACACCCACATACAGTGCCTTCGGAAAGTATTCAGATCCCTTGACTTGTTCCACATTGTTACGTTTAACCTTTCTGGCGCAGGCGTTCTCAAATTACAGAAATATAAATATTTAACATTCATGAAAATACAAGTGTCATACATCAAAATAAAGCTTAACGTCTTGTTAATCTAGCCGCTCTGTCAGATTTCAAAAAGGCTTTACGGTGAAAGCACACCACGCGATTATCTGAGGACAGTGCCCCGCATACAAAAGCATGAAAACATTTTCCCATCAAGCAGGTGCGCCACGCCACGAAAGTCAGAAATAGCGATATAATAAATACCTTACCTTTGAAGATCTTCTTCTGTTGGCACTCCAAAAGTTCCCAGCTACATCACAAATGGTCCTTTTGTTCGTTACAGTCCTTCTTTATAACCCCACAAACTCAGTTTAGCTGGCGCGTTTCATTCTATAATCCACCGGTTTCCCTCCTTCAAAATGCATACAAAATGAATCCCAAATGTTACCAATAAACTTCTCCAAACAAGTCAAACAACGTTTATAATCAAACCTCAGGTACCCTAATATGTAAATAAACGATCAAATTTAAGACGGAGAATCAATGTCTTCACCGGAGTTAAACAACAAAGAACACGCTCTCACCCATGCGCATGAAAACAAGACAGCCAAAATGGGAGCCACTTAGAAAAACTACAAATTTTTCCAAAAACAAGCCTGAAACTCTTTCTAAAGACTGTTGACATCTAGTGGAAGCCCTAGGAACTGCAATCTTGGAGGATTTCGCCTCATAATAAACATGATAAACATGTTTATAATAAACATGATAGCCATTGGAAACAGTGGTAGGCTGAAAATGTTTATTTTTTGGATGGTTTGTCTTCGGGGTTTCGCCTGCCATATCTGTTCTGTTATACTCAGACATCATTTTAACAGTTTTAGAAACTTTAGAGTTTTTTCTATCCAAATCTACCAATTATATGCATATCCTATCTTCTGGGCCTGAGTAACAGGCAGTTTACTTTGGGCACGCTTTTCATCCGAATGTCAAAATACTGCCCCCTAGCCCAAAGAGGTTTAAGCCTTATTTTAAAATGTATTTAAATCGTTTTTTTCCCCCTCATCAATCTACACACAATACCCCATAATGACAAAGCATAAACAAAATTTTTGAAATGTTGCTAATTTATAATAAAACAAAACACTGAAATATCATATTTACATAAGTATTCAGACCCGCTACTCAGTACTTTGTTGAAGCACCGTAGCGACTACAGCCTCAAGTCTTCTTGGGTATGACGCTATAGCCTTGGCACACCTCTATTTGGGGAGTTTCTCCCATTCTTCTCTGCAGATCCTCTCAAGCTCTGTCAGGTTGGATGGGGAGCGTTGCTGCACAGCTATTTTCAGGTCTCTCCAGAGATGTTAGATCAGGTTCAAGTCCAGGTTCTGGCTGGGCCACTCAAGGACATTCAGAGACGTGTCCGGAAGTCACTCCTGTGTTGTGTGCTTAGGGTCATTGTCTTGGTTGTTGGTCAACCTAAGCCCCAGTCTGAAGTCCTGAACACTCTGGACCAGGTTTTCATCAAGGATCTCTGTACTTTTCTCTGTTCATCTTTTGCTCAATCCTGACTAGTATCACAGTCCCTGCCGCTGAAAATCATCCCCACAGCATGATGCTGCCACCACCATGCTTCTCCGTAGGGATGTTGTCAAGTTTCCTCTAGATGAGACGCTTGGCATTCAATCTTGGTTTCAAACTCCAAGCGTGCTGTCATGTGCCTTTTACTGAAGAGTGGCTTCCGTCTGGCCACTCTACCATAAAGTCCTGATTTGGTGGAGTGCTGCAGAGATGGTTGTCCTTCTGGAAGGTTCTCCCATCTCCACAGAGATGACCATCGGGTTCTTGGTCACCTCCCTGACCAAGGCCCTTCTCCCCCGATTGTTCAGTTTGGCTGGGCGGCCAGCTCGTGGTTCCAAACTTCCATTTAAGAATGTTGAAGGGCACTGTGTTCTTGGACCTTCAATGCTGCAGAATTTTTTTGGGTACCCTTCCCCAGATCTGTGCCTCGAACATAATCCTGTCTCGGGGCTCTACGGACAATTCCTTTGACCTCATGTCTTGGATTTTGCTGTGACATGCACTGTCAGCTGTGGGACTTTTTATAGACAGTGTGCCTTTCCAGATCATGTCCAATCAATTTAATTTACCACAGGGGGACTCCCAAGTGGTAGAAACTTCTCAAGGATGATAAATGGAAACAGGATGCGCCAGGACTCAATTTCGAGTCTCAAAGCAAAGGGTCTGAATACTTATGTAAATAAGGTATTTCTCGATTTAATACATCTTGTAAAAAAAAAAATTGTTTAAACTGTTTTCTGTATGGGGTATTGTGTGTAGATTGCTGAGATTTTTTTAAATACATTTTAGAATTAGGTTCTATCGGGAAAAATGGGGGTCTGAATACTTTCCGAAGGCACTGTGCATGTACACATACTAACTTGTACAGACAATCAGATTGTAGAAAGCAGACTGCTCTACTCAAATGGCACCCATGCTCTCTACTTCTGCTACAGTCAAATGGTGGGAGGAAAAGCAGGAATAAAGGAAAGGAAGGGAGCAGCGATTGGGGGAGAATGAACAAGAGAGGAGGAGAGTGAAGAAAATGGCTGGTCTGACTGGATGAGCTGAGACGAGGGGCTGCTAATTGACACAGACAAAGAGCCTCTTTACATAAGTGCTGATTGTGTTTGCTTAGCCCTGTGTCCTCTTTCAACATCCCTCATTCTCTCACTCTCTCTCTCGATTTTGTCTTTCTCTGATACTGTGGTGGAGCGGGGGGGTGGAGTTCTGCAGCAGTCGACAAGCTTTAATTCTCAATCGCGTGTGTGTGTTTTGTCCCTGTGCTCTCGATGTTCACCAAGGAGATGATAACGGGAAGAAGGCCAACAACCCCAATAACTGCAACTGCATCATCGACCAAATCTTCACTGGGGGTCTGCAGTCTGACGTCACCTGTCAAGTCTGCCAGTATGCTCCTCCATCTTTCTCTCTGTGTATGTGTGTGCGCTTGTAAACAGTGTGAAAGTTATTTCCTCTACATCTTTGTGCTTCACCCTTACTGTTTGTTTGTGTGGGCGTGTGTACTGTTGATGCATCATGTTGATCACGTTTCAAACCAGCACTTGTAAAAAATATATTTAAAACACGTTTCTAAATCACTCACTCTTAGCCCTGGTCAGACCCCCTCTCTGCAGTGAGTCAAGGAGAGTGGGACTGATTTTTAAAAATATTTGTAAAAATTAACACACGCATCACCCGTTGCTCCACTCCCACTGCTTTAGCAGCCAGGCACCTACTGGGCATAGTGTTCTACCTACATCTGGTGGACACAGAGTAATGCACAATATTTACTCATTCACAAAGAATCAGTCATTTCGTGTTGAGTTTGCAACACTAATTGAGAAGCATTTGTGCAACATTTTGTAAATGTGTATAGACGGGTTTGTTGTTTAGCAACAAAACCAACGTGGGCGCAACTATGGGGCAAAACAGACGGGGTTGGCTTAGATTGTTTAATGTTTAATGAAAACATAAGTTAATTTGCACATTGAGCACTTGTTGTCTCTCAAATTCATCGTTATAGATGTTTGTTGGTTGGTTAGCTATCTCGCAAACTTGAGCCATATTAGGATTGACATGAAATCAGTCGAAATACCTCAAAACAAGACCTATCAAGAACAAGATGAAACTAGCTGAAACAAGTCACTTACGATTCCCCACGTCACAGTTTCTTGTCATAGTTGGTAGCCATCCCGAATCACAACAACTCCGACTTCTACCCCATTGAAGCGTGCGCATCGTTTTCGTGACTTTGTCAGCTAAGTCGTCTATATATACACTCACACTTGCATGCAAACTAACATTGTTCAAGTGTTGTAACTGGCTACTTAGGTATTCTAGCGGTTAAGAGCGTGGGGCCAGTAACTGAAAGGTTGCTGATTCGAATCCCTGAGCCAACTAGGTGAAAAATCCCATGTGCCCTTGAGCAAGGCACTTAACCCTAATTGCTACTGTAAGTCGCTCTGGATAAGAGCATCTGTTAAATGACTCAAATGTAGAGGTTATAAGATGGATTCATAGGCTTTGGGTCAGTCAAAGCCCAAAAGTCATTCCCTAACAGACCCCCTCCCCTCTCGTCCTGTAGTGGTGTTTCCACGACGATAGACCCGTTCTGGGACATCAGTCTGGACCTGCCGGGGTCGTCCACGCCCTTCTGGCCCCTCAGCCCCGGGGGAGACGGCAGCACACTCAACGGAGAGAGCCACCTCTCAGGGGCCACCACACTCACAGACTGTCTACGCAGGTATCTCACCCCTCTCCCCCTCTCTCAGGGGCCACCACACTCACTGATTGTCTAGGCAGGTTCTGCTCATCCCTTTATCACCATCCCTTTCTCTATCGCTCTCTTTCTCTCGTTCTCTCTTCATCTTTCAGGGGCCACCACTCCCAATTTCTGTCTATGCAGGTAATCATCCCTCTGACTAATTCCTTCCACATCATCGCTTTAACCTTCTCTGTATCTCTCTGTTCTGCTGTCCATCTTTCTATCATGCGCGCGCACACACACTCGCTGGCACACACACACACACACGGTGTGGGTTCTGACCCTGGTCCGTCTTCTGCAGGTTTACCCGACCAGAGCACTTAGGGAGCGGCGCCAAGATTAAGTGTAGCGGTTGCCATAGTTACCAGGAGTCCACCAAACAGCTGACTATGAAGAAGCTCCCCATTGTGGCGTGTTTCCACCTCAAAGTGAGCGTGTGTGGTGTTTTTTTTTGGTCTGTATTTGTGTAAAAGAAATGTAAGTGTGAGAGCTCAACTTTAGTTCGTCCTTCGCACTGTAATATCTCTAACCTCTCTCTTTGTCGTGTTTCCCCCCCCCCCCCTCCCTCCCCCCAGAGGTTTGAACACTCTGCGAAGCTGCGGAGGAAGATCATTACGTACGTCTCGTTCCCCTTAGAGCTGGACATGACTCCCTTCATGGCCTCCAGGTCAGTCTGAACAATGAGCCAGTCGCACAGTGGCGGAGACCAGGGCTGCATCTCAATAGTTTGAAGACTCTTCCTTTATTCATATTATTCATCCTCTGCACTGAGCCGAGAGAAGTGAAAGTCAGTCCACTGATGGTCTCTTTGCTATGTAGCCTTCACCTGCTGATTTCTTAAATCAGTGCTAGTGAAGTGAAGGAGCCTGGGAAAAGGAAGCCCCTTGAGTCAATCGAGAGGCATAGGTGTGCGCATATTTGTGTGTGTATGTGCTGTCTGACCAGCCATGTTCATTTGCCGTGTGTGTGTAATTGGTGTGTTTAACTTAATTAGCCAAACAAACACAGGTGTGCGCTCACACACACACACATCAACCCGTGACTCCCCATGCGTATCCCCTGATGTGCAGGATGTCAAAACAGCACCTGCTGCTGAAGGGGACTCCAATGAACTCAAATAGATTCAGATCTCTCTCCTCCAGAGAGAAAGGGAGGGATGACTGGAACTGCATGAATTGAATGAACAAGTGTACGTATGAAAGGGATGCGCCATATTGGTGCAGAGGTGGGAATGTGATCTAGGATTAGTGTCAGACGAAGCAGTCAGGGGCCTCATTTAGAAACAGTGCCAGACTGGGTGAGGTGTTAATCTCATAGCTAACTCAACTTTAAAGGGGTGCTTTTTATTATTATTTTTACATTTAACCTTTATTTAACTAGTCAATTCAGTTAATTCTTAGGGCTGCAATCCCGTTAACGGGATGATATGACAACAGCCAGTGAAAGTGCAGGGCGCCAAATTCAAAACAACAAAAATCTCATCATTAAAATTCCTCAAGCATACAAGTATTTTACACCATTTTAAAGATAAAATTCTCGTTAATCCAGCCACAGTGTCTGATTTCAAAAAGGCTTTCCAGCGAAAGCACCACAAACGATTATGTTAGGTCACCACCAACTCACAGAAAAACCCTGCCATTTTTCCAGCGAAAGAGTCACAAAAAGCACAAATAGAGATAAAAATGAATCACTAACCTTTGATGATCTTCATCAGATGACACTCATAGGACTTCATGTTACACAATATATGTATGTCTTGTTTGATAAAGTTCATATTTATATTAAAAAATCTGAGTTTACATTGGCGTGTTAGGTTCACTAGTTCCAAAAAGATCCAGTGATTTTGCATAGCCACAACAATTCAACAGAAATACTCATCATAAATGTAGATTTATACACATGGAATTATAGATATACCTCTCCTTAATGCAACCTCCTTAATGCAACTTCATGCAAAATGCTTGATTTGTTTGATAATGTCCATTATTTATGTCCAAGTAGTTACTTTTGTTAACGCGTTTAGTACACAAATCCAAACGCTTGTGCGGGTCCATCCGAACGTCGGACGAAAACTTCAAAAAGTTATATTACAGGTCGAAGAAACTTATCAAACTAAGTATAGAATCAATCTTTAGGGTGTTGTTATCATAAATCTTCAATAAAGTTCCAACCAGAGAATTCCTTTGTGTGGAGAGAAGCCAGCAGGTCGCTATCATGTGAATTGTGCATGACTAGCCCTTGGCTCTCTGCCAGACACCTGGCTCATTCAGCTCCCATTCAGCCCCACAACACAGTAGAAGCCTCATTCAAGTTTCTAAAGACGGTTGACATCTAGTGCAACTTCTTCCATATCCCACTGTGAATTCAATAGGAGCTGGGTTGAAAATCGACCAACCTCAGATTTCTCACTGATATCACAGATATCGACCAACCTCACAGATATCATTCAAACAGTTTTAGAAACTTCAGAGTGTTTTCTATCCAATACTATTAATAATATGCATATATTATCAACTGAGACTGAGGAGCAGGGCCAATTGTGCATCGCCCTATGGGTCTCCCGATCACGGCCGGTTGTGATACGGCCCGGGATCGAACCAGAGTCTTTGGGGAATCCTCTAGCACTGAGATGCGGTGCCTCAGACCGCTGCGCCACTCAGGAGGCCTGCTCTGAGGATTGATTGTAAATGTATACGTGTGGTATTATGCTAGAGGATGGCTTAGTGTGATGGTCTTTGTTCATTGTTGCTGACATATTGTCTGATCGTGTGTCTTTCAGCAAAGAGAACAGGATGAACGGACAGTACCAGCAGTCAGTAGACGTTTTCAACGATAATAAGTAAGTGGACTCTCCCTCTAACACTGAGTATACAAAACATTACGAAGACATGCTCTTTCCGTGACAGACTAACCAGGTAATTCTAGGCTAAAGCTATGATCCCTTATTGATGTCACTTGTTAAATCCATTTCAATCAGTCTTGAGACAATTGAGACATGGATTGTGTATGTGTGCCATTAAGAGGGCAAGACAGAAGATTTTAAGTGCCTTTTAAAACGGGGTATGTTAGTAGGTGCCAGGCGTACTGGTTTCCGTCAAAACCCAGCAGCGTTGCAGTTCTTTTCACGCTCAACAGTTTCCTGTGTGTATCAAGAATGGTCCACCACCCAAATGACATCCAGACAACTTGACACAACAGTGGGAAGCATTGGAGTCAACATGGGCTAGCATCCTTGTAGAATCCTTGCCTTGACGAATTGAGGCTGTTTTGAGGGCAAAAGGGAGGATTTCAACTACATTTTAGGAAGTTTTCCAAATTTTTTATATATTTTACCTTTATTTAACTAAGCAAAGCAGTTAAGAACAAATTCTTATTTTCAATGATGGCCTAGGAACAGTGGGTTAACTGGCTGTTCGGGGGCAGAACGACAGATTTGTACCATGTCAGCTCGGGGATTTTAACTTGCAACCTTCCGGTTACTAGTCCAACACTAACCACTAGGCTACCCTGCTGCCCCAACAGAAATACTCATGAACACGTACTCCATAATGTTTGGTATACTCAGTGTATGTTGCATGTAAAGAACAGTATATAATGACAGTGAATTTGCTCTGTTCTCTTGCTTTGATTTGAACCAATTCTCACCCATTTTCTGCCTCCCTTCTCTCTCTTCCCCCTTTCCCTCCACCTCCTTCCCTCCCTCCACTCTCTCTCCATGCCTTCGCCTCTCCTCCCTCCGTCCAGGTATTCTCTGTTTGCGGTGGTCAACCACCAGGGTACTCTGGAGAGCGGTCACTACACCACGTTCATCCGGCAGCACATGGACCAGTGGTTCAAGTGTGACGATGCCATCATCACCAAGGCCAGCAACAAGGACGTGTTGGACAGTGAAGGGTGAGCTCAGACCGCTGCAACCTCGACCTTTACGGTGCAAACCCCCTAAGCTCGACGTCCACTCCCCCGCGGAAATTGAATTGGCGTAAAAAATATAAAAAAATCCCCACAGAAATCTGTCAGGTTAATCTACAGATGTTTTTTTTTTGTTGTCGCATAGGATGCGTCTCAATCCACCGTATCCGCCGATGTCGCACCTCCGCATCTGCGGTGACCGAGCTAGAGCGGTGTTTGTCAGACCTCGAGACGTGGTGAAAAATTGGTTTTCTCACACAATCGTCTGTAGCGTCCGAATGGGTTACAAACTATTTTGAGCCCCCTATGGAAAGATGAGACTCTTAACGAACGCGGTGGTGTTCTCCACTTTGCTCTTTGAACCCCACAAGCGTCTTGGGACTGGTCTGGAGTCGGGTACAGCTGATCTGCCAACTTCTTCTGTCTGTTTTTCATCAAACATATAGCAGATCTGGTGTCAGAGGTTAGGGGAAACTTCTACCTACTCTGTATTGTTGGGGGAGGTTTCCCAGACGTCGTTTAAGCCTAGTCCAGGACTTAAAAAGCACTTGGAGATTCTCCATTGAACTTGCTTGTCGTCCAGGTTTATATTTTATGGTCAATCAGTAGACTTCAAAGCTACGTTATTTTTTAAATTTTTAACAAACTTCAAAGCCACGTTATGAACACCTGCTATTAGGAAGGTGTTTTAATGTTTTGTACACTCTGTGTATATTATTTCATTCAAAACTCCATCTCCCCTGTTCTTTCCATTTGTATCATTATGCAGTAGCTTCGACCTTGTGTTTTTCTCATAAGTAATTCCTCAAGATAATGAGAGAAATATATTTTGAGTGTGAAATCTTACCAGTGATTATTTTTTTCTTGTTGTCAGGTACCTTTTGTTCTACCATAAACAGTTTCTGGAGTATGAATAGCCAAGCTTCCTTCAGCACTGATGTCAATAGCCACCAAGAGTTGCGCAACAACAAAATGGCAACATAACACAAGCCTGCCTGAAACTCTACATCGGTGAAGATTTGAAGCTGTGGGAATGGAGGAACCCCGCATCCTTTCTAACTAAAAGGACACTCCACAACCAATCTGCATGGAAGCTACTACGTAGGATCTACTTGATAGGGCGGAAAGGAGGAAGAGGAGGGGGAAGATTGCAGAACGGCGAGAGAAACGAGGAGCCTTTGTTGGAAGATGAGGTGCTTCACTCTCTCGCTCTCCTCTCCTATCGTTTCAGGCAGATGAAGGAACAGTCCGACAGTGGCCACATCTCATAAAAACAGTCAACTACACGTTGTATTATTTTCTGAAATCCATAATTCCACTCCCCCCCCCGCACACACACACACACACACACACACTCATCTCTCAAGTGACCAAACATTTCTGAGGGAAGACATTTGGTTGTCTAAGTTCATTATATGCATTGTTATTGCTCTGAATGCAAAACAAGCTGACAGATTATATTAAGAACATTGCAAACACAAGAAGAGATGATTATAATCGTTGTTTGAACTTTTTGGTTTTGAAAATACTGTATGATGAATCTAGCGCACATTTTTTTTTTTACTGAAAAAAAGATGGGAGGTAGAGAAAAAGGGAGGTTGTTGTTCTGTGAAAAGTCCCCCCCTCTTTCTTTTCTTTTTTCTTTGAGGGCAGGGAAAATATAGAAGTCTATTTTTATAAGTCATTTGAATCCTTGTTCACGGTTTCCAATGTCCCCCCCTCCCTCGAACCCATGTCCTTGTTATGTTGTGCAGTCAATCATGTCTTTTTTTATTTTTATGTATGCTTCTCATGAGACTGCTGTTGTGGAGCCTTTTTCACATTTGTTGGTTGGTTTGTTTTTTTCTTGTGACGGGATAATTATTTTGTTGCTGACTTGGTTGTGAAGATGTTTCAGGTGATGCGTTGTTGTGAATAAGAAAAAGACGAGCACTATTCTGACACGGTGTGTATCCTGCCGTGGCGCGATCCGACAGTGTTAAACTTTGGCCACATGTTGCTCTTAATTGTGTGTGTGTGGGTGTACGCACATGTGTTGTGCGCATGTTTGTGTACTGAATCAGTACTTTTTTTTTCACATGTTAATTATGTATGTTAAAGTATGTATGTATGTTAAAAAAGAAAACCAAGGTATAAACTGAGTTCCTTTATCCATGTTACTGGAAAAGGTCAAGGGTTATTATGCTAGTCAAAAATACATCCCCCACACTTTATCTGCTGCAAGAACTGGACACTGATGGTGAGACACACAATAAAAAATCTATATCTATACTCTCGTGTCCGTCAGGGTTTTATTAACTTCTACAAGACTTACTGGAGGTCTTTGCTGAATCATGGCACAAGGAGGCCACCCACATGTGAATGTCTCCCGAGAGATGCAGCGGGTGTCATTTGGGGTGAGTACATACAGGCATAAATCATGTTCTCTGTTACTCCCTCAATACCATTTATTGTGTATCCTTTACCACCTATTTAATTTCTGCTCTCCAGACTTATCACATCACAGTTGTTTCTGGTCTGCATGGTGTAGGCCAGGTGAAGTTCACCATAGATGTGGCTGATCTTGGGACAGTTTAGAGTTACTGTTTTTTTCCTCCTAATGGTTCAGGTTAGGATTGTGGAGGGCAAGCTGATCCTAGATCTGTACCTAGTGGAAACTACCCTGGAGTGGGCGTGTCATCTGTCTAGGGTTGTTTTATTGCGATTATAATAGAATTATAATACTAGAATGGCCATGAACCTCATGATGGTCCAAAGGTCAGCCATGATGGTCATGGTCAACCTTGGTTTGCCAGTGCTGTGATAAGATATTGTGTAAAACAATGAATGTGAAGAATTGATCCGCTCTGTGTGTACCAAGGCACAAGGTGAGACCAACGTGCTAACACAGTAAGCAGATGGTTGGAGTCTTACAATGTTAATTAATCCAAAGGGGTAGGCAAGAGAATGGTCGTGGACAGGCCAAAAGGTCAAAACCAGATCAGAGTCCAGGAGGTACAGAGTGGCAGACAGGCTCGTGGTCAAGGCAAGCAGAATGGTCAGACATGCGGGTACAAAGTCCAGAAACAGGCAAGAGTCAAAACCAGGAGGACTAGAAAAAGGAGAATGCAAAAAGCAGGAGAACGGGAAAAACGCTGTTTGACTTGGAAACATACAAGACGAACTGGCACAAAGAGACAGGAAACACAGGGATAAATACACTGGGGAAAATAAGCGACACCTGGAGGGGGTGGAGACAATCACAAGGACAGGTGAAACATGACAGCATGACAGTATGGGTGTTTGCTAGCTAGCTGGCCAACCAGTTTTTGAGGAATGACACCATACATGTGTCTAATTAACTGCCAACAAGCAAACATTCCATTCAAACAAGGCAGACAATACACAGCTATACACTGACTCAAATCAGTTGATATGACTGAGACCTAAATGCAACAAGTACTGATATTGTATCATAGAGTAGCACACCGTTTTTCAAGAGAACTAAGACGTATGGTCTGTTTACATGTATTTTAGAAGGTATTTGTACAGAAAATTGGTATAAAACTAGTATCAAATGTTTTTAGAATTACAACACTATTTTAGGGTGACTATAATTACATTACACAATTTCTAATACATCACCTGCCTTACTTTTGTTTTCCTGCATCAGTAAAAGCAGGAAATGCATCACCTATGCCTCTGCCATTCATTCCAATTAGACTGGTTTTGTATTTCTTCCTGACCAAGATTGCTGCCATTTTCACCCCATTATGGAACTTTGAGGGTTTATGACATAGCCCCTCTAGTAATTTAATAGGATTTCTATGATTGCCGTAGTGTCCAGTCGGTTTCAGTTCTGCTCCGGTCAGAAGCTAGGCTGAGAGGGGGAGCAGATTATTTTTTCTGATGATCCACAAGTGAGTCGTCTGGTAGGAGTGTGGAGGTCCTGGGAGACAGCCTGCTGGTAGAGGGTGAGAGGGGGTCTCTGCTGCTTCTCACCTCTGCCAGGCACTCTGAGGTCAGGGAAGCAGTGGACACACACACAGGTCTCTATTGGGCTGGACGAACGGCCCGCTGTCACACTGTTCAGCTTGGGCAGGGATGGATCCATCAGGTTGTCTAAAGATGGTAAGAATGCATGCACACAGAGAAGAGAGATAAAGAAGCCATGCTGAGTTATTCGATTGTGATCTAGGATCATTTTTGCCTTTTGGATCTTAATGAATAGGAATACATGGACGAGGGGACCTGATCCCCGATCAGCACTCCTACTCTGAGTGGTTTTATGAAGACATGCCCTGAGCTATGTTTTAGACTAGAGTTGTGCCCAAACTGACCTTTGGATGACTTGCTGTGCTGGTTAGGCTCTTGGGCCTCCTGGCTTCCACGGCCCTGGGTGGGACTGCTCTGTGTGGCCCCTGGTCGGGGACCTCTGACACTGGCCCTCCTCAGCAGCACAAGCAGGGCCAAAGACAGGGTCAACAGCAGCAGAGCCAGACACAAGCCCAGCAGAGAGTACACCAGGATGACTGAGTTAGGCACACCACTGAGTAGGGAGTCCCCCTTGGTGGTAGGTTTCTGGAAGACTGTCCCATCCACAGGCCTCAAGGTTGCACTCAAGTCAGGCTGTTGGGCTTAAGGTGAATTAAATTACTTAAATTACTTAATTTAAATCCTTATTTACCTTGCAATAACATCAATGTAATGCAAAGTGAGTCTAAACAAATGTATGCACCATTTCCAAATGTCAAAGCTCTACTTCTAGGAGTTTCTCAATTCAAAAGATCTAAACCAAAAGCATTTAATCCCAAGGTTATCCTATTTAAATGTGACTGAATTAGAAAAAGACACCAAATGGCACCCTATTCCCTAAATAGTGTACTTCTTTTGGCCAGTGCCTTATGGAAGGGTGCCGTTCGGGACGTAGACAACACATTTCAGCCTTTGGCGTTGGGAAATATGGCAGCAGTTTTACGGGCTCCTGACCAATTATGCTATTTTGAGTTGTTTTGTAATTTTTTTTAATGTAATGAAACAGGCAGGGAGCAGGTCTCGAACCATCGACCTTCGAACCCAAGGTCCGGCGCGCTATCGACTGTGCCGCAAAAGCATGCTCGTGCGACAGACTCGATTTCCGCGCTTATAAACCCAGGGTCTTTACAATAATATTTTTTTCATATTCAGATTTTTCACCCCTACTTGTTTAGAATGGGACAGCCCCATCGCGCATTTTTTAAACGAGTGTAGGGGACTCGTCTAGATAAATGAATCAATGTCAGATCTTTGTTTTCGCTGAATCACCGTTTGGATATTTAGTAACAATTAGGCTGGGGGAAATGTTAGCTAAATTGAGGCGAGTGCTAATCATCATCTTCGTTCTAGTTTTCTCATATATTAGCTGATCAGAACAGTTTGCTAGCATCTTATACAAATTGATTTTTGCTCTTCACTCGCCTGTCATACTCCCGACCAAAAGCCTGTGATTTGTCTGATAATCAATCAATGTGAATTTTTCCCCCACTGAATCTATGTCTGTACACAGTAGTTGGTTAGTTGATCTCCGTCTGGAAAACTGGAAGTTGTTGCTCATTTATTTGTTTGCTCATCTATCACTGATCAGAAACATGGAGCATGAAATAATGTTGCGGAAATCAAGTGTATTAATTATCTAATGACCAACGTAGAAGCCGTATATAGCCTTAAATAGATTCCATGGTGTTTTCCTATCGTCCCAATCCCACTGAAACCCATAATTCAGACTCCTGTCTCACATGGAAACTCCTAACTGTATTCTGTAATCCATAGGTGGCATTATCAAAGCACGTCTCGCCTATGCATGTCAACATATTGCGATAACATTGTTTATAACATTTCCTCCGCTTCTCTGCGCTGTCCCATATGAGAGCTTTGGTAGAGAATATGTGATCATTAAATGGTTTAAGAGTAGATATGGATTTTTTTAACAGAGTTGGTCCCCGTTATACCTTGATATTTAAGCATTTTCATTTCCCCGTTATTCAAGCTGATCTGCTACCTGTATAATCATCAATTCGATTTGACCAAATAGGACATTGTGATAAGGTGCGTCTCGGTGAGAGGTGTAGGAGTCAGGCGCAGGAGAGCAGGGATTTCTGAGAAGCGTGTTTAATATATAAATAGATATATATACACGCATAGTCCACCAATACAAAATTGGCACAGATGAAAATCCAAAACTACGCTCTCGAAGGAACAACCACAGTTCCGACACTACATACAAGTGCCTAAATAGTGAAGACAATACAGAAACCCGTGCCAAACGCAAACGGAGGAACAAACTCAGTTCCGAAATTTAACTACACGTACGTAATAGCGAGCGCCGCCCGAACAGGGAGAGGAGTTACCTTCGGTAGAAGTCGTGACAGACATATTATGTCATTCGTTGGAGGTTATCTAGCAAGCTTAGCAACTTTGGTCGTTTTTCTTTTGTTTGACTGCGGTTACAAAGTTTGTATGATTTGACAACGCGTTGGTCAACTCGGGGACCGCTCTGTGTTAAGGTAGCCTACAGCTGAAATGCGTTGAATTAATTGTGGAACATGATAAACTTCAAAACCGGCCTGCTTAGCAATTCACAACAATGTCATTGTCGATCATAGTTACTCTATAATTGTTTTTATATCAGTTTTACTTGCTGTAAAATATTTACAAAGTGGCACAGCAACAATCTTTTTGGGGGAGAAACCCGAGTAAAGAGATCTTGGTTGTAAAAGCTTTAAATTCGCAGTTATGATTTTTTAGGTATTTCCCGGGACAAATATAAATTATGGAAACTTGGTTGATTTTCGAGAAACTTTAAGGGGCAATTTGAGATTGAAGTTCGAAGAAATGTTAAAATGATCAAATTTATTCAAAATGAAGGTGTCTGAAGTTGAACACTTGTTTCTTTTTCCATATTCCCTTGTATAGAAATAATAATTTTTGTAAATTATCCCAAGTATATTGAGGTAACTATTTGCATCAGCTTTTTAAGTATAGCTGTGAGTATATATTTGAGTAGTAGGAACCCAATTTAAATACATTTTACTAACCTGAGTACCATAAGTAACTGAGCTAAAAAACATTTGTAGATAAAACACAGAATATCAATTATGACACTGAGTAAATTCAGAAAATTAAACTTACAATATTAGTTCTGTAGCTGATTTACATTAAGTATATCAAACTTATAACATTAGTTCTCGGACTTGAAGGACTTAAGCAGGTAAAAAAAAAGAACTGTTCTGAACCTGAAAAAATGAAGTTGAATTAAATAAATTTTTGAGATCCAGTTAGTTGTTTAACTTAATATATTTGAGTTTGTTATACACTAAAAGCAACAATAAATTACACTTAAAACATCCTCCTTGTTGGATTTTAAAAAGCTGATGCAAATAGTTACCAAAAATGTTTAAGTAAAAGGGGCACAATATTTTTTACAGTGTGGGATTCTCTGCCTCTAACCCTATTACGGGGGCTGAGTCACTGGCTTACTGGTCCTCTTCCATGCCGTCCCTAGGAGGGGTGCGTCACTTGAGTGGGTTGAGTCACTGACGTGATCTTCCTGTCCGGGTTGGTGCCCCGCTCGGGTTCGTGCCGTGGGAGAGATCTTTGTGGGCTATACTCAGCCTTGTCCCAGGGTAGTAAGTTGGTGGTTGAAGATATCCCTCTAGTAGTGTGGAGGTTGTGCTTTGGCAAAGTGGGTGGGGTTGTATCCTGCTGGGTTGGCCCTGTCCAGGGGTATCATCGCATGGGGAAACAGTGTCTCCCGAATCCTCCTGTCTCAGCCTCCAGTATTTATGCTGCAATAGTTTATGTGTCGGAGGGCAAGGGTCAGTCTGTTATATCTGGAGCATTTCTCCTGTCTTATCTGGTGTCCTGTATGAATTTAAGTATTCTCCCAATAATTCTCTTCCTCCCCTCCCAGAGGACCTGAGCCCTGGGACCATGTCTCAGGACTACCTGGCCTGATGACTTCTTGCTGTCCCCAGTCCACCTTGTCATGCTGCTGCTCCAGTTTAAACTGTTGTGCCTGCGGCTATGGAACACTGACCTGTTCACCGGACCTGCTACCTTGTCCCGGATCTGCTGTTTTCGACTCTCTCTCTCTACCGCACTGTTGTCTCTAACTCTGAATGCTTGGCTATGATAATCCAACTGACATTTACTCCTAAGGTGCTGACCTGTTGCACCCTCTACAATCACTGTGATTATTATTATTTGACCCTGCTGGTCATCTATGAACGTTTGAACATCTTGGCCATGTTCTGTTATAATCTCCACCCGGCACAGCCAGAAGAGGACTGGCCATCCCTCAGAGCCTGGTTCCTCTCCAGGTTTCTTCCTAGTTTCCTACCTTTCTAGGGAGTTTTTCCTAGCCACTGTGCTTCTACATCTGCATTTCTTGCTGTTTGGGGTTTCTGTATTGCACTTTGTGACATCGGCTGATGTAAAAAGGGCATTGTAAATAAATTTCATTGATTGAAAACTGTCATGGTCAAAACATACACTGCTCAAAAACATAAAGGGAACACTAAAATAACACATCCTAGATCTGAATGAATGAAATATTCTTATTAAATACTTTTTTCTTTACATAGTTGAATGTGCAGCAAACAAAATTAAAAATAAAATTAAAAAAAAAATGATCAATGGAAATCAAATTTATCAACCCATGGAGGTCTGGATTTGGAGTCACGCTCAACATTTAAGTGGAAAACCATACTACAGGCTGATCCAACTTTGATGTAATGTCCTTAAAACAAGTCAAAATGAAGCTCAGTAGTGTGTGTGGCCTCCACGTGCCTGGATGACCTCCCTACAACGCCTGGGCATGCTAATGATGAGGTGGAGGATGGTCTCCCGAGGGATCTCCTCCCAGACCTGGACTAAAGCATCCGCCAACTCCTGGACAGTCTGTTGTGCAACGTGGCGTTGGTGGATGGAGCGAGACATGATGTCCCAGATGTGTTCAATTGGATTCAGGTCTGGGGAACGGGCGGGCCAGTCCATAGCATCAATGCCTTCCTCTTGCAGGAACTGCTGACACACTCCAGCCACATGAGGTCTAGCATTGTCTTGCATTCGGAGGAACCCAGGGCCAACCGCACCAGCATATGGTCTCACAAGGGGTCTGAGTATCTCATCTCGGTACCTAATGGCAGTCAGGCTACCTCTGGCGAGCACATGGAGGGCTGTGCGGCCCCCCAAAGAAATGCCACCCCACACCATGACTGAACCACCCCCAAACCGGTCATGCTGGAGGATGTTGCAGGCAGCAGAATGTTCTCCACGGCGTCTCCAGACTCTGTCACGTCTGTCACATGTGCTCAGTGTGAACCTGCTTTCATCTGTGAAGAGCACAGGGCGCCAGTGTCGAATTTACCAATCTTGGTCTTCTCTGGCAAATGCCAAACGTCCTGCACGGTGTTGGGCTGTAAGCACAACCCCCACCTGTGGACGTTGGGCCCTCATACCACCCTCATGGAGTCTGTTTCTGACCGTTTGAGCAGACAAATGTACATTTGTGGCCTGCTGGAGGTCATTTTGCAGGGCTCTGGCAGTGCTCCTCCTGCTCTTCCTTGCACAAAGGCAGGGGTAGCGGTCCTGCTGCTGGGTTGTTGCCCTCCTATGGCCTCCTCCACGTCTCCTGATGTACTGGCCTGTCTCCTGGTAGCGCCGCCATGCTCTGGACACTACGCTGACAGACACAGCAAACCTTCTTGCCACAGCTCGCATTGATGTGCCATCCTGGATGAGCTGCACTACCTGAGCCACTTGTGTGGGTTGTAGACTCCGTCTCATGCTACCACTAGAGTGAAAGCACCGCCAGCATTCAAAAGTGACCAAAACATCAGCCAGGAAGCATAGGAACTGAGAAGTGGTCTGGTCACCACCTGCAGAACCACTCCTTTATTGGGGGTGTTTTGCTAATTGCCTTTTATTTCCACCTGTTGTCTATTCCATTTGCACAACAGCATGTGAAATTTATTGTCAATCAGTGTTGCTTCCTAAGTGGACAGTTAGATTTCACAGAAGTGTGATTGACTTGGAGTTACATTGTGTTGTTTAAGTGTTCCCTTTATTTCTTTGAGCAGTTTATATATTCAATGGTTGTAAAGATGGGAAGACATCTGTCCGTAATAAAGAGATGCTCTACTTTTTTGACACCACACTCCAAAAAGCAAGTCCTGCAGGCTCTAGTTTTGTTTTATCCTGATTATAGATTTTAAAGTAGATTTAAGTCAACACTGTAACTCGGCCACTCAGAAACATTCACTGTCTTCTTGGTAAGGAACTCCAGTGTACTGTAGATTTGGCTTTGTGTTTTAGGTTATTGTCCTGCTGAAAGATTCATCTCCCAGTGTCTGGTGGAAAGCAGACTAAACCAGGTTTTACTTGAGGATTTTGCCTGTGCTTAGCTCCATTCTGTTTCTTTTTTACCCTGAAAAACTCCCATCCTTAACGATTACAAGCATACCCATAACATGATGTAGCCACCACTAAGATTGAAAATAGGGAGAGTGGTACTCAGTAATGTGTTGGATTTACTTCAAACATAACACTTTTTATTCAGGACAAAAAGTGAATTGCTTTGCCAAATGTTTTGCAGTGTTAGGGGCGGCAGGGTAGCCTAGTGGTTAGAGCGTTGGACTAGTAACCGAAAGGTTGCAAGTTCAAATCCCCGAGCTGACAAGGTACAAATCTGTCGTTCTGCCGGCAGTTCACAGGTAGTTAACCCACTGTTTCTAGGCCGTCATTGAAAATAAGGATTTCTTCTTAACTGACTTGCCTAGTAAAATAAAGGTAAAGGTTTCAAACAGGATGCATGTTTTGGAATAGTTTTTTATTCTGTACAGGCTTCCTTCTTTTCACTCTGTCAATTAGGTTAGTATTGTGGAGTAACTACAATGTTGGTACATCCAAAGTGTTCTATTATCACAGCCGTTAAACTCTGTAACTGTTTTAAAGTCAGCATTGGCCTTATGGTGAAATCCCTGGGTGGTTTCCTTCCTCTCCGGCAACTGAGTTAGGAGAGAGGCCTGTATCTTTGCAGTGACTGGGTGTATTGATACAGCATTCAAAGTGTCAATAATATCATCACCATGCTCAAAGGGATATTAAATGTATGCCCCCCCCCCCCCCCTCCCCCTAATCTACCAATAGGTGCACTTGTTTGCAAGGCATTGGAAAACCTCCCCGGTCTTTGTGGTTGAATCTGTGTTTGAACACTGCTCAATTGAAGGACCTACAGATATGAGGTAGTCATTCAAAAGTCAAGGTAAACACTATTATTGGACACAGAATGAGTCCATGCAACTAATTGTGTGACTTGTTAAGCAAATTTTTACTCCTGAACTTATTTAGTCTTGCCATAACAAAGGGGTTGAATACTTATTGACTCATAACATTAAAGCTTTTAACTTGATTAATTAGTTAAAAAAAAATATATATATAATTACACTTTGACATTATGGGGATTGTGTGTAGGTCAGTGACAAAAACATCTAAATTGAATCAATTTTAAATCCAGGTTGTAACACAACAAAATATGGAAAAAGTCAAGGGGTGTGAATACTTTCTGAAGGCACTGTATATTTGGTAAAACACCAATAAACAACAAAAAATGCTATGTGCACTATTCACATATACAGTACATATTCATATTCTTATATACAGTAGAGTTAAATTAGATCTTTAGAAAGAGGAGAGGTGCTGTGATACAGGATTTTTTTGTCCGTTTTTTTAATGCTAAACTTGCTTTTTGCTTGAGAAACCTCTGGTGGGAGATCATTCCATGATGACATGACTCTATACATAACTGAGCGACGTGTTAAATCTTTGTGTTCCGTGAAGGAACCCATAGTGGCGTGTCTGATGGGGTATGTACACTACCGGTCTAAAGTTTTAGAACACCTACTCATTCAAGGATTTTTCTTTATTTGTACTAGTTTCTACATTTTAGAAAAATAGTGAAGACATCAAAACTATGAAATAATACATATGGAATCATGTAGTAACCAAAAAGATGTTAAACAAATCAAAATATGTATTATATTTGAGATTCTTCAAATAGCCAGCCTTTGCCTTGATGACAGCTTTGCACACTGTATCTAGAGGGATTTGTATTTAGCTGAGCCTGCTAGCTAGTTACATTTCGGTTAGCGAGAAATTGCTGTGAAGTCATTGAAATAACTTAAAAATAACGATTAAGGTAGCCACAGTATGTAATCTAACTCAACACTTAACTACTACAAACTCATTTAAATGACAATAAATAAAGGTTCACCTTTTTGTTTTCCACTGTCCAGTGGCAGCACAAGTGGGGCATTTGATTTGCGAACTCATCACATGATCAGCGTGTCATCAGCAACACTAAAAAAGTACTTCTAGGTCATGGAACTTTGGACCAATTTTCAAAATAAAAAATGTCTAAATATTGGATCGTCAGCCAGAAACTATTTTGGAGATGGCTGTAGGCTCAATTAATTATTTAGTAGTGTACAAACTCTTATGACTGTTTGTGAGAGCTGTCTGTGTATGCGTGTACCTGCCTGCCACTCACTCTGACATTGGTGAGAACACTCTGAGGGATGGTTGCCACACACGACAGCACACGTCAGACACTTCTTCAACAGCCTGTCGTAGTACTGCCCTGGGACTGCCTTACACCCTAGAGAAACTGGCACAAACATACACACAACGGCACAGGAATGGTATACGTATTATAAAATGTCTGTGTTTTGACACAAAATGGCTACTATGTATCAATCACAATTGCACTAGACTATACTTGTTACTTAACCCCACAAAAAGGATCTTGAGATTCATTGATCTTTGTGTGAACCTTTTACCACTGATATAACACCATAGAATGAAATATAACATGTATGTTATGTGTATAACTTTGAGGACTGAGTCATATGGACAATCATGTGGTGCATTGGCCTCTCATTGTCTTCTTAAGTGTATGCGTTATTTCCTCCGGTGAGCGTTTGTGTGTGTGTGTGTGTGTGTGTGAACTTACCACAGTACTCGATGCATCTGAGGTGGTGGTGAGGCTGCTGGCAGACCATCTGACAGGTCAGACACTTCCTCACCAGGCCATCCCAGAAGTGACCCTCAGGACAGCCAAACCCTATGGCTCAGCTCAGGTGTCAACTCACACTCTGACTCACTGAATGACAGGCAGAGGGAAATCAGGGTCAGTTCATGGAATCCTTGCGTAATCAGCTTTGTATCACTTGGTTGGGATTGATTCAAACCTGACACTAATCAAGTTGATTTGGGGGTGTTAGGCGTCCAGATTTTATATTACTTTATGATGAACTTCCTTAGATTTTGTGGTCTATTTTTCTTCTTTACTTTTAGATGGTGTAGTTTCGTCTACAGGCAGACAAGCAGGCTCAAACAAACTGGACACACAGAAAAATGATGAATTACTCATGTACTGTATATTATTCTGTCCAAGTAACTCTCATTTGTTGACTTCTGTGTTCGAAAAAGCCTTGGTTTCATGCATGTCAACATCAGAAGCCTCCTCCCTAAGTTTGTCTTACTCACTGCTTTAGCACACTCTGCTAACCCTGATGTCCTTGCTGTGTCTGAATCCTGGCTCAGGAAGGCCACCAAAAATTCAGAGATTTCCATACCCAACTATAACATCTTCCGTCAAGATAGAACTGCCAAAGGGGGAGGAGTTGCAGTTTACTGCAGAGATGGCCTGCAAAGTAATGTCATACTTTCCAGGTCCATACCCAAACAGTTCGAACTACTAATTTTGAAAATTACTCTCTCCAGAAATAAGTCTCTCACGGTTGCCGCCTGCTACCGACCCCCCTCAGCTCCCAGCTGTGCCCTGGACACCATTTGTGAATTGATCGCCCCCCATCTAGCTTCAGAGTTTGTTCTGTTAGGTGACCTAAACTGGGATATGCTTAACACCCCGCCAGTCCTACAATCTAAGCTAGATGCCCTCAATCTCACACAAATCATCAGGGAACCCACCAGGTACAACCCTAACTCTGTAAACAAGGGCACCCTCATAGACGTCATCCTGACCAACTGGCCCTCCAAATACACCTCCGCTGTCTTCAACCAGGATCTCAGCGATCACTGCCTCATTGCCTGTATCCGCTACGGAGCCGCAGTCAAACGACCACCCCTCATCACTGTCAAACGCTCCCTAAAACACTTCTGTGAGCAGGCCTTTCTAATCGACCTGGCCCGGGTATCCTGGAAGGACATTGACCTCATCCCGTCAGTTGAGGATGCCTGGTCATTCTTTAAAAGTAACTTCCTCACCATTTTAGATAAGCATGCTCCGTTCAAAAAATGCAGAACTAAGAACAGATACAGCCCTTGGTTCACCCCAGACCTGACTGCCCTCGACCAGCACAAAAACATCCTGTGGCGGACTGCAATAGCATCGAATAGTCCCCGTGATATGCAACTGTTCAGGGAAGTCCGGAACCAATACACGCAGTCAGTCAGGAAAGCTAAGGCCAGCTTCTTCAGGCAGAAGTTTGCATCCTGTAGCTCCAACTCCAAAAAGTTCTGGGACACTGTGAAGTCCATGGAGAACAAGAGCACCTCCTCCCAGCTGCCCACTGCACTGAGGCTAGGTAACACGGTCACCACTGATAAATCCATGATTATCGAAAACTTCAATAAGCATTTCTCAACGGCTGGCCATGCCTTCCGCCTGGCTACTTCAACCTCGGCCAACAGCTCCGCCCCCCCCGCAGCTCCTCGCCCAAGCCTCCCCAGGTTCTCCTTTACCCAAATCCAGATAGCAGATGTTCTGAAAGAGCTGCAAAACCTGGACCCGTACAAATCAGCTGGGCTTGACAATCTGGACCCTCTATTTCTGAAACTATCTGCCACCATTGTCGCAACCCCTATTACCAGCCTGTTCAACCTCTCTTTCATCTCGTCTGAGATCCCCAAGGATTGGAAAGCTGCCGCAGTCATCCCCCTCTTCAAAGGGGGAGACACCCTGGACCCAAACTGTTACAGACCTATATCCATCCTGCCCTGCCTATCTAAGGTCTTCGAAAGCCAAGTCAACAAACAGGTCACTGACCATCTCGAATCCCACCGTACCTTCTCCGCTGTGCAATCTGGTTTCCGAGCCGGTCATGGGTGCACCTCAGCCACACTCAAGGTACTAAACGACATCATAACCGCCATCGATAAAAGACAGTACTGTGCAGCCGTCTTCATCGACCTCGCCAAGGCTTTCGACTCTGTCAATCACCATATTCTTATCGGCAGACTCAGTAGCCTCGGTTTTTCGGATGACTGCCTTGCCTGGTTCACCAATTACTTTGCAGACAGAGTTCAGTGTGTCAAATCGGAGGGCATGCTGTCCGGTCCTCTGGCAGTCTCTATGGGGGTGCCACAGGGTTCAATTCTCGGGCCGACTCTTTTCTCTGTGTATATCAATGATGTTGCTCTTGCTGCGGGCGATTCCCTGATCCACCTCTACGCAGACGACACCATTCTATATACTTTCGGCCCGTCTTTGGACACTGTGCTATCTAACCTCCAAACAAGCTTCAATGCCATACAACACTCCTTCCGTGGCCTCCAACTGCTCTTAAACGCTAGTAAAACCAAATGCATGCTTTTCAACCGGTCGCTGCCTGCACCTGCATGCCCGACTAGCATCACCACCCTGGATGGTTCCGACCTAGAATATGTGGACGTCTATAAGTACCTAGGTGTCTGGCTAGACTGCAAACTCTCCTTCCAGACTCATATCAAACATCTCCAATCGAAAATCAAATCAAGAGTCGGCTTTCTATTCCGCAACAAAGCCTCCTTCACTCAAGCCGCCAAGCTTACCCTAGTAAAACTGACTATCCTACCGATCCTCGACTTCGGCGATGTCATCTACAAAATGGCTTCCAACACTCTACTCAGCAAACTGGATGCAGTCTATCACAGTGCCATCCGTTTTGTCACTAAAGCACCTTATACCACCCACCACTGCGACTTGTATGCTCTAGTCGGCTGGCCCTCGCTACATATTCGTCGCCAGACCCACTGGCTCCAGGTCATCTACAAGTCTATGCTAGGTAAAGCTCCGCCTTATCTCAGCTCACTGGTCACGATGGCAACACCCATCCGTAGCACGCGCTCCAGCAGGTGTATCTCACTGATCATCCCTAAAGCCAACACCTCATTTGGCCGCCTTTCGTTCCAGTACTCTGCTGCCTGTGACTGGAACGAATTGCAAAAATCGCTGAAGTTGGAGACTTTTATCTCCCTCACCAACTTCAAACATCAGCTATCTGAGCAGCTAACCGATCGCTGCAGCTGTACATAGTCTATTGGTAAATAGCCCACCCTTTTCACCTACCTCATCCCCGTACTGTTTCTATTTATTTACTTTTCTGCTCTTCTGCACACCAATATCTCTACCTGTACATGACCATCTGATCTTTTATCACTCCAGTGTTAATCTGCAAAATTGTAATTATTTGCCTACCTCCTCATGCCTTTTGCACACATTGTATATAGACCCCCCCTTCGTTTTCTACTGTGTTATTGACTTGTTAATTGTTTACTCCATGTGTAACTCTTTGTTGTATGCTCACACTGCTATGCTTTATCTTGGCCAGGTCGCAGTTGCAAATGAGAACTTGTTCTCAACTAGCCTACCTGGTTAAATAAAGGTGAAATAAAAATAAAAAATAAATAAAATAGAAGGTATCAGAAGAGAGGACAAGCCTCTATACACAACTTCAAAGATTTAAATGCACTTTTCTTGACAGAGGCATACTGCGCTGTGCTCCACTGGGCACAAAATCACTGAGCTGGAAAAATGACACGCTCGACAAATAAAGCTACGCCTCGCCTTGGTCTTCAACTTCATAAAATTGACTTGTACATTTGTTCTTATCTGTGAATTTGCCTAAATAATTCTCCAACGATAGCATTTTTACACCTTTACTGATTATTCATTCCTTTTACCCCACATGATGTGATCAATGGGTGTCATTGTTGGTGTAACACTGTAAGTTATGTATTCAAGGCATGATGTTGATCTTTAAGTCTGGATATCCGTTAAGTAAACATTTGAATAATTATGTTCTCCTTCAATACCATTCCCAGGTGTTCTATGAATAATCAAAGACAACATCCATATTTTAAAAAGTTATAAACCACGAACAGCTTACTCATTAACCAGCTCACTTGTAACTAAAAATACATCTCATCATGGAATGTAATAATAATGCCCAATGTAATAAAACACAATATCGTATGACTTACCTACAGAGAGAAGAAAGACATCTGAGGACCTCAGCTTGAAATGTGCCCCTCTTGCAGTGACCTTGGGCTACATGTATTTGAGTAAGGGGCTGATTTGGGTGCAACCACAATGCATTTTCTGGGACTTCCCCCTTGCACTGAAGGTAAGCTCTTCTCCAGTTATGATGAGTCAGGCTTGATAGGTGTGAATTGTGACTAAAATATGGAGTTTTGTCATATCTGTATATACTACTACTTAGAAATATGAATTTGCCTACCTTTCCCAAATGTTGAATGAGACCGTAAGTCATTTTCAGTGGTGTGTCATTTATACATGGTACAATGTCAGTTTCATGTCAAGTTCATGGAGAATGCAGACTTGGAGAGCAATATACCGTACGGTTCTTATATTGCACTAGACTTCCATTGACCATCTTACTATGCTATTTGAAAGAGCATGCACTCATCTGTCCTGCATAACCATATTCTGTTCATTTGCACAGGTGTTTTGCAGAATGACAATTGTCTGTTTTTAATAGTAATGTGACAGAGAGGTTACATACAGTATGCATGCATATCTGTTTCATAAGCGACCGTTCATAAATATTGCTATTTACTTTATATCCATGTTTATGTTTTCACATACATGCAAGTAGTTTGTAGATGAAGTTGTAATAACAGCGTCAACTCAGTGGCCTTGTGGTTAGTGAGTGTCCGCCCTGAGATCGTAAGGTTGAGCATTTGATCCCAGGCAGATTCATACTAAAGACTGTGGAAATGGGACCTGATGTGTCTCTGCTTGGCAGGTAGCATTAAGGAGATATAATTGGGGGGTAAGGCTCTGCTGTAGAATAGCCACATACTTTCCAGGGGCTATACTTGTACATCAAGCTGCCTCACGCTACAGACACAGGAGATAGGCTCCTGCTCTCCTATGAGCTGTTCCGGCTCGCTCATGCAAGGCTACTTAGGGGAGACCAGGGTTGGTTGTAATCATGGTTTGGTTGTATCATGGGTTGGTTGTATCATGGGTTGGTTGTATCATGGGTTGTTTGTATCAAGGGTTGGTTGTATCATGGGTTGTTTGTCCCTGTGCTTATTACTATCAATCCAGAGGGTACTGTGTAATAATTCTACACTTAAAATGTGTGAATTGTTGGAAAGAACTCATCCACCTGGTCAATTAATATCAGCATGACAAAACATTTCGGTGATGGGAATGTACTGTATGTGTTTTTCTATGCATTGATATTCATCACATGGGCTGAATACAACAGGTGTGGTCTTACGAGCCCTTTCCCAACAATGCAGAGTTAAATAGTAAGAAAAGTAGCAAAAATAAATAGGAAATAGGAACACAATAAAATAACAATAATGACAGGACTACCAGTACCGAGTTATAGACAAGGACTACCAGTACCGAGTTATAGACAAGGACTACCAGTACCGAGTTATAGACAAGGACTACCAGTACCGAGTTATAGACAAGGACTACCAGTACCGAGTTATAGACAAGGACTACCAGTACCGAGTTATAGACAAGGACTACCAGTACCGATTATAGACAAGGACTACCAGTACCGAGTTATAGACAAGGACTACCAGTACCGAGTCATAGATAAGGACTACCAGTACTGAGTTATAGACAAGGACTACCAGTACCGAGTTATAGATAAGGACTACCAGTACCGAGTCAATGTGCTGGGGTACGAAGTAGTTGAGGTGATTGAGGTAATATATAATGTACAGGTAGGGGTAAAAGTGACTAGGCAATCAGGATAGATAATAAACGGATGATAAACAGAGTAGCAGCAGCGGGTGTGAAAGTGTGTGTGTGTGTGTGTTGTCAATATGCACGTGTGTGTATGTTTTGTTTGCGTGTTTTTTTTTTTAAGGGGTTGGATCAGCTTAATATTGTGGAAAGATTGTTGCTTCCATCAATGTATTGTCTGTGTCATTTCCAATCCCCCATATATTTTTGGGGTAAATATATATATACATACATATACACATATATACATACACATACCTATATAGATATACATACTTTTTAAAGAATATACCTTTATTATTCCCTGCAAACCCTACCACCCCTCCCCCAATTGGAGTAAACTAATAAACACTTAGGCTTCTACCTTCCGATTATACCTTCAGATTATACATTTTATACACATTTTACAGACACTATCTATTTCTGATGTCCATCCAGTTTGATTTCTATTTGTAACTGTGCTATTTCACAACATTTATGAACCCATATACATTTTACAGACCCTGTATGTTTTACATTGGTTATCTTGATGTTCTTAGTCCCACCCTTCATTCCCCTTCAACCCCTCCCATCTATCTCTCAACACCATCCATTTTGGATTTCTATTTGCCATATGTTTTTCAACTGTGTGTGAGCATATGTTGTGTGTGTCTGTGTGTGTGTGTGTGTGTGTGTGTGTGTGTGTGTGTGTGTGTGTGTGTGTGTGTGTGTGTGTGTGTGTGTGTGTGTGTGTGTGTGTGTGTGTGTGTGTGTGTGTGTGTGTGTGTGTTGGGGTGTCGGTGTAGTAGTATGTGTGAGTGTGTGGTTAGAGTCCAGTGAGTGTGCATAGAGTCAGTGCAAGAAAAATACGAGTCAATGCAAATAGTCCAGGTAGCCATTTGATTAAGTTTTAAGCAGTCATGGCTTGGGGTTAGAAGCTGTTCAGGAACCTTTTGGTCCCTGTCTTAGTGCTCCAGTACCGCCTGCTGTGCAGAATCACAGAGAACAGTCAATGACTTGGGTGGCTGGAGTCTTTGGCAATTTATATAGCCTTCCTCTGACAACGCTTGGTATAGAGTTCCTGATTATGTTGGAGGGCACTGTGGTGTTGAACGCTGAGCTGTAGTCAATGAACAGCATTTTCATGTAGGTGTTCCTTTTGTCCAGGTGGGAAAGGGCATCTGTGGATATGTTGGGGTGGAATGCGAATTGGAGTGGGTCCAGGGTGTCTGGGATGATGGTGTTATTGTGAGCCATGACCAGCCTTTCAAAGCATTTCATGGCTACAGATGTGAGCAATATGGTAACTAGCATTATAGTTAGCATTTTTGCCAGGTTTGGGGATTGTTGTCACATGGACTGGGGTCTGGGGTTGTTACTATCAACCCCGTTATGAAAAGAAAATGGGGATTGGTTGTCGCAATCTAACTCATTTTAACAGGGTACATTGCCCCTGTCAGCATACAGTAAATCCCAAGCTCTTTTGTGCTTGTGCTATGAAGAGCTCACTTTGTTGCTTCTCTCTCACACACATGCATGTGCATACACACACACACACACACACACACACACACACACACACACACACACACACACACACACACACACACACACACACACACACACACACACACACACACACACACACACACACACACACACACACACACACAAGGCATAAAACACTGCATTTTCTCAGGAATATCGTTTGATCAATGAAAAGCTATTTTTAAGACTGTATGCCATATTGCTTTATTTCCTGTTACAAAAGGAATAAGCTACTAGCAAACATTGTGACAAGTTGACTGGCTAATAACTACATGTTGGAATTAGATATGAGGATAAAAAGGGTCCCCATTTTACCCTAAGACTTTGGTCTTTCTATACCTTTTTAAATGAGTCATACAAACTGGTGGTTTGGAATTCCCATTGTCAGAGCCTAGCCCATGATATATAGATGACTTACACTGAGCATACCAACAGTAGGAACACCATCCTAATATTGAGTATACTCTTCACCCCCCCCCCCCCCCCATCTCCCTTTTTTTGCCCATAGACTCTACAAGATGTCGTAAGCATTCGACAAGGATGCTGGGCAATGTTGACTCCAATGCTACCCACAGTTGTGTCAAGTTGGCTGGATGACCTTTGGGTGGTGGACCGTTCTTGATACACACAGGAAACTGTTGAGTGTGAAAAACCCAGCAGTGTTGCAGCTCATGACACACTTAAACTGTTGTACCTGGCAGTGGCTCCTGAGTGACGAAGCGGTCTAAGGCACCGCATCTCAGTGCAAGAGGTGTCACTGCACTCCTAGGTTCAAATCTAGGATGCATCACATCCGGCCATGATTGGGAGTCCCATAGGGCGGCCCACAATTGGCCCAGCGTCGTCCAGGTTTGGCCCGGGGTAAGCCGTCATTGTAAATAAGAATTTCTTCTTAACTGACTTGCCTAGTTAAATAAAGGGTAAATAAAACCTACTACCATACCCTGTTCAAAGGCACTTAAATATTTTGTCTTGCCCATTCACCCTTTGAATGGCTGTCACGGATCCCTTTGGAACTGTGTCATTAGGCACACCTGGACCCCATTCCCACTGATTGTAATTGTCTAAACGTGCACTTTGGTTTCCATTGGGGTGTAGATTATTGTTCCAATGTCCGTTGGTCTTGTGAGTACCTGTGCTGTGTTGTTTTGGCTTTCGTGCCGCTTGTATTGTGCAGATGATTACGGGTCTCGTCCCGTGTGGTATCATTGTGCGCTTGTGTATTTATTCGAGGTACTCCTCGCTCTTTTGTTTGGGTCTTAACCCTGTGTTTTGTATACGTGTTTGTTTGGTCTTCATCCCCGTGCATTTACATGGCACACTAATTTGTGTAAATAAAAAACACAATTACGCATTCCTGCGCCTGTCTCCCTGTCACGTTCGACATAAGGAATGGACCAAGCCGCAGCATGCGTAGAGTTACACATTTTAATAAATAGAAACTCACCAAACAAAACAAACAAGCACAAACTAAACATGACGTTCTGGACTACTCACAGGCAGCTACACAAACACAAGATCCCACAAAGCACAAAGGGGAAATGGCTGCCTAAATATGATCCCCAATCAGAGACAACGATAAACAGCTGCCTCTGATTGGGAACCATAACAGGCCAACATCGACATATAAAAGCCTAGATGACCCACCCTAAATCCCACCCCGACCTAACCGACATAGATAATAAAAGCTCTCTATGGTCAGGGCGTGACACTCCCGATGCCTTTATACCAACTTGACAATGGCACACATACACATTCCGTGTCTCAATTGTCCAATAATCTTTCTTTAACCTTTCTCCTCATCCTTAATTTACACTGAAGTGGGTTTAACAATTGACATCAATAAGGGATCCTAGCTGTCATCTGGATTCCACTGGTCAGTCTATGCCATGGAAAGACCAGGTGTCCTTAATATTTTGTGTACTCAGTGTATGTACAGTATGCTTTTGCTGAGAACCAACCCTGGTATCCCCTACTTACTTTAAAAACAACACAAATGCAAAGGAAGGGAATTTGCAATGACTTCACAGCTATACAGATCTGTGTGTTGAGTCACTGTGAAACTAAAACCGGCGACACATAATTGTACCCTCCTCTGCACCTGGTGTACCAGTTCTCTGTGTGCTAGTAGACATCATGTAGAAACAGGCAGCCTGTTTTTGAACAGTTCACCTACAGAAACCTACTAACTCTCAGAATAGGCCAACAAACAGATGTTCAGTCAAATAGGAGGAAGAAGAAAAACCCAAACAAGTCAACACACTTAATCCTCAACAGCACTGGAAATGCTAACAAATCTGTCAACCCAAACGAGTGAAGCCAGCCATTTTTAAATGGAACTGTTTTAATTGCAAATAGTAGTAGCACTAGTAATATTAGTAGTAATAGTAGTCGTAGTAGTATTAGTAGTAGTAACAACAACAGTAGCAACAATATGACATATTTACAAAAAACAGACATTTGATATGAAACCAACATAAATGCTACAGTGGATTTTGAACACAATAAGAAATCGAACAAATGATCTCAACCCAGGTATTCTCAGATAAACCATTTAGGATCTCACAATGTCTGTTTGTTTGGCTGTATGGACAAATAGCCTTCTTCAAGCCTAACAGAGTAAGTACAGTCAGGTCCATAATTATGGGCACGCTTGATAAAGATGAGCAAAAAAAACTGTATAAAATCAATTTTACAAATACTGAGCTATATTGTATGCTCCAAAAAAACGGGAAACAACATTATGCTATGCTATTACAGTTGCTCAGATAAAGAGATTTTGTTGAACAAGTTTATACAAAAAAAAAAAATCAACAACAAAAAACAGAGGGGTCTAAATGATTGGTACCCCTGTATTCAATAGTCTAGCACTCTACTCTTGCGAGGATAACATCACTGAGCCACCAAGGAGCTCTATTTTTACATCATCTGAACATAGCACTGGTTCCAATCCAAGTGCCAATGCCATTTATCAAACGTTAGCCAGTGCTATGGGCAGATAACATGAAATATGCAGTGCCTTTGGAATGTATTCAGACCCCTCGACTTTTCCACATTTTGTTACGTTACAGATTTATTCTAATCGTTTTTTTCTCCACATCAATCTACGCACAATATCCCATAATGACAAAGCAAAAACGTTTTTTTTTTTTATGCGTGCTAATTTATTACAAATAAAAATGACATTTACAAAAGTATTCAGACCCTTTAATCAGCAGTACTTTGTTAAGCGCCATTGGCAGCGATCACAGCCTCGAGTCCTCTTGGGTATGACGCTTAAAGCTTGCCACAAATGTATTTGGGGAGTTTCTCCCATTCTTCTCTGCAGATCCTCTCAAGCTCTGTCAGGTTGGATGGGAAGCGTTGCTGCACAGCTATTTTCAGGTCTCTCCAGAGATGTTCAATCAGGTTTGCCTAGTTAAATAAAGGTTACATATAAATAAAAAATCCGGACTCTGGCTGGGCCACTCGAGGACATTCAGAAACTTGTCCTGAAGCCACTCCTGCATTGTCTTGGCTGTGTGCTTAGGGTTGTTGTCCTGTTGGAAGGTGAACCTTCGCCCCAGTCTGAGGTCCTGAGAGCTCTGGATCAGGTTTTCATCAAGGATCTCTCTGTATTTTGCTCCATTCATCTTTGCCTCGATCCTGACTAGTCTCCCAGTCCCTGCCGCTGATAAACACCCCCACAGCATGATTTTGCCACCACCATTCTTCACCGTAGGGATGGTGCCAGGTTTTCCTCCAGACATGACGCTTGGCAATCAGGCCAAAGAGTTCAATCTTGGTTTCATCAGACCAAAGAAACTTGGCTCTCATGGTTCTGAGAGTCTTTAGGTGCCTTTTGGCAAACTCCAAGCAGGTTGTGATGTACCTTTTATTGAGGAGTGGCTCAGAAAGTTGTCCTTCTGGAAGGTTCTCTCATCTCCACAGAGGAACTCTAGAGCTCTGTCAGAGTGACCATTGGGTTCTTGGTCACCTCCCTGACCAAGGCCCTTCTCTCCCGATTGCTAAGTTTGGACAGGCGGCCAGCTCTAGGAAGACTCTTGGTGGTCTCGGCACTCTATGGACAATTCCTTTGACCTGAGGGTCATGGTGGTGCATTTCCAAATCATGTCCAATCAATTGAATTTACCACAGGTGGACTCCAATCAAGTTGTAGAAACATCTCAAGGATTATCAACGGAAACAGGATGAGGCTGAGCTCAGTTTCGAGTGCCATACCAAAGGTTCTGAATACATTCTAATAAATTAGCAAAAAAAAATAAAACCTGTTTTCACTGTCATTATGGGGTATTGTGTGTAGATTGCTAAGGATTTTTATTTTTAAAATCAATTTTAGAGTAAGGCTGTAACATATTAAAATATGGAAAAAGTCAAGGGGTCTGAATACTTTCCGAAGGCACTGTAGCTCTTTGGCCAAACTCACCAGTGGTGGGTTTGGCATTGAATAACAGAAGCATATGCATAAAAGTAACTCATACTTACGGTAAAATTTGGTGTTATGACGCTAGTCCTGGGGTCAACAGCATCATTAACTTTACCAAGTTACCAAGACATTTTTTGCCATAAACCTGGTTACCTCGGCCAGTGGATCTTCCAGCAACACAATAACTCCAAGCACGAATCAAAATCCACAAAGGAATGTTTAATTTACCACAAAATCAACATTTTGCAATGGCTGTCTCAGTCTCCAGACTTGAACCCCATTGAAAACCTGTGGTTTGAATTGAAGAGGGCAGTCTATAAGAGCAGGCGAGGGATATCATGGACCTGGAAAGATTCTGTAAGATCCTTCCTTACATGTTCACCAACCTATTTTTCATTTTCTTTTAATGTAAAGGCTCAGCCTTGTTATCCTCGCAAGGGGAGGGTGCAAGAGTGTTATAAAAAACATGGGTGCTAAAAATGTAGAAACATATCTTTTTGAAAGGATTTTTTATTACTTGTTAAACAAAATCCACTTTCTCTGAGGAATTGTATTATCAAGGGTTCCAATAATCATGGACCTGATTGTATATCCAGTGTATCCACAGTGGTTTGTCTGACCATTGCAAAGTAGTTTGTATATCTATATCTAGCTAATATCCTTGGAGCGATCACATTACATAATTTCAAAAACTAACCATGTGAGGGAGACATTTAGTAACATTTTTGGTGATATCTCAACCAGATTTGACGTGTTACAGTAACCACCCACTGGGCAAATACTGGTTGAATCAACATTGTTTCCACATCATTTCAACCCCACAAATCTATGTGATGACATTGAATCAACGTGGAAAACTGATTGGATTTGCAAAAAGTCATCAATTTAGAGGCATTTTGTGGGGTTTTTTTCACCAAATTTCTTATCTAAATCCAATGACATGGAGAAAGGTTTTGTTAATTTCATGTTGAATTCACATTAGATGACAACTCAACCAAATGTAAATCAAATCTAGGTGTTGCACTGATGTCTGTGCCCAGTGGGCAGGTTTCCTTCCAACCTTTTTATGCAAGTAAAGTACATGTCGGAGAAAACTTTTCATGAGGGGCCTGATGGAAACTGCTAATTTGTCGGTAAACTTTCCAAATGTTGACTAAACAAAATACGCTAGACAAGGTTGAGTCTTTGATGTCGGTAAAATGTATTGTGTGAGAAATGGTGGTGGAAATGCTTTTATGAGCAAATATTGATATAATAACAATTATTTTAAAGTAAATTGGAGTCACGCAATGATATTGCTAATTTCCAATAAATATTGAGGGTTTTATTCTGGTGAGATGATGAACAATTCTTGGTTTCTGTTTAACAAATAAAAATAATCTAGTTATTTTGTTCATAATAATCTCATTGTGTATAGTAGGTAGCCTACCCGCACTGTATCTACGAGTGCGAGGTGTTGACTAGAGCTCATGTGCCAAGGCTAGCATGGACACATTTGTTATTGTCACGCACTGACCATAGAGAGCTGTTTATTCTCTATGTTGGTTAGGTTGGGGTGTGATTAAGGTTGCGTTATCTAGGGGAATTATATGTCTATGTTGGTCTGGTATGGTTCCAATCAAAGGCAGCTGTTTATCGTTGTCTCTGATTGGGGATCATATTTAGGTAGCCATTTCCCCATTGTGCTTTGTGGGATCTTGTCTATGTATAGTTGCCTGTGAGCATTATTATAGCTTCACGTTTTGTTTGTTCGCTTTGTTGTTTTGTTCTTTGAAGTTTTCTATTCCAAAACAAAGGATGGAAACATACCACACTGCATCTTGGTCTACTCCTTATGACGAACGTGACAGTTATACAACATTTTTTTTGTGGAAAAAAAAACATCAGTAAATACCATGGAAACCCATTTAACTTGTATTTTTTATTCGGTACATGGATACATGGAATTTAACCGCAAAAGTTTTTTTTTTTGTGCATTACGTCATCATGCAGCCTTTTACGCATAAGTCAATTTGATGGAAACACATTTCCTTTGGAATTTTTTTATACAGATTTTTGAATATTCACATTCGCTAATTGGATGGAAATCTAGTTAGTATTAGCCATTCAATATGACCTCAACACATTCAAATACATATTCCTCCATTTCTATGGCCATTGGGAGTAAAACAGAACCTCTAAACATCTTTCTAATAATAGGCTAACTTTGTGCCACTGCTGCTAACGCAAACTCTCAAATAAAACTAACCAACCATTTTACATGTACAGGGTTTCAAAGACAACAATCTGTAAAAGTGTCAGAGAAGATGACAAAATAAAGGAAACACCGACATAACGTGTATAAATAGGGCATTGGGCCACCATGAGCCAATGGGGCGGCGCACAATTGGCCCAGCGTCATCTGGGTTAGGGGAGGGTTTGGCCGGCAGGGATCTCCTTGTCCCATCGCGCTCTACCCACTCCTGTGGCGGGCCGGGCGCATGCACGCTGACACTGTCACCAGATGTACGGTGTTTCCTCCGACACATTGGTGTAGCTGGAATGCTGTTCATTGACTATAGCTCAGCGATCAACACCATAGTGCCCACAAAGCTCATCACTAAGCTAAGGACCCTGGCACTAAACACCTCCCTCTGCAACTGGATCCTGAACTTCCCGACGGGCCGCCCCCAGGTGGTAAGGGTAGGCAACAAAACATAAGCCACGCAGATCCTCAACACGGAGGCCCCTCAGGGGTGGGTACTTAGTCCCCTCCTGTACTCACTGTTCACCCACGACTGCGTGGCCAAGCACGACTCCAACACCATCATTAAGTTTGCTGTAGACACAACAGATCACCGACAACAATGAGACAGCCTATAGGGAGGAGGTCAGAGACCTGGCAGTGTGGTGCCAGGACAACAACCTCTTCCTCAACATGAGCAAGACAAAGGAGCTGATCCTGGACTACAGGAAAAGATGGGCCAAACACGCCCCCATTCACATCGATGGGGCTGTAGTGGAGAGGGTTGAGAGTTTCAAGTTCCTTGGTGTCCACATCACCAACAAACAATCATGGTCCAAACATGCCAAGTTGTGAAGTTGTGAAGGGGGCATAACAACACATTTTCCCTCTCAGAAGACTGAAAAGATTTGGCATGGGTCACCAGATCCTCAAAAAGTTCTACATCTGCTACATCGAGAGCATCCTGATGGGTTGCATCACCGCCTGGTATGACAACTGCTCGGCCACCGACCGTAAGGCGCTACAGAGGGTAGTGCATACGGCCCAGTACATCACTGAGGCCAAGCTCCCTGCCATCCAGGACCTATTTACTGTCAGAGGAAGGCCCAAAAAATTGTCAAAGACTCCAGTCACCCAAGTCATGAACTGTTCTCTCTGCTACCGCACGGCAAGCGGTACC
The DNA here is from genome assembly GCF_002021735.2 of Oncorhynchus kisutch. NCBI lineage: Eukaryota > Metazoa > Chordata > Actinopteri > Salmoniformes > Salmonidae > Oncorhynchus > Oncorhynchus kisutch. The sequence continues at coordinate 11,204,765 of NC_034198.2, forward strand.
AGAGCACCAAGTCTACGTCCAAAAGGCTCCTTAACAACTTCAACCCCCAGGCCACTGCTGAACATTTAATCAAATGGCCACCCGGACTAATTACACTGCTGCTACTCACTGTTTATTATCTATGCATAGTCACTTTACACCTACCTACAGGTAAAAAATTACCTTGACTAACCTGTACCCTCTCACATTGACTTGGTACCGGTACCCCCTTTATATAGCCTTGTTATTGTTATTTTATTGTGTTAATTTTTATTACATTTTTTACATTTGTTTATTTAGTAAATGTTCTCTTAACTCGATTAAGGGCTTGTAAGTAAGCGTTTCACGGTAAAATCTACACCTGTTGTATTCGGCACGTGACAAATAAAATTTGATTTGATTTGATTTGCTCCTTTGAGACCCCTCTCTCAAAGTCACTGAGATTTCTAGACCACTGAGATCTCTAAAATGAAACTGGGCATTTTTATACATGACTCTAAGCATGGATTTGAATTGCTTAATGAACTCAGGAACCACACCTGTGTGGAAACACTTGCTTTCAATATACTTTGTATCCCTCATTTACTCAAGTGTTTCCTTTATTTTGGCAGTTACCTGTACATTGTAGTGTTCTGTACATTGTACCTGATAACTGTCTTTGGTCAGTACATTATGACCCCAGTAAATTACGACCACATACCCCAACTATTTCTTGCCCCAGTAGACTACCTCATATAACATTTTAGCACTTTGAGGTTTTTCAAGAAGCGCATTATCAATTAAATGTATTATTATTATTTATTATAACTACATTAAAAAATACTCTTTATCACAACAATCACAATGCCTACATGTAATAATTTCACTTGCTGAGGCAGGGATAGGCTCTGTATTCAACTGCATTTGTTAGCCTGAGTGCCAGTCTGTTTATGCTATCATGCCAACTCCTTGTCACTCGTTGCCAGGTCAGATATGTTTTTTTTTTACAATGACAGCGGTGGAGTTGGCAAGAGCACAAACAGATCTTGGACCAGGCTACTGCACTGCACCTCGGAGCGCAAGAAGAGCAGCTGATATTGAGAAAAACACTGTGAGAAGAATACTGTTGGTCTGATGATGAGTACTGCTCCTTCATTTCACTGACATTCAATAGTATATTACCCCTGTATCGTTTAGAGTTCAACCACTTGTGACACTTGAACCTGAGAGACAGACACTTGACATGATGGAGGGGATGGTATGGTTTGACCTGTGCATTTTGCGGTTTCTTTTAAACATTAACATCCTGTTTACTTAATGGAAAAGAATGTGAGTACAGTGTATGACCGTGTTCGACCCCTTCCTCTAACTCTCTGTGGCTACTTTGTTCAGTTAGTAATCATTACATATACAAATGTATTGTATATATGTCATCTCTCCAGACGACCATCTATAATATAATGCTTGTTTAAGGTTCAGGAGCGTTCACTGGGCGCTTCCTTCACTAATTAAGTCGATTTTAACGGAACACTAGCACAACTGATACGTAGTAATGAATAGACTAGATAGATAAATATGTGCACATTGACACAGTGTTTTGTACATACCCCAATCGTGAGTTATGGTTAACAGAAAGGGTGAGTGATATCAAGCGGCAGTCCCACACACACACGCATAAACACACACACACACACAAATTGCTCTGTATTACGAAAGTGCAGTATAATTACTGTCCAATAAACTATAATCCATCTGAGAACTCACACGTGACAATAAACACATTATGACACATCATTAACAACATTTTACACGGCGCTTACGGTTTGCAAGCTGAAGGAAAGCAAAGCGACCAAGAGAGAAAGATTGCTCCCACTTAGAGGACAATAGTGCTTACTGTAGACGAATATATGACCTCATATCTTATATCTGTCCTCCTTGTTCTCATTTAAGACCCCCTGCTCCTCTGTAACAGGAGCAAGCATTGGTAACGGAGAATCCTAATGGTTGTGAACTCATCACTTGTTCTCCTCAATGTGTCTGGAACTGTGTCTGTGTGAACGTGTGTGTTTGTGTGTGTGTGTGTGTGTGTGTGTGTGTGTGTGTGTGTTTGTGTGTGTGTGTGTGTGTGTGTGTGTAGGAACAAGGTAGGGATTCAACGATTTATAGACAGTTCATTTTGAACAGTGCACCCAAAGGTTAGCACGTTCTAGCCCTTCACAAATGAACAACACATAGAGAGAAGGCTTAGGTTCCATCCTCCCGTGTGCTATACTAAACCCTCATCCTCTTGGGTTAAATTTATCTACAGGCCTACATAACCTACTGTACATGAGCGAGAGCGTTCTCGCGCCTCTGGCATAATGATGCTAATTACAATGCATGATTTCACCACTTTAATGGGCTGTGAAATTTGTGGCTCGCTAACACGTTAAGGCCTTCCAGAGAAAATACATGAGATACACACGGGCACACACACACACACACACACACACACACACACACACACACACACACACACACACACACACACAGGAAGGCAGGCAAGTACATGGGCACACACACACACACAAACACATAACCATGGATTCCCCATCCGTACACATTGGAGAGATAACAACGTTGCCCTTGGACTGTGGTATTGAAGCCCACCCATCTCTCTACCAACCAAAACACTGCAGCTATAGCTCCCCCGCTCCTTTGGCTAGGTATCATCACTCCATGATGCAATGCTGTTCATTCAGAAAACATCAGCGTCACTCTGAAAGCATAGAATTGACGCTGACACACAACTCCTTCTGCTGAGTATCAACAAGATTGGCCCCAAGACAATGGGAAAATGTTATACCAGATTATGAACTGTATACAATAGCTGTATGAACCGCCCATGTCAGAGACAGTGTGTGTGTGTGTGTGTGTGTGTGTGTGTGTGTGTGTGTGTGTGTGTGTGTGTGTGTGTGTGTGTGTGTGTGTGTGTGTGTGTGTGTGTGTGTGTGTGTGTGTGTGTGTGCTTTTGCATGTGTGAGGTGAAAGGTTCACGAACAGAAGGGATCAGTCCTGCCTGCCTTATTACAACACTATCATATTGACAAGGATAGGTTGTGATGCAATCTGACACGGTTTGGGAATAAGTAAAATCCACAAATGAGAAAGATATATCTAGAGAGACCTAAACCTGCAGGCGGGCTGGGCCTTTCCAATTATTTACACTACCACTGGTCAGCAAACATATTTAAATGTGTTTATTTGGTTTCGACATTTGAAAACAAGGATGGTCCAATTTGGGCTTTCATGGAGATACAGTCAAGCCTTCCAACTACTCCTGTCTCATTCCTGTGCTCCCCACTGCCCATGAACCTTGGCACACATGTTTTGAATCCCATTATCAAGAACCTAAAAAATCTGGTCCCAATTCCGAAATTGCCTTCAACAACCAAAGTGCTTCTTTCTCCGCATTAACATCTAATCATGTCTACCCGGCATCACAGATTGACACATCAGCTCATTCAAAACTCTGAGGGTTGACCATAATATTCCCAACACCCACTTTTTTTAGGTATCTGCAAACTCACAGCTTTGCTAAAAAAAAACATTTCCCTTCATTTCCAGTCGACCCCGCTAAGTGTCCAGTCGAGAAGTGCTTAGATCTTAACCCCTATCTGAAGGGCACAATCTCCAGATAATACGACATACTACAGAATGTTAATCCGCCTTCCTGGGCAACATATCATTGAGGGTATCCACACCTCATCATTTTGCATGAGGCATAGGTTCATTCAGTTCAAAATTTTGCACCGTCTCCATTACTAAAATGACAGATTGGCAAACATATATCCAAATGTTGACCCCTAAGTGTTTGAGATGCCACCAGAGTCCAACGACTGTTGGACACATGGTTTGGTCATGCCGATCTTTGTGTAGGCTTCTGGGGACCCCATTTTTGAGGCATTTCCACATATGTGTAATACGACTCTTAGCCCCAACCCATTCAATGCTATTTTTGGAGTGCTTCCCCTTGATCAGAATGTTACCAAGCATCAGGCGAATGCGAAAGCATTGGCCTCGCTGCTGGCGCGCTGCCTTGCCCTCTTTCACTGGAAGTCTGCAAAGCCGCCTTCCTTACGCAGTGGGTTAAGGACTTAATGTCATCTCTGCCTCTGGATAAAGATTAGGTACACTGTGCTTGGGTCCCGACAAAAGTTAGACTAAACCTGGTCTCCATTCATACAATACGTGGAGAGCCTGTCTTTTACACAGTGTCACTTGTATATTTTAGTAAGCAGTCATGTCTGTTCTAGTGGCCACATGTTGTGCTGATAAGATTCAACTATAATTATGAATTTGATGTCACTTTTTCCATTGTTTTTGTTCCTATTACTGTTAACGTTTTGGTCCTATTTAATTGAATTTTCTGTGATAACCTTGTATGATACCTTGGTGGGTGGGTGGGAGGTAGGGATGGGTGAGTGGGTGGATAGGGGTTGGGATGTTGTACTGTTTTTCTGTTCCCGTATTCTGAAATTCTATCAATAAAGGAAGAAGCAAAGGGACAAAAAGAGCAATAAACCGATAATAAGCTATTCTTTTCATTGCTGCTACCACTCCTCTCTCTCATTCGCATGCATGCTCTCTTATTCTGCCCATCATTGGCTGTGCTAGCATCTAAGGTCTGAGCCAAATATAAATCAGAGAGTAATGACTTTCTTCAGATGAATGGTAGTAACAAGGCGCAGTAAACATAGTGTGTGATCGAAACTGAACTGGGTTTTACAAGGAGAACAAACACACATCACAGAAAACCATTGTCTACAGTGCCTTCAGAAAGTTTTCATACCCTTTGACTTATTCCACATTTTGTTGTGTTACAACCTGTGTTACAATTCAGAATGTATTAAATATATATATTTTTTCTCACCCATCTTCACACAAAACTGAGTAATGACAAAGTGAAAACATTTTCAGAAATGTTTGCATATGGATTGAAAGTTAAATACAGAAATATCTCATTTACATAAGTATTCACACCCCTGAGTCAATACATGTTAGAATCACCTTTGGCAGGGATTACAGCTTTGAGTCTTTCTGGGTAAGTCTCTATGAGCTTTGCACACCTGGATTGTACAATATTTACACATGATTCTTTAAAAAATTATTCAAGCTCTGTCAAGTTGGTTCTTGATCAAGTCTTGCCATAGATTTTCAAGCCGATTTAAGTCAAAACTGTAACTAGGCCACTCAGGAACATTCAATGTAATCTTGGTAAGCAACTCCAGTGTGTATTTGGTCTTGTATTTTAGGTTATTGTCCTTCTGAAAGGTGAATTTGTCTCCCAGTGTCTGTTGGAAAGCAGACTGAACCAAGTTTTCCTCTAGGATTTTCCATGTGCTTAGCTCTATCCTGTTTCTTTTTATCCTAAAAAACTCCCTTGTCCTTGCTGATGACAAGCATACCCATAACATGATGCAGCCACCACCATGCGTGAAAATATGAAGAGTGGTACTCAGTGATGTGTAGTATTGGATTTGCCCCAAACATAATGCTTTGTATTCAAGACATAAAGTTAATTTCTTTGCCACATTTGTTTGCAGTTTTACATTAGTGCCTTTTTGCAAACAGGATGCATGTTTTGGAATATTTTATTCTGTACAAGCTTCCTTCTTTTCAGTCTGTCAATTAGTTTAGTAACTACAGTACAAAGTTGTTGATCCTCAGTTTTCTCCTATCACAGGCAGTAAACTCCGTAACTGTTTTAATGTCACCGTTGGCCTCATGGTGAAATCTCTGAGCGGTTTCCTTCCTCTCTGGCAACTGAGTTAGGCAGGGCGCCTGTATCTTTGTAGTGACTGGGTTTATTGATACACCGTCCAAAGTGTAATTAATAACTTCAACATGCTCAAAGGGATATGAAATATCTGTTTTTTATTTTTATTTTAACCATTCAATAGGTGCCCTACTTTGTGAGGCATTGGAAACGCTCACTGGTCAATGTGGTGGAATCTGTTTTTGAAATTCACTGCTTGACTGAGGGACCTTACTGATAATTGTATATGTGGGGCACAGAGATGAGGTAGTCATTCAAAAATTATGTGAAACACTATTATTGCACACAGAGTCCACGCAACGCATTACCGTATGTGACTTGTTAAGCACTTGTTTATGTTTGCCCTAACAAAGGGGTTGAATACTTTTTTTAAACGTTGACATTATGGGGTATTGTGTGTAGACCAGTGACACACACTCAATTGAACACATTTTAAATTTGTGCGGGAACACAACAAAATGTGGATAAGTAAAGAGGTGTGAATACTTTCCGAAGGCACTGTATATACATCCAGACGGGATTGTCTTGTTTGAAGTCAGAGAAGCTTCACGAAGGCAGTCTCCTGGATGCAAAATTCAAAAGTCTCCAGCTTCAGTCAAAGGGGATCTGACTTGGTGAGTAACATCTTCCTTATCAATAAATAAGATGCTTTATCAAAGGTGTTCTTTCTCTTATATCCTGCTCTCAAGACAGTATGAATCAATCCATGTCAATGAAACATGATAGGACATAATTTTTGTCTTCTTCAAATCAATCTTTTTTCTCTGTTTTCCAAGACGAATCTTGACAGGTATGTTGTAAAAGACAGTATGGACCCCCTTGGTGCCTGGGCCACTGCCCAGCAGTTTATATGAGAGTGATGTTAATATGACTAGTCCATTTAACTCGTCCACATACACTCTGGTAGTGGGCAGAGGACCATCCATCTGTTCAGGGTGACGATACTCACAAGCAGCCCCACGGCCACCTCAGATGAACCGAGTACTATGCAGATTTCATACCTGCACACACACACACACACACACACACACACACACACACACACACACACACACACACACACACACACACACACACACACACACACACACACACACACACACACACACACACACACACACACACACACACGCGTACACATGCAAGCAAGCACGCACACAAACACTGTCTCACACACTCTGGCAAACAGGTCATATACTGGTCTGCAGCTCGCCGTTGAGCAGCGCTGCATTGCGCGTTTCGGCGGTGACGTCTTTGACCATGCGCGTCCGCTCCATGCGGCTGTCGCTGCGCTCCGCCTCATCCAGGCCCGCCACCTTCTTCAAGCACAGAACGTTCTGAAAGCTCTTCTTGAAGTTGTCTGACAGGAAGGCGTACAGGATGGGGTTGGCACAGCTGTTGGCGTAGCCCAGCACCACCACAAACTCAAAGGTGCTCTTGAGGACAGGCGTGGTGTTGATGGTGCCCGTCACCGAGGTGACGTTGAACACGTAGAAGGGCAGCCAGCAGAGCACGAACATGGCCACTACGATTGACACCATTCTGGTCACCTTCCTCTCCGAGCGCTTACGCTTAGTTGAGCCCACTCGCATGCCTGACGACTTCACCTAGTGGCCGGGGAGAGAGGGGACACATCCTTTGTTATTGGTACTACCTTCATCGATGCCGCAACTGTACCTACAGTGCCTTCAGAAAGTATTCACACCCCTTGACTTTTTGCACATTTTGTTGTGTTAGAGCCGGAATTCAAAATGTGGAGTCATAAGTCATAAGTCAAGCGGGGTGTGAATACTTTCTGAAGACACCGTCTCTCTATAATTCTAGATTATAGGTCAATAAATACTATATCAGAATAGATGGGAAAACTTCACCAAAGAAGTAAAAGATGAATGAACTTGAGAATAAAACACCATTAATAGGGAGGAGGAGCTCACCTTGACGATGATGAGCAGGTAACAGAGGCAGATGATTGCGAGCGGCAGGAAGAAACCCAGGAAGAAGGTATAGAACATGAAGGCCGTCTGATAGGCCTCCTGAGGCTCTGGCCACACAATGGTACACACCCACGCCTCGTTCTTATTGGGCATCAGACCACTGAAGATCATGATTGGCAGGTTGACCAGCAGGGACACTCCCCACACGGTCAGGTTGATGATCTTAGCCACGCGTGGCTTCCGCCACTTGGTGGACTTTATGGGGTGGACCACGGCCAGGTAGCGGTCGATGCTCATGACTGTGAGGCAGAAGATGCTGGTGAACTGGTTGAGGCAGTCCACGGTCATGACCAGACGGCAGAGCACGGAGCCGAAGGGCCAGTGGACCAGGGCCAGCTGCATGGCGATAAAGGGTAGACTCAGCATACAGAGGACGTCAGCCACGGCCAGGTTCAGGATGTAAATGTTAGTGACTGTTTTCATCTTAGCGTAGCGCAGGATGACATAGATCACCAAGGTGTTGCCCGTCAGGCCCACGGCGCAGACCATGAAGTAGATGAAGGTAATAACCACGGAGCTGGTCTTGTCGAAGACCTGTTGGGTCTCGTCAGGAGTGTCATTCCGGGACCCCAGGTCGGACTCGTTCCCTGGGAAGTAGCTGTCATAGTACAGGGGCTCGGGGAGGGAGAGGTTGGGGGATGATGGGAGGAGAGGCCAGAGATCCATACTGACAGGGACGAGGGCTGGGTTGGGTCTGTTTCAGGGTTGAGATAGGGGACACTAGTGTCACATCCCACCTGAGTGCACAGTACATAGAGAGAGAAAGAGAGAGAGAGAGAGAGAGAGAGAGAATGGAGAGAGAGAGAGAGAGAGAGAGAGAGAGAGAGAGAGAGAGAATGGAGAGAGAGAGAGAATGGAGAGAGAGAGAGAATGGAGAGAGAGAGAGAGAGAGAGAGAGAGAGAGAGAGAGAGAGAGAGAGAGAGAGAGAGAGAATGGAGAGAGAGAGAATGGAGAGAGAGAGAGAGAGGAGAGAGAGAGAATGGAGAGAGAGAGAATGGAGAGAGAGAGAAAGAGAGAGAGAGAGAAAGAGAGAGAGAGAGAATGGAGAGAGAGAGAGAATGGAGAGAGAGAGAGAATGGAGAGAGAGAGAGAATGGAGAGAGAGAGAGAGAGAGAGAGAGAGAGAGAGAGAGAGAGAGAGAGAGAGAGAATGGAGAGAGAGAGAGAATGGAGAGAGAATGGAGAGAGAGAGAGAATGGAGAGAGAGAATGGAGAGAGAGATGACAACAGAGCAACACCATGGTGAAGGAGAATACATTCCTTCCAAGCACCATGGCAACTGTTAGCCTATACTATATAAGGGTTTATGACTGTCTTTCAAGCAACATGAAGTTACTTAATAAAGCCTGCCCATCACTTATAGGCCCCCACACAATACACTTGCAGGCCCCCACACTCCTCCTGTAGGGCTTTCTGTGTGTTTTTTCAATTTAAATTTGAACTTTAATGTGTTGAACGGTTGGGACTTTATAGCCTTGTGTCTCTTCCACTGTGTCTAGCAGCAGCTATGTGTCCTGTACATACTGATGACATAGTTGATTTAATTGATCTGGATTGGACAAACAACCTCAAGTTGATGTTAGACCCTTTGGAAAAACAGCCATTGATTCCTCAGCAGAAATAAATGATGGATAGGATCAGCGCTATGCTATAGTTTTAGGCTTTTTTTTGGGGGGGGGGGTATTCCTCTGGGTGTTGTAATGAAACTACTTTCTGATGCAAATGATTCAATTGTTTTGCAGACAAGGACCAGACAATGGCAAACTAATGTTGAACCCATTCATTGCCTATGTGTTTGTGGTTGCTGATAGATGATTTACTTAGAAAAACAAAACCATTGGGAATGTTTCATTTTGGGATAAAATATATTTGCAGGGCACAGGTCAAGATTTGATGTTGTTATTGTTTGGCATCTGTGGATCCGGGTTTATTGCGCAAATGCAGGCATTCTATTGGATTGTCCTGGAGATGAGGAGCTGGGTGCACTACATGGGCAACCTTTGCGCTCTAATTACAGACAGTGGCAGTAATTTTCTTAAGAGAGGTTTTGTTTTTATATTATAGATCTTTTTAAAACGTACTCAGTAGGCAATTGTGAGAAAAATGACTAGATTGTTTTTTGTTGATGCAGAAATGAGATTAAACTTGTTCAGTATTGATTATATTTATTTTATGCAGAAGTATTGGTCTCATAAATGCAAGGTGGTTATGATTAGTCTGTCTTCTATCATTCTAAAATATTTCTCACGCCAAAACAGACTTCACATTGTAATATTTTTTGTTCAATATTGCAGGAGAGGTTATTTTATATGAATTTATTGTTTGATCTGTTTGGCTACCAAAGGTGGACAATAACATTCAATTAATTGTTTAAGTCAAGTAAAATTGTGGTACATTGCAGGCATTAAAATTCTACAACACGCACAATGGCACACAAACGCGCACGAGAAATAACCTTGATTAGACTAAAAATATTACAGATGCGCTGTTACAATTTACTTCAGGTAGAACATTTAACAGAAGGTGTCAATTGAACTAAAGTTTCCGACAAAAAAATATATACATTAGTTATTCATATGGTAGACTATTAGTATTATTGAGCATGCCTTTTGCAAAATCCAAGATCACAGTTAATTGGCTTATTATTTGTTAATAGCACATGTACAATTTCAAGATGTATGTACAGGTTAAACTTACCTTTATTTGTAAACTTTAACGTCACATTAGATCCATTTTGGAATGGTTTAATTTCAGCCAAGAGTTTTCTGACCATCACTGACAATCCAACGGAAGGCAACATTCTGCCCTGTGGCTTACACTTAACATATAATGCACCTGTTCTCCCATTGCGCACAGTGGTATCTTGTGCGCCAAAGTGGTGACGGTCATTGCCACATAACAGGTATGTCTAATATGTCAAATAGGCAATATAGTATATATTACATTTTTCTTTGAAATACCTCAGCAATACAAAATTGTGTAAATCGTTTGTAGATAGTTTTGAATAACTGATGTATCCAAAAGTAGCTTACTGGCGCTGAATCCGTGGCCAGAGCTAATGCGAAATCTGTTCTAGCAGGAGGACTGATGCACAAAGAAGAGCGCAGCCTGTTCAGCGCTCAGATGAGCGGTGCATTCACTTCTGCGATCAGTGGAATTGGATGATGGATGAGTGCGCGTTTTCTTCAGGTTTCGTCTCTGCATGCAGATGGAGCTGCGGATCCGCTATACTCTCGCCCCCTCCTCCCTCCCCTCCTCACCAAACTCCCCCAACAGGGTTAGGGTTGTGCGTCAGTGTCTGGACATCGACCTGCGTGGAGGAAACTGCCATAGAGTTCCTCGCTCTCATATTTTGTAGGGGGATATGTGCTCATACTAACTAATGACCTTAATTGTAACGGTTGTCTCAGTCACCCAGACCGGAGCATTTTCTGTGTTTATATGAGAGCTACAATACGACAGATTGAGTGCAAAACTCTGTTCTAGCAGGAGGACTGGTATTTATTTTATGCAGAAGTATTGGTCTCATAAATGCAAGGTGGTTATATTGAACCACGAAAGGAGAAATTCTACTGAAAAGATTTGGTAGCCACAAGCGTTCTCTAGACCTAAACACTGTTAAAAGCCTTGAAAAAAGTAAACAAACTCTCCAGTAAGCCTTCACCCACCAAGACAACAGTTTTGGAGTTAACATAGAGCTGATATCAAAGTAAGTGTTAACTGTTAGCAATGGAGAAAGCCACATGGTATATACATGTACATATTTTTTAAGGTCATGCAATCCTACTAATTTTGCCATGGGGCAGAGAAAGAAAATGTGCACTTTTACAGCTAATTTCCTGCAGTTCTGCCAATTTTGCAATGGGATGGAGAGACATTTTTGCAGTTTTAAAGCTAATTTCCTGCACTTTTACACATTTTGCCAATAATTATACCATGTTAATGATATCTGAGTGAGAGTGACTAACCAAATCAATGGGGGCCCCCTGGAGGTCAGGGCCCCTGGGTTCTTGCCCTGCGTGCCGTGTTGGTATTCGGCCATGATTACTACAAGTTTAGATAGCTGGCTAGACTAACTACCAATCTAAAAATTGTTAGCTGACATGACTAATTGAGTGACTGTCAATGACTGACATAACAAGATAAAAACTGCTGAAGCACAGTCAAATGTTGAAATTGCAAATTGTGTATACTACTATTCTAACTCTCAACAGTAAATTGAGAGCCCTAGTGGCCGGGGGCCCTTCGGAGAGAGAAAAAAGGAATTTCAATAGTTAAATGCACTTTGAGATGAACATTGAGGGATGGAATCTTATAAGAATGTTGAAAAAAATACTATAAGAATCTACTCATGTCAATTCTATTCAAAAGCCTATACAATATAAATATAATATAATTCAGGTAACTGGTACCTTCCCTCCTGCCACAGCAGACACTGCCAGTTTTCAATTCCAGTAGTGACTGTGGGTCTCTCTACTCTGGAACCAACCTGGACTCAGGGGTAGACATACTAAACTAAAATCTGGGACACTCAAATTAGTATGATATGTTATGTTTGGTATGGTATGTATTAATATGTGGTTGTTCATCATCTATTTTGTATGATATGTTACAAATGACAATTCATACAATATGTTACGAATTTGCAATACATATGTTACGAAATCCAAGTTGTTGTGGCTAACATTAGCTAAGTGGCTAGTTGGCTAATGCTAACATTAGCTAGGTGGCTAATGTTAGCTAGGCTAAGGGTTAGGGGTGAAGGTTAGGGTTAAGGTTAGGAGTTTGGTTAAATGGTTAAGGTTAGGCTTAGGGGAAGAGTTAGCTAACACGATAAGCTGTTGCAAAGTAGTAAGTAATTGCATAGATGCTAATTAGCTTAAATACAAAAGTTGTCCGTGATGAGAGTCGAACCTTTGGTTTGCTAGAAGTTTGGTTGCTAGAAGTTTGCGTTATACACCTTCCTTCCTTCCTTCCTTCCTTCCTTCCTTCCTTCCTTCCTTCCTTCCTTCCTTCCTTCCTTCCTTCCTTCCTTCCTTCCTTCCTTCCTTCCTTCCTTCCTTCCTTCCTTCCTTCCTTCCTTCCTTCCTTCCTTCCTTCCTTCCATCTCTCCCTCCTTTAATGTATGCCTTAAGTAATCATCTGTCTTATGTAACCATATCATACTAATTTGAGTGTCCTGCTGGAACACATACATCTACACTGTAATGCCAAAAACCTCCATACCCCCCAAACAGCCTGCCCACCCATTCCAAGGTGTCCACCAGGTCCTAAAGCACATGTTACCCCTTTTTTTTACAGCCTTCAATTTCACAATTCTTTGACCATCAAAAGGTTGGCGGCTAGACCAAAAACATTCAGGGCTACAGCCCCGATGCTGCTGGACCAACAGTGACCACCGTTTCAAATCTCTGATGCATAAATCATGGCTATTCCACAAAATGTGGGTATATAAAAACCCATGCTCTTTTACAATATCAAGGTTTTGTGATGAATCATTTTGCGCCCTGAAGCTTCCCATCCTTCATTGGTTGGCCTTAGCAACATTACAAATGAAAGTATTTTGAAACTGAAATGATCTATCTCATAACCACTGACAGTTGTTTATAAGGATGCTTGAGTGGATGTGTGGGGGCTTCACCAGGATTGAGGGCCAGAGGCTGTGGGGAACTACTTTGCATCTGAAGGACACCCCGCTCTGGGCTGAGTTGGAGGCATGTCATCTTCACATCTCGGGTCATCTGCTTTTTTTTTAACATTGATTCTCTCTTTGCTCTCTATGTCTTCCCTCACAAAACATTGCAGAGAGTGGTGAGTGTGTGGCGCGTTAAGAGGACGCGTTGTGATTATTTGACACCACAGGACCGGGACACACAAGGATTCCGGTATCGTCATGACCATGGTATGCATTGACTCTCCAAATAGTACAGCCCCTTTGCAGAGTCGGGGCAATTCTATGATAAATCTTTTCCAGGAATGTGCCAAACAAATCTCTTGGTTCAGAAAGTAGCAATTGCAATGCCATATCTTCATATTCATTTAGAGTTGTATTCTTGGGTTAAACCCAAATGGTAGCATAGAGTAGGGTTTACCAAACTCTACCCTGGGGTCCCCCCTTGGCGAACATTTTGTTATTTGCCCTAGCACTACACAGCTGATTCAAATAACCATTCATCGTCAAGCTTTGATTATCGAATCAGCTGTGTAGTGCTAGGGCAAAAACCAAAATGTGCACCAAGGGGGGACCCCCAGGGCAGAGTTTGGTAAACCCTGGCATAGAAGAGGGACTCTATGTATGGCAGAAAACAATTACAAAAACTGTTTTTTTGCACTGTAATTACAGAACATGTCCATAATACATCTGCCACTGATAGTGGAATGATAGTGTTTCACAGTGTTGTGATTGGCTGTGATATTTGGCTATTCATTTATCCCGCCGGTGCGGTATCTGCTGTCAAACTTTTCTGACTTTGTGGCTGTGATATCTAGTGGAAATTAGCCTGTTTGCTAAAATTCTACACTGTTTACATAAATTTCAGTTGCAGTGTATTCGGAAAGTATTCAGAAACCTTCCCCTTTTCCACACTATGCTACGTTACAGCCTTATTGTAAAATGAATTAAATAAAAACATTTCCTCATCAATCTACACACAATACCCCATAAACACAAAGCGAGAACAGGTTTTTAGAAATGTTTGCAAATTTATAAAAAACAAAAACCTTACAAAAAACCTTACAAAAATGTATAAAAAACAAAAACCTTACCTTATTTACATAAGTATTCAGACCCTTTGCTATAAGTCTCGAAATTGAGCTCAGGTGCATCTATAACGACACAAGGCGAGACCCAGATGCAGACACAGGAGGCAGATGGTTTGAGTCTCTGATATTTATTGAACAATGAGGGGAAGGCCAGAGACAGGCCAGAGTTCATAACTAGGTCAGGGTGAAAACAGTACAAGGCGGCAGGCAGGCTCGAGGTCAGGGGCAGAAAGAATGGTCAGGCAGGCGAGCTCAGTGTCAGGGCACGCAAAAGGTCAGGACCGGGAGGACTAGAGAAAAGAGGCTAGGAAGAACATGAGCTTGGAAAAACACTGGTTGACTTGGCAAGACAAGACAGACTGGCAACAGACAAACAGAGAGCACAGGTATAAATACACTGAGGGTAATAGGGAAGATGGGTGACACCTGGAGGGGGGTGGAGACAATCACAAGGACAGGTGAAACAGATCAGGGTGTAACAGCATCCTGTTTCCATTGGTCATGCTTGAGATGTTTCTACAACTTGATTGGCGTGGTAATTTGGTAGGACATGATTTGGAAATTCACACATCTGTCTATATAAGGTCCCAAAGTTGACAGTGCATTTCAGAGCAAAAACCAAACCATGAGATCGAAGGAATTGTCCGCAGAGCTCCGAGACAGGATTGTGTCAAGGCACAGATTTGGGGAAGGGAATCAACCATTTTTTGCAACATTGAAGGTCCCCAAGAACACAGTGGCCACCATCAATTGTAAATGGAAGAAGTTTGGAACCTCCAAGACCCTTCCTAGATCTGGCCGCCCAGGCCAAACTGAGCGAATCGGGGGAAAAGGGTCAGGGAGGTGACCAAGAACCCGAGCTCCAGAGTTCCTCTGTGGAGTTTGGAGAACTTTCCAGAAGGACAACCATCTCTGCAGCATTCCACCAATCAGGCCTTTATGGTAGAGTGGCTAGACGGAAGCCACTCCTCAGTAAAAGGCACATGACAGCTGCTTGGACTTTGCTTAAAGGCACCTAAAGGACTCTCAGACCATGAGAAACAAGACTATCTTGTCTGATGAAACCAAGATGGAAACCAAGCGTCACGTCTGGAGGAAACATGGCACAATCTCTACGGTGAAGAATTGTGCTGGCAGCATCAGTGGCATGGACTGGGAGACTAGTCAGGATCGAGGGAAAGATGAATGGAGCAAAGTATAGAGAGATCCTTGATGAAACCCTGCTCCAGAGCTCTCAGGACCTCAGACTGGACTTGTAGCGTCATACCCAAGAAGACTCGAGACTGTAGTCACTGCCAAAGGGGCTTCAAAAAAGTAAAGTAAAGGGTCTGAATACTTATGTAAATGAAATATTTCAGTTTTTTTTATTTTTAGTACATTTGCCAAAATATCATCAAACAAAAAAAATCTTAGTCATTATGGTGTATTGTTTGTAGATTGATGAAGGATAAAAACTATTTAATCCATTTTAGAATAAGGCTTTAACATAACAAAATGTGGAAAAAGTCAAGGGGTCTGAATAATTTCAGAATGCAATGGATATCTGCCTGAGGATGAAAAATGAGGTGCTGTGTGTGTGTGTGTGTGTGTGTGTGAGAGAGAGAGAGAGTCATTGATGACAGCTGATAGCTATTAGACATGGATTGTGTAATTGAACTTTATTGATTAATTTCCCACCCACACTCCCATGGTGGCCATTATTATTCTTTACTGCTGTCTGTCACCGGCAGTTAGCAGCTGCTTCTAATTACTGAAGAAGAGGGAAGGTTGGATTGCATCTAGCAAAAATAACAAGGAAAACTAATCGTCTGCAACATTAAGCAAAGTCTTTAATTAAAACCTTATTGGAAGATGACCGTGCAAATGTTTTATTTGCACTGACCCTCATGGACCCATTTCCAGAATCCCATAATCCCTACAGATTTTCACATCATAGAGCTGCACATATACAACCTTAGAGTCACAGTCTCTCTTCCTTGTATGTTGTTCAAACCCAGAATGAGCAAACATGCCCCTATTGACCCTTGACATTGATCAAGCGCGCTTCAGAAAAACAAAAACTTCAGAATCTTTGGAATGTCTTCCCTTTGCAATATGAACTCGTAAAAACAACAAAAAAACAAGTGACAATGTACCAGAAGCACACAAGTTTGAAATCTGCCAGTGAACCCTTAAAGAGGGGCACATTTTAACCAGTGGAACTCCTCTTAAAACTTACTGTAAACGCTGCACATTTTATATTTTATTGCTTCTTTAACATAGTCCACATGCCAGACACAAGTCAGTCCAAGGCCCTAGTTAGCAGAGTGGTATACTACGAAGCAAGCTAGATCTACTTAGGCTTTTATAAATCTAGCCAGCTTCAGTTAGCTTCACATTCCAGGTCAGGCTTCATCCTACGAAGGTGGATATAGCTTGTCCACTTGCCGCTAACTCTAGCAGGCTTGTATCGTCGCGTGCATGTCGCACATGGCTAGTTGAACGGCGAACTCTTCGTTGAGACAATGCTGAAACATCAATCCATGGGCAAGTCAGCGCCACATTTTCAGTTGTGCTGAAATCAAAATGAACGAAAAGTTATCTTGCACATTCAGCAGGCTATGGGGTGAAATAGGCCATCTTTATTTTATGACTTGTTTTTAATGCCGTCTTTGGTGTGATTTGGTGTGCTTCTCAATGCACAAGTACCCTTTTCCCACTCCCGTCGCTCCTTCTTCCATCTGTGGAACACCTTGTTGAGTTGTGGCCATAGACGTATAATTCCTAGAAGGATTTTGGAACCTCTAAACCTGGGAATTTCACTGTTAAACCCATGGGTACGCTAACGATGGGTGACAGTCATGACTTGGGTGGGAGATATTCCATAAAAACACGCCACTTCAATACAGATGTATCGAAGTGCTGTGTTTTTAGGGAGTCCCTTGAATGGGAACAGCCATCTATGGATTATATTTCTATGGTTGGTTGCGGCTGTCAGTTTGCCTTTCACACATTTCTAAATACAAACGTGCAAAAAAAAACGTTACATTTGGAAGCAAATGCTGTCATCACTAAGTGTGTAATGTGACATGTATTCTAACATTACACACGACAAATTTGATTAATAAAATATTTAATCAGTCGTCTTCGTCAAATGAAGGTGATGATGACAATCTTTGTGAGAGGGAGGGTATTTAATTTTATTGGTCCTCAACTCGTGGCTCAGCACCTCCAATCTTCCCACGGCCAAGGTAAGCCACTTTCTTGGTCTTGGTCATCTCGAGCTGTCAGAGCTGACCAAAGTTACTAAACTAACTCTTCAAACCTGATTCGTAGTATAGGGCTCAGGTCGTAAATATTTAGTCTCAGAGCAGCTCTACACTAGGCTTCACAGAGAACCACAAATTGTAACAGAAAGTTGGTCAGAACATCTCATAGTGCAAACTCACCACACAATTCACCACAAGCAAACTGTATATACATGGAATGTACAAAATATTAGAAACATATTGTTGCACTTCCTAATATTGAGATGCACCCCCTTTTGCTCTCAAAACAGCCTCAAGTTGTCGGGACATGGACTCTACAAGGTGTCGAAATTGTTACACAGGGATGCTGGCCCATGTTGACTCCAATGCTTCCCACAATTGTGTCAAATTGGCTGGATGTCCTTTGGGTGGTGGACCATTCTTGATACACGCCAGAAATGTTTGTGTGAAAAACCCAGCAGTGTTGCAGTTCTTGAGACACTGAAACCGGTGCACCTGGCACCTACTACCATACCCCATTCAAAGGCACTTCAATATTTTGTCTTGCCCACTCACCCTCTGAATGGCACACGTACACAATCCATGTCTCAATTGTCTCAAGGCTTGAAAACCATTCTTTATAACCAGTCTCCTCCCCTACATCTACACTGATTGAAGTGGGTTTATCAAGTGACATCAATAAGGGATCATCGCTTTTACCTGGATTCACCTGGTTAGTCTATTTCATGGAAAGAGCAGGTGTTCCTAATGTTTGGTACGCTCAGTGTGAACCAGGAGGCTATAGTCATACACACATACTGTATAACTATGTAAGTAGTTCACTAACTTGAGCCTCACAGATGATTTATTTTTGTAACGAACCTAAGTAGAAAAACCCAACATTGTGATTTGTATGTTTTAATGGAAAATTCCTTCAGTTAGCTTTCTCTCATGTGAGATTTTATATTTTAAACAGGAAGGTGAGTGAGATTCAAGCAACAATGTGTAATACGTATCCATAAACAATATTTGTAAACTGTGAAACTAATTTGACATAACAATAAATTGAGCTTAATTGCAACATGAAAGCAACTACAAAAAAATGTGTTGATTGACGATGGTTATGATTTGAATTATGACGATGATTATACCATCAATCTCTAGCTTGTATTTTTTTGGTCCATTGTCTTGATAAAGAATCAGTTGCTTGATCATAAAGTTGACAAAAAGTAATACATTTTTCATTCATCTTCCTCCGTCAGGAAAACTCATTATATTTCATTTAGGCAAAAAATATATAGAACTAATACAAAATGTACCCTGTTAAGACTGAATAACTTAAAAATATTAAGCCACATTCAACAAGCATTTTAATAAGTATAAACCATCCATAGTTACAGTATGAACATTCTTACTCTATGAACATCCAATAGGACTAATCTTGGGATAATCTTGGGATCTCACCCCAAACAGTTCTGTAGTATTTCCCCTAAAGAAATCAACTCTGAGCTGACTTCCATGACAACCATGACATCACCCCAAAAGTCATTGAGTCAACTTCTGTGGGTCTTCTGGGAGCTCATTGTCTTGGCCAGCAACACATAGCTGCTATCTTGTTTACATGCCACCTTTCACCGCCTCTCTGTTGTCGCATCATTTATGCTTCATTTCATGAGTTATGGAAAATCAAATGACCGAGGTGTGCTAGAGCAGCGGGGCCAACGCACAACAGCTGTGTTAGAAGTCAAATCTGAGGAAAAAGCCAGAGCAGAGCGGAAATATAAAGTATATTATTCAGTAGAAAAACAACAGCTGTACAGAAACACTTGTATAGAAAAACACTCATCTTTACCGACCTCCTTATATACACAATAATGAAGGTAATAATTGATAGGGCAAGTTTGCATACGGTACATACATACACAAAAAGGTTTCCACATTTCCACATTGTACCTTGAGGCTGATGCGAATTTTTTTTCTGGCTTCTCTACGCCACCACACTGATGTCCCTCCCGTTCGTGTCATTGAGGTCATCGCGCTCCGTGTCAGGGTTGCAGTGTACGCTGGGAGATCTTTTGGTGGGGCAGAGGAGGGTGAGGAAGTGGCGTCCAAAGGATTCGGAGAGGCAGGCGTACAGTATGGGGTTGGCACAGCTCCAGGAGTATGACAGCAGCACCACGAACTCAAAGCCCCTGGCGAAGGTCAACACCAGGTCCATACGGTAGAGAGAGCAGAAGTTGAAGGTGTAGAAAGGCAGCCAACACACGCCGAAAACCAGCACCACTGCTACCACCATCTTGGTGACCTGGGTCTCTAGGCAATGACTCTCCTGGCTTGGGGAGCTGGCCTGGCAACGGTGAGTCCTCAGGGTGACCACCAAGGCAGTGTAGGAGACAGTCATGACCAGGGAGGGCAGAGCGAAGCCCAGGACAAAAGTGTAGCTGAGGAAGGCCAGCCACCAGGAGTCAGAGGTCACGTGGGGGTCCACCGTGCACAGGCCGTCCCTGGCAGAGAAGTGAATGGCCATGGGGAGGACAGGCAGCAGAGAGAACAGCCACAGGAAGCCGCTGACAATCTTGGCCCGCCTAGGCGTACGCCAGCGGGCGAACCGCAGTGGGTCGACCAGCGCCATGTAGCGGTCAATACTCATCACGGTCAGACAGAAGACGCTGGTGAACTGGTTGATGCCATCCAGGACCATGACCAGCTTGCAGGCCAGGTCCCCAAAGGCCCAGTGGTTCTGGAAGTTCTGGATGGCGATAAAGGGGAGGCCCACCATGAATAGGGCGTCGGCCAAGGCCAGGTTAAAGATGTAGACCGTGGTGGCGGAAGCCATCTTGTCCAGCTTTAAGATGGCTACGATGACCAGGGTGTTCCCAGCCAGCCCTACGATGCACACAACCAGGTAGAGAACAGCCATGGTCACACTGAACACATCCAGATCCTCCTGCAGATAGATGTCCTCGTCCAGGTAACTGGCGGTGGGGGCTGCGATCGACCCCGCATTGTAAAACATCTCTGAGGTGAATGAGGAGTCCATCTTCGCTTCAATACCTCCGTTTTTCAATACTTGGTTTGGATAAGTTGTGAAAAAGATGAAAGACAATTTTTTTTTAAAGGTCTTAAAATAGTCACAATAACAGTGGGTTAGAATTCAAAAATGTTCCTGTCTTTCTATCTTTTCCTCTGCGAACAGCTTGACAGTGCCCGTCCACCATTAATATCCACATCACAAAAGTACCCCCAAAACCTGGCTGCTACTTAGCCCAAAAAACATCCAATCTTTAAAGAGAGGGAATGTTTGTGGTCATATGCTGTCCAAATTACCTATCTCTTTTTCTTCTAAAACCTTTCAAGTTGAGTCGTGTGGTGTTTTGGAGGAAGCATTCTCCGTGATGAGAAACTCACACCCAAGTCAAACGGAGCCCTTCAATGAAGTGTGGAGTGTGCCAGACGGCTGGACGCTGTGTGTGAGAGTGCTTTTATATCTCCCCCCGCAGTGCTAAAGTGTGTGTCTGCCGCCGCGAGCCCCGTCAGTCAGCGTCCCTCTGGCTCTCCTGTGAGGCTGATAAGCTCCCTTGGCTCTCCCGGACCCGCTTTTATGCTGTTTCCAAGGTGCAGCTGGCCCCATCTGTTACAATACTTTTGTTTTCATAACTGAACCTTCTCCAGAAAGTGCTCTCCAGCTTTTTTTTCTTCCTCTCCTCCCTTCACCCCCCCCCACCCACCTACCCCCCACCCCCACCACACACATCCAATCCTTCTCTCTCACCAACACCACCACTCTGCTCTCCTATACTTCCCTTACAGTTCAGTGTGGGGTCACTCTGAGCTGAACTACCCCCACACTTCCACACACATACCCCACCACTTCCCAGCTAGGGCCACCCACCTTCAAGATTGGCTCTAATGGATGAACTGTTGACAGGAATGAAGCCCCTGTCGGTTTTTCAGGGTTGTTGTTTTTTGGTCTTTGTCTTGTACTATTCTCTCTGATTGGCTTTGTTCCATGGCAGTTCATTCATCACGGAGACAGCGAGAGAGCAAGAGAGAGAGAGAGAGAGAGTGTGTGTGTGAGAGACTGACAGAGAGAAAGAGAGAGAGGATTGGCCCATTGTGGGTGGGGGGATGGCAGGCGGGTAGATAGAAGGCAGGATGAATGATTGCCTCTGTCCTGTTTCCCCTCAGACACGCATAGCTGGAATACCCCGGCAGCCCACCGACCCAGGAGCCGCTTAGCACAGAACAAACACATCAACACGTCCCGCACATCATCAACACATCCAGGTGCCAAAGTGGTTCAGGCGAGTGGAACATTCAGTACCATCATAGTTACCGATCTGATCCACTATCCCCTGTATATGAGAATAATTTAAATTCTCTACTTTTCCTAAATGCTCACTTTCCATTCCCCACACCCATTAACTCCTAGTGCATGGCATTTTACAGGCCTCTGTAAAGTGAGAAATGCCTTTGTAGTCTTGGTACAAGATACCAGATCAGGTACCTCCCCAGAGTAGTAGCCTACTTCAAAGAAGTAACCTCTTTAGAGACACTCGTTTTCATGAAGCTAAATGTTCTGAATTTCTCAGGCATTGGATTTCACGGATAACTTTGTCATTCTGTTATGATGGACAAGACACATAGTGTATGTGAGATGTCCTTACTAAAGTGCAGAGGTGTTTGTTTGTGATCAAATACAGTCAAGTTCACGAACACAGAACCCACAGGCCACCTTGATTCTTCCAGATGACAATAAGTGGCCTTTAAGATAAAACACCAGGGACATCACCTGTGCCTTGTTACATCTGTTACATGGGTCTTTCTACGAAAATTTTGTTTTTTGACCAGACAATTTAAAAATATATATTGAACAAAAATATAACCGCAACATGTAAAATGAAATAAAAGATCCCAGAAATGTTCCATACACACAAAAAGCGTATTTCTCTCAGATTTTGTGCATATCTCTGTTAGTGAGCCAAGATAATCCATCCTCCTGACAGGTGTGGCATATCAAGAAGCTGATTAAACAGCATGATCATCACACAGGTGCACCTTGTGATGGGGACAATAAAAGGCCACTCTAACATATGCAGTTTTGTCACACAACACACTGTCACAGTTTTGAAGGAGCGTGCAATTGTCATGCTGACTGCAGGCATGTTCATTACTCTACCAAAAGCTGCCTCCAACGTTGTTTTTGAGAATTTTGCAGTATGTCCAACCGGCCTCACAACCGTAGACCACGTGTAACCATGCCAGCCCAGGACCTCCACATCCGGCTTCTTCACCTGCGGGATCGTCTGAGACCAGCCACCTGGACAGCTGATGAAACTGGGTTTGCACAACTGAATAATTTCTGCATAAACTGTAAGAAACCATT
This sequence comes from Oncorhynchus kisutch, assembly GCF_002021735.2. Classification (NCBI taxonomy): domain Eukaryota; kingdom Metazoa; phylum Chordata; class Actinopteri; order Salmoniformes; family Salmonidae; genus Oncorhynchus; species Oncorhynchus kisutch. Next base: position 11,227,910 of record NC_034198.2, read on the forward strand.
CTCAAGGAAGCTCATCTGCATGCTCGTCATCCTCAAAAGGGTCTTGAGCTGACTGTAGTTCGTTGTCGTAACCGACTTCAGTGGACAAATGCTTACCTTCCACGACCACTGGCACTCTGGAGAAATGAGCTCTTCACAGATGAATCCCGGTTTCAATTGGCACCCTGTGGCAAGTGGTTTGATGAAGTCTATGTTGTGAACAGAGTGCCCCTAATATAAACGCCCAAGATGGCGTAGCAGTAGGTCGTCCTGTCCTGTCGTGTCCCTGTATATATCGTTTCTTTTTCGTTTTTTACATATTTTCTCCACATATCTCTTTGAAAACATTTTGCTAAACCCTAAGCTTCCAAATACTCTCCTGCAACCCGACTCACCCAATGTAGCTATTTTTCCTAAAGTATTTATATTTACTTCGGGACCCCTCAACTGAAGCTAGCCAGCTAACCAGCGGGTATGCTAGCGGTCTTCAGCTAACCGGTCATCAGCCAACCTGTAGTTCGGAAAGCTCTCGCCTGTTCGTACAACGCGACTTTAACCAGAGCATAACGGACCTATTTATTTTTCATCCCCGGATTCATCCCCGGATTCCCACCGCAAACGGAACATCTTTCAGCTGGATTTTTCAGCAACTAGCTATCTAGCTAAACCGCAACCCCGGATTACTCCTGGCTAGCGTTTCCACCCACTTAGCTTGAAGCTAGCCCGGCCGTAGCACCTGTGCTACCACCGTAGCATACTCCTGAGCTACAATACCCGGGCCCACGACCGGTCTACCGATGTCATCGCATGAAGAGGAATAAACAGACTCACCCCATCGCGACGTCCCCCAAAGGCTAACTCTCTAGCCCTCGCTATCTCCCTGCTTGCTAATTCGGCCTGCTAACTGCTAGCTTGTCCAGCTCCGGTCCGCTAACTGCTACCTTGTCTAGCCCTGGCCTACAAACTGTTAGCTTGTTAGCACAGGCCTGCTAACCGCCTGAATCGCCACGTCCCAACGCTCACCGGACCCATATTTACTTTCTATCTCTTTTGACTTTTAATTTGTTTATACCTTCCGGAAACCTGCCTCACCCAATGTGATATGGAATCGCTATAATTTTTTTAATTTTTAGAACACACTCAAGAACCTCCAGAAGCTAACCAGCTAACTAGCTACAAGCTATTTAGTCATTGTTAGTTTTTTTTTTTACCTGGATAACACTCGCCAGTCCAGCTTCCCTGCCCCATCCACCGCTGCCCCCTGGGCACTGATCTCTTGGCTACATAGCTGATGCACGCTGGACTGTCCATTAATCACGGTACTCCATTCTGCTTGTTTGTTTTATCTGTTGGCCCCGTTGCCTAGTCTACGCCATTTTACCTGCTGTTGTTGTGCTAGCTGATTAGCTGTTGTCTCACCTACTGTTTTAGCTAGCTTTCCCAATTCAACACCTGTGATTACTGTATGCCTCGCTGTATGTCTCTCTCAAATGTCAATATGCCTTGTATACTGTTGTTCAGGTTAGTTATCATTGTTTTAGTTCACAATGGAGCCCCTAGTTCCACTCTTCATGCCCCTGATAACTCCTTTGTCCCACCTCCCACACATGCGGTGACCTCACCCATTACTACCAGCATGTCCAGAGATACAACCTCTCTCATCATCACCCAGTGCCTGGGCTTACCTCCGCTGTACCCGCACCCCACCATACCCCTGTCTGCGCATTATGCCCTGAATATATTCTACCATGCCCAGAAACCTGCTCCTCTTATTCTCTGTCCCCAACGCTCTAGGCGACCAGTTTTGATAGCCTTTAGCCGCACCCTCATACTACTCCTTCTCTGTTCCGCGGGTGATGTGGAGGTAAACCCAGGCCCTGCATGTCCCCAGGCACCCTCATTTGTTGACTTCTGTGATCGAAAAAGCCTTGGTTTCATGCATGTCAACATCAGAAGCCTCCTCCCTAAGTTTGTTTTACTCACTGCTTTAGCACACTCTGCTAACCCTGATGTCCTTGCTGTGTCTGAATCCTGGCTCAGGAAGGCCACCAAAAATTCAGAGATTTCCATACCCAACTATAACATCTTCCGTCAAGATAGAACTGCCAAAGGGGGAGGAGTTGCAGTTTACTGCAGAGATAGCCTGCAAAGTAATGTCATACTTTCCAGGTCCATACCCAAACAGTTCGAACTACTAATTTTGAAAATTACTCTCTCCAGAAATAAGTCTCTCACGGTTGCCGCCTGCTACCGACCCCCCTCAGCTCCCAGCTGTGCCCTGGACACCATTTGTGAATTGATCGCCCCCCATCTAGCTTCAGAGTTTGTTCTGTTAGGTGACCTAAACTGGGATATGCTTAACACCCCGCCAGTCCTACAATCTAAGCTAGATGCCCTCAATCTCACACAAATCATCAAGGAACCCACCAGGTACAACCCTAACTCTGTAAACAAGGGCACCCTCATAGACGTCATCCTGACCAACTGGCCCTCCAAATACACCTCCGCTGTCTTCAACCAGGATCTCAGCGATCACTGCCTCATTGCCTGTATCCGCTACAGAGCCGCAGTCAAACGACCACCCCTCATCACTGTCAAACGCTCCCTAAAACACTTCTGTGAGCAGGCCTTTCTAATCGACCTGGCCCGGGTATCCTGGAAAGACATTGACCTCATCCCGTCAGTTGAGGATGCCTGGTCATTCTTTAAAAGTAACTTCCTCACCATTTTAGATAAGCATGCTCCGTTCAAAAAATGCAGAACTAAGAACAGATACAGCCCTTGGTTCAACCCAGACCTGACTGCCCTCGACCAGCACAAAAACATCCTGTGGCGGACTGCAATAGCATCGAATAGTCCCCGTGATATGCAACTGTTCAGGGAAGTCCGGAACCAATACACGCAGTCAGCTTCTTCAGGCAGAAGTTTGCATCCTGTAGCTCCAACTCCAAAAAGTTCTGGGACACCGTGAAGTCCATGGAGAACAAGAGCACCTCCTCCCAGCTGCCCACTGCACTGAGGCTAGATAACACGGTCACAGGATAGGAGCGAATAATTACAATTTAGCAGATTAACACTGGAGTGATAAATGTGCAGATGATGATGTGCAAGTAGAGATACTGGTGTGCAAAAGAGCAGAAAAGTAAATAAAAACAGTATGGGGAGGAGGTAGGTAGATTGGGTGGGCTATTTACATATGGACTATGAACAGCTGCAGCGATCGGTTAGCTGCTCAGATAGCTGATGTTTAAAGTTGGTGAGGGAAATAAGTCTCCAACTTCAGCGATTTTTGCAATTCGTTCCAGTCACTGGCAGCAGAGAACTGGAAGGAAAGGCGGCCAAATGAGGTGTTGGCTTTGGGGGTGATCAGTGAGATATACCTGCTGGAACGTGTGCTATGGGTGGGTGAGGTTATCGTGACCAGTGAACTGAGATAAGGCGGAGCTTTACTTAGCATAGACTTATAGATGACCTGGAGAAAGTGGGTCTGGCGACGAATATCTAGCGAGGGCCAGCCGACTAGAGCATACAGGTCGCAGTCGTGGGTGGTATAAGGTGATTTGGTAACAAAACGGATGGCACTGTGATAGACTGCATCCAGTTTGCTGAGTAGAGTATTGGAAGCTATTTTGTAGATGAGATCGCCAAAGTCGAGGATCGTGATGCCAAGCAAAGAGGCACTGATGTTGAAGGTAGGCCTTGAAATACATCCACAGGTACACCTCCAATTGACGTCAATTAGCCTATTAGAAGCTTCTAAAGCCCTTACATAATTTTGTCATTTTCCAAGCTGTTTAAAGGCACAGTCAACTTAGTGTATGTAAACTTCTGACCCACTGGAATTGTGATACAGTGAATTAGAAGTGAAATAATCTGTCTGTAAACAATTGTTGGAAACATTACTTGTGTCATGCACAAAGAAGTTGTCCTAACCGACTTGCCAAAACTATAGTTTGTTAACAAGACATTTGTGGAGTGGTTGAAAAACGAGTTTTAATGACTCCAACCTAAGTGTATGTAAACTTGCGACTTCAACTGTACAGTATATTTGATTTGACAATTCTATCACGGCACAAGGCGAGACACAGGGAGCAGATGGTTGGAGTCTTGCAATATTTATTAATCCAAAAGGAGTAGGCAAGAGAATGGCCGTGAACAGGCAAAACATCAAAACCAGATCAGAGTCCAAGAGGTACAGAGTGGCAGACAGGCTCATGGTCAAGGCAGGCAGAATGGTCAGGCAGGCGGGTACAGAGTCCAGAAACAGGCAAGGGTCAAAACCAGGAGGACTAGAAAAAGCAGAATAGCAAAAAGCAGGAGAATGGGAAACCCGCTGGTTGACTTGGAACATACAAGACGAACTGGCACAGAGAGACAGGAAACACTGGGATAAATACACTGGGGAAAATAAGCGACACCTGGAGGGGGTGGAGAAAATCACAGGGACAGGTGAAACAGATCAGGGCGTGACAAATTCAGGCTTTCCATAATGTAACTAGACTATTTAATTCACATATATAAAAAAAGACAAAAAAGCATTATGATAAAATTAGTTAGTTTTTGTTTAGTAATAATTTACTTTCACCATAACACATTTTTCTATAATAACACCAGTGACAGTAACACCAGTGACAAGTAACACCAGTGACTAATCTTCCGACTACTTCATTAAAACCAGCAGGAACTGTTACACCAGTGATGGTAACACCAGTGCCAAATCTGAAGAAAATATAGAATATCTAAGATGGCGGCCACAGTAGCTCAAACCACACTCCTTAAATTGTAAATAAATCACCTAATCATGTGATTTGGGCAATTATTTTCCCCTTACTGTAATCTTAAGGCTATGCATGAAATTACCAAATGAAATCATCAACTTGCTAACATACAGTACCTTCGGAAAGTATCTCTTGACTTATTCCACATTTTGTTGTGTTACATTCTGAATTCAAAATGTATTAAATTGATTATTTGTATCAACATGAAAACATGTTTTTAGAAATATTAGCAAAGGGATTGAAAATTAAATACAGAAATATCTAATTAACATAAGTATTCACACCTCGGAGTCCATACTTTATAGAAGCACATATGGCAGCGATTACAGCTGTGAGTCTTTCTGGGTAAGTCTCTCAGAGCTTTCCACACCTAGATTGCGCAACATTCGCCCATTGTTCTTTTCAAAATTCTTCAGGCTCTGTTCGAATTTGGTTGTTGATCATGGCTTGCCAACCATTTTCAGGTCATGCCAAAGATTTTCAAGCAGATTTAAGTAAAAACTGTAACTTCGCCACTCAGGAACATTCACTGTCTTCTTGGTAAGCAACTCCAGTGTAGATTTGGCCTTGTGTTTTAGGTTATTGTCCTGCTGTAAATTAATCTCCAAGTGTCTGGTGGAAAGCACACTGAACCAGGTTTACCTCTAGGATTTTGCCTGTGCTTAGCTCCATTCCATTTCTTTTTTATCCTGAAAATCTCCCCAGTCCTTAAAATGTTTTAATATCAACTAAATAGTGTAAAAGATAGTGAGTATCAATCTCCATGTTTTCAAGCATAGACATATCTGATATGGGCAGAAAGCTTAAATTCTTGTTAAGCTAACTGCATTGTCCAATTTCCAGTAGCTATTACAGTGAAAGAATACCATGCTATTGTTTGAGAAGAGTTCACAATTATGAACTTGAAAATGTATTTATAAACCAATTAGGCACATTTGGGCCATCTTGATACAACATTTTGAACAGATATGCAATGGTTTGGCCTGTCTAATGCGCCTTCCGTCTTCCAGGCCTTTATTAACGAAGTGTTTTGGGAAATGCTAGGACAGGGCGTTGTGGTTTATATAGACAACATTTTGGTCTATTCTGCTGACCTCACACAAGATGTCTCGTTGGTCAGGTCTGTGCTGGGAAGACTGTTGGAGCATCATCTATATGTTAAACAAGAAAATAAAATGTTTTTCCAGTGGTCCCTGTCCTTTTTGGGGTACCTCATATCCACGGAGGGAGTGGAGAAGGAGGAGCAACGCGTCAGCGCAGTCAGGTCAAGGCCCATCCCCAACTCCAGGAAAGCAGTCAAGCGATTCCTGGGGTTTGACAACTATTTCCGGAGATTCATCTGGGGCTTCAGCATGGTGGTCGAGCCTCTTACCTCCTGTTGAGAGGAGGTCCCCAGCGGCTTCGTTGGACAGCAGAGGCGGAGAGGGCGTTCGAGACACTGAAGGCACGCTTCACTACTGCTCCCATGCTGGCACATCCTGACCCCTCACTCTCCTTCATCGTCAAGGTGGATGCCTCTGAAGTAGGAATCAGGGTAGTGCTGTGTCAGTGCACCGGAACCCTTCCAAACCTGCGGCCCTGCGCCTTCTACTCCAAGCAGCTGAGCCCCGCCCAGAGGAACTACGATGTAGGGGACCGGGAACTCTTGGCGGTCAAGAAGGTTATGGAGGCATGGAGGCACTGGTTGGAGGGGTCCAAACACCCTTTCCTGGTGTAGATGGACCACCACAACCTAGAGTACAGTCTCGAGCCTAAACCCGAGACAGGCCAGGTGGGCTCAATTCTGCACCAGGTTCCAATTCACACTTTCCTATAGGCCAGGCTCGAAGAACGTGAGGGTGGACGCCCTGTCTCATCTCTATGACGCAGAGGAGAGGCAGGGAGAGGAGACCCCCATCATCCCTACGTTCTGTATCATCGTGCCAATGGTGTGGGACGTGGACGCTGACATACAGCAGGCCCTGCATACAGAACCCGCACAACGTGACAGTAGTCACCTGGAATGCATTTTGATTAACAGGTGTGCCTTGTTAAAAGCACATTTGTGGAATGTCTTTAATCCCAAGAGTAGTCATTTTAGGTTTTTTAATCCCCAGAGTAGTAATTGTCTTCCTGTATTATATCGAAGGAAATTGATGTACCATTTGTAAATAAATAACCAACAAGTATGTCGTAGTGGGCATCCAAGTGTGTCCTCTGCTCTCTTTTACGGCAGGTGCTGAGCTGTGAAGTCATATCTATGATGGACGACTGCTTCAGGGGTTCGAGGTCAGGGGAATTCTAAAGATCCATTAGGATTTACTGGCCAACACGTTAATGAGATCCAAACTGGAAAGAAATTCAAAACATTCCCACCGGGTCTGTGTGGAAAGAACATTCCTGGGTGCCACTACGTTTACATCGCCTCCTATCTTTATCAAAACACAGCATGGACCACTTAAGCAGAGCTGTGAAGCAATTTCGACAGAACACACACACTATTTAAAGGGATAGTTCACCTAAATTACTAAATTACACATTGGTTTCTTTACCTTGTAAGCAGTCTATGGACAAGGTATAACAGCAATCCATGCTTTGGTTTTATTTCCTTGGCATTGTTTCCAAATGTTAACGTTTTAGAATTTGTGGCACTAATCAAATCCAAGTACAGGTACCGATATTAGCATTTTTCATGCATTATGTCCAAATCATCCAAAAGTATCTCGAATTGATTGTGAAGTTCAACAAAGTCACTAATAGATGATTTAACATGATGCATGAAAAATGCTAATATTGGTACCATGACTTTGTGGCATTTGTGTCACAAATTCCATTCAAGCCATGGTACCAATATTAGACAGTACCAGGGAAATAAAACCAAAGCATGAATTGGTGTCAAACCTTGTCCATAGCCTACTAACAGGGTAAGGAAACCAATATGTCATTTAGTCATTTAGGTGAACAATCCCTTTAATGCTTTTAGCTGGTAGACTAAAAAGCTAAGCTTCCCTCCATCCTCTTTCTTGGGTTTTGTCGGAAGATTCCACAAAATGGAATATAGGGTTGTGTGACCCACACAGCCTGACCATTCAGGGCTACTTCTTGAATGGAACCAACTGAATACAAACTAATTCAAGTTGGTTAACTGGATAATGGCACCTTGATTATGATATTTCTCTAAAAAGTAAGGAAAACTCACTAGCTTAAAAACCCTGAACCATCCATTATTCACACCTCGAGAAGAACTCACTCCCATATACAGTTGAAGTCGGAAGTTTACATACACTTAGGTTGGAGTCATTAAAACTCGTTTTTCAACCACTCCACAAATGTCTATAGTTTTGGCAAGTCGGTTAGGACATCTACACGCCCTGTTAAGAACTCTTTTTATTTATTTAAATATTTTTTATATATATTGACTTTCAATGACTTTCAACAGGACAAGACATTTTTCCAACAATTGTTTAAAGACAGATTATTTCACATCTAATTCACTGAATCACAATTCTAGTTGGTCAGAAGTTGACATAAACTAAGTTAACTGTTCCTTTAAACAGCTTGGAAAATTCCAGAAAATGACGTCACAGCTTTAGAAGCCTCTGATAGGCTAATTGACATAATTTGAGTCAATTGGGGGTGTACCTGTGGATGTATTTTAAGGCCACCCTTCAAGCTCAGTGCCTCTTTGCTTGACATCATGGGAAAATCAAAATAAATCAGCCAAGACCAAATTCTAAATGCCTGAAGTTACCACGTTCATCTGTACAAACAATAGTCCGCAAGTATAAACATCATGGGACCCCGCAGGATGGAGACGCGTTCTGTCTCCTAGAGATGAATGTACTTTGGTGCGAAAAGTGCAAATCAATCCCAGAACAACAGCAAAGGAACTTGTGAAGTTGCTGGAGGCAACCGGTACAAAAGTATCTATATCCACAGTTAAACATGTCCTATATCGACATAACCTGAAAAGTCGCTCAGCAAGGAATAAGCAACTGCTCCAAAACTACCATAAAAAAGCCAGACTACGGTTTGCAACTGCACATGGGGATAAAGATCATACTTTTTGGAGAAATGTCCTCTGGTCTGAAATAAATATAGAACTGTTTCGCCATATTGTCCATTGTTATGTTTGGAGGAAAAAGGGGGAGGCTTGCAAGCTGAAGAACACCATCCCAACCGTGAAGCACGGGGGTGGCAGCATCATGTTGTGGGGGTGCTTTGCTGCAGGAGGGACTGGTTCACTTCATAAAATAGATGGCATTATAAAGCAGGAAAATTATGTGGATATATTGAAGCAACATCTCAAGATATCAGTAAGTTAAAGCTTGGTCGCAAATGGGTCTTCCAAATGGACAATGACCCCAAGCATACTTCCAAAATTGTGGCAAAATGGCTTAAGGACAACAAAGTCAAGGTATTGGAGTGGCCATCACAAAACTCTGACCTCAGTCCTATAGAAGATTTGTGGGCAGAACTGAATAAGTGTGTGTGAGCAAGGAGGCCTACATATGTGAATCAGTTACACCAGCTCTGTCAGGAGGAATGGGCCAAAATTCACCCACCCGTTGAAAGGCTTTTAAGCCACCGGTTGGCCATATTGGCGCTCTCCAGTAGGAGCAGTAATTCATAGGAATGAAAGGAATTCTACAGTATTTCAATTAAATGTTTCAATGACAAAATTACAGGTATTTAAGTATTTTTTTGCTGTTGTAGGAAATGAAGGAACTGGACCAAGGTGCAGCGTGGTGAGCGTACATTTTCTCTTTATTAACTCAAAATGATGCCGACAAAACAATAAACAATACAAAACAAACTGAAGCTTCAGGCTATGTGCCATCAAACAAAGTTAACTTCCCACGAACACAATTATATTATAAGAACTGCGGGAAAGCAGTGCCTGTCGTGCAGGGGAAAAGGGTTCTGTATACCGGAGTCTTAGCTAGCTAGCACACAGTCTCCTTTGCTCCCGCATTACGAACACCTGCCCTCGCCTTCATTAACAGAACTGCAGGAAAGCAGTGCCCGACAGGCGGGGGCAAAAGGACACTGCCCTCTGGTGTCCTAGCTAGCTGCCGGTGTCACCCCCGCCTCCAACCTTCTGTGTACCGGAGTCCGAGCTAGCTAGCAACCCAGAAACAACAGATAATTAGCTAGATAAGGCTAGCAAGTTAGCTAGCTAGATAGATGAATAGCTAGCTAAATAGATAGATAAGGTTAGCATGCTAGCTAATCTTGAACATCACTAATTACTACAGATACACCCATTTCTACAATTGATCTTGTTAAAATCAGATTTGAAACCTAACCCTAACATTAACCACACTAAAAGGTCATTTTTGTTTGTATACATTTTTAAGATATAGACTATTTTAACTTTGTGGCTGTGGTAACTAGTGCAACCCTCTTCAGAGGTGGAACCTAAAGTTGCATGTCCTCTTTAGTACAGGAAATTACGTTAAAATAGTGGCGGCATTTTCTTATGGGGAGGTCGTTTAAAAATGGACCAAGTATAAAGAGTTCCTCCTTCAGGGTCGTTACTAGTTACCACAGCCACAAAGTCATAAACCCGCCTACTTCTACAAGACCAAAAAGCAAATTTTTGTTTTAATTAATTTTGTATGAGAAATCAAATTTTATTGGTCATTGGCATTATTTAAAGTGGCATTGTTTAAAGTGACGAGTGATCCGTTTATTAAAGTGTCCAGTGATTGGGTCTCAGTGTAGGCAGTAGCCTCAATGAGTTAGTGATTTCTATTTAACAGTCTGATGGCATTGAGATTGAAAAAAAGCTTCTATCTCTCAGTCCCAGCTTTGATGCACCTTTACTGACCTCGCCTTCTGGATAATAGTGGTGTGAACAGGCAGTGGCTCGGGTGGTTGTTGTCCTTAATGATCTTTTTTGCCTTCCTGTGACACCGGGTACTGTAGGTGTCATAGAGGGCAGGTAGTTTGCCCCTGGTGATGCGTTGTGCAGACCGCACCACCCTTGTGGTTGAGGGCGGTGCAGATTGTGCATCTGTAAAAGTTTGTCAGTGTTTTGGGTGACAGACCATATATCTTCAGCCTCCTGCGCTGTTGCGCCTTCTTCACCACGCTGTCTGTGTGGGTGGACCATTTCAGTTTGTCTGTGATGTTTACGCCGAGGAACATAAAACTTTCCACCTTCTCCACTGTTGTCCCTTCAATGTGGATAGAGGGGTGTTCCCTCTGTTGTTTCCTGAAGTCCACGATCATCTCCTTTGTTTTATTGATGTTGAGTGAGAGGTTGTTTTCCTCACACCACACTCCAAGTGCCCACACCTCCTCCCTGTAGGCTGTCTCGTCGTTGTTGGTGATCAAGCCCACTACTGTTGTGTCGTCTGCTAACTTGATGATTGAGTTGGAGGAGTGCATGGCTACGCAGTCGTGGGTGAACAGGGAGGACAGGAGAGGGCTGAGCACACAGCCTTGTGGGGCCCCAGTGTCAGCGAAGTGGAGATGTTGTTTCCTACCTTCACCACCTGCGGGCGGCCCGTCAGAAAGTCCAGGACCCAGTTGCACAGGGAGGGGTTGAGACCCAGGGCCTCCAGCTTGATGATATGCTTGGAGCGTACTATGGTGTTGAATGCTGAGTTGTAGTCAATGAACGGCATTCTTACATACAGTGCCTTGCGAAAGTATTCGGCCCCCTTGAACTTTGCGACCTTTTGCCAGATTTCAGGCTTCAAACATAAAGATATAAAACTGTATTTTTTTTGTGAAGAATCAACAACAAGTGGGACACAATCATGAAGTGGAACGACATTTATTGGATATTTCAAACTTTTTTAACAAATAAAAAACTGAAAAATTGGGCGTGCAAAATTATTCAGCCCCCTTAAGTTAATACTTTGTAGCGCCACCTTTTGCTGCGATTACAGCTGTAAGTCGCTTGGGGTATGTCTCTATCAGTTTTGCACATCGAGAGACTGACATTTTTTCCCATTCCTCCTTGCAAAACAGCTCGAGCTCAGTGAGGTTGGATGGAGAGCATTTGTGAACAGCACTTTTCAGTTCTTTCCACAGATTCTCGATTGGATTCAGGTCTGGACTTTGACTTGGCCATTCTAACACCTGGATATGTTTATTTTTGAACCATTCCATTGTAGATTTTGCTTTATGTTTTGGATCATTGTCTTGTTGGAAGACAAATCTCCGTCCCAGTCTCAGGTCTTTTGCAGACTCCATCAGGTTTTCTTCCAGAATGGTCCTGTATTTGGCTCCATCCATCTTCCCATTAATTTTAACCATCTTCCCTGTCCCTGCTGAAGAAAAGCAGGCCCAAACCATGATGCTGCCACCACCATGTTTGACAGTGGGGATGGTGTGTTCAGGGTGATGAGCTGTGTTGCTTTTACGCCAAAAAGTTCCATTTTGGTTTCATCTGACCAGAGCACCTTCTTCCACATGTTTGGTGTGTCTCCCAGGTGGCTTGTGGCAAACTTTAAATGACACTTTTTATGGATATCTTTAAGAAATGGCTTTCTTCTTGCCACTCTTCCATAAAGGCCAGATTTGTGCAACATACGACTGATTGTTGTCCTATGGACAGAGTCTCCCACCTCAGCTGTAGATCTCTACAGTTCATCCAGAGTGATCATGGGCCTCTTGGCTGCATCTCTGATCAGTCTTCTCCTTGTATGAGCTGAAAGTTTAGAGGGACGGCCAGGTCTTGGTAGATTTGCAGTGGTCTGATACTCCTTCCATTTCAATATTATCGCTTGCACAGTGCTCCTTGGGATGTTTAAAGCTTGGGAAATCTTTTTGTATCCAAATCTGGCTTTAAACTTCTTCACAACAGTATCTCGGACCTGCCTGGTGTGTTCCTTGTTCTTCATGATGCTCTCTGCGCTTTTAACGGACCTCTGAGACTATCACAGTGCAGGTGCATTTATACGGAGACTTGATTACACACAGGTGGATTGTATTTATCATCATTAGTCATTTAGGTCAACATTGGATCATTCAGAGATCCTCACTGAACTTCTGGAGAGAGTTTGCTGCACTGAAAGTAAAGGGGCTGAATAATTTTGCACGCCCAATTTTTCAGTTTTTGATTTGTTAAAAAAGTTTGAAATATCCAATAAATGTCCTTCCACTTCATGATTGTGTCCCACTTGTTGTTGATTCTTCACAAAAAAATACAGTTTTATATCTTTATGTTTGAAGCCTGAAATGTGGCAAAAGGTCGCAAAGTTCAAGGGGGCCGAATACTTTCGCAAGGCACCTTAGGTATTATTTTTGTCCAGATGGGATAGGGCAGTGTGCAGTGTGATGGCGATTGCTTCATCTGTGGACCTGTTGGGGCGGTATGCAAACTGAAGTGGGTATAGGGTGGCCGGTAAGGGGGAAGTGATATGATCCTTGACTAGCCTTTCAAAGCACTTTATGATGAAGTGTGTGCTATGGGGCGGTATTCATTTAGTTCAGTTTTCTTTGCCTTCTTGGGTACAGGAACAATGGTAGCCATCTTGAATCATGTGGGGACAACAGACTGGGATAGGGAGGGATTAAATATGTCTGTAAACACACAAGCCAACTGGTATGCGCATGCTCTGATGACGTGGATAGGGATGCCGTCTGGGCCAGCGGCCTTACGAGGGATAACAAATTTGAATGTTTTACCCATGTCAGCCACTGAGAAGGAGAGGGTGGGTGCACAGTCTTTTTTTAGCGATCCGTGACGGTGACACTGTATTATCCTCAAAGCGGGCAAAGAAGGTGTTAAGTTTGTCTCGAAGCGTGACGTCGGTTTCCATGACGTGGCTATTTTTGTTTTTGTAGCCCATGATTTCCTGTAGACCCTGCCACATACGTCTCGGGTCTGATATAGCCCATTTTGACTTTGTGGCTGTGTTAACTGGGGGAAACCCTACCTCAGTGGTTCTTGTTTATTGTTTACTCCATGTGTAACTTTGTGTTGTTGTTTGCTCACACTGCTATGCTTTATCCAGGTCGCAGTTGTAAATGAGAACTTGTTCTCAACTAGCCTGCTTAAATAAAGGTTCAATTAAAAAAATACAAAATAAAAATGTATATTTAGGGACCAGAGGAGGCTGTGGGAGGAGCTATAGGAGGACGGGCTCATCGTAATGTCTGGAATGGCATTCATTGAACGGTATCAAACATATAGAAACTACATTTTATCATTATTATCATATCACTATTTTGTCATTCCAGCCATTACAATGAGCCTATAGCTCCTCCCACCAGCCTCCACCCACATGTAGGAACACCCCAAATTGCGGGCGCAGTTACACCCTTGTAGTATATGTTCAGTTTGAAGTGTGAATTGTCCACATACATTTTTTTAACTTGACAGCTACATATCTAAATTCAAGAAGGACTATGTCAAAGTTAGTGAATGGGGTTTGTGGCTTTGTGAATTGAAGGCTCATTGTCCTATCACATTTCAATTAACGCCTCCAACCTGGACTAGACAATGGCATCTTGCAAGGGGCGGTGCTCAACCTGTTACAAATACGCATACAGGGAAGTAGGAAGTAAATAGATTAGACTTTAGGTGCAGGAGTGATAGTAAGTAATTTACCTTTTTCAACCAAATTAGAATATATTATTCTGGACCCGGATAGCGCATGGATCTTAGTAATGCCGTAAAGCACGTGTTGTCTCAGCATCATCGAAACATCATCGAAACAGACATTGGCTTGGTGTTGTTTGACTGTGAACTTACAGTATACAGCACACATTCTAACTCATTGGACAATACTAGCTAGCTTGCTATATGGAAAATAGCTACATGGGAATGCACATACTAAATATTTAGTCACGTTCCTCATTGACATTTCTGAAACTTTGCTAGCTAGCTAACTAGCAAAGCACATTGATTTCAGAGACATGTCAGTAGAGAGCTATTTTGGACACAAAGAAAGGTGGAACAATTCAATGAAAGGCAATAGCTAATTGTCCCTTCTTGCATGCCAAACAAGTTTATTTAGTGAGAAAGTTGTAGGTTGGGCAATAATTCACAAACATGCCATACTGTCAAACATGCAATACTGATCCAAGAGGATTTGGCACACACCCCTTTGTCCTACATAGATCTGGGTTATTTGAAGCATTCATATTACTTGGATTGTCTTACAATGTACCGTACACTCCGAGTCATAAACACAACCTAAAAGTAACCTGTGTTGCTCTTCTCTCCTCACCCCTCTGTGTGTATCTCTCTGTCCCCAGGATTGGCACCATGCTTCCAGGCTACAGTCTTGTGACCCAGGCCCTGCTGGGGACTCTGCTCACCTGGGGCCTGACTGCTGCTGGGGCTGCCCTGGTCTTCATCTTTTTTCAGCCGACAGGTGAGTAACAGACACGACATTTCTGTGTGGTGCTGCAGTATGATGTTTTATTATATTGTGACACTGGCGAATGCACACATATATAGTTTGTTATTCCTGGTGTGTACTGCAATGTATCCCTTTGTTTCACTAAACCAATTGCAGTATATTTGAATGGTTTCAGTAGTTCCATAGAAATCAGGGGTTGGAACCAAAATAATTTTCCTTTTTTTTTCGTTCTAAACAGAACCATTATGTTTTCTGTTCCCTTCTGAACAGCAAAATACATTTCTCAACCGGTTCGAACCCCCTAAAAGTACTGGTTTATATCGTTCCTTTCATTTCCTATTTAAAAATCGAATTTAATTTTGCTTTACATTTAGCAAGACATTAAATTCCTTCACCAATCAGTGCGGATAGAGCAGCTTGCTATGGAGAAGGTAAGCTATTTTTGCCATAACGGCATGGTTAATCATAATGAAAGACAAACACACACTGTGCTGCAAGTCACTATGGACAGATAAACATGTTTGCCAGAACTCAGAATGTCGGGACAGAAAAGACGTGTGTCAGTTAAGCTAACAGCAGCTAAATTCTTTATGATGTAGCCATGTTTGTTTATGTTTGACAAGCGAAAATTCCCTAATCCCAGAATGCCATTCACTAAAGACGCAAAGAAACAAAGTCAAAGATGGCTGTGCCCATTGCCAGAAAAATATCATCAAATCAAATGTATTTTATATAGCCCTTCGTACATCAGCTGATATCTCAAAGTGCTGTACAGAAACCCAGCCTAAAACCCCAAATAGCAAGCAATGCAGGTGTAGAAGCACGGTGGCTAGGAAAAATACCCTAGAAAGGCCAAAACCTAGGAAGAAACCTAGAGAGGAACAAGGCTATGTGGGGTGGCCAGTCCTCTTCTGGCTGTGCCGGGTGGAGATTATAACAAAACATGGCCAAGATGTTCAAATGTTCATAAATGACCAGCATGGTCCAATAATAATAAGGCAGAACAGTTGAAACTGGAGCAGCAGCATGGCCAGGTGGACTGGGGACAGCAAGGAGTCATCATGTCAGGTAGTCCTGAGGCATGGTCCTAGGGCTCAGGTCCTCCGAGAGAGAGAGAGAAAGAAAGAAAGAGAGAATTAGAGAGAGCACACTTAAATTCCCACAGGACACCGAATAGGACAGGAGAAGTACTCCAGATTTAACAAACTGACCCTAGCCCCCAGACACATAAACTACTGCAGCATAAATACTGGAGGCTGAGACAGGAGGGGTCAGGAGACACTGTTGCCCCATCCGAGGACACCCCAGGACAGGGCCAAACAGGAAGGATATAACCCCACCCACTTTGCCAAAGCACAGCCCCCACACCACTAGAGCGATATCTTCAACCACCAACTTACCATCCTTAGACAAGGCTGAATATAGCCCATAAAGATCTCCGCCACGGCAAAACCAAAATATGAACTTAGTTTGGCCACTTTTCAGCATATTACAAATCTTCTATGTACTTCTTACAGTTTATACAAGAACTGGAGCACATGACTTGACAAGTTGTTTACAGTTTTTGACAAATCACAAAGCAAGATCATCACCCCAAATACAAGCCTATTGCCTAGCCTAACGGTAGTGCAAAAGCTAAACAGGGTTGCCAGATATGGCAAAAAAACTTTAGGAGGGTTTGTGGGGGGTTAAATTCATTTGTGGGTGATTTCAAGTCCATGGGTGGTAGAAATGGTGGAAGGTATTGTGAGGGGATATGATGTAGGAAATATTACTATGATGGGGGATTTATCAATAAATGGGGGACAAACACAGGATAAGTTTATGCGCTAAATAGAAATTAAACCCCTGGATAGGGGGGTCTGTGCTGGCAACCCTGAGTAACGATTGTCGAGTGAACCATTCCATCACCTCTTTCAAAAAAATTGTTCATAACATCTTTGCTCTGACAGACATTTACATGACAACCAGAATGCATTGAATGATGTCAACAAACATGGTATTTAGCTTAGCATTAGCTCCTTATAATCAGTACATCCCAAAAAGTATTTTGCACACATCATATGTGTCCATTACAATCTATGCAAGAATCGGAATGAATTTGTCGCCAGTACTTGAAATCGTGAATAAAACAGTAAATACATTATCCTTCATACATATACCACCGTTCAAAAGTTTTGGGTCAATTAGAAATGTCCTTGTTTTTGAAAGAAAAGCACCTTTTTTCCCCCTTAAAATAACATTAAATTGATCAGAAATACGGTGTAGACATCGTTAATGTTGTAAATG
Source organism: Oncorhynchus kisutch (assembly GCF_002021735.2). Lineage (NCBI taxonomy): Eukaryota > Metazoa > Chordata > Actinopteri > Salmoniformes > Salmonidae > Oncorhynchus > Oncorhynchus kisutch. The sequence goes on from NC_034198.2 coordinate 11,245,263, forward strand.
ACTATTGTAGCTGGAAGCGGCAGATTTTTTTAATGGAATATCTACATAGGCGTACAGAGGCCCATTATCAGCAACCATCACTCCTGTGTTCCAATGGCATGTTGTGTTAGCTAATCCAAGTTTATCATTTTAAAAGGCTAATTGATCATTAGAAAACCCTTTTGCAATTATGTTAGCACAGCTGAAAACTGTTGTCCTGGTTAAAGAAGCAATTAAACGGGCCTTCTTTAGACTAGTTGAGTATCTAAAGAATCAGCATTTGTGGGTTTGATTACAGGCTCTATATATCACCATATCATATCGCTGACAACGTCTAAACTTTAGTTAATTTGTATTCATTATTACAGGAAAATAAACCTAAAACCATATCGTTATTTACAATTTAATGGTGAGCTAATTCTAGAAAATAGCTTACGTTTATTAGTGTGATGAAACAGCAGGGCATTCTACCGGATATTTTTTTAACATGGGCACTGTCTCATTGACCTAACATTATATCCTAATTTGACTTTGGTGCAGGTAATGTTGTTCTTCACATTACCGTTTCTGGTAAACACACACTATATCAAATATAATCAAAGTTTATTTGTCACATGCACAGGATACAGAAGGTGTAAACGGTACAGTGAAATGGTTACTTGCATCGTGGAGTCTTTTGTTTAGACATGTAGCTAGCTAGCTAAACAATGAACCATAATCCCAACTCATAACATTACCACCCTCCATGAATCTACAGGTAGCTAAAGCTAACCAACTAGCTAGGTTCAATGTTAGCTAATTAACTAACATTAGGCTATAAATAGCAATACAAATGGCTCTGAGATACGAATAGTATTAGTACACAGGTCATGCATGTAACGTTAGCTAGTGAACCAGCCGGCTAACGTGAGCTAGCTAGCTAACAGTATGCTTTAACTTGTAATGAAAACAACTTTCTGACAATTAGAAATGCATAATATCTGAATGTAGCTAGCTAGACTCTCTTACCCGTCTGTATACATGGATGAACGCTTCTCCCTCTGTCACGGATGCGATGGTTGCCCTTAGTTTGAAGATATACTCCGTAGACAGGTGTTTTATACAACAGCCTTCTGTGTTCTCTTTCGACTCTCTGCATTTGCAATAAAACGGCTGAATTCTCTCCATCTCCTAAGCTTTCATACTCTGCTTCCACCAGGCATTCCACTGATTTCAAAACTCGGCCCTCCAGTGAGAGCCAACTTTTGAAGTTCTTTGTGATATGTATAAAAAAAGCAGCTTTAGAAAGGATTACACACACATTGTGACGGCCCGGAATTATTCTGAACCGTCTCAGTGCAGCTCCTTCCAATAGGGCGCTTTCCCTTTAATTCCCAATTAAATAGCCAGCATCAGCTGCGCAAAAGTGGGGTTGTGATGGAGACGTGAATGAGGATGTGTTCAACCCTCAGTTCCGAAGCTTCTCTATTCCGTTTGTTTTGTTGCCGTTAAACGTGTCTTTTGTAGCCTAAGAGAGTTTACCCAGGATCGGATCCACTCTTTGCGTCCGTGGACTACACCTCTCCGTTCTTCGTGGCCTTTCTCCACTGGAGATCTATTGGCGGATTGGATTGTCTGACTGACCGACTGACTACCACCTTTTTGTATACGGTATTTCATTTGTTTTGATGTGATGTATACTGTGATTTATGTAGTTAGTTGTAGTTGAGGACTTAGTAAGAGTTGATACGCTTTAAAGTTCTGTGGTAAAATAATTGTTATATTGATGGTATGTTTAATACTGGGTTTACGGCTACACTGAATGAACGGACAAACATTGCGTGACAAAAGTCACTTGAGTTCACTGAACTCCTTTACCGGGCTGGACTCTTTTTAGGCCTGAGGTACAGGAAATTTCTGGAGGAACCAGAACTCATTGTGTTATATTATTATATGTGTGTAATCATTGATGTTGTTAATACAACCCACGCAAAAGAATATAGTTGTTTTTGAAGTTCTTTCCAATGTTTTAAGGGTTTATGAAAAGTTTATTTCCATCCTGACTTTTACATAAGTCCTTTGTATTGGTGTAGACTTGATGGGACTCATTCCCACCCAAACTAAAAAGAGAAACCAATATTTTCTCTGGTAGGCACAACCTACCTGGCACCCCTATAAATAATAACCTCAAGTCAAAACCGTTACATAAAAAATGGCACCCCAGATGGGACAACTCAACATTGAGAACTAACCAAAGCAAATCTTTTGTGTGGAATTAAAACAATGGATTCACCCCAAGATAATGTGCTCATCCATGTCATACCTGTCAATGGGAATACACAGGGCCATTCTGACCAAGCTGACAATACAAATCATAATGTGAATGGAGATAATGGAGTTGATTTGGGCCAGAGCCCTAGGAATCTGAATGCTCGGTCTGGACCACAGGCCATAGGAGGTCTAACCAGTTACTCACTTATTGACATGGATCTGTGTGGAAGTACTGAGCTAGCCCTCCCTCTGACACCCAACCTTCCTCCATTGTCTGGTTTATCTCCAGAGGTTGTAGTCTTACAACTTCAAGGTGACATCCTTGATATTCGTCGGACTCAACAACATCTCCAAACTCTTATCCACCATAATTTCAAATGTCTGAGGGAAGAACAACAACAGAGTTCCCTCGAATTCAGAAACTCACTGAGCACTCTAACCCACACGCTGACAGAGCTCAGTGAGAGTGGAAGACGGGAAATTACTGGTGCCATGGACAGGCAGTTTGACTACCAACGAAACCAACTCACTGCCACTCTCCAATGGCGCATGCAACATCACCACACTGAGGTCCTCAAGGACGTTAATTCTGTTTTTTCTCCCATGGTTAACACTGTAGACCACTTCCAGACAGAACTCTCTCATTGTGTTAAAATGTTGGATGATGTGTCTGTGGACATGGCCTCCATTAGGCACAACTCCTTACACAGAGTTTCTCTGGTGTCCACTTCTGTTCAGTCCACTGAGGGCCAAGCTGGCACCTCTGAACAGCCAAGACAAGGCCATGCTGCAGCCACCCCTTGCAGGATGCAATCTACCATGCATCCTGGTGTTCATTTTCATTGTCCGATAACGCCCGCCCCTCTACTTCCTCAATCCCTCCTAGCTCGTTTGTTCATGGTGATTTGAATAGACGTCATGTGGGGGCGATGCCCATTAAATTGCAATTTCCCACCTTTGGGGAAAAAAAGATGACAGTCCTGATCCGCTAATGTATCTAGAAAGATGTCGTGACTTTCTTGCCCTCAATCCCCTGGCTGACGAAGAACTCCTTGCCACATTGAGGAATGTGTTGCATGGGACAGCTCGAGACTGGTGGGATGTGGCATGTCTCACCACTACCTCATGGGCTGACTTTGAGGCCAAGTTTTCCTCTGCATTTCTGTCTGAGGACTACACAGATGAATTGGCAGACAGAGTCAGAAATCGAGTACAAAGAGAGAAAGAGTATCCATGACTTTGCATACGGTTACCATTCCCTGTGCAGAAGGTGGAAACCTGGCATTGAGGAGGAAGAGGTCATTAACTTGATCTTGAAGAACATCAACCCACTACTAGCCAGTCAACTCCGAGAACGAGTCACCACTGTCGATGGACTGGTTCGCTTGGGACAGCAGTTTGAGAAGGACAGAGAATGCCAACAGCAATATGACCAGAGAAAGAAACAGACACCCAAACAGTTACCCAAGACAGACCATCAACAACAGCCAGAGTCTCCAGCCAAGACCCCTCTCATGTTCTGTTGGAGATGTAGCCAAAAGGGACATTCTTCAGCTACATGTCCAAGACCGTATCAAGTAAACCCTTCCAGAAACCACAAATCACAACAGGCCAACACGCCTAACTCTCTTCGCAGGAACGACCATCCTACTCTGGGTGCTTTAACCAGGGCTGAAACCCGAAGAGTCACTGCCTACGCCCCCCCCCCATCGACATCCCCTTCCTTTCAGTTAATACCACACCAATCAGAAGCTACAAAGTTACATGATTGGGGTTCAAATGTGGCACTCTTCTCTGCCGTTGCTCCGGTACCACTAACCCTTGATAATCCTTCTGACGATCTCCTTTTACAGGCTGTGAGAAGAGCTCAGCTGGAACAGCCAGAGGAGTTAAGGCTGTTGGAACAGCTGCAGAATAATGCTGATGTATGTACTTCAAAGCTGGGACGCACCGGGCTCCTGAAGCACAAAATATTCCTTACACAGGAAATGCCGATCAAGCAAAAGCCATATCGTTTGTCCCCAGCGAAGCTAATCATCCAAAAGGGACTCATTAATGATATGTTAACACAAGATATAATAGAACGTTCCTCCTCTCCCTGGGCTGCTCCTGTTGTCCTCATCCCAAAAAAGACTGGTGGTCTTAGATTTTGTGTGGACTATAGGAAGACCAACAATGTCTCCCAGACTGATGCCTATCCTCTTCCTACCATTCACGAGATCCTAGAGTCATTGTCTGGCGCTGTTGTGTTCACTACCCTTGACCTCAATAGTGGTTATTGGCAGGTTGAGATGGACCAGGAAAGCAAGGACAAGACTGCTTTTGTCTGTGCTGAGGGCTTGTTTTCCTTTAAGGTGATGCCCTTTGGATTAAAGAATGCCCCTGCCACTTTCCAAAGACTCATGGAGATTGCGTTAGGTGAGCTCAAAGGGAAGATCTGTTTCGTCTACCTGGACGATATAATTATCTACTCCCAGAACAGAGAACAACACTTTCAAGATCTTCAAGCAGTGTTTGACAAGCTAAGAGAAGCTGGTCTGACCTTGAATATGAAGAAGAGCAACTTCTGCCAAACCTCCCTGAAGTTCCTTGGCCATATTGTGTCTTTCGACGGCATTCATGTGGATCCTGAAAAGACAAAGGCTGTACAAGACTTCCCTGTGCCAACCACACTCAAGGCCCTTCAACGGTTCCTTGGGATGGCTGGATGGTACCATCGGTTTGTGTCAAACTTCTCCCAGGTGGCAGAACCCCTCAACGCATTGAAGCGAAAAGGAGTGAAATTCCTATGGACGGCAAAGTGCCAGACCTCCTTTGAAACCCTGAAACGACACCTCGTCACACCTCCCATTTTAGGTCATCCCAACTTTGATTGCCCTTTTGTTGTTTACACTGATGCAAGTGATGTTGGACTTGGTGCTGTCCTAGTCCAACAGACTGGACTTGGCACTGAAGAAGTGCTAGCATTCGCCAGTCGGACATTGAATGGAGCAGAACGGAACTACTCCACAACCGAGCAAGAGTGCCTTGCAGTTGTCTGGGCTTTGGAAAAGTGGAGGTACTACTTGGAGGGAAGACACTTCACTGTGGTCACTGACCATTCCTCCCTTGTGTGGGTGTTCAACAAACCAAGTACCAGACTCATAAGATGGGCTCTACGGTTGCAAGAGTTCACCTTTGCAGTATACAGGAAAGGAAAATACAACACTGTTCCAGATGCCTTGTCCAGAGCTCCTGCTTGTGATAACGGTGGCCCTCATCTTACATGTGCTACTGTCCTGTCAAGCAGTCGAGACTCGCCCAAAACGGACTTTCCCATCTCTGATGAGGCCATATGGAAAGCCCAACAGGATGATCCAGAAGTACAGGCTTTGTACCAGACTATCCTGGAAGATGGAGAAAAGATGGTCAATCCTACCACAAAGCTGACCATCATGGAAGACAAAGTCTACCGAGTTGTACAACTACCTCACAGAACACTCTACCAAATGTACATACCTGAAACTCTACGCCTTCAACTGCTTCAACATTTCCATGAAGACCCATTAGCTGGTCATTTGGGCAGGTTCAAAACCTACAAGCGGTTACAAGCATTACTGTACTGGCCACACCTGAGCATGGATGTGAAGTCACACATCTGAAATTGTCAGGTTTGTCAAATGTACAAACCAGAAGGTAGAAAGCCTGCTGGCAAGTTGCAGCAAACGGTGGTTACCCGACCTTGGGAAATGTTAGGAGTGGATTTGATGGGTCCATTTCCTAGAAGCTCCAATCAGAATGTGTACATGCTTGTTTTTGTTGATTATTATTCAAAGTGGGTGGAGCTATTTTCCCTACTACGTTATAGACAGAATTTTTTTTATGTTCAAATGCCTCTCCTGTGAAGTATTGGTGCGCGACATACAGCTACTTTCCTGAAACGAGTCACAATGTTCTGCAAAGGTGAAATGGGCTACTTCTATGTGAATTAATGGCATGGCGGAACACACCTCAATTCAAATTGTTGTATGAAAATAAAAATCGTTAGAAAATAATTTTAAATTGACAAGTTGAACATAGCCTATAGATAATTAGCATGCAGTGTGCCTTGGTTTGAGAGCAGCGTGGGTTAACTGTCCTGTTGAGTAACAATCACATTTTGGAACAGTGAGTGCATTCTGACATCACATGCATAAATAATCTCACGCTGGGGTGACTGTTATTTGGAATTCATACGTGAAAAGATTAAAATAACAATACTGTTTATGAACAGTATTAGATTACTTTGGATTCTGATTATGTTTCTTGAATAATTTCGTTTTCCAGTTTTGGGTTCTGTTTCCCGTACCCGTTCCAACCCCTGATAGAAATTGATTGATAGTTCGACAATATCTTGGAGAACGTGCCTTACTCGTCAACTTAACACCACAGTGGCTTGTTGATGCCCTTGGTTTGATTCCCCCCCCCCCTGCCCTGCTATCTAATATGTGAATACAAGCAGATGTCAGATGTGACAGTCTTTTCAGTTGATGTGGTGGACTCAAAGTCAAAGGGTGGGTAAGACTTTTCCAAAGTATTCCCTACTGTCTCATAAGTGTAACTTTCTGGGAAGTTTGTCAGAAGCATTTCTGCCTTCCTGACAGTTATTATATAATTCTCTATCTTAATAATATATATGCGTAAGGCTGTACATCCCACTGCCTCCTAGAATGAAAGAAGAGGAATAGATGAATAAGGTATTATTGCTCACATCAACAAACGATAATAGAAGACTCACCTTAGTATAGGGCTGTCCCCGACTTAGGAAAATGTTGGTCAACCAATATTTCTGTTTTGTTGACCAATCATGTATTTCTCCATATATAGACACATCCTATGTGTTTTAGTCTAATCTACTATATGTGCCGAGCTTGTCTGATGCTTTAAGCAAACTGTTTGATGAACTAATTAAGATGCTCAAATGTCTAGAGAGAGTCTGACCGCAATTTGTTTGCTTGTGCCAGGACTGACTTGCTGCACTATTTAAAAAAAAAAATTAAATTAAAAAAAAAAAAGAAGTACAAAAGAAAAGACAGCAAGTGACTTTGACTAGCACCGGTTATCTCACTCTCCTCCCTGCTTCAGCAATGACCACAGAACATTAACAGTGTGTATCGAGCTGTCCGTATTGCTGAGGGTGCAACAAAATTTCAGTCAAAGTTATGTTTCAGAAAAACATTTCCTATTCCCTCAACCCTTGCTCTCTTTACGTGACATGTGACCAATAGGGCTTGACCTATAGCATATCATAATCACATCAATGAATTGGTGACAGCGGAATAGATACAGAGGACGTGACAAATAGACTCAAAACGTGGGAATGTTTACTGGTTTCTCAGGAGGTAAAGGGGAAGTCAAATATGTGGAATAAATTTGACTAGTTGTGGAAAATACAGGAGATCAAGAAAAATATAATAAGGAGCAAGCCCTGTGTGCATATTATGTGTGCCAAACAGGTTATACTGTTATATTTATAATTGACCGTTTGGGACAATGTAAACAACACAAAATAAATTATAAGCGTACCAGTGAGTTTGTTGTAAGCCTTTTATTACAGCAAAGAATAAAAACAATTCCATTCCTTTGTGAATGCAATTTTTGAAATGGAGCGGTTTAGGGCTATTTATTGTTTACGCTAATTATTCAATGGTCGCTTTATTTTATTTTAACCAAATTGCATGTTTGCTTTACAAATCATGAATGACTCATGCTTTGTGATGACATGAACAAATAAATGATTGATTGATACACTGCCGATTTTTGCAGGTTTTCCTACTTACAAAGCATGTAGAGGTCTGTAATTTTTATCATAGGTGGACTTCAACTATGAGAGACGGAATCTAAAACAAAAATCCAGAAAATCACATTGTATGATTTTTAAGTAATTAATTAGCATTTTACTGCATGACATAAGTATTTGATCACCTACCAACCAGTAAGAATTCCGGCTCTCACAGACCTGTTAGTTTTTCTTCAAGAAACCCTCCTGTTTGAACTCGAAGGATGAGTACAAGCCCAAGAACACCATCCCAACCGTGAAGCATGGAGGTGGAAACATCATTCTTTGGGGATGCTTTTCTGCAAAGGGGACAGGACGACTGCACCGTATTGAGGGGAGGATGGATGGGGCCATGTATCGTGAGATCTTGGCCAACAACCTCCTTCCCTCAGTAAGAGCATTGAAGATGGGTCGTGGCTGGGTCTTCCAGCATGACAACGACTCGAAACACAGCCTGGGCAACCAAGGAGTGGCTCCGTAAGAAGCATCTCAAGGTCCTGAAGTGGCCTAGCCAGTCTCCAGACCTGAACCCAGTAGAAAATCTTTGGAGGGAGCTGAAAGTCCGTATTGCCCAGCGACAGCACGGAAACCTGAAGAATCTGGAGAAGGTCTGTATGGAGGAGTGGGACAAAATCCCTGCTGAAGTGTGTGCAAACCTGGTCAAGAACTACAGGAAACGTATGATCTCTGTAATTGCAATTACAAAGGTTTCTGTACCAAATATTAAGTTCTGCTTTTCTGATGTATCAAATACTTATGTCATGCAATAAAATGCAAATGAATTATTTAAAAATCATACAATTTGATTTTCTGGATTTTTGTTTTAGATTCTGTCTCTCACAGTTGAAGTGTACCTATGATAAAAATTACAGACCTCTACATGCTTTGTAAGTAGGAAAACCTGCAAAATCGGCAGTGTTTCAAATACTTGTTCTCCCCACTGTAAGTATAGAAATATAGGCCTAAGTAAGTTAGTGTTAAAACTAAACAGGATGCGCTCTTAGGCCTACAGCTTGATGGTGATTATACAAGGTTGCTATACTAAGCCTACTAATGATAATGACATTACTTATTATTATAATGCTGATTGTAATAACAACAATAAGAAGGAGATCAAGGAAAAGGAGGGTTATTATTATAAATATAATTTTTTACAATTTGAACCCTGTAAATGACACTAAATACAGTAGAAATAATACCAGAGAGGCTGGTATAATAACAAACTGTAATGCCTTTATTACAGGGTAGCACATTTCTGAAATTGTTAATCAGTAGTGAGAGGTTTAAAGCTTTAATATTTAATAATTTTAGCTCCACAAACTCATATTCATTATCTAAAAATAGGCACGTTTAATTTTGTCTGTTAGCATTCCAAATAAAATAATATTTTTCTCATATAATAAAAAAACGAGTGTTCTGGAGTAGGCAGCGTCATTAAGTAAGTCAACTGTGATAGGACCAAAGTGTTAATCAATGCGATGTTTCCATAAATAGACAAGTTTTTACCTTTTTCACGCTAACTTTCTATTGCAATTGATTGTGTTAATTCATGTTTTCATGTGAATGCCAAGTATGTCTACTTCACCATCCACCCATTTTATTGGTAAACTACAAGGTAGTGTAAACACTGTCTTTTAATGATCCAATACATAATATGGTACACTTTTCATAATTCGGTTTTTAGTCCAGAGAGTCTAGAAAAGTGATCAAGATCTTCAATGAGACTGTGCAGTGACCCAGATTCATTGACACATTTTGTTTTTATCCCCTGGATTTCTAACCCCTTGATATTCTTGTTGGATCTGATTTTAATGGCTAGCATTTCAATGGCTAGCATTTCAATGGCTATAATAAATAGATATGGTGACAATGGACAGCCTTGTTTTACTCCTTTTAAAAGCTCAATACCTTCTGAGATGTAACCATTATTTACTATTTTACATCTGGGGTTGCTGTACATAACTTTAACCCATTGTATAAGAGATTAACCAACATTTAAGTAATCCAGGCATTTATATATATATATACATTCTAGTTGTACTTTATTAAATGCCTTTTCAAAACCTGCCTGGTATCTTCGATGTTTCATAATGTTCTGTTGTTTCAAGTAATTGTCGTATATTATCTCCATATGTATCGTCCATGTAAAACACCTGTCTGATCAGGATGAACAATATCTGGCATCCTGTCGGACTGTATCACAGTACGGCAACTGCACCGCCCTCAACCACAAGGGTGATGCGGTCTGCACAACGCATCACCAGGGGCAAACTACCTGCCCTCTATGACACCTACAGTACCCGGTGTCACAGGAAGGCCAAAAAGATCAAGGACCACAACCACTCGAGCAAGTGCCTGTTCACACTACTATCATCCAGAAGGCGAGGTCAGTACAGGTGCATCAAAGCTGGGACTGAGAGAAGCTGTTTTTCAATCAATCTATATCTAGGCCTTCAGACTGTTCACTATCACTAACTCAGTGAGGCTGCTGCCTACACTGAGACCCAATCACTGGACACTTTAATAAATGGATCACTCGTCACTTTAAACAATGCCACTTTAAATCATGCCACTTTAATATGTTTTCATATCTTACATTATTCATATCACATGTACATACTGTATTTTATACCATCTACTGCACCTTGCCTATGCCGCTCGGCCTCATCCATACACTTATATGTACATATTCTCATTCACCCCTTTAGATTTGTGTGTATTAGGTAGTTTTTGGGGAATTGTTAGATTACTTGTTAGATATTACTGCACTGTTGGAACTAAAAGCAGAAGCATTTCGCTACACTCGCATTAACAACTGCTAACCAGATGGGCGGGATGATGACTTTGTGGCTGTGGTAACTAGTAACGACCCTGAAGGAGGATCTCCTCTTTATACTTGGTCCATTTTTAAACGACCTCCCCATAAGAAGTTGCATCCACTATTTTCATGTAATTTCCTGTACTAAAGAGGAAATGCAACTTTAGGTTCCACCTCTGAAGAGGTTTGCACTAGTTACCACAGCCACAAAGTAAAAGTTAGTTCAAAATAGATTTGAGCTATTAGAGGGTAACAAGGCCAGAAGACCAATGTTCAAACCAATGATGTCTATAAACCCTGTATGATTGACAGGGGCACTGTACTGAAGCCAATGCGCAGCCATCTTGGTACTCCTCCTCCGGTGTCCAAAAATATTTTGGACTCTATAGAAATTCAGTTATTGAATCATCTACATTTGTTTTGACATGTGTATTCTATTACAGGACACCTTAATACATATTTGTAAAATATATTATGTGAGCTAAACATAACAAAAAATGATTAAAAAATATATATATTTTCATTATTAAAGTATTATTATTTTGGTACTAATGTTACTGTCCCCACTACAACCACAAAAAATACGTGAATACCTATAATTTTAGAATTCCGTTCATTCCTATGGATTACCGTGCCTACTGGGGAGTGCCAATATGGCCAACCGGTGGCTTCAAAGCCTCTCAATGGGTGGGTGAATTTTGGCCCATTCCTCCTGGCAAAGCTGGTGTAACTGAGTCAGGTTTGTAGGCCTCCTTGCTCGCACACGCTTTTTCATTTCTGCCGATACATTTTCTATGGGATTGACGTCAGGGTTTTGTGGCCACTCCAATACCTTGACTTTGTTGTCCTTAAGCCATTTTGCCACAACTTTGGAAGTATGCTTGGGGTCATTGTCCATTTGGAAGACCCATTTGCGACCAAGCTTTAACTTCCGGACTCACGTCTTGAGATGTTGCTTCAATATATCCACATAATTTTCCATTTTCATGATGCCATCTATTTTGTGAAGTGCACCAGCCCCTCCTGAAGCAATGCACCCCTACAACATGATGCTGCCACCCCTTTGCTTCACGGTTGGGATGGTGTTCTTTGGCTTGCAATCCTCGTTTTACTGTGGATATAGATACTTTTGTACTGGTTTCCTCCACCATTCCCCACAATGTCCTTTGCTGTTGTTCTGGGATTGCTTTGTACTTTTAGCACCAAAGTACGTTCATCTCTAGGAGACAGAACACGTCTCCATCCTGAGCGATATGACGGCTGCATGGTCCCATAATGTTTATACTTGCGCACTATTGTTTGTACAGATGAATGTGGTGACTTCAGGCATTTGGAAATTGCTCCCAAGGATGAACCAGACTTGTGGAGGTCAACAATTTTTTTTCCAAGGTCCTGGCTGATTTCTTTGAATTTCCCATGATGTCAAGCAAAGAGGCACTGAGTTTGAAGGTAGGCCTTGAAATATATACACAGGTACACTCCATTTGACTCAAATGATCTCAATTAGCCTATCACTAGCTTCTTAAGCCATTACATACTTTTCTGGAATTTTCCAAGCTGTTAAAAGGCACAGTCAACTTAATGTATGTAAACTTCTGACCCACTGGAATTGTGATACAGTGAAATAATCTGTTACAGACAATTGTTGGAAAAATTACTTGTGTCATGCACAAAGAAGTTGTCCTAAACCGACTTGCCAAAACTATGGTTTGTTAACAAGAAATTTGTGGAGTAGTTGAAAATGAGTTTTAGTGACTCCAACCTAAGTGTATGTAAACTTCCGACTTCAACTGTGTGCGTGTGCGCGCGCACACACTGTCATATACACTCAAGTGAAATGCGAACTCATTGTAAGAAACTTTTTCATCCAAGAACCCATTCATGTGAAGCCACTACAAATAACTTTAAAGAAATTCCTTAATTTCTAATTCCAATTTGCACCCCATGTGTAATGGTTTTCTTCATCTGAAGGAGAGGCGGACCAAAGCGCAGCGTGGTGGTTATTCATGTTCTTTAATTTATAAAGAAACTACACATGAGAACTAACAAAAACAACAAATGTGAGAACCTAAAACAGTCCCATCTGGTGCAAACACAAAGACAGGAACAATCACCCACAAACAGTGACACCCAGGCTACCTAAGTATGATTCTCAATCAGAGACAACTAATGACACCTGCCTCTGATTGAGAACCATACTAGGCCGAAACATAGAAAACCCCAAATCATAGAAAATCAAACAGACTGCCCACCCAACTCACGCCCTGACCATACTAACTAAATACAAAAAACAGGAAATAAAGGTCAGAACGTGACAGTACCCCCCCCCCCCCCCCCCAAAGGTGCGGACTCCGGCCGCAAAACCTTGACCTATAGGGGAGGGTCTGGGTGGGCGTCTGTCCGCGGTGGCGGCTCTGGCGCAGGACGCGGACCCCACTTCACCATTGTCTTAGTCCGCCTTATTGTCCGCCTCCGTGGCTTTCTCATCATGGCCACCCCTCTCAATGACCCCACTGGACAGAGGGGCAGAAGCTCTGGACAGAGGGGCAGAAGCTCTGGACAGAGGGGCAGAAGCTCTGGACAGAGGGGCAGAAGCTCTGGACAGAGGGGCAGAAGCTCTGGACAGAGGGGCAGAAGCTCTGGACAGAGGGGCTCTGGCGCCTCTAGGCTGAGGGGCTCTGGCGCCTCAGACTCCGGCAGCGGCGCCGGACAGGCGGGAGGCAGCGGCGCCGGACAGGCGGGAGGCTCCGGCAGCGGCGCCGGACAGGCGGGAGGCTCCGGCAGCGGCGCCGGACAGGCGGGACCACCTGCAGGGAGGAGACGGAGAGACAGCCTGGTGCGTGGGGCTTGGTGTTAGGAGGAGGCACCTGAAGGACCGGGCTGTGGGGGAGCACTGGAGCTCTGGTGCGCAACCTTGGCACCACTTCCCCAGGCTGGACAACTACTCTAGCCCGGACCCTCCAGAGTGCAGGCACAGGTTGAACCGGGCTGTGGATAAGCACGGGAGATCTAGTGCTCACTACACGCACCTCTCCCCTAGGCTCCACTCCCACATTTGCCCGGCACGAGCGGAGCGCAGGCAGAGGACGCACTGCACCCTCCCAGCGCCCCGGAGACACAGCACGCAGAGCCGGCGCAGGATAACCTGGACCAAAACTGCGTACCGGCGACCAGACCCGCTGAGCAGGCACCATACGCCCTGGCTCAATGCCCACACTCGCATGGCACTTTCGGGGGGCTGCCCTATAGCGCACCGGGCTATGGGCACGCACTGGCGACACCGTGCGCTTAACCGCATAACACGGTGCCTGACCAGTAATGCGCTGCTTATAATAAGCACGAGGCGTGAGCTCGTCTGCCCCCCCCCCCCCAATTTTTTGGGGGGGACTGCCTCTCGTACCTGTCGCACTACCGTGCTGCCTCCTCATATCGCCGGCTCCTCTCTCCGGCTGCCTCTGTTCTCCTAGCTGCCTCCACCTGTTCCCATGGAAGGCGATCCTTTCCCGCTAGGATCTCCTCCCAGGTGTAGCAACCCTTGCCGTCCAATACATCCTCCCATGTCCATTCCTCCTGTGATGCTGGCCGCTGCTGCTGCTGCTGTGGCCGCTGCTGCTGCTGTCGTCGCTGCTGTTTACCACGCCGCTTGGTCCTTGGTTGGTGGGTGATTCTGTAATGGTTTTCTTCATCTGAAGGAGAGGCGGACCAAAGCGCAGCGTGGTGGTTATTCATATTCTTTAATTTATAAAGAAACTACACATGAGAACTAACAAAAACAACAAATGTGAGAACCTAAAACAGTCCCATCTGGTGCAAACACAAAGACAGGAACAATCACCCACAAACACAGTGACACCCAGGCTACCTAAGTATGATTCTCAATCAGAGACAACTAATGACACCTGCCTCTGATTGAGAACCATACTAGGCCGAAACATAGAAAACCCCAAATCAAACAGACTGCCCACCCAACTCACGCCCTGACCATACTAACTAAATACAAAACACAGGAAATAAAGGTCAGAACGTGACACCATGAAGGATTGCAATATCGGCTATTGTATCTAGTAAGATCATCATTGATTCAATTTCAACCTTGTGTGAAGAAAGAGATTAACAAAAACTTCAGTTCTTCCTTCATTATGGTTCACACTTTCCTGTCTTATCTTTTCTATCTCATTTTGTTCTTTTTCAAGTTTCTTCTACTAAGGAATGTTTAGCATTTTATTGACAGCTCCATATCTGGGTCTGATGCAGAAGCTTCAGAAGCACCATTTCTCCTGAAAGACGGGTATGCCATTCATGACACCTGAATCAATAAGCAACTATGCACGCTCGTTACCTGTAGCTAATTACTACATCCATCTCTCCCAGTGTCAAAGCGCTCTTCCTCCTCTCTCTCTCGCTCCTCTCTCTCTCTTGCTGAGTACACAGAGGACCAACACCTGGACAGCTGATGAAACTGAGGAGATATTCTGTCTGCAATAATGCCCTTTCGTGGGAAAAAACTGATTCTGAGTGGCTGTGCTCCTGCCCAGTCATGTGAAATCCATAGTTTAGGGCCGAATGAATTAATTTCAATTGACTGATTTCCTTATATGAACTGTAACTCAGTAAAATGGTTGAATTGTTGCATGTTGCGTTTATATTTCTGTTCAGTATGTGTGTGTATATATATATAATTTGTTTTTCTACAGGACAATGACCAAACACACCTCCAGGCTGTGTAAGGGCTATTTTACCAAAAAGGAGAGTGATAGAGTGTTGCATCAGATGACATGTGCCCCCTTCCGGTACCGAGGTACCATGAAGGAATAAGTGAAGTTGATGACTCAGAACCATTTCTAAACCCATTGTCTGAAGAGAGTCGGCTGGTGACAAATCCTGTTCTTCCCATGAGTTTGATCCTCAGCTATTGCTTATGTTCCCAGAGTAATCGGCATAATGCCACCGTTGAGACAGACACTCACAAGCAACACACTCCTGTCAGCAGCCTTTGCTTCTTATTTTTCCTCTGTTCTCCCCAAGTATGGCTGATTCCAAACTGCCTTTTTGTTATTTGTGTTATTGCATAACATTCATGCCAAATGTTGCTTAGGGAATGGGGGTCACCTTTATCATTGCACAACAGTCCTATTCCAAAAGAGTGAGATCCCCCCCCCCCCCCCCCCCCCCAAGGACTTTCTCTGTTAGCTTTTTTATTTTGAGGCCAACTGAACTTCCCCACTCCGAGCAGAAGCCGACTGCACACAGCAAATAATAGTGCCTGCTAACTGTTACTTCCTTTTTGCTTCGCCCTCAGGTGATGTTGGCGGTGTCCTATTGGTCGTTGCTGGCACCGGCGATAGACATGGCAGAGGATTCGGGAAAGTATGGCTCGTTTGCGTTCGTCCCTGTGGCGGTGGGCTTTGCCCTCGGCGCGGCCTTCGTCTACCTGGCTGACCTCATGATGCCTGCTCTGGTGAGTCTTGTTGGTGCTGCAGCCTCCCGGAAATGAACTTAATTCACACATACAGTACATACCACTCTGACGTGTCAAACACAGTACCCGAAGAGGTTAGCCTCTATACATTGTTTGCTCATACACCACAGGTAATATCAATCAATCAAGTACCCGAAGAGGTTAGCCTCTATACATTGTTTGCTCATACACCACAGGTAATATCAATCAATCAAGTACCCGAAGAGGTTAGCCTCTATACATTGTTTGCTCATACACCACAGGTAATATCAATCAATCAAGTACCCGAAGAGGTTAGCCTCTATACATTGTTTGCTCATACACCACAGGTAATATCAATCAATCAAGTACCCGAAGAGGTTAGCCTCTATACATTGTTTGCTCATACACCACAGGTAATATCAATCAAACACAGTACCCGAAGAGGTTAGCCTCTATACATTGTTTGCTCATACACCACAGGTAATATCAATCAATCAAGCTTTATTTACATAGCACATTTCTTAGAACAAATGCAATTTACAATTTAAAGTGCTTGACAAATAAAATGTAGGTCTACCTGTTGGAAATTAGGTAAAGGCGGGAAAATAAATCAGGACAGGATGAGGGTTAGATAGAGGGTGAGTTATAAGCCACACTTATATGCTGGCCTTGTTATTATTGACAGTAGTGATGTGAGAGAGGGGTTTGAATGCCATTAAGTGTAATCACTCCTATTAAAGGTTTTCTGCTTCACTAAGTCACATCAACATCCTATTGTTACATGGCAGCAGATACTCCCATTTAGATGGCAAATTAGATTATATGATATTGTTACATACAGTGGTTTTATTCTGTACTAGCGCAGTGGACAATCACTGGTAAATGTATCTAAAAGGTAAGTAGGATGGTGCAATGAGGCCAATCTTGTAACCTAAACAATTTGCAATTGGTGATCAATTGATGTACTGTCAGCTAAAAAAGTAGGAAAAGTAGGCTATTCCTTAAACATCATCCTAACACCCTACATACATCTTTTCACAGCGATTACAGACTTTAACACAAATCATTACGGTTGTCCCCACCATCCTCTTCCTCCTCTCCTCCATCTCTCTCCCACTATCTCCTGCTCCTCTCCCCTGGTTTCCCCAGTGATGACAGTGGGAGGATGGAGCAGAGTGGAATCGGGGGGGAGACGCAGGGGTCTTGGCTGTGGGCTGGGGTGCCCCTCTGGGGGGTCGGACCAGGCTGTTTGGACAGCTGCTGGTGTCAATTTTACTGGCTCCAGGGCAAACACTGGGCACTGAATGATAGCAGGAGAGAGGGGGAGTGCAGATGGGTGGTGGAGGCAGTGCCAGCCTAGCGGCAGCAGCACCGAGTCCGTCGACCCCCGTTCTGACCCCCCTCAACCTGGTGATAAGGCTGCCCTGTACCTGGAAGTCTCTGTATCTGCATCGATCTCTCTCTCTCTTTCTCTTCCCTATCAACACTACTGTTTTCCCCAGTCACGGTCTTTTGTGCGCCAGCAGCGTTTCTAGGATAAGGGAAAACAAACGTCAGGTGGTTGGGTGACTGCGGGGCAAGCTGTTGCAGGATTAAGTGTCATAGGACCATGAACTGTATCTCCGTATGTGGGAGCAAGGGCTTTGTCAGGGAGATGATACTGACATAACTGGACCTGGTCAAACACTTTCAAACAAAGCCACAGCTTTGCACAAGGTACAAGTCAGGTAACAGGATGTTGCCCCACGCAATGGGAGTGTTGCATCATGGGAGATAACATTAGCTCCCATCCATAGCTTCCTGTGGCACACAGCCAAGGGCCAAGTGTGCACAATGCCAACATGTTTGTCCCTATTTTGATTTGTTTATCACTTTTTTGGTTAATACATGACTCTATGTGTTATTTCATAATTGTGATGTCTTCACCTTTATTCTACAATGTAGAAAATAGTAAAAAATAAAGAAAAACCCTTGAATGAGTAGGTGTGAACTTTTGACTGGTCCCCAAAAATATATGGGGATTGGAAATGATGCAGTCAATGACATTGATGGAAGCAAAAATCTATCTGCAGTATTAAAGGTGATTTACCCCCTACATTTTTTACAAATATATGTATCCACTACAGTAACAAGATCATCCACATGTATTGATCACATTTTTTATAATACTGTAGAACTTTGTTCTAAAGCTGTTTTCCGTACCCATTGGATGCAGTAATCACAATATAGTGGCTATATCCAGGATTTCCAAAGTTCCAGAAGCTTGGCCTAAAATGGTATATAAGAGATCATACAAAGTATTTTGCTTTGACTCTTAAGTGGATGATGTTATGAATATTTGTTGGTCTGATGTGATTAATAATGAGCATCCAGACGCTGCACTTGATGAATTTAATTTCAATTATTGAGGATACAATCTTCCCAGCATTTGGTACTGTCCATATGTAGCTCGTTTTTAGTCACAGGTCCAGGAATGGCTGAAGAATTGCAACATTTACCTAGAACTAACGCTGCAGATAGCAATACTGGGTGATTTGAAAAGTCATGTCTTGTGAAGATGCTGGAGGAAACGGGTACAAAAGTATATATCCACAGTAAAACAAGTCCTAACATAACGACATAACCTGAAAGGCCGCTCAGCAAGGAAGAAGCCACTTCCCCAAAACTGCCATTAAAAAGCCAGACTACGGTTTGCAACTGCACATGGGGACAAAGATCGTACTATTTAGAGAAATATCCTCTGGTCTGATGAAACAAAATAGAACTGTTTGGCCATAATGACCATCATTGTTTGGAGGAAAAAGGGGGATGCTTGCAAGCCGAAGAACACCATACCAACCGTGAAGCACGGGGGTGGCAGCATCTTGTTGCGGGGGTGCTTTGCTGCAGGAGGGACAATTATGTTGCTTCTTATATTGAAGCAACATCTCAAGACATCAGTCAGGAAGTTAAAGCTTGGTCGCAAATGGCTCTTCCAAATGGACAATTACCCCAAGAATTACTCCAAAATTTTGGCAAAATAGCTTAAGGACAACAAAGTCAAGGTATTGGTGTGGCCATCACAAAGCCATAAATTATTCTCCACTATTTTTCTGACATTTCACATTCTTAAAATAAAGTGGCAATCCTAATTGACCTAAAACAGGGGATTTTTACTGGGATTAAATGTCAGGAAATGTGAAAAACTGAGTTTAAATGTATTTGGCTAAGGTGTATGTAAACTTCCAACTTCAACTTTATATGGATATATATTTACCCCAAAAATATGGGGGATTGGAAATGAATTACATTGATGGAAGCAGCAATCTATCCACAATATTAAAGCTTATCCACCCCTTAAAATTACAATAATATTTAACGCTTGTCCAAAAGGACCTCATTACTTTTTCTCTGCACTTCTTCTCGGCCATGTCTTCTGCTTTCCACTTTTGACTTTCCCTGTACTTCCCGATGGCTAATAACACACCCCCATCTAACTGAGAGGCAGGGGTGTCTTAAAAAATATGTGTCAGAAAATGTATGTTTGTAAGGAGGAGAGGAACACCTCATTAACCTCCCCTCTCTCCTTGTCACACCATCAGATTTCCCCTGGAACTGGAATCTGTTCCCCCTCTTCTCTCTTGTGGCTAGCAATTATGCTAATTTGCCTTCAAGACTCCTCAACTAGTGGGGTGTAACTTATTTTTGGAGACATTTTAATTTGTCACCTTTTAGAAAGTGTCTTGTACTTTCTACTTGGTATCTGTTGATAATTGGTCAAGTTCTCATGCAAGACTTTCCAGTATTTATTCTTACCTCACTGAAAGTCTAAAAGTATTGGGCATGGGCAATGGCACGGCCTCTGACCGGAGATTTGAAAGGCTCGCAGAGACAAAATGTTGCTCTTTTAAAGCTAATTTAATTCAATTCTACACATTTTGCCAGAGGCAGTATGCAAAATGTAGTTAAAACAATTTTTCTGCAATTGTACACTTTTTGCCATAGCATAAAAACACAGCATAAGCAATCTGACATTATATAAAGAAATCTTACATTTATTGAATTTTAGATTCTCCCTGACTGTCTAGTTTTAATTTTGGTGATTTTTTTTTTTGTCCAAAAATATATAGCTCTATTATCTTTCCTACATACTTTTTTATCTGGTTTTAATCGTTTATGTTTACACTAAAAACGTTTTGGCTGTAAAATACAGCTATTAATGCTCTCAATGTTTAAGTAGGTAGGCCTACTTCCTCTTATCAATGTTCTGCGTGTACACACACACACAGGCACATTCTAAATCAGTGTTCTCCCAATTTCTGATTGGAGTGTTGACTCCACTTAGGTTGGAGTCATTAACTTGTTTTTCAACCACTCCACAAATTTCTTGTTAACAAACTATAGTTTTGGCAAGTTGGTTAGGTCTAGAGGTCGACCGATTAATCGGAATGGCCGATTTAATTAGGACCGATTTCAAGTTTTCATAAGAATTGTAAATCGTTATTTTTGGACACCGATTCGAACGTAAAAAAATTCTTACACATTTATTTAATCTTTATTTAACTAGGCAAGTCAGTTAAGAACATTTTTCAATGACGGCCTAGGAACGGTGGGTTAACTGCCTTGTTCAGGTGCAGAACGACAGATTTTCACCTTGTTAGCTCGGGGGATTCAATCTTGCAACCTTACAGTTAACTAGTCCAACGCTCTAAACACCTGCCTCTCATTGCACTCCACGAGGAGACTGCCTGTTACGCAAATGCAGTAAACCAAGGTAAGTTGCTAGCTAGCATTAAACTTATCTTATAAAAAACAATCAATCAATCATAATCACTAGTTAACTACACATGGTGATGATATTAGTTATACTAGTATATCTAGCGTGTCCTGCGTTGCATGTAATTGATGTGGTGCGTATCGTTACTCCAATATATACCGAACCATGATCATCAATGCCTTTCTTGTTTGTAGGTGACCAAATACTTATTTTCCACCATAATTTGCAAATAAATATGTTAAAAATCCTACAATGTGATTTTCTGTCATAGTTGAAGTGTACCTATGATGAAAATTACAGGCCTCATCTTTTTAAGTGGGAGAACATGCACAATTGGTGGCTGACTAAATACTTTTTTGCCCCACTGTAGTCCTATAATTCCTACAATAACTACAACCTAAAACTTCTTACCTGGGAATATTGAATACTCATGTTAAAAGGAACCACCAACTTTCATATGTTCTCATGTTCTGAGCAAGGAACTTAAACATGAGCTTTCGTACATGGCAAATATTGCACTTTTACTTTCTTCTACAACACTTTGTTTTTGCATTATTTATACCAAATTGAACATGTTTCATTATTTATTTGAGGCTAAATTGATTTTATTGATGTATTATATTAAATTAAAATAATTGTTCATTCAGTATTGTTGTCATTGTCATTAATACAAATACATTTTAAAAAACCTTGGAAAATTCCAGAAAATGGAATTATGGGAAAATTAGTTTAAATGTATTTGGCTAAGGTGTATGTAAACGTCTGACTTCAGCTGTAGACAAAAAGAACTGGCTCTATGGGTACAAATAACAAAAACATTTAAACCTGTCCAACAATGTTACAGTGCCTTGCGAAAGTATTCGGCCCCCTTGAACTTTCGCAAGGCACTGTATGAATTCCACAGAATTTTGAACATAACAGATCAGCCAGGTCTAAGTTTATACTACAGTTATGAGATGTAGCCTTGGCTTCTCATCAAACCTGACAGAGCTTCAGAGGACCTGCAGAGAAGGATGTGAGAAACTCCCCAAATACAGCTGTGCCAAGTTTGTAGCGTCATACCCAAGAAGACTCAAAGCTGTAATTTACTGCCAAAGGTGCTTCAACAAAGTACTGAGTCAAGGGTCTGAATATTTCATATTTATATCATATAAAAAATATAAAAAAGTTTTTGCAAAAATGTTCAAAAATCATATTTTTGCTTTGTCATTAGGTGGTATTGTTTGTAGATTGATGCATCCATTAAAAAAAATCAATTTTAGAATTAAGCTGTAACAATGCAAAATGTAGAAAAAGTCAAGGGGTCTGAATACTTTCCAGATGCACTGTAGAAATATCTCATTTAGGTAAGTATTCACACCCCTTTTCAGCTCAGGTGCATCCAATTTCCTTTGATCATCCTTGAGATTTCACTACAGCTTGATTGGAGTCCACAATGGCCAATTGAATAGTTTGGACATAATTTAGAAAGAAACACACCTGTCTATATAAGGTTCCACAGTTGACAGTGCATGTCAGAGCAGAAACTATGCCATGAAGTCCAAGGAACCTTCTGCAGCTCTCCCATGTAGAATTGTGATGAGGGGGAAGCGTATAAAACAATGTCTAGAGTGTTGAACGTTTCCCCTGAGAACAGTGGTCTCCATTATCCAACCAAACTGAGCAACCGGTCAAGAAGGACCAAGAAGCCATTGACCACTCAGACAGAAGTACTGCATTTCTTGGATGAGTCTCTACAGCACTTCACCAATCTGGGCTTTATGGCAGAGTGGCCAGACGGAAGACAGTCCTGAGAAAAAGGCACATGACGCCATGCTTGAGGTTTGCAAAAAGGCACGTGAAAGACTGAGCATAAGGCAAAATATTCTGTGGTCTGATGAGATGAAAATGTATCTATTTGGCCTGAATGCAAAGCTTCATGTCTGGAGAAAATCAGGCAGAGCTCATTTCCCATCGAACCCCATCCCTACCGTGAAGCATGGTGATGGCACGTGATGCAACGATATTACATTTTTGGCCGCTACCGATATCCAACATTTTCCTTGCCAAAAAAACGATAATGATAACTGATATTTAACATTTCTGAGGCCTTTTAAGCATTCTACTACAGTTAAATAGTTAACACACACACGGACGCAGCGGTCTAAGGCACTGCATTTCAGTGCAAGAGGTGTCACCGTAGTCCCTGGTTCGAATCCAGGCTGTATCACTTCCGGCCGTAATTGGAAGTCCCATAGGGCAGCGCACAATTGACCCAGCGCTGTCCAGGTTTGGCTGGGGTAGGCCGTCATTGTAAATAATTATTTGTTCTTAACTGACTTGCCAAGTTAAATAAAGGTCACACACACACACTCCACTGAACCAAAAGTTATTTTGTTGGCATTTAAGTATGTCCCCATTACCAGTAAAATATAATCAAAACCTATTTCTTCCACTTACTTGCTGTGCTGTTTCGTTGTTCATTTGTTCAGTCGTTTCATTCTCAACCAGGATTTCATTGTGTCAAGTTTCAGCTCTGTCTGTCCATGGCCTCTCTTCCTCTGTGCGCACTTTCGCTGTGTCCGTTTCCATCTTGTCCAGCTGCATCCGTTTCTTGTCTGCATCGAAGTAGCAGTCCTTGTACATGGCGTCGAGCATGGTGGCGACACAGTAAAGAGAGAATGCCACCATATCGCTTGTTCACAGCCTGTGTCTGCAGTTTTGTTGAGCAGGCGTTTCAATGCCATGACAGAGGATATCACGTCTGCTGCAGGTGCAGTTGCTGAGCTTATTTCTCGAGTCAGTTGTTTGAATGGAGCTAGCTAGTGTGTTCATGTTTCCAAGTTTCAAACATGTTCTGAAATGGCAACAGCGGTATGACAACCAGCACATTCATGAGCATGAAATACGACTTGCCTCTGTATCGAAATCCTCGACGACCCACTGTGCTGTCAGACTCCGCATGCTCATGGGGTTGATATTGATGGTTCAAATGTCAGTCATGAAGCTAATCGCAGTGACGCTATTACTGTGTGACTGCGGTAGGGCAACATCTGAAAAATAACGCACTTGGTAGTGTGCACCAGTGTTCGACCAGTCGGCGAAAGCCAACATCACCCACGACAGAGAACGGTTGATTGTCAAGGGCAATGAATTCCATTGTCTTGGTGTTAATGGGTTTCGCCCTAGAGTCGTCTTGCTGAAATGTTCTTACTCTTTCAAATGACTGTTCGACTTGTTGGCTGCTTGATCCATACATTGTGGGCTAGGTTAGGAATACTGTTCTGCACGTGTAGTGCAAAATCTTACGTGGTGTCATTATGTTATATAGGTATGCATGTCAGCTTTGACATCGGTTTTGCACATCGCCGTTAAACTAGGCATCGGGTCGATGTTGTCATTTTTAGCTAATATCTGCCAATACCGATTTTTTTCACCGATATATCGTGCATCCCTAGTGGTGGCAGCATCATGCTATGGGGATGCTTTTTAGTGGCAGGGACTGGGAGACTTGAAGAAAGAGGGAACAATGAATGGAGCCAAATACAGGCAAATCCTTGATGAGAAGCTACTTCAGAGTACAAACGACCTTAGACTGGGGTGTATGTTCCAACAGGACAATGACCCCAAGCATTTAGCCAATGCAATGCTGGAATGGCTTCAGAACAAGATTGAGACAGTCCTTGAGTGGCTCAGACTTGAATTCCATTGAAAATCTGTGTAAAGACTTCAAGATTGCTGTTCACTGCCACTCCCCATCTACATTAACAGAGCTTGAGAAAATCTGCAAGGAAGAATGGGAGCAAATCCTCAAATCCAGATGTGCAAAGCTGATACAGACATGCCCATCACGACTCAATGCTGGAATGACAGCCAAAGGTGCTTCCAGAAAGTATTGACTCAGGGGTGTGAATACTTATGTGAATTAGATTTCTCTATTTCATTTTCAATAAATGTGCAAATATGTCTAAAAACATGTTTTCACTTTGTGGTTATGGGTTATTGTGTGTAGATGGGTGAGAAAAACATAAACCTAATCCATTTTGAATTTGGGCTGTAATAGCAAAATGTGGAAAAGTCAAGGGGTATGTATACATTCTGAAGGCACTATGGAGATACCACAGTTAATGGCATGGTTTTAGGTTTTGGTCCAAAATTATTTGTAGTTCTCGAAGTGAATTGTTTTCAGTTGTCCAGCTGTCAGATCTTCTCTCTCACTTACCAGGCAGCACCAAGCTGTTTGTGGGTTGCCGTCTCCACGGGGCCCTGTCTTTAAGCATTAAGGGGCCACAGTGGGCTAATCCAGTGTGTGTCTGTGAGGAGCGGCTCCAGGAAGAGCCCAGGTGAGATGCTTAACTAATTGGCCCGGGGCGGTTAGATTGCCTCAGCCAACCCGGCCTCCGCTGTGTGTCAGGATTTAGGATGTGAGATACAGCATTAATGATGGCCCCGTCGGCCGGCATTAGAACCAGCCTCCTGCGCCGCTGTCGTTAAAAACACCAGGAGTCCACTGCCCTGCATCGGCTTCAGTTTGTCTCGATACTAACAGGAGAACCTCCTTATAAAGTTCAGCTGCCCCCTCGCAAGGAAAGAGAAGCAAGCCACCAAGGGCTTTCATCTCAAAAGAGTGGAAGTGAAGAGAGGAAGAGATGACGAGAGAGAGAAACAGAGAAAGGTCCCGTGTGACTCAGTTGGTAGAGCATGGAGCTTAGGGCTGGCACAATTACCGTACGGTGCCTTCGAAAAGTATTCAGATCCCTTGACTTTTACAGCCTTATTCTAAAATAGATTTTAAAATTATCCTCTACAATCTACACACAATTCTCAATAATTAAAATGTATTGAAAATAAAAAACAGATGCCTTATTTACATTAGTATTCAGACTCTTTGCTATGAGACTTGAAATTGATCTCATGTGCATCCTGTTTCCATTGATCATCCTGATGTTTCTACAACTTGACTTGAGTCCACATGTGTTAAATTCAATTGAATGGACATGATTTAGAAAGGCACACATGTCTATATAAGGTCCCACAATTAACAGTGCATGTCAGAGCAACAACCAGGCCATGCGGTCGAAGGAACTGTCCGTAGAGCTCCGAGACAGGATTGTGTCAATCTGCACAGATCTGGCTAAGGGTTCCAAAACAATTCTGCAGCATTGAAGGTCCACAAGAACATTGTGGCCTCCATCATTCTTAAATGGAAGAAGTTTGGAACCACCAAGACTCTTCGTAGAGCTGACCGCCCGGCCAAACTGAGAAATTTGGGGAGAAGGGCCTTGGTCAGGGAGGTGACCAAGAACCCGACAGCGCTCCAGAGTTCCTCTGTGGAGATGGGAGAACCTTCCAGAAGGACAACCATCTCTGCAGCGCTCAACCAATCAGGCCTTTATGATAGAGTGGCCAGACAGAAGCCATTCCCCAATAAAAAGCACATGACAGCCCACTTGGAGTTTGCAAAAGGCACTTGAAGACTCTCAGACCATGAGAAACAAGATTCTCTGGTCTGATGAAACTAAAATTGAATGCCAAGGATTACTTCTGGAGGAAACCTGGCACCATCCCTAGAGTGAAGCATGGTGGTATCAGCATCATGCTGTGGGCATGTTTTTCAGTGGCAGGGACTGGGAGACTAGTCAGGATCGAGAGAAAGACATTTTGTTTTTTTAAATTGAATAAATTAGCAAACATTTCTAAAATCCTGTTTTTGCTTTGTCATTATGGGGTATTATGTGTAGATTGATGAGGGAAAAACACAATTTAATCCATTTTAGAATAAGGCTGTAACCTAACAAAATAAAGTCAAGGGGTCTGAATACTTTCTGAAGGCACTGTATATGCCTAACCATGTAACTGATTGTTATGGATGAAGACCATATTGAAAATAAAATAACTGTCAAAAAATGGTTTAGAGATTTATTTATTTTACGAACAGCTGACTGAAGACTGGACGGCCGGGCATTATGCCTTCATTGACTTGAATGGGAATGCCCATTCTATTCAAATATATTTCAACTTCAATGGAGACTTGCTCGCGTGACTTGTGAGAGAGCATGTGCGCTGCATTTGTGGCACAGAAGTAGCGAGAGAGAGTAGCCAAACCGACTCACGCTAGTTAGACGTAGGCAATCTATCATACCATCTGGTAGTGCCCGTCTTCACTGCATCAACTCATTGTGGAGAGTCAAGCTAGCTAGCTAGCTACAGTAGCCAGCTAAGTTAGCCAAGTTGGTTGGTAGGTAGCTAGCTAGAGTTGCAAAACGAATTGAGGCTATTTTGCTGCGCTTCCTGTACTTGTCTAAAACAACTCATATGAAACAACAGCCTACCTGTTGGTTGACTATTGCACCCTGCTCCTTCTCATTTATCCAACTTAATTATGTTAAGTCCATTTACATTTTGTACTGATTTATAAATATCACACCTCACTTGCTACACATGGAGCCTCTGACTAGCGCTGCTTTGGTTTATGGATAGTGATAACAAGCTACACTGTGAAACGTGTGTATGCTACCGGTGCGTTTTTTTATTTTATGGGAGGCATTCATAAAAACTATTGTTTTATTAAAATGTTGAATGAAATGGTCTACCCTTATAGTCGATGCAGCAATGTGACATAGATCATTTTATTTTATTTTAGACAAAGCCTTTTCATTGTTAAAATAGGCCTATATTTCCAAAATAATCAAACACTAACATCCGTTCGGATATTCGAATAACCATGCCCATCCCTAATGCACTCACTAATGTTAGTCTGCGAAATGACTAAAATGTAAAGAATTTGAATGTGACTTAGAATAATGATATTCTTAAAGTTAGAGTGAAAAAAAACTGGGTACAAACTCTTGGTAAAAAAGCTGTTTGTGATGTAAGAATAGTGATCTTCGAAAGAGGAGATAACCGGTTCGATTCCATCTGCTGTTTTGATAGGGTAACACAGGCTCTCGTTTAGGAAGAGGAATAAACTGGTCTATCGCTTTAGGAGTGTTTTAACGAGGGGAAAGCTTCCATGATGCATCATGCTGCAGTGGTGGCGGCGGTCGGTAGCATTGCTGATGGCTTTGTTTATTAATGCCGTGTATACAGAGCTCATTGTGCACACTGAATATCACATAACCTTAAAGCAGGGATCTGCAACACGCCAGCCTGTGTTTTTCCTACCGCCACTGCTCTGAATAGTCATCCATATTTTTTAAATGTCAGCTCACAAACCCAGTAGCTCCCTAGTTCTCTGCCTAATGTCTAATATGAAGGTGAGGGATGAAGATCACTTTAAAAAAATGTTTTAACCATTGAGACAGGGTATTCATGGGTTGCATGTTTGTATTGAATGTCCTTTTGAAGACTGACTCCCAACTGATCGTTCTACTCAATGCATTCTCATTTACCACTGATTAAGATTTTGTCATACGATGTCGGGGGGGCTGTCCTTACCAAGGGGCTAATAGAATGCGTGGCGGCAGGCACTTGACAGGCGCTCATTTTTGACTACGATTACAGCCCCAGGTAACCTTGTTAATCCTTGGGCTGAGGCCTCGCTCCAGGCCATCGCCTGGGGAACAGAACAAACTCCAAGCATCTGACCTGAGATGGACAGCTTTTAATCATTCCTGTTCTCACTTGTTCACTGTCTAACAAGCTGTCTCTTGCTTGCTAACTTGCTCTCTCTTTCTCTCTCTCGCTGATTCTCTGTCAACCTGGTGATGAGTACTGCCTTGTTTTAAGAACACATTGCATCTATAATCAAGGTCAGGCCTCTGTTTCTCTCTCGTCCATCTCTGACACAGTAGATAAGCACCCTAGCTGCTTGTAGTGACTTTGTCTGCTCAGTCAGTCACAAGAAACAGGATTCTTGGATGTTTCAGTCTGTCCTGGGCTAAGACTTTTCTGTCAGGGGGATATCGTTTTCTGCCCTTTAGGTACCTGCTAAAGACAGGAACATGATACATTTCTCTTGCAGTGAAACTAATTGGTTGGGAGAAAAAGGATACCAGCTATGAAAGTGACTGTAGAAGTGTTTGATACAGGGTGAACTTTGGTTGTAGGTTTCTTATTAAATCAACTCTATAGAAGGCTGTGGGAGGCTTGAGTGGGCAGTTTGTAATCTTGTCAGTACAGAGTTATTTGAAGATATCCGTGGACTGATTGCAGAGTTGTCTGTGACCTCATTTGAGAAATCTGCCAAGCTATACTGCTACAGCAACTCATACCCATACATTTTACACCAGGGCTCTCCAACCCTGTTCCTGGAGAGCTACCCTCCTCTAGGTTTTCGCTCCAACCCCAGTTGTAACTAACCTGATTTAGCTTATCAACCAGCTAACTGTTAGAATTAGGTGTGCTAGATTAGGGTTGGAGTGAGAACTTACAGGATGGTATCTCTCCAGGGACAGGGTTAGAGAGCCCTGCTTTACAACCACCTTATTCCATCCAGTAGCTATACACAGGGGCGGACTGGGACCAAAACTTAGCCCTGGCATTTCTAACACTCCTGACCATGTTTTCCCTTGTGGCCCCCTTAACGTCCTATTTCTTTCCCCAAAGCCCCCCACACTGGCCCATTGTTTTCCGTGAGGCCCTCATTATTAGCCAGATCCTTTTGTGCAAAAAAACTCAAGTTAGACAGGCCCACTGGGACAAAAATAGACCAAAAATAGTCCGCACCTGGCTATACATGATCCATCTGCATGTATATGTGGAAACCTGGCACCATGGAGACCAGATGATTAACTAACTCCTGCATATGTTGGTGTCTGACATAGAATTGTCCATGTTTTTTGCCACCTTTAAAACACATACTACCCTATAGCTCCCCCTTTCTGAAATCTTGTCCTTGAGGTCCAAAGCATTGCAGTTTTTCATTCTTCCCCTCTAATCAGGGACTGATTCCCGACCTGGGACACCAGGTGAGTGGACTCTCACCCTGGCTAATCAATGAAACCCAAACCCAATCAATGGAACTACCAGGTACAAAAGTAAACCACAGGTACTGAGGACTTTTGAGTAGTCCTGCTCTTGCTTCCTGTGATCATCTTCTGCTTTATGTAATGACAGCCTTCAAATAATGACAGCCACACACTAACGCTGGAGACCTGTTTGGTGTTTGTTTGGAACAGAGCCTCAGTACAGCCCCTCAGGCTTCCATCCCTGAGGGGGAGCCTCTCATAACCCTCTCACAGTCCTTTCCTTGTCCATCATTGATCGACAAAGTGGTATCATCTTCGAAGATCAAAGCACTGTGGCTTTTACCTATAGTCTATAGTTACCAGGGTTTACAAATGGCAGAGAGGCTCAGTCTGTAGGAACAACAGAAGCTCAGGGACAAGGTTCTCAAAGGCACGGACCGGTTAATCAGAATTGACCTAGCTGGCTGTTTGTCATCTCAACTATGGAATTCTCTGTGGCGCTCACACATGTATACGTATGCACAGACACCCACACACCTTGTTCCAACTTATAATCACTTTTTATCTGAGTGGTCTGTTGCATAGAAATCCCTTTTTCTATTGAAGCTCCAATAGTAATTCTGTTTTTACAAGCCACTTCACTATGACCAACAGCCCATGGCCATTGTAATGGTCTGTGGCACACTGTTATTAGCTCGTCGTACTATGATGGCAACTGCATAATGTCCTGGAGGAGTAACTGGCCATAGGGGGAATGACCTTTAAAGTGCATCTCTGTGTGTCTACTCATGCTTCGGCAATCCATAGGTCCCCTGGACAGCCTTGGAGTCTATATCGTAACGAGTCGACCCAGGCCCAGCCAATGTACGGCTATGCTTGAGATTTTTTTTGGAAAGAGCAATCTGGGCATGTAAACGACCACTGCTCGGCTACAGGGCGACAGGTAGCAAAGCGGTTAAGAGCGTTGGGCCAGTAACCGAAAGGTCGCTGGTTCGAATTGAGTTCAGGTGCATCCTGTTTCCATTGATAATCATCATTGATCATCATTAACTTGAATAGTGTCCACCTGTGGTAAATTCAATTGATTGGACAAGATTAGTAAAGGCACACACCTGTCTATATAAGGTCCGAAGGAATTGTCCGTAGCGCTCCGGGACAGGATTGTGTTGAGGCACAGATCTGGGGAAGGGTACCAAAACATGTCTGTAGCATTGAAGGTCCCCAAGATCACAGTGGCATCCATCAATCTTAAATGGAAGAAGTTTGGAACCACCAAGGCTCCTTCTAGAGCTGTCTGCCTGCCCAAACTGAGCAATCGGTGGAGAAGGCTCTTGGTCAAGGAGGTGACCAAGAACCCGATGGTCACTCTCACAGAGCTCTAGAGTTCCTCTGTGGAGATGGTTGTCCTTCTGGAAAGTTCTCCCATCTCTGCAGCACTCCACCAATTAGGCCTTTATGGTAAAGTGTCCCAGACCGAAGATACTCCTCAGTAAAAGGCACTTGACAGCCCGCTTGGAGTTTGTCAAAAGGCACCTAAATACTCTCAGACCATGACTAACAAGATTCCCTGGTCTAATGAAACCATTCAAGCCAACTCTTTGGCTTGAATGCCGAACGTCACGTCTGGAGGAAACCTGGTACCATCCCTATGGTGAAGCATGGTGGTGGCAACATCATGCTGTGGGGATATTTTCAGTGGCAGGGACTGGGAGACTGGTCAGGATCGAGGCAAAGATGAATGGAGTAATGTACAGACAGATCCTTGATGAAAACCTGCTCCAGAGTGCTCAGGATCTTAAACTGGGGCGAAGGTTCACCTTCCAACAGGACAACGACCCTAAGCACACAGCCAAGACGGCACAGGAGTGGCTACTGGACAAGTCTCTAAATGTCCTTGAGTCAGCCAGGGCCCGGACTTGAACCCGATCGAACATCTCTGGAGAGACTTGAAAGGATTTGCAGAGAAGAAGGGGACAAACTCCCCAAACACGGTGTGCCAAGCTTGTAGCGTCATACCCAAGAAGATTTGATGCTGTAATCGCTGCCAAAGGTGCTTCAACAAAGGGTCTGAATTCTAATGTAAACTTGATATTTCAGTTTTTTATTTGTAATAAATGTGCAACATTTTCTAAAAACCTCTTGCATTGTCATTGTGGGGTTTTGTGTGTAGATTGATGAGGGGGGAAAAAACAATAATACATTTTAGAAGACTAACTTAATAAAATGTTGAAAAATTCAGGGGGTCTGAATACTTTCCAAAGGCACTGTAGACTACATTAAATTATTGTATCCTCTCTGAAGATTGACTGTATATTGTTTATGTGCAGTTAGGAGGGACATTTTCTAATGTAGCTCGTTGAATGCTTTTCGCAGTGAGAGCATTGTACGGGTCTTTCAGCCTGGCAGCTCTCTTTGACTCTATTTCTTTGTCGGGTTAGTCGGCTCATCCACCATCAACTCTGTTTGACAGTTAAACAAGACAATCCCTCTCATTGTTTGCACTAAGGGGGGCCTATTTGGTTAAAAAAATTGGAGTAGATAATTGCATTTTAGATGGGAAGAATGAACACAAGCTACATCATTTCAATGCTGTTGTTTACGAGTTCGCAGTATGCATAGGTAATATTTTGATGGTGACCATCACCATTCCTAATAGGCTGACTTTTTTTAGCTTTTCTTTTAGCGATGTCGCTATTTCCCAGTTTGCTGCACATTAGGCCTACTTCCTGGTTACCGATTTAAAACAGCAACTGCTGTATGTATTAGCCCTATGTGTATGAAGTGCCTTATGAGGGTCCACATTCGTTACAGAATGTATTTGATTTGAATTATTTTCTACTCAAGGATAATAAAGTTTATCTTAACAAGGTTAAATGTTGAAAATGTTGTCTTCTGTGACCCCCTCTTCTCTCGGGATTCCATGTTATTTTTAAGACCGTGACACATCCATCACAGGGCTAAGTATAAGTAAGTGCTTTAATGATTATTGTGGTAAACAGTTTATAATGGTAAGTTTGGTTTATAATGGTTCGCTCTCACTTTGTCCTCCTACTCATGGGTTCCCAAACTCCTCTTTGTTGTCCCTCATACCTCCTCTACCTTCTCTCTATCTCTCTGTTGTACCCCCAAGGACCTGTATATACACTGTAGCTGCTTGCGTGTGTGTTTTCTGGATGTTAACACTGTTTGTTGGCAGCTTTTGATCAGTAGGGCTAAAGTCTGGGAGGCTGCTGTTGAAAGGGGCCCCACAGTACCCCCACAGACCTCAAACACACTCCCTGGTGGTCCATGTACACCACCCAGTGTCCAACTGCTTTTTCACCCTTTAAATGACTGGGCTGGGACTCTTACCCTGGATCTGATGGGCTGCCCAATGATTTCTCCAACAGTTTCTGTATTATAGTTTTTTTGTGATCTTTTAGTGAGATTAAAGTTGTTTTAGTAACTTGTGTACAGTACCTTCAGAAAGTATTCAAACCCTTTGACTTTTTCCACATTTTGTTGTGTTATAAAGTGGGATTAAAATGGATTAAGTCTTTTTTTTTGTCAACGATCTACACAAAATACTTGAATGTCAGTAATTTTTTGTATTATTATTTTTTTAAATGGAAAATAAACACTATCTTGATTAGATACTGTAACTCAGGGTTCCCCAACTACAGTGCACTCGGAAAGTATTCAGAACCCTTGACTTTTCCACATTTAGTTACGTTACAGCCTCATTCTAAAATTGATTAAATTGTTATTTGTCCTCATCAATCTACACACACTACCCCATAATTACAAAGCAAAAACAAGTTTTTAGAATTTTTAGCAAATTTATTTAAATAAAAAATAGAAATACACTTTGTTTTTTTTAGCTGCCTACCAATAGGTGCCCTTCTTTGCGAATCATTGGAAAACTTTCCTGGTCTTTGTATCTGTGCTTGACATTCACTGCTCGGCTAATTGTATGTGTGGTGTACAGAGATAGGGTAGTAAAAATTATGTTTAACACTATTATTGTACACAGTGAGTCCATTCAACTTATTATTAAACACATTTGTACTCTTGAACTTATTTAGGCTTGCCATAACAAATACCTTTTGACTAAAGACATGTCAGCTTTTCATTTTTTATTAATTTGTAAACATTTCTAAAAACATAATTACACTTTGACATTATGGGTTATTGTGTGCAGGTCAGTGTAATCTCATCTCAATGTAAATTTAAATTCAGTTTAACACAACAAATGTCGAAAAAGTAAATGGGTGTGAGTACTTTCTGAAGGCACTGTACTCAGTAACCAAGTCACCAATAAAGGACAGAAGACAGTGTGGTTTGTTTTTCTGTAATAAGTGCATATCTTCTCGTGAACAAACAGGTCAGAGACCCAGAGCATACTACGTCAAGATGAGGGGAATATAAACATATAAAGTGCTAAATGTGTTATGTGCGTGTTCCCTTGACACACTCTAACATGACTAACTCACTATTTGTGGGAATGAAGACGTGTAAGCAAGAGCAGGGGCGGTGAGTGTGTACGTCATAGAACTGTCCTCAAAAAAGGTTGCTTCTGTGTCAAGGCTCAGTTTGCAGGACTCCACCGGTAGGGGTAGGTCTTGAGTGGACAGCCATACCCTCTGCCTGAGACGATGCTGGGGTCCGGTGGCGGTCCGCTTGTCATCGATACCTGCAGGTGGTCTTGAGAAGAGCCGACCGGGCTCACTTCCAGGTATGGCGATAGCAGAGGACAAACATCTGGACAGAGGGTATGCCGACCTCTTGCTCCGGGAAGAGCGGGGGCTGATAACCCAGGGAACACTCAAAAGGCGAGAGCCCAGTGGCAGAGCAGGGGAGGGTGTTGCGGGCATATTCAACCCACATGAGTTTCTGGCTCCAGGTGGTGGGGTTGGCGGAGGCAGCGAAGAGTCGTCTCCAGGTCTTTATTGGCTCGCTCCAACTGGCCGTTGGACTGAGGGTGGAACACTGAGGACAGGCTGACCCACGACCCAATGAGCGTGCCGAATGCCTTCCAGAACTGGGAGGAGAACTGAGGACCCCGGTCGGAGACCAGGTCCACTGGGAGTCCATGAATCTGGAAGACGTGCTGCACCATGAGTTGGGCCGTCTCTTTGGCAGAGGGTAACTTGGGGAGGGGAATGAAGTGGTCGGTTTTATAAAACCGGTCCACTACTGTCAAGATGGCGGTGTTGCCATCCGACAGAGGAAGACCTGTGACGAAGTCCAGGGATATGTGAGACCAGGGACAGTGAGGGACAGGCAGTGGTTGAAGGAGACCAGCTGGAGCTTTCCGAGGAGTCTTATTCTGTGCACAGACCGTGCAGGCAGGGACGAACGTGGAGACGTCCGGGACCATGGTCGGCCACCAAAGCATTGCCGCACAAAGGCAAGTGTCCGACGGCATCCCGGGTGGCAGGCAAGCCTGGAGGAGTGGGCCCGCTCCAGGATCAAGGAGCAGACAGCGCCAGGAACAAACATCCAGTTATTGAGGTCCCGGTCAGCAGCTGGGGACCACGTGAACGGAACCTTGGGAGAAGTGAGTGCAGATGGGGGTAACCCAGGGTGCTGTAGGCCTGGATAAAGTGCCAATTAAAGTTGGCAAATCCCAGGAAATGTTGCAGCTGCACTCTTGATGTAGGCTGGAGCCCCACTCTCACCTTCCCAGGATCCATCTGTAGTGATGATGTTACCAAGGAAGGGGATGGTGGAACAATGGATTTTGCATTTCTCCACTTTCATGAAAAGCTGGTTTTCCAGGAGATGCTGGAGGACCTGTCGGACGTGGAGCATGTGTTCTTGGGCTGAGTTGGAGAAAACAAGGATGTAGATGAAGACGAACCGGTTCAACATGTCGCGGAGAACGTCATTGACTAGGGCCTGGAACACTGCTGGGGTATTGGAAGGCCAAATGGCATGACCAGATATTCGTATTGACCACTGGCCATGTTGAGTGCAGTCTTCCACTCATCCACTCCCGTGTCCGCACCAGGTGGTAGGCGTTTCGCAGGTCCAACTTGGAGAAAACGGTGGCCCCCTGAAGCGGCTTGAAAGCCGAGGCGATGAGTGGTAGTGGGTAGCAGTTCTTCACCGTGATGTCATTGTGGTCCCGGTAGTCAATGCACAGGCACAGTGTTTTGTACTTCTTCTCCACAAAGAAGGGCAGATACTTCCTGCAGCTTGCTGTATAGCCTTGGTCTCCGGATCCGACAGAGTACATTCGTCCCTGGGGCGGTGTGGTACCTGGGAGAAGGTTGATCCCGCAGTCATAGGGTCGGTGCAGAGGATGTGAAGTGGCCCGGGCCTTACTGAAAACCTACCGGAGGACCTGGTACTCCGCGGGAATGGCGGAGAGGCCCCGGGCAACTTCCAAGCCCACCGGAAGATGTCGCGGGGCAGGCAGCGCTGACTTCAGGCAATGGGCGTGGCAGAATGGGCCAAGAGAATCCCAATACCACGGGAACCTGAGGAGACTTAATTAGCATGAATTGGATAGCCTCACTGTGGTTCCCTGGCACTCGTAGGTCGATGGGAGTGGTATTGTGGGTGACCCGGCCTATAGAACACCCATCCCACAGGAGGACACGAAATGACCAGTAGTGTGAAGCCAGTGTAGACATTCAGCTGGGGAAAGCCTAACTGCCTAGTTGCATCGGCTGAGAAAGAGGTGATTCAGCAGACTTAACACGTTTAAATGTATTACTCACTCACGTTGGCTGCAGTAAAGGAGGGTTTTGGTTGCCTGACAGACAACCCGTGGAATTGCTCCATGGAATTGCTCCGTGGAATTGCTCCAGCAAGGTGTACAACTCGTGGTCATGGCGTTTGGCCAAGGTCTGGAACCCTTCCATAGGACCACAAAACAACTCCTTGTGCCTTCCAATGGTGGCTCCTTGGGAGGAGACAGTGTTGCGGTGCTGGTCCGAGTCTGCTGGGTCCGTCATGGCCAGTTCGTGCTGTCAAGGCTCAGGAGAAGATGCAGACACTTTCGAAGTAACAAAAGTTTATTACAAAATCGCGGCAGGCAAATGACAGGTCAAGGGCAGGCAGAGGTCAGTAGTCCAGAGCAGAGTCCGAAAGGTACAGAACAACAGGCAGGCTGAGGGTCAGGGCAGACAGAATGGTAAAAACCATGAAAGCTAGAAAATAGGAACTAGAGAAAGAAAGGAGCACGGTAGGCTTGACGAAACAAAACAAACAGGCAACAGACAAACATAGAGCACAGTTATAAATACACTGGGGATAATGAGGAAGATGGGCGACACCTGGGGTGGGGTGGAGACGAGCAAAAAGAAAGGTGAAACAGATCAGGGTGTTGTTACATTATGCTTTGCAGATGCACATTTGTTGTCCCCTCACATGGCTATGTGATGTATACCACATATAGCAAACTGAATTTTCAGTATCTCCTCAACCCAGTTGTTTTGTGTTTCTATGGGTGAAGTATGGTGGAATCTCAGGTTTATAGCTCTGCTGACAGTAGTGATATCAACTACAATACAAACCATAAGTGGTTGTGGCTCAGTGACTTTCCATCTTCTGCTGAGCTGTTATCTTATAAACCAGGAAAAGCAAGCCTGTGAGATTCTGATCAATTGCTATCAGGATTATTAAAATCCCACTCCACACCTCTCAGTAATACTTTTACATTAAAGGTGTGTTTAAAAAAGTTTTAACGGTTCTTATATTTAATACTATATCTAGTGGATGAATTGAGTCCAAATCCTGCTAGTGATTATGGTATGCATTTCATATAAATTAGGTTTCACGTTAGCTTCATATAATATGTTTCAGTTAAGGTCACGGTTGTTCAGTGCCAGGGGTCTTGTGGTCCTTTGAAGAGATTGTTTCTGGTAATTACACAGACCTAACCGGCATTCTGCTAATTAACCACCCTCTCTCTCCCACTTCCTGTGTAGCCTGTGGGAGGGATCAGGTGGTCATTAGGACTGCAACGCAGGGGCTTAGTCGTTCACCGCAGATCACCACAAAGTAAAAAAATAATGACATGTTTGTAAGATGCTTCATTCCTTTTCTATCTCCTGTTTATTCTCTCTGAGACATTACATTCAAAGGTACCAGTTATTTGATATTGACTGAAGAACATGAGCACTCATCCAGATTTTCTGTCTGCTTTATCTATAATGGCTACTAAACATTTCCTTTACTATACTGTTTTTGAAATGGTTTTAGCTGCTTTCCAAGCCAGTCATTCAATAATGAAGCAACAAGATATGAGGGGTTCCATTATGTTGTTTATTGCTATTGCTGTGATGCAGTCAAAGGTATGAGGCCAAGGGTGCACAGTTAGTTAAATAAAATATAAAAATAAATAAAACAAGAACACAAGTTGACCAAGCAGATTGTATGGCTAGAACTAACCTTTTTTTAATATAGCACACAATACAGCCAAGCAGCGTATACACACAGCATCACACTAACATCACATTTTCATATGGAGCTTCAGGGTCTTCAAGCTTTACCTCCTCCTTCAGGTGGTTTGCTCTGGTCAGGGTCTACCCCTCTTCCCGCTGGTGGACTCATCCTTCTTCCTCTGGCCAGTAGAACCCATTTCTTCGCCAATGGGCTTCCTTTTCTGGTCACGTAGAGCTGCAGAGGTTGGCTGGTTCTGGTTCACAGTAGTCAGGCAGGGAGGCCAGACAGCGGTAGTTCCCTGAGTACAACAGGGAGATGGGCTTGGAGGGTCAGGTAGGACACCACTGTTGCTGGGCCGGTGTGGTTCCAGGTGAGGGTGTGTCTAGCCTGGGTTTCAGAAACAACCTGCAAGTGCACACAGGTAGAGTTGCCTTCATCCCTGCACCATGCCACTGTGGGCTCCACCTTGTTGCTATACCATCTCACCCTACAGGACAGAGTGATGGAGCCGGAGACTGGGACACTCCACCAACAACCCTGAGACACAGAATCCTCCATTTCACAATCTGTCACATCGTTGACCATGACCTCGATGGGATGGCTTACCGAGGGCATGTCCTCACACCTGTACAGTCCTGCGTCATCCATAGATGTGTTGTTGAAATGCAGGAATTAGATGCCAGATTTGTTTGTCCGCTAGGTTTGGACGTGGATGTTAGCTGTTCGGCTCAGAGTAGTGAAGTTGTTGAAGTCATTCTGTTTTGACCATGTGCTTTTTGGTAGGACACTGCAGAATATGACTGCATTTAATTTCCATATGCTTGTTGATGAAAGCTTTAAACACCGTGTTTGGAGGTACTCTGGGTCAAGAATCACAATCTTGTCCTGTTGATGGAAATGATCAAAGTCTTTAGCCTGGTTATTATTTTAACGTCTGGGGCGCAACAAGCCCCACAGAACAACAATAAGATGTACCTCATCCCCAACACTAGATCTCAATGTACATTATTGGTTTGCAAAGGTATTTGAACATTTTTTAAAACAACATTCCATAATGTTTAGTTTGAAGTTTAAACACTTGAGAATTTGGTTAAGAAAAGTCTACCTTGACTTTTAGTCAGGTTACTAGTCTACCTTGAAGCTGTTTCCCCAACAGGATAATGATATTGCCAGCCAAGCCTCTGCTCCCATTAGTTTAATGTAGGCCCATTCTCTTCACTGTATCCGTGGTACTTTGTTTGCTAGTGATGCTTAAGTAACTAAATGTTCAGCTCTTTTCTCTTGTTTAGGGCCAACACTTTCACAGGCGTGTGGTAACTGGTCAGCCAATTCTTGCTGAAGAGGTGATTATTACAAATGGAGGCTATTTTCTGATGTGGTGGTTTTCAAAGACCTTTGTCTGCAAATAGACATGGGCCCAAGCCTAATTTAATCTTAAGCATTGTTACATGTTGAGACATAGGTCCTAGGATATCCAACACTGTGCATCATGTGACCACATAGACCATGTCACTCATACTTTCATATAGTACTCGTGCCCTTTCAGCTCCCAGCTCATACTGTGAATTGGGGACCTATGGTTTTGAGGTACACTACCGTTCAAAAGTCTGGGGTCACTTAGACATTTCCTTATTATTGAAAGAAAATCATAATTTTGTCCATTAAAATAACCTCAAAATGATCAGAACATCATTTAAAACATTGTTAATGTTGTAAATGACTATTGTAGCTGGAAATGGCAGATTTATGGAATATAGGCATACAGAGGCCCATTATCAGCAACCATCACTCTTGTGTTCCAATGGCACGTTGTGTTAGCTAATCCAAGTTTATCATTTTAAAAGGCTAATTGATCATTAGAAAACCCTTTTGCAATTATGTTAGCACTGCTGAAAACTGTCGTCCTGATTAAAGAAGCAATTAAACTGGCCGCCTTGAAACTAGTTGAGTATCTGGAGCATCAGCATTTGTGGGTTCGATTACAGGCCCAAAATGGCCAGAAACGAACGACTTTCTTCTGAAACTCGCCAGTATATTCCTGTTCGGAGAAATTAAGGCTATTCCATGTGAGACATTGCCAAGAAACTAAAGATCTGGTACAACGCTGTGTACTAATCCCTTCACACAACAGAGCAAATGGGCCCTAACCAGAATAGATA
The DNA here is from genome assembly GCF_002021735.2 of Oncorhynchus kisutch. Taxonomy (NCBI): domain Eukaryota; kingdom Metazoa; phylum Chordata; class Actinopteri; order Salmoniformes; family Salmonidae; genus Oncorhynchus; species Oncorhynchus kisutch. Next base: position 11,285,726 of record NC_034198.2, read on the forward strand.
TTGCGATTTTCATAACACTTTGGTGAACTGTTGGAAACATAGAAATAAAATTAGTAATCAGACTATTTTTGGTGTTTGACATGACAACTAAGGAAAAAAGCAGGTACAGTAGAAGTTGTTGTGACAGGGTAGGGAAAAATCAGAGTTTCCAAGGGGACCCTTATTAGGGGACCCTTATTACATGGCTTTTTACAAAACATTTAGATTAGAATTCAGTGTACAAAGACAGTGTTCACACAAACCTGATCTAATGGATTATGATGGGCAACATTCACAGACCGAATGCCAAAATGCCACTTGTTTATGCTGGGAAATAACCTATGCACAATGTATGCATAATTGACAGTCGTGGCCAAAAGTTTTGAGAATAACACAAATATACATTTTCACAAAGTCTGCTGCCTCAGTTTATATGATGGCAATTTGCATGTACTCCAGAATGTTATGAAGAGTGATCAGATGAATTGCAATTAATTGCAAAGTCCCTCTTTACCATGCAAATTAACTGAATCCCCCCAAAACATTTCCACTGCATTTCAGCCCTGCCACAAAAGGACCAGCTGACATCATGTCAGTGATTCTCCTGTTAACACAGGTGTGAGTGTTGATGAGGACAAGGCTGGAGATCACTCTGTCATGCTGATTGAGTTTTAATAACAGACTGGAAGCTTCAAAAGGAGGGTGGTGCTTGGAATCATTGTTCGTTCTCTGTCAACCGTGGTTACCTGCAAGGAAACACGTGCCGTCATCATTGCTTTGCACAAAAAGGGCTTCACAGACAAGGATATTGCTGCCAGTAAGATTGCACCTTAATCAACCATTTATCAGAACATCAAGAACTTCAATTGTTGTGAAGAAGGCTTCAGGGTGCCCAAGAAAGTCCAGCAAGCGCCAGGACTGTCTCCTAAAGTTGATTCAGCTGTGAGATCGGATACCACCAGTACAGAGCTTGCTCGGGAATGGCAGCAGGCAGGTGTGAGTGCATCTTCACGCACAGTGAGGCAAAGACTTTTGGAGGATGGCCTGGTTTCAAGAAAGGCAGCAAAGAAGCCACTTCTCTCCAGGAAAAACATCAGGGACAGACTGATGTTCTGCAAAAGGTACAGGGATTGGACTGCTGAGGACTGGGGTAAAGTCATTTTCTCTGATGAATCCCCTTTCCGATTGTTTGGGGCATCCGGAAAAAAGATTGTCTGGAGAAGACAAGGTGAGCAAGGTGAGCGCTACCATCAGTCCTGTGTCATGGCAACAGTAAAGCATCCTGAGACCATTCATGTGTGGGGTTGCTTCTCAGCCAAGGGAGTGGGCTCACAATTTTGCCTAAGAGCACAGCCATGAATAAAGAATGGTATCAGCACATCCTCTGAGAGCAACTTCTCCCAACCATCCAGGAACAGTTTGCTGACGAACAATGCCTTTTCCAGCATGATGGAGCTTCTTGCCATAAGGCAAAAGTGATAAATTCTGACAAACTCCAAGCATTGATTATGCAAGAATGGGCTGCCATCAGTCAGGATGTGGCCCAGAAGTTAATTGACAGCATGCAGAGCAGATTGCAGAGGTCTTGAAAAGAAGGGTCAACACTGCAAATATTGACTCTTTGCATAAACTTCATGTAATTGTCAAGAAAAGCCTTTGACACTTATGAAATGCTTGTAATTATACTTCAGTATTCCATAGTAACATCTGACAAAAATATTTGAAGACACTGAGGCAGCAAACTTTGTGGAAATTAAAATTTGTGTCATTCTCAAAACTTTTGGCCACGACTGTACAGTACCTTCAGAAATGATTTACTACCCCTTTTCTCTACTTTTTCTACATGTTGTTGTTTTACAGCCTAAATGTAAAATTGATTACATTTAGATTTTGTGTCACTGATCTACACACAACACCCCATACTGTCAAAGTGGAATTATGTTTTTAGAAATATTTACAAATGAATAAAAAATGAAAAGCTGAAATGTCTTGAGTCAATAAGTATTCCACCCTTTTGTTATTGCAAGCCTAAATAAGTTCAGGAGTACAATGTGCTTAACATGTCACATAATAACTTGCATCGACTCACTCTATATGCAATAATTGTGTTTAATATTGATTTTTGAATGACTACCTCATCTCTGTACCCCACACATACAATTATCTGTAAGGTCCCTCAGTCGATCAATGAATTTGAAACACTGATTCAACCACAAAGACCAGGGAGGTTTTCCAATGCCCCACTAAAAGGGCACCTGTTGGTAGATGGGTAAAAAAAAAAGAAGCAGACATTGAATTTCCCTTTGAGCATGGTAACGTTATTAATTACACTTTGGATGTTATATCAATACATTCAGTCAATTCAACTATACAAGTGTCCTTCTTAACTCAGTTGCCGGAGAGGAAGGAAACAGCTCAGGGATTTCCCCATGTGGCCAATAGGGACTTTAAAACAGTTAGAGTTTAATGGCTGTGATAGGAGAACTGAGGATGAATCAACCACATTGTAGTTACTTTACAATATTAACCGAATTGACAAAGTGAAAAGAAGGAAACCTGTACAAAATAAAGCTATTCCAAAACAGGCATCCTGTTTGCAACAAGGCACTAAAGTAAAACTTCAAAAAAAATTGGCAAAGAAATTAACTTTATGTGCTGCATACAACAAGTTATGTTTGGGGCAAATCCAGCACAACACAGCACTGAGTACCACTCTTCATATTTTCAAGCATGGTGGTGGTTGCATCATCTTATGTTAATGCTTGTCATCAGCAAGGGATAGGGAGTGTTTTAGGATAAAAAAATTAATGGGATAGAACAAAGCACATGCAGAATCATATAGGAAAACCTGGTTCAGTCTGCTTTCTAACACTGCTTTCTAACAAATGCACCTATTTCTAGGACAATAACCTAAATCACAAGGCCAAATACACATTTACCAAGACGACATTCAATGCTCCTGAGTGGCCTAGTTTACAGTTTTGACTTAAATCGGCTTGAAAATCTATGGCAAGACTTGAAAATGGCTGTCTAGCAATGATCAACAACCAACTTGACAGAGCTCGAAGAATTTTAAACAGAACAATGTGCAAATATTGTACAATACAGATGTGCAAAGCTCTTAGAGATTTACCCAGAAAGACTCACACCTGTAATCGCTGCCAAAGGTGATTCTAACATGTTTTGACTCCGGAATGTGAACACTTATGTAAATGAGAGTTCTGTTTATAATTTTCAGTAAATTTGCAAAACACGTGTTTATTTTCTTTCAATGTGTCTTTATGGGGGTATTGTGTGTAGATGTGTGAAAGAAAACATATATTTAATACATTTTGAATTCAGGCTGTAACATACTTTTGGGGGGAATACTACGTCAAGGGGTGTAAGTACTTTCTGAAGGCACTGTACAGTATATGTTATGCATGCATTTAAATCCTATTCTATAAGTCAATGACACTGTGACATGAATGACCATGGCGTAGTAGCGGTGTAACCTATTGCTTGTGCATTTTATATAAGCCTATGGATTGTCAGTTTCTGTGTAACTCATTTCCACAAAGATCCTATTAAATTGCTATATATTTCGATTCTATATGTAATTCTATGCTTCTTTCCTTTTACATGGGCAGTTGGTTTAACACTGAGGGCTTAAAGAGCAGCCTATTTGTGGTAATACTGGCAGTATGGCACACCCCGGCATGGAGATTACGGTCTCCATTTTCTACCCAGCAGGGAGGGAAGGAATCTCCCACACTGATCCGGAACAGGCCCAGCGAGGGGTCCACATCCAGAATACAGCACTGAGATGCGTAAAAACACTTTTTTCAGTGTGTAGGCTAGTGCTACAGAGCAACTGAGAGCAGCATCCTTACTGATTAACCCCCGTGGAACCCTGTGGGAAGGGAGCTGGAGTGTGTGTGTGTGTGTGTGTGTGTGTGTGGGGTGATTGCATGGGTAAATAAGTGACTGAATGGCAGCATGAATAAAGGAATATGACATGCAAAGCCTTTTAGAAATCTTACGGTGAGTGAACTGAGGTCTTGGCTCAGACACTTCACTTGCTCTTTACTGTCGTAAAGTAGATCAGTTGATGTGAGGTTCTGTCAAGTCTTACCTCATCATTACTCTATGACAACAACAGGAACCATGGCTCATTTAGCCTTCCATATGCCTGGATGCAAAGGCTACGTGTGTAGTGTAATACGCTCTAGTGTACAGTCTACACAACCAGTGTTTTTGTTAGTTTGGGTTTCTGTCTCTCTCTCTCTGTGTGTGTGTGTCTCAATGTTTGTGTCTCTGTGTGTTCACACCTCTGTGTGTGTGTGTGTTTGTCTGGCTTTCTCCCTGTGCGCATAACATCCCCCACCCCCCTTCCTCCACTCGCTGTTTACCATCTTATTAATTAGGAGGTAGAAGACATTGATTTCCTGAACAGGATGTCTCCCTGGTTCCCTCCCTGATGCCGTCATTAATCAACGGACATCTTAAAAGGCCGGCCATCGACAGGTGTCGAGACACAGCCGCCTCTTGAGAGCTATTTTTGTTTCTACTTTCTCCTGGAAGCTAACTACTTCCTTATGTGTCTCGTCTGATGCTCTGCCTATCATGTATCCTTTGTGGGGTTTGTCTGGTGGGTCGTGTGTGTGTATGTGTATGCATGCTTCAGGATTTCCATTAGGAAAATGCATTGGGTGCGTAACCCATTAGGGTATCCACCCGCGGTGCTCAGAACAACAGAAATCACATTTAGATTATGCTAATTCATCTTGCAACTCCTGTAATGTAGCAGCTGATAAAATGTAATTTTCTAACATTTGCCAAAATGCTAATCGTGAGAAAACAACATTCTAAACAGCGCACCTGATGCAAGCGTTTCATTATGTGACAATTTAAAATGTCTGCTAGAAATTTAGAAAGAGGGGTAATCTAAAGATGCAACAACTAGGATGAGTTGCTAAAACAGTGCCTTCAGAAATATTCACAACCGTTGACTTTTTCCACATTTGGTTGTTACAGCCTGAATTTGAAATGGATCCAATTCGATTTTTTTGTCAGTGGCCTACACACAATACCCCATAACGTCAAAGTGGAATTATGATAAATATGTATTTTACAAATTAATTAAAAATGAAAACCTGAAAAATCTTGAGTCAACAAGTATTCAACTCCTTTGTTATGGCAATCATAGTGGTGGCTGCATCATGTTATGGGTATGCCTGTAATCGTTAAGGACTGGGGAGTTTTTCAGGATAAAAAATAAGCAGATCAATCCTGGAGGAATACCTGGTTCAGTGTGCTATCCACCAAGACACTTGGAGATTAATTCACCTTTGATGGCGTAGCAGTGTGGATGTCTATTTTGATTGAATTGTCGCGTCCCTTGTATATATCGTTTTTCTTTGTATATATTTCATATATATTGGTTTTATTTTTTAAAATCTCATTCTCCATCTACGGACTGAACATACTCTCCTTCAACCCGCCTCACCCAATGTGGTATGGATCTGCTATTTTTACACTTTTGAACCGGAACCCCGTTAAGAAGCTAGTCAGCTAACGAGCTACTAGCTAGTTCTCAATTAGCCACTGCAAGCGGTCATCACTGTTAACCCGGACTGCCAGCCTCAGCCCAGGCAACTTCTTCCAGCCTGTAAAGTCCATGGAGGATAAGAGCACCTCCTCCCAGCTGCCCACTGCACTGAGGCTAGGAAACACTGTCACCACCAATTAATCTATGATAATTGATCATTTCAATAAGCATTTTTTCTGGCCACGCTTTCCATCTGGCTACCTCTACCGTGGTCATCTCAGCACCCCCTGCAGCAACTTGCCCAAGCCCAGATAGCTGATGCTGAACTGCAAAATCTGGATCCCTACAAATCAGCTGGGCTCGACAATCTGGACCCTCTCTTTCTAAAATTTTCGCCAAAATTGTTTCAACCCCTATAACTAGCCTATTCAACCTCTCTTTCGTATTGTCTGAGATCCCCAAAGATTGGAAAGCTGCCGCGGTCATCCCCCTCTTCAAAGGGGGAGACGCTCTAGACCCAAACTGTTATAGACCTATATCCATCCTGCCAGGCCTTTCTAAAATCTTCGAAAGCCACGTTAATAAACAGATCACCGACCATTTCAAATCCCACCATACCTTCTCCACTAGGCAATCTGGTTTCTGAGCCAGTCATGGGTGCACCTCAGCCACGCTCAAGGTCCTAAACGATATCATAACCACCATCGATAAAAGACAGTACTGTGCAGCTGTCTTCATCAACCTGGCCAAGGCTTTCAAATCTGTCAATCAGCGTATTCTTATCGGCAGACTCAATAGCCGTGGCTTCTCAAATGAGTGCCTCGCCTGGTTTACCAACTACTTCTCAGATAGAGTTCAGTGTGTCAAATCGGAGGGCCTGTTGTCCGTACCTCTGGCAGTCTCTATGGGGGTGCCAAAGGGTACAATTCTCGGGCCGACTCTTTTCTCTGTATATATCAATGATGTCGCTCTTGCTGCTGGTGATTCTCTGATCCACATCTATGCAGACGACACCATTCTGTATACTTCTGACCTTTCCTTGGACACTGTGCTAACAAACCTCCAAACGAGCTTCAACGTCATACAACACTCCTTCCGTGGCCTCCAACTGCTTTTAAATGCTAGTTAACCTAAGTGCATGCTTTTCAACCGATTGCTGCCCGCACCCTCCCGCCCGACTAGCATCACTACTCTGCACATTTCAGACTCACATTAAGCATCTCCAATCCAAAATTAAACCCAGAATGAGCTTCCTATTTCGCAACAAAGCCTCCTTCACTCATGCCACCAAACTTACCCTCGTAAAACTGACTATCCTACCGATCCTTGACTTCGGCGATGTCATTTACAAAATAGCCCCCAACACTCTACTCAGCAAACTGGATGTAGTCTATCACAAGCCCCATATACTACCCACCACTGCGACCTGTATGCTCTCTTTGGCTGGCCCTCACTACATATCCGTCGCCAAACCCACTGGCTCCAGGTCATCTGTAAGTCTTTGCTAGATAAAGCCCAGCCTTATCTCAGTTCACTGGTCACCATAGCAACACCCACCCGTAGCACACGCTCCAGCAGGTATATTGCACTGGTCATCCCCAAAGCCAACACTTCCTTTGTCTGCCTTTCCTTCCAGTTATCTGCTGCCAATGACTGGAACGAATTGCAAAAATCTCTGAAGCTGGAGACTTATATCTCCCTCTCTAACTTTAAGCATCAGCTGTCTGAGCAGCTTCCCTTATCACTGTACCTGTACACAGCCAGTCTGTAAATAACACACCCGACTACCTCATCCCCATATTATTACTTACCCACTTTCTCTTTTGCACCCCAGTATCTCTACTTGCACATCCTCATCTGCACATCTATCACTCCAGTATTAATGCCAAATTGTAATTATTATCGCCTCTAGGGCAAAGATTTTTCCTTTTGTGTTATTGACTGTAAGTTTGTTTATGTGTAACTCTGTGTTGTTGTTTTTGTCGCACTGCTTTGCTTTATCTTGGCCAGGTCTCAGTTGTAAATGAGAACTTGTTCTTAACGGGCCTACCTGGTTAAATAAAGGTGAAATAATATTAAAAAAGAAAACTTTCAGCAGGACAATAACCTTAAAACTTCTTATGGCGGGGCCTCCCAGGTGGCGCAGTGGTCCAGGGCACTGCATCGCAGCGCTAGCTGTGCCACCAGAGACTCTGGGTTCGCGCCCATGCTCTCGCAGTCGGTCGTGACCGTGAGGTCCGTGGGGCAACGCACAGTCAGCCTAGCATCGTCCGGGTTAGGGGGGGTTTGACCGGTAGGGATATCCTTGTCTCATCGCGCACCAGCGACTCCTGTGGCGGGACAGGCGCAGTGCACGCTAACCAAGGTCGCCAGGTGCACGGTGTTTCCTCCGACACATTGGGGGACGAGTGGCATGGCTTTTGACCTTCGTCTCTCCCGAGCCCGTACGGGAGTTGTATCAATGAGACAAGATAGTAATTGCTAACAATTGGATACCACGAAATTGGGCAGAAAATAAAAATAAATAACTTCTTATGGCTTGAATCCCGCTAACGGGATCGATATGACAACACCAAGTGAAAGTGCAGGGCGCTAAATTCAAAACATCAGAAATCTCTTAATTAAGATTCCTTAAACATAGAAGTATTTTACACCATTTTAAAGATAAACTTGTTGTTAATCCCACCACAGTGTCCGATTTCAAAAAGGCTTTACGATGAAAGCCCACCAAACGATTATGTTAGGTCTGCACCAACTCACAGAAAAACACAGCCATTTTTCCAGCCAAAGAGAGGAGTCACAAAAAGCAGAAATAGAGACAAAATTCATTACTAACCTTTGAGTTTACATTGGCGCGTTACGTTTAGTAGTTCCAAAACATCCGGTGATTTTGCAGAGAGTCACATCAATTTACAGAAATACTCATAATAAACATTGAACTATTACAACTATTATGCATGGAATTATAGATACACTTCTCCTTAATGCAACCGCTGTGTCAGATTTCAAAAAAGCTTTACCAAAAAAGCACACCATGCAATAATCTGAGTACAGCGCTCAGACAACAAAATCAAGCCATACAGATATCCAAAGTCAGAAATAGCATTATAAATATTCACTTACCTTTGATGATCTTCATCAGAATTCACTCCCAGGAATCCCAGTTCCACAATAAATGTTTGATTTGTTTGATAAAGTCCCTCCTTTATGTCCAAATACCTCCTTTTTGTTCGCGCGTTTAGCCCAGTAATCCAAATTCATGACGCGCAGGCAAGACGAAAAGTAAAAAATTTCCGTTACAGTCCATAGAAACATGTCAAACGATGTATAGAATCAATCTTTAGGATGTTTTTAACATAAATCTTCAATTATGTTCCAACCGGAGAATTTCATTCTCTGTAGAATTGCAATGGAAGTCAAGCTACCTCTCACGTGAATGCGTGTGACCAGCTCATGCCACTCTCACAGACCTCTGACTTGTTCAGCTCCCATTCCCCCCTCTTTCACAGTAGAAACATCAAACAAGATTCTAAAGACTGTTGATATCTAGTGGAAGCCTTAGGAAGTGCAATATGACCCCTCGACACCTTATATTCGATAGGCATTGAGTTGAAAAACTACAAACCTAAGATTTCCCACTTCCTGGTTGGATTTTTTTCTCAGGTTTTTGCCTGCCTCTGTTATACTCACAGACATCATTCAAACAGTTTTAGAAACTTCGGAGTGTTTTCTATCCTAATAATATGCATATATTAGCAACTGGGCCTGAGTAGCAGACAGTTTACTCTGGGCACCTTATTCATCCAAGCTACTCAATACTGCCCCCAGCCATAAGAGGTTTTAAACACAAGGCCAGATCTACACTGAAGTTGCTTACCAAGAAGACATTGAATGTTCCTGAGTGGCCGAGTTTCAGTTTTGACTTAAATCTGCTTGGAAATCTATGGCAAGACATGAAAATGGTTGTCTAGCAATGATGGACAACCGATTTGACAGAGTTTGAAGAATTTTGAAAGTAATAAATGACAAATATTGCACAATCCAGGTGTATAAAGCTCTTATAGACTTATCCAGAAAGACTCACAGCTGTAAGGTGATTCTAATATGTATTGACTCAGGGGTGTGAATACTTATGTAAATGAGATATTTTTGTATATTTTTTTGCACAAAATGATCACTAACAAAAATACATGCCCCAGACCGATAGACCGATAAGCATGATGGTGCTAGCATGTTGGAGTGAACGGCTGTGCGTGAGAGGCTCCTGCAACTTTTTTGCGAAATAATCCAATTTAACCTACTTTATGACACTTTTTTACAACAAACGTTTCTTTCTAATACAAGATTGTAACTTTTTATATGAAAATGCAGAGTAATAAGCGACCAAAGGACAATAAATCCACAGCGGAGGCCTACTCCCCACTAAACAACGAGACAGACATGGCGGGAGGCACATGCAACAATGTGACACTTATAGAACTTACCCGGGCTTTGGGGGAGCTACGTGTTGCTATAGCTGAGGATCTTAAAGCCACTATTGCTGAACTGGACACCAAAATCGAGAGCATCATTCGAACGGTCGCTTCGCATGGCCAGAGTATTGTGGACCTTGAGAAAGCTTCTGAATTCAACGCTGGTAGGATCGACGAGTTAGAGAAGCTATGCACTTCATTGCAGGATAGTGTGCAGAGGCTTTCTGTGAAAGTGGTGGACCTGGAGGGCCGATCCAGACGTAATAACCTTCGCGTTGTTGGTCTGGCAGAGGGGATAGAGGCTGGCTCTCGCCCCACCGACTCCTTCGCCAAGCTATTGAAGGATGCAATGGGATCGGATGTTTTGGATTCGGATCCCCAGCTGGAACGTGCACATCGCTCCCTAATCAAGGATCTTATCCTGCATGAAGCTCGAATGAGGGGCAACCTGTCACATAAAGGGCACCCATTCCGTGTCTATGAGGATAATGCGCCCGATGTGGCAAAGCATCGCGCCGACTACAGAGATGTCATGACCAAACTCTACAAACGCCATCTTCGCCCAGCCTTGCTCTTCCCTGCAAGACTAAGAATTACCCCGCCTTCCGGTGAGAAGATTTGGCTCTCCTCGGTTTTGGACGCAGAGAAGTTTATCCGGGGATATACACCAATCCCCCGTACAGGTTAGAGTGCCTTGTCATTGTGTGTTAGGGTCTGCTCATGGACTCGAATCCATACTATACCATATTGGGTGAAACCGTATTAAACGGGCTCAACAAGGGCTACCGAACATGTAGGGGACTGGGGGTGATGGTTGGGAAGGGGCAGACGCTTCCCCTGGTTAGCAAGTTGATGTTTTCTGCCGTTCTGTCTTTGTCTATCCGTGGGCCGCTCTCCCGACTAGAGTCCCACCAGCCCTCTGTAGTGCTTATGTCTGTGTAGGTGTGCGTACATATAATTACTATTTGTACTTTATTACTATTTTCTCTTAGCATTTTAGTATTATGTATTTTTTGTGTGGGTATGTATGTATGTATGTATGTATGTATGTACCCTCTGTACCCTCTTTCTTTCTACATGTCCTTGTTTTGTATGTCGTGTTTTGTATTATTTGTTTTGCACCCAGAATTCTGGGTCTTGTTGTTCCTGTATGCTCTTTTATGTTTAGATAAGAATTGTATACCTGTCTTGTATACCTATACACCATTCTTGTGTGTGTTTAATAAAAAATATTTGAAACAGCATGACGGTGCCCCAAGGTGGCGATGGGGTTAAGGTATTGGCAGGCATAATCTACGGAAAATGAACACAATTGCATTTTATCGATGGCGATTTGAATGCACAGAGATACCATGACGAGATCCTGAGGCCAATTGTCTTGCTATTTATCCACCACCATCACCTCTTGTTTCAGCATGATAATGCACGGCCATGTCGCAACAATCTGTTCACAATTCTTGGAAGCTGAAAATGTCCCAGTTCTTTCATGGCCTGCATACTCACCAGAAATGTCACCCATTGAGCATGTTTGGATGCTCTAGATCGATGTGTACGACAGTGTGTTCTAGTTCCCGTCAATATCCAGCAATTTGGCACAACCATTGAAGAGGAGTGAGAAAACATTCAACAGGCCACAATCAACAGCCTGATCAACTCTAGGCGAAGGATATGTGTCGCACTGCATGAGGCAAATGGTGGTCACCAGATACTGACTGGTTTTCTGATCCACGCCACTTCATTTTTTAAAGATATCTGTTACCAACAGATGCATATCTGTATTCCCAGTCATGTGAAATCCATAGATTAGGGCCTAATGAATTCATTTCAATTGGCAGCGATTACAGCCTCAAGTCTTCTTGGGTATGACGCTACAAGCTTGGCACACCTGTATTTGGGGAGTTTCTCCCATTCTCTGCAGATCCTCTCAAGCTCTGTCAGGTTGGATGGGGAGCGTTGCTGCACCGCTATTTTCAGGTATCTCCAGAGATGTTCGATCACTTCTTCCATTTAAGAATGATGGAGGCCACTGTGTTCTTTTGGACTTTCAATGCTGCAGACTTTTTTTGGTACCCTTCCCCAGATCTGTGCCTCAACACAATCCTGTCTCGGAGCTCTACGAACAATTCCTGTTTATGGCTGTATTTGCACAGCGATTGTGGACCCTGTGCGAGCGCAGGGTCCGCAAACTTTGATCCACTCCCTTTTGGGGGTTGTGGGTCAAAAAGTTTAAAATCCACTGAGCTGAATTTGCTTTACATCTATAGGATCGGGTGCAGCGCAAACGTCAAATTCTAGGGAGAGAGGATTTCCATAAATGAATATGCAGCTCCCCAAAATATTGGTGATCAAGAATATTAACCATTTACTTTGCAGACTCACCAGCAATGGGGCATCAAGCAACAATTTATAGCATAGGCCTACTGGTCTTTTGGTATGTCGACATTTCTTGAAATTGCTCGTTTTCTCATGAAGCTTTTATTTGGAATTTGTTGTTAAAATTAATTATTGCATATTCAAAATGTGTTGACAAAATAATGAAAACATCGTTCTGGTAACCTCAATAAATAGACTAAGATTGTCTATTTAAATTTGTAGTTGAACAAGTCATTGCCTGTATAGATTTTTATTTTACTTGACTTGAGACTTTAAAAAACTTGTGACTTGACTTGCTCTCAGAATGCACGACTAGGACTTGGACTTGACTCGACACATTCTACATGGGACTCGACTTGATACTTGCTTGTGACTCGAATAATAGTGACTTGGTCCCACCTCTGGTGAAAAGCCACAATCATCTGGGCACATTACATGTCTTTAGTGGTAGGAAGCAATTATTGTGGACTGGATGTCACAACAGGTGGATTTGTTAGTGCGTTCAAAGATCCTGTGGAGTGTGATGTCATCCACTGGAATGGCTGTTGTTGTAGCTGTTAAGGCGGCGGCAGGTGTCCTTTTGAAATTATACAGACCCATTCAGAATATCAATTCAGACAAATATTATGTTTATACAAACTTGAATGTGTTCAAGACTCTTTTCCTTTTATTTATTTAATTATCATTTTATTTTACCCCATTTTCTCCCCAAATTCATGTTATCCAATTGGTAGTTACAGTCTTGTCCCATCGATGCAACTTCCATACGGACTCTGGAAAGGCGAAGGTTGATAGCCATGTGTCCTCCGAAAACACAACCCAGGCAAGCCACACTGCTCCTTGACACAATGCCCGCTTAACCTGGAAGCCAGCCACACCAGTGTGTCAGAGGAAACACCTGGCGAACTTGTCAGCGTGCATTGCGCCCGGCCCGCCACAGGAGTCGCTAGTACACGATGGGACAAGAACATCCCTACCGGCTAAACCCTACCCTAACCTGGGCGACGCTGGCCTGCTGCAAGACTCTTTTCCATTCAGATATGATGCACAAACACATGCACACACACACAATGAGTGCACATTGCTCCTGGGTGGTTCACAGCAGTAACCAAAGCCAACTGTGAGCCAAAGCCAACTGTGAGCCAAAGCCAACTGTGAGCCAAAGCCAACTGTGAGCTCAGGCTTTACTAGTCCAGTGAGGTGTTTGTTGGTAGAGTCTCTGTAGCAATTTTTTGTTGTTGCTGTGTCTCTCTCTTCCTTCTCCAGTCTGACTGCCCTTTCAACATGCTTGTCTGTTCCTGATAGATGTCCCCCCTACAGGATATGAATACATAATCACAGAAATCTATGAGCTCTGTGTGTAGATACATTACCGTTCAAAAGTTTGGGGTCACTTACAAATGTCCTTGTTTTTGAAAGAAAAGCAAAAAATATTGTCCATTAAAGTAACATCAAATTGATCAGAAATACAGTGTAGACATTATTAATGTTGTAAATGACTATTATAGCTGGAAACGGCAGATTTTTTATGGAATATCTACATAGGCGTACAGAGGCCCATTATCAGAAACCATCACTCCTGTCTTCCAATGGCATGTTGTGTTAGCTAATCCAAGTTTATAATTTTAAAATACTAATTGATAATTAGAAAACCCTTTTGCAATTATGTTAGCACTGCTGAAAACTGTGTCCTGATTAAAGAAGCAATTAAACTGGCCTTCTTTAGACACATTGAGTATCTAGAGCATCAGCGTTTGTGGGTTCAATTACAGGCTCAAAATGACCAGAAACAAATAACTTTCTTTTGAAACTCGTCAGTCTATTCTTGTTCTGAGAAATGAAGGCTATTCCATGCGAGAAATTGCCAAGGAACTGAAGATCTGGTACAACGCTGTGTACTACCCCCTTCATAGAGCAGTGCAAACGGGCTCTAACCAGAATAGAAATGGGAGTGGGAGGTACATTAGTGTCAAGTTTGAGAAACAGATGCATTACAAGTCCTCAACTTGTAGCTTCATTAAATTATACCCGCAAAACACTGTTCTCAACGTCAACGGTGAAGAGCCGACTCCTGTTGGCCTTCTAGGCAGAGTTGCAAAGAAAAAGCCATAACTCTGTCCAGTGTCTGTTATTTTGCCCATCTTATTGTTTTATTTTTATTGGCCAGTCTGAGATATGGCTTTTCTTTGCAACTATCTTCTTTATTACCACCCTACCTTGTCACAACACAACTGATTGTCTCGAACGCATTAAGCAGGAAAGAAATTCCACAAATTCACTTTTAAGAAGACACACCTGTTTTATTGAAATGCATTCCAGCTGACTACCTCATGGAGCTGGTTGAGACAATGCCAAGAGTGTGCATAGCTGTCATCAAGACAAAGGGTGGCTATTTGAAGAATCTCAAATGTAAAATATATTTTGATTTGTTTCACACTTTTTTGGATACTACATGATTCCATATCTGTTATTTCATAGTTTTAATGTCTTCACTATTATTCTACCAGAAAATAGTAAAAATGAAGAAAAACCCTTGATTGAGTATGTGTTCTAAAACTTTTGACAAGGTAGTGTATAATTACACACCTATGCACTCATGAATGCTCACACTCACGGACGCACGCACGCACTTACGCACACAAAAATACAAACATATACACAGAATTTCCCGACAACAGGGTCTGGGGACTGAGGGGAATTCATCTGGGTCAAGAGCAATTAATCAACTGCTGGATGAAGGGATGAAGGGCCTTAGTGGACAATTAAAAAAAACACCTGGCCCAAGGGACACATCTTTAGTTTTATTCCCAGTTGACAACATGGCTGGTAAATTGGTCTACGTTGTGCTCTCACTAGCGTGATGTTTATGATTATAAGGAGTGTATTCACTAGCGTCTCATCTATCGAGTACATTTTTATCATATTACATACATTGCATTCGGAAAGTATTCACACCCCTTTTGCGTCATTTTATTTCGTTACAGCCTTATTCTAAAATGCATTAAATTAATATTTTTCCTCATCAATCCACACACTGTTACACCCTGATCTGTTTCACCTGTTCCTGTGATTGTCTCCACCCCCTCCAGGTGGCGCTTATTCACCCCAGTGTCCACAACTTTTCTCTTGCCTTACCCTGTTGTTTTAATAAATATGGTAAGAATCCAACCATCTGCCTCCTGTGTCTGCATCAGGGTCTTGCCTTGTGTCATGATACACAACACCCCATAATGACAAAGCAAAAACAGGTTTTTAGAAAATTTTGCACATTTATAAAAAATGAAATCCTTGATGCACATACCTGTCTATATAAGGTCCCACAGTTGACAGTAAATGTCAGAGCATTGAGGTCGACGGAGTTATCCGTAGAGCTCTGAGGCAGGATCGTGTTGAGGCACAGATCTGGGGAAGGGTACCAAAAAAGGGCTGCAGCATTGAATGTCCCCAAGAACACAGTGGCCTCCATCATTCTTAAATGCAAGAAGTTTGGAACGACCAAGACTCTTCCTAGAGCTGGTCGCCCAGCCAAACTGAGCAATCGAGGGAGAAGGGCCTTGGTCAGGGAGGTAACTAAGAACATGATGGTCACTCTGACAGAACTCCAGAGTTCCTCTGTGGAGATGGGAGAACCTTCCAGAAGGACAATCATCTCTGCACCCCTCCACCAATCAAGTATTTTTGGTAGAGTGGCCAGACTGAGGCCACTCCTCAGTAAAAGGGCCATGACAGCCAATTGGAGTTTGCCAAAATAGCACCTAAAGGACTCTCAGACCATGAGAAACAATATTCTCTGGTCTGATAAAACCAAGATGGAACTCTTTGGCCTGAATGCCAAGCGTCAAGTCTGAAGGAAACCTGGTACCATCCCTACGGTGAAGCATGGTGGTGACAGCATCATCGGGATTGAAGGAAAGATGAATGGAGCAAAGTACAGACAGATCCTTGACCTAAAAATAGCTGTTTAGTGACTCTCCCCATCCAACCTGGCAGAGCTTGAGAGGATCTGCAGAGAAGAATGGGAGAAACTCCCCAAATACAGGTGTGCCAAGCTTGTAGGGTCATACCCAAGGAGACTCAAGGCTGTAATCGCAGCTAAAGGTGCTTCAACAAAGTACTGAGAAAAGCAGGGTTTGTCAACTAGGTAATAGTCGGCCGGCCAGAACATAATTAGTATACAATATTAGCACAAAGATTTGGCCACACTGCAAATTGAACAACGTTTTAACATATCTGATTAGTACACAATACATTCATTTTGATCTGATTACGCTCATAAAATCACCATGTCTCTATTCAATTATTATTTTTGTCGATTTGTCTGTGCCTTGATTGGTGGGGAAAAACAGGTCTACTTAGCCTTGTGTAGGCTCCACTACTTTTTGTAACATCAGCAAACATTCAGAACAATTAGCTTGATAGCAAGTATCAAAACAAAGGTGGATAATGAAAATCAAAGTTTCAGGGAAGAATGTACAGAGAGATATACAGTGCCTTGCGAAAGTATTCGGCCCCCATGAACTTTGCGACCTTTTGCCACATTTCAGGCTTCAAACATAAAGATATAAAACTGTCTTTTTTTGTGAAGAATCAACAACAAGTGGGACACAATCATGAAGTGGAACGACATTTATTGGATATTTCAAACTTTTTTAACAAATCAAAAACTGAAAAATAGGGCGTGCAAAATTATTCAGCCCCCTTAAGTTAATACTTTGTAGCGCTACCTTTTGCTGCGATTACAGCTGTAAGTCGTTAATCTGTAATCATTTTTGCACATCGAGAGACTGAAATTTTTTCCCATTCCTCCTTGCAAAACAGCTCGAGCTCAGTGAGGTTGGATGGAGAGCATTTGTGAACAGCAGTTTTCAGTTCTTTCCACAGATTCTCGATTGGATTCAGGTCTGGACTTTGACTTGGCCATTCTAACACCTGGATATGTTTTTTTTGACTTAGTGGCCTATATGACGGTATTTAGTAAATGCTAACATTGTTGTGAGTGCTTATCCAGGGATATTTAGGTCTCAAGCTGACAGTATTTTCTGTTTGTTCTGTCATTACAGGAGCAGGCTATTCCGATACAGACATTCAGATACAGACATCGCCTTTAAAAAAGAAATTGTATTATGTAGAATGCAACATTTTTGGCCAGTTGCAATTTTAAGTAGACCTAATAAAAAAATATCTCACTTATATCAAGACATATATATTGCCAGCCTCAGCCAGTTAAGTTATTTTATATAGGCCTAGGCTCAGAAGAAATAGACTCCGATTACACCCTCTTGTTGTTTGTAAAGTCAAATTAAAATGAAGATTATTGTTGAAATGAATTGCTCGACTGGTGTAGGTTTTCTCCATCTGTTGCCGTGCAACACTTGCATAACAAGTTAGCTATATTTTCAGCACCAGGCACTGTTCACCTCCCATTGATTGCGCTGCGGTTGCAGATTTACGTTTCAGCATCACAAAATAATACTTTTATGATTATAATTTGAGTGGCTTTGGGGGGCCAAATAATTTTGCTGGCAGGCCATATTTGGCCCGGGGGCCGCCAGTTGAGTCTGAATACTTATGTACTGTAAATGTGATATTTCATTATTATTATTTTTTTATACATTTTCTGAAATTTCTAGACATCTGTTTTTGCTTTGTCATTATGGGGTATTGTGTGTTGATATATGAGGAAAAACGTTTAATCAATTTTAGAATAAGGCTGTAGCGTAACAAAATGTGTAAAAAGTCAAGGGGTCTGAATAATTTCCGAATGCACTGTATATAATCTAGCATCGTGTTTTGTACTTGGGTGCACTTCATTTTGTAAAGTATTACACCCCTCCAACACAGTGTGCATTGTTTTGTGAGACACACTGAGGAATGTTCTGAATTATTCAAACAATGGCTGGCTATTGAGAATGGTCTAAAAAAGAAGAAACCTCTCTCTCTTTCTCTCTCTGTTCCCTCTCCTCTTTTTTTTTCTCTCTGCCTCGCTCTCTCTCTCCCCTTCCCCCTCCATCTTTCTCTCCCTCCCTCCATCCCTTCCTCCCTTAGTCTCTCTCTTCATCATTTTTCATCTCTCTGCCATAACAACATCTCCTCACCGGAGAGTTTCTCCAGTCTCTGCGTACAGTTCAAGTCAGAAGTTTACATACACTTAGGTTGGAGTCATTAAAACTTGTTTTTCAACCACTCCACAAATTTCTTGTTAACAAACTATAGTTTTGGCAAGTCGGTTAGGACATCTACTTTGTGCATGACACAAGTAGTTTTTCCAACAATTGTTTACAGACAGATTATTTCACTTATAATTCACTCTATCACATTTCCAGTGGGTCAGAAGTTTACATACACTAAGTTGACTGTGCCTTTAAACAGCTTGGAACATTCCAGAAAATTATGTCATGGCTTTAGAAGCTTCTGATGGGCTAATTGACATTATTTGAGTCAATTGGAGGTGTACATGTGGATGTATTTCAAGGCCTATCTTCAAACGTAGTGCCTCTTTGCTTGACATCATGGGGAAATCAAAAGAAATCAGTCAAGACCTCCACAAGTCTGGTTCATCCTTGGGAGCAATTTCCAAACGCCTGAACGTACCACGTTCATCTGTACAAATAGTAGTATGCAAGTATAAACACCGTGAGACCACTCAGCCATCATATCACTCAGGAAGGAGACGAGTTCTGGCTCCTAGAGATGGACGTACTGTGGAGCGACAAGTGCAAATCAATCCCAGAACAACAGCAAAGGGCCTTGTGAAGATTCTGGAGGAAACAGGTACAAAAGTATCTATATCCACAGTAAAACGAGTCCTATATCGACATAACCTGAAAGGCCGCTCAGCAAGGAAGAAGCCATTGCTCCAAAACCGCCATAAAAAAAAGCCAGACTATGGTTTGCAACTGCACATGGGGACAAAGATTGTACTTTTTGGAGAAATGTCCTCTGGTCTGATGAAACAAAAATAGAACTGTTTGGCTATAATGAGCATTGTTATGTTTGGAGGAAAAAGAGGGAGGTTTGCAAGCCAAAGAACACCATCCAAGACTGTGAAGCACGATGGTGGCAGCATCATGTTGTGGGGGTGCTTTGCTGCAGGAGTGACTGGTGCACTTCACAATATAGATGGCATCATGAGGGAGGGAAATTATGTGGGAGGAAAATTATGTGGATATATTGAAGCAACATCTCAAGACATCAGTTAAAACTTGGCCGCAAATGGGT
The DNA here is from genome assembly GCF_002021735.2 of Oncorhynchus kisutch. Classification (NCBI taxonomy): domain Eukaryota; kingdom Metazoa; phylum Chordata; class Actinopteri; order Salmoniformes; family Salmonidae; genus Oncorhynchus; species Oncorhynchus kisutch. The sequence goes on from NC_034198.2 coordinate 11,305,298, forward strand.
CTTCCAAATGGACAATGACCCTATAAGCATACTTCCAAAGTTGTGGCAAAATGGCTTAAGGACAACAAAGTCAAGGTATTGGAGTGGCCATCACAAAGCCCTGACCTTAATCCTATTGAACATTATTGGGCAGAACTGAAAAGCCCTGTGCGAGCAATGAAGCCTACAAACCTGATACAGTTACACCAGCTCTGTCGGGAGGAATGGGCCAAAATTCACCAACTTATTGTGGGAAGCTTGTGGAACGCTACCCGGCTACATTTCTGACCCACTGGGAATGTGATGAAAGAGATAAAAGCTGAAATAAATCATTCTCTCTACTATTATTCTGACATTTAACATTCGTAAAGTAAAGTGGTGATCCTAACTGACCTAAGACAGGGATTTTTTTACTAGGATTAAATGTCAGGAATTGTGAAAAATTGAGTTTAGATGTATTTGGCTAAGGTGTATGTAAACTTCCAACTTCAACTGTATATACATACATACATACATATACACACTTTTTTTTAAAGAATATACCTTTATTATTCCCTGCAAACCCTACCACCCCTCCCCCAATTGGAGTAAACTAATAAACAATAACACTTAGGCTTCTACCTTCAATTTATACTTATTATACACCATCTATTTTACAATAGTTATATTTAGTATGTTTTTAGTCCTTCCTCTATTTCTGATGTCCATCCAGTTTGATTTCTATTTGTAACTGTGCTATTTCACAACATTTATGAACCTATATACATTTTACAGACCCTGTATGTTTTACATTGGTTATCTTGTTGTTATTAGTCCCACCCTTCATTCCCCTTCAACCCCTCCCATCTATCGCTTAACACCATCCATTTTGGATTTCTATTTGCCATATATTTTTCAACTATGCTGTGATGTATCACAAAAGTACTGCACCTTTCTATTCTCATAGCTTCTACAGATTGTAAATTAAATATAATTTTTTTTTGCTAAAATAATGATTATATTATTGATCGATTGACTATGACTTTTCAAATTACCCAGTATTGCTATCTGCAGCGTTGGTTCTTGGTAAATGATGCAATTCTTCAGCCATTCCTGGACCTGTGACCAAAAACGAGCTGCATATGGACAGTACCAAAATAAATGATCTAATGACTCTGCCTCCTCGCTGCAAAATCTGCAGAGCTGGAAGATTGTATACCCCATATATGTAACATTCTATTGGTTGCAAAAATGTTGTATTAGAATTTATATTGAACAATTTGAAGGTTTGAATCTGGCGTTGTTGTGCGGGTGAATTCATAAACCATGTGCCATGGAATCGGTACATCGAAAATCTCTTCCCAAAGTTTTAGTCCTTAAATGAAATTGGTATATATTTTTATTTATCATACATTTCTTTAACTATTTATGGTCTTTAATGCAGGGCCAACAGACAAGTTCTGTACTTTTTCCCCCTTCTACTTGCCTCTTTCATTTTTGTGGTAATGCTGCAATTAGTTGGTTGTAATGTTGGGTAGAACAGACATTTCCATATGTCTGTGTTAGCTGCATGTGTGACATAACTCCACCAGTCCTAATTCTGATATAATTTACAAAAATTGTACCTTTTTAAAAAGAAATTGATTGAAAAATACGTGTTTTTAATCAATTAGTATATTTGAGTTTAACCACAATATTTTTTCTATTATTTGTTCTGTCTTTTCAGGTGGATTAAACTGAAATAGCAACCAACTTTCTAAGGCTTGCTTAAAAAATAACGATATTTTGGAGATTATTTTGTTTTCAAATAACTGAAAGTGAGCAGTTGTAATCTGAAGAAAGGGAAAAAGAACATTCTTCAACATCGGGTGAGACATTCTTACTAATTTACTAGAGAACCATTTTGGATTTAAGTATAACTTTTGTATGACCGATGCCTTTAGTGAGAGGTCTAATGCTTTAATATTTAATCATTTCTGCCCTCCGAATTCATATTCGTTATATAAATAGGCCCTTTTAATTTTGTCTGGCTTGCCATTCCACGTAAAATGTAATATGTTTTGTTCATATAATTTAAAAGCAGATCGCTAGGTGTTGGCAAACCATAAGCAAATAGGTCAACTGTGATATTACTGTAGAGTTAATCAGGGTGATTTTTTCCACAAATAGACAGGTATTTTCCTTTCCATGCAAGCAAGATTTTATTTATTTTTGCTAACTTTCTGTAAACATTTATTGGAGTGAGATCATTTCTTTCTTTTGGGATTTGTGTACCGAGTATGTCCACATCCCACGTAAGTCCACATCAGACCATTTTATTGGTAAACTACACGGTAATGTAAAAGTTGAATTTTTTTGTGATCCAATATGTAATATAGTATCATAATTTGGTTTTAATCCAGAGAGGTTAGCAAAAGTATCTAGATCCTCTATGAGGCTGTGGAAGGATTCTAATTGTGGTTTCAAAAGAAAACATGAATCATCAGCGTACAATGACATCTTTGTTTTTAAGCCACTGATTAAAAACAAAATGACGTGTGCGTATGTATTCATCCCCTTTACTATGAAGCCCTGAAATAAGATCTGGTGCTATCAATTACCTTCAGAAGTCACATAATTAGTTAGATTGCACACAGGTGGACATTATTTAAGTTTCACATGGTCTGTCACATGATCTCAGTATATTTACACCTGTTCTGAAAGGCCCCAGAGTCTGCAACAACACTAAGCAAGAGGCACCACCAAGCAAATGGCACTATGAAGACCAAGGAGCTCTCCAAACAGGTCAGGGACAAAGTTGTGGAGAAGTATAGATCAGGGTTTGGTTATAAAAAAATATCAGAAACTTTGAACATCCCTCGGAGGACCATTAAATCCATTATTAAAAATGGAAAGAATATGGCACCACAACAAACCTGCCAAGAGAGGGCCGCCCACCAAAACTCACTGACCAGGCAAGGAGGGCATTAATCAAAGAGGCTACAAAGAGACCAAAGATAACCATGAAGGAGCTGCAAAGCTCCAGAGAGGAGATTGGAGTATCTGTCCATTGGACCACTTTAAGCCGTACACTCCACAGAGCTGAGCTTTACGGAAGAGTGGCCTGAAAAAAGCCTTTGTTTAAAGAAAAATATAAGCAAACACGTTTGGTGTTTGACAAAATACATGTGGGAGACTCCATATGCCTTCATCAAACATATGGAATGAGATGAGCCAAAAATGGTGCTTTTTGGCCATCAAGGAAAAATGCTATGTCTGGTGCAAACCCGTTACCTCCCCCCACCCTGAGAACACCATCCCAACAGTGAAGCATGGTGGTGGCTTTACAAAGTAGTGACTAGGGGGGGGGGGGGGGGGTGAATAGTTATGCACGCTCAAGTTTTCTGTTTGTTTCACAATAAAACATATTTTGCATCTTGAAAGTGGTAGGCATGTTGTGTAAATCAAAAGATACAACCTCCCCCAAAATTCATTTTAATTCCAGGTTGTAAGGCAACAAAATAGGAAAAAAGCCAAGGGGGTGAATACTTTCACAAGCCACTGTATGTCATTTAATGACAGTCACTCAAGTAACCCATGTCAGTTAAAATGATTTAGATAGTCTAGCCAGCTATCTAAACTTGAAGAAATCATTGCCACTCTCACTTAGATTTCATAATAAGTAATGGAAAAATGTGGAGAATTGTGGAGAACATTTGCTTTTAAAACTGCAAAAAATTCTCCCCTTGATAAAATGTGTAGAATAATTCATATTTTTTGTCAATTATTTTAGTACTCCTTTTTCTCGCCAAATTTGTGGTATCCAATTGGTAGTTACAGTCTTGTCCCATCGATGCAATTCCCATACGAACTCGGGAGAGGCGAAGGTCGAGAAACGTGCGTCTTCCAAAACACAAACCCAGCCAAGCCACACTGCTTCTTGACACAATGCCGCTTAACCCGGAACCCAGCCACACCAATCTGTTGGAGGAGACACCGTACACCTGGTGACCGTGTCAGCGTGCATTGTGCCCGGCCCGCCACAGGAGTCTCTAGTGTGCGGTGGGACAAGAACATCCCTGCCGGCCAAACCCTCTCCGAACCCGGACGACGCTGGGCCAATTGTGTGCCGCCACATGGGTCTCCCAGTTGCGGCCGTCTGTGACAGAGCATGGACTCTAACCAGGATCTCTAGTACTACGATGCAGTGCATTACACCACTGCAACACTCGGGAAGCCAAAACGTGTAGAATTAGCTGTAAAACGGCAACAACAACAAAAATGTTATGTAAAGCAAACTTATTTCTTTACCTTTTGTTAATAGAATACTTTTTCTGCTAATAGATCCCTATGTACATATTAAATTGTAGTTTTTCGTCTTGATTACGAGTTAATGTGTTAGCCTATCAACTATCAATTAGCCGCTATCTGTTTGTAGATAAGCTGAGGTGAATGAAGCTAAGGTAACCAATGTGATAATGGCTGAGGTCATTTTTCCTTGTTTTTGCTGTTCTCCAAATAACATTTTAGACCTCACTAAAACTCAGACCCTGGCTACCCCCCTGGATTTAATGTCATTGTTGTCATTGGAAAGGAACAAGGGCTGTATCCCAAATGGCACCCTATTCACTATATAGTCCACTACCAGGCCCCATAGGGGTCTGGTCAAATGTAGTGCACTATATAGGGAACGGGGTGCCATTTGGGAACAGCCAGGGTGTAGTATTAGTGTAATCTGGCTGTGGTCCCATGCTACAGCTGCAGACACTAGAATGCCCCTGAGCTTTCCCATCAGGCCCTTGTTTGCAGTGTTTAACAGTTACAGTAATAACTTCCCGTTGATACCATTGTGTCAGGTCTGCCATCTCCAGTTCCCCAAAGGCATGCACGCACGCATGCTGGCAGGCACACTCACACACATACTCACGCACTGAGTCGCACACGCAGACAGACATGAAGACACAAATGATTTTGAATCCTTGTTGCGTGAAGCTTGTTTGTGAAGAAGTGAGAGCCTTTTTTTTGTGTGGCTTCTCTGCAATAAGCTCTCTCCCTCTATCCTCAAATGGGCCTGAATGTTTTGCGGTCTTACAACACTTCATATTCAAAAACCGTCAAGCCCACACTACCTGTCTGGTTGATTCTGGCTCCTCAAGCCCACTGCTGCACTTTTATGTCTCTTTTTTTTGTTTGTTATGAATGGACAGTGTTAGTCTCTTTGCCACCTGATTTTACAACCGGCGGAAATAATAACCAAGGCAAAAAACAACTACTGATTGTGATTATTTCCAGTGTAGAATCCCACAGTTTTATGGATGTGCTGACGATTATTGATTGGTACTTTTGTGTGGAGTTTAACAGCGCATCCGAAGATAATCATCTTTGTTAATGGGAGCATTAATTAATGTATAAGTGGTTTTCATCTGCTTTGTTGGCATGCTTTTTTTTCCAGAAACTAGGTGGGGTACAGTAGAAAGAGAAGCTTTGCCGCGTATGCTTAGCCTATTTGAACATGACACACCTACCGACTAAAAGCTTTTATCAAGCCTTTCTCTCTTTCTGTACCTGCTTTGAAAGCAGAACCTTCAACAAGGAGGTGTGAACAGGCTTTGAATAAGTGTGAGATTAGATTATCATTTTTTTTTCTCCAAATGTTTTCTTTGAAGGTTGGTTTTTGTTCCAGAACGAATTGATCATAGGTTACGTAGCGTTATTTTAAGTTGACAAGCAGCACTTGATGTAATTACCCTCTGATAAAAAGACCAGAATTAAGTTTACATGAACAAATAGAAGCAGAGCCAAGTTGATTATTTGTGCCAAAGTATTTCTAACTGACTGTGTACGTCTACTGTTGCTGTACCACTGTACCCTCATGGCCAGGTGTATAGCAATGCATTCTCATTCTCTATAACCTGTTAATCCATGTATGTTCCTTTGTCTCCCTCCCTGTGTTTTTTAGGGCGTAGGGGTGGACCCCCACATAGCCCTGGCCCTGCCCCCAGACTCCAAACTGGCCAAGGAGGAGGACCCCCTGTTCCCAGCCATCAGACGAGATGACCATCAGGATAGGTAGAGCAGGACCACTCTCAGGCAAGCTTCCCTTCAGATACCCACATCATCATCAGCAACTTCCCCACTCAACTCAAAAAACACTCAAAACCACCCACCATGAGTCTCATTTCTCTGATGGCTTGCTTTAGGATATTCTCTCTCTCTCTCTCTCTCTCTCTCTCTCCAATTCAAATGGCTTGATTGGCATGGGAAACATATAGTATATTCGAAAGGTTTTCAGACCCCTTGACTTTTTCCACATTTTGTTATGTTATAGCCTTATTCTAAAATGGATGGGGGAAAACAAATCCTCATCAATCTACATGCAAAACCCCATCATCACAAATCAAAAACAGTTTTTTAGAATTGTATAGCTTATAGTATTAAAAATAAAAAAAGAAGCACCATTGAAGCACCATTAGGAAACAATTACAGCCTTCAGTCTTCTTGGATAGGCCGTCATTGAAAATAAGAATTTGTTCTTAACTGACTTGCCTAGTTAAATAAAGGTAAAATAAAAAAAATAAAAAATATGATGCTACAACCTGGGCAAACCTCTATTTGCGGAGTTTCTCCCATTTTTCTCTTCAGATCTTCTCATGCTCTGTCAGGTTGGAAGGAGAGTGTCGCTGCACTGCTATTTTCAGGTCTCTCCAGAGACGTTTGATCGGGTTCAAGTCTGGGCACTGGCTGGGCCAATCAAGGACATTCAGAGACGTGTCCCGAAGCCAGTCCTGTGTTGTCGTGGCTGTGTGCTTAGGGTCGTTGTCCTGTTGGAAGGTGAACCTTTGCTCCAGTCTGAGGTCCTGAACTCTCTGAAGCAGATTTTCATCAAGGATCAGTATGCCTAAGGTTGTTCATCTTTCCCTGGATCCTGACTAGTCTCCCAGTTCCTGCTGGTGAAAAACATCCCCACAGCATGATGATGCTGCCACCACCATGCTTCACCGTATGGATGGTGCCAGGTTTCCTCCAGACGTCACGCTTGGCATTCAGGCCAAAAAGTAAAATCTTAGTTTCATCAGACCAGAGAATCTTGTTTCTCATGGTCTGAGAGTCTTTAGGTGCCTTTTGGCTGTCATGTGCTTTGAACTGAGGTGTGACTTCCGTCTGGCCACTCTATGATAAAGGCCTGATTGGTGGAGTGCTGCAGAGATGGTTGTCCTTCTGGAAGGTTCTCCCATCTCCACAGAGGAACTCTGGAACTCAGTCAGATTGACCATCGGTGTCAGGGATTTCCTCCTCTTCTTCCGAAGAGGAGAGGCGAGAAGGATCAGAGGACCAATATGCGGCGTGGTAAGTGTCCATGGTTCTTTTAATATGTAAACTTACTCATGAACAACTGATACAACAAAACAAGAAACATGTGAAACCCTAAACAGCCCTATCTGGTGCAAAACACAAAGACAGGAACAATCACCCACAAACACACAGTGACACCCAGGCTACCTAAGTATGATTCTCAATCAGAGACAACTAATGACACCTGCCTCTGATTGAGAACCATACTAGGCCGAAACATAGAAAACCCCAAATCATAGAAAATCAAACATAGACTGCCCACCCAACTCACGCCCTGACTAAATACAAAACACAGGAAATAAAGGTCAGAACGTGACAATCGGGTTCTTGGACACCTCCCTGACCCAGGCCCGTCTCCCTCGATTGCTCAGTTTGGCCGGGCGGACAGCTCCAGGAAGAGTCTTGGTGGTTCCAAACCTCTTCCATTTATGAATGATGGAGTGGAGGCCACTGTGTTCTTGGGGACCTTCAATGCTGCAGACATTTTTCGGTAGCAATTCCAACCTCATGGCTTGGTTTTTGCTCTGACAGGCACTGCCAACTGTGGGACCTTATATAGACAGGTGTGTGACTTTCCAAATCATGTCCAATCAATTGAATTTACAACAGGGGGACTCCAATCAAGTAGTAGAAACATCTCTGAACAGGATGATCAATGGAAACAGGATGCACCCGAGCTCAATTTTTGGTTTCATAGCAAAGGGTCTGAATACTTACACTTACCGGTCAAAGGTTTTAGAACACCTATCCATTCAAGAATTTTTCTTTATTTTTTAAACTATTTTCTACATTGTAGAATAATAGTGAAGACATCAACACTATGAAATAACACATATGGAATCATGTGGTAACCAAATCAATGCTAAACAAATCAAAATATGTTATATTTTTGAAATTCTTCAAATAGCCACCCTTTGCCTTGATGACAGCATTGCACACTCTTGGCATACTCTCTATATGTGTTATTTCATAGATTTGATGTCTTCACTATTATTCTACAATGTAGAACATAATAAAAATGAAGAAATACCCATGAATGAGTAGATGTTCAAAAATGTTTACTGGTAGTGTATTTAAATAAGGTTTTTCAGGATATGCATTTCTTTGAGACATTGAGACATTTCAAATGCCATATTATAGCTATTTCTTTCTTTCTTTCTCTCTCTCATCTTACCAATCAATATCTATACTGGCCTGGGTTGCTTTAAAACCGGCATTCTCCTCGCAATCGTTTCACCTGTGTTCTTTTGTGTTTCATGTTTTCCTTCTAGTTTTATATTTTTTATTTCATTTTGAAACATAAAAGCATACGCTCGTCGAAGACATGGGAAAGGTTACTCATCTCTTAGCTTTAATGGACCATTTCCAATTTCATAGTGAGTTTGTTTAAACGGATATCGAAAACAGGTTTATCCAGACCGTGACAATATGATAACGGAATAGAAAATTGGATACCTTTAGCGTGCCCATCGCTTTCGGCTTTGGTTTTATTCAATGTTCTGGATGCTAATTGTTGGAATAATAATGAAGCCCACAGTAATTAGGAACTTGATCCATGCACATGGAGTCCAGCTTGGTTAATTAACTGAGCCAAACTAGTGGAAAGATTGAATTTAGACTACAGGCAATAAACCTTCAGAAAGTATTCACACCCCTTGACTTTTTCCACATTTTATTGTGTTACAGCCTGAATTTAAAATGGATTACATTTAGTTTTTTTTTGTCACGAGCCTACACACAATACCCCATAATGTCAAAGTGGAATTATGTTTCTGGGGAAATTTGTACAAATGAATAAAAGATGTAAAGCTGAAATGTCTTATGTCATAACTATTCAACCCCTTTGTTACGGTAAGCCTAAATAAGTTCACAAGTACAAATGTGTTTAACAAGCTGCACGGACTCACTCTGTGTGCAATAATAGTGTTTAACATGATTCTTTAGTGTACATGCAATTATCTGTAAGGTCCCTCAGTCGAGCAGTACATTTCAAACACTGATCCAACCACAAAGACCAGAGAGGTTTTCCAATGCCTCGCAAAGAAAGGCACCTATTGGTAGATGGATAAAAAAATTAAAAAGCAGACATTGAATATCCCTTTGAGCATGGTGAAGTTATTAATTACACTTGGGACGGTGTATCAATACACCCAGTCACTACAAAGATACACCGCTCAGGGATTTCCCCATGTGGCCAATGGTGACTTTAAGACAGTTACAGAGTTTAATGGCTGTGATAGGAGAAAACTGAGGATGGATCAATAACATTGTAGTTACTTCACAATACTAACCTAATTGACAGAGTGAAAAGAAGGAAGCCTGTACAGAATAAAAAATATTCCAAAACATGTATGCTGTTACAACAAAGCACTAAAGTAATACTGCAAGAAATGTAGCAAAGCAATTCACTTTTTGTCCTGAATAAAAAGTGTTATTTTTGACCAATTCAACACATTACTGACTGCCACTCTCCATATTTTCAAGCATAGTGGTGGCTGCATCATGTTATGTGTATGCTTGTAATTGTTAAGGACCAGGAAGTTTTTCAGGATAAAAAAATTAATGAAATGGAGCTAAGCAAAGGCAAAATCTTAAGAGGAAAACCTGGTTCAGTCTACTTTCCACCAGACACTGGGAGATTAATTCACTTTTCAGCAGGGCAATAACCTAAAACAATTGAATACATTCTGAATTTAGGCCATAACACAACAAAATGTGTAATAAGTCAAGGGGATTGAATGCTTTCTGAAGGCACTGTCTGTGACTAATTTACTGTGACACCACCCCACCGTACTGTCACAATGACCCACTCCAGTCATGCATCCCCTGATGATGTCCTGCTCCAGCCATGTGTCTACTAATGATATCCTGCAGTTATTTGTCCAGTCGGGTTGAAGTCACTCTGGGGGGGGGGGGGGTCTTTAAGTCGGGATAACAGAAAAAGGATATATCGTTCCCCTCATTAAGTAACAAACACTCAACCCCTCTGATCCCCTCTGATCTCTCTCTGACCAACTCTTTCGTTATCTCTCTCAGGAAGATCTTCTTTCCCCTAACCAGTCAGGCTTCAAAACGGGTCACTCAACTGAGACTGCATTCATCTGTGTCACAGATGGTCTCCGCTCTGCCAAAGCTGACGCTCTCTCTCCTCTGTTCTCATACTTCTAGATCTATCCGCTGCCTTTGACTTCGTGAACCGTCAGATCCTCGTCTCCACCTCCACCTCCCCTAGGGTTGGGCTTCTCAGGCTCAGCACACTCGTGTATTGCATCATACATGGCAGGTCGCTCCTACCAGGCGGTGTGCCCCGATCTGTGCCCCGCTGTTCATCAAATACTTCCTCTGCAATATGAAAACACACACACAGACACTCAAACACTGTATACCAGTGGAGCCTGCGGGGAGGGGTAGGGGCTCCCTGATGGTCTGAGGGCACCTACCTAAATAGAGCTGGACACACAGAGGTGGCCAGGCTGCCTGTGAAAGGTCATGTGTCAGGTGACTGCACTAAACTAGGCTGCAAGAACAGGTGGTGGAGAAACAGGCCAGAGGTGGCACAGCTATGCCAACTTCTCAGCACTGAGAAACTAGATGCAAGTTGACACCTATGATTCACAAAGAACAAACGGGGAAGGGAGTGTGCGTGTTTGCGAGTGACTACACATACAGTATTGTTCAAACATTTTTGGCAGGTGTGAAAAAATGCTGTAAAGAAAGAATGCTTTCTAAAATAGAAATGTTAATGGTTTATATTTATCAATTAACAAAATGCAAAGGGAGTGAACAGAAGAAAAATCTACATCAAATCAATATTTGGTGTGACTACTCTTTGCCTTCAAAACAGCATCAATTCTTCTAGGTACACTTGCACAGAGTTTTTGAAGGAACTCGGCAGGTTGGCCCAAACATCTTGGAGAACTAACCACAGTTAGTGCCTACAGCTACTGCCTGTGGATTTAGGCAGTCTCAGGTGCTTTTCTCTCTTCATGTAATCTCAGACAGACTTGGTGATGTTGAGATCAGGGCTCTGTGGGGGCCATACCATCACATCCAGGACTCCTTGTTCTTCTTTACACTGAAGATCATTCTTAATGACTTTCGCTGTCTGTCTGGGGTCATTGTCATGCTGCAGAATAAATTTGGGGCCAACCCTGATGGTATTGCATGATGGATAAGTATCTGCCTGTACTTCTCAGCATTGAGGAGACATTAATTCTTACCAAATCCCTAACTCCATTTGCAGAAATGCATTCCGAAACTTGCAAGGAACCTCCACCATGCTTCACTGTTGAACCTCCACCATGCTTCACTATTGCCTGCAGACACTCATTCAAATTTTGACTCAACAGTCCAGAGCAACTGCTGCCATTTTTCTGCACCCCAGTTCCTGTTTTCATGCATAGTTGAGTCGCTTGCCCTTGTTTCCACGTTGGAGGTATGGCTTTTGGGCCGCAAGTCTTCCATGAAGGCCACTTCTGACCAGACTTCTCCGGGCAGTAGATGGGTGTACCAGGGTCCCACTGTTTACTGCCAATTCTGAGCTGATGGAATGCTGGACATCTTCCGATTGCGAAGGGAAGTAAGCATGTTGTCTCTTTCATCTGCTGCAGTAAGTTTCCTTGGCCCGACCACTGCGTCTACGGTCCTCAACGTCGCCCGTTTTTTGTGCTTCTTCAAAAGAGCTTGGACAGCACATCTGGAAACCCCTGTCTGCCTTGAAATGTCTGCCTGCCTTGCTGATGCAGTATAACTACCTTGTGTCTTGTTGCTGTGCTCAGTCTTGCCATGGTGTATGACTTTTGACAGTAAACTATATTCAGCAACCTCACCTTGTTAGCTGAGTTTGGCTGTTCCTCACGCAGTTTTATTCCTCCTACACAACTGTTTCTGTTTCAGTTAATGATTGTGTTACATATTGAATTGATGATCATTAGCACCTGTTTGGTATAATTGTTTTGTCATACACCTGACTATATGCCTACAAAATCCCTAACTTTGTGCATGTGTACCCACAAGAATTGATGCTGTTTTGAAGCCAAAAGGTGGTCACACCAAATACGGATTTGATTTAGATTTGTATTCTGTTCACTCACTTTGCATTTAGTTAATTGATAAATATAGTCTATTAACATGTCTATATTTGAAGCATTCTTACTTTACAGCATTTTTTCACACCTGCCTAAAACTTTTGCACAGTACTGTACATGCGCGCGTGTGTTGTGTGTGTGACTGCATATGTGTGTGCATGTGAGGGTGGCAGCCAACATTAGTATTGTGTCTTCTTAATCTTACTCTTTGCACAAGTACACAGAGACCTTCTGAGCTGCTTACCTGTGGACCCGACGGCAGCACTTAGAACAGCTAACATGTATTCTCCCCACACTCCATCAAAAACATATATCCCTTATACTTTATGCATGAGACTTACTGAATAATTCAGTCTGTATTTGGAGAGAATATGAATAGGTCACTTTTTTGTGGTTCTATCATATTTTAGACTTCTTTGGGGGGTTGTCATTTCCTACAAAGCATTTTTTTTTAAATGCTTGCTGAATATTTAGCAACTTCATAAAAGGGAACTACACCTTTAAAGTTTTAGCGCCGCTTCAGTACGTCAAGCACAGCTCCCCTCCCCTTCTCTTAAAGAGCTGTTAACAGGACAGGATCTCCAAGCTTGTTTCGGTCACACCCTTTTAGAACGCTGTCGTCCATTCAACTACGGGGACAGAGGGAAGATAGTATCCCCAAAGTATTGAATGACTAAGTAAGGAGTAGGGACTGGGGGATAAACACAATCCACTTCTGTCAAGTATTATACGACCATTTCGTCTTATGTCAGACAGAGCAGTATTTTCTCCGATTTTTACCGACTACGCCACTTCATTGTGTAACAAGTTGATTTTAGATTTTTTTTCAGGCCATCGGTTGCTATTTTAGCTTTGTATGGGAGTCGTGGTCAATGTCTGAGTGTTTGCAGGTGACCTGTCAGGTGAGATGAACCGAAGTGAGAGTAGAGGAGAGGAGAAAGGTTGGAGTGAGACGACTCCTCCCTCTGCATGTCGTTGAGGAGACAGGATACCCAGTCTATCAAGAATTCTCAGTGACATTAACTGACAGTCTGATTGGAGGAGACCTAAAGCAGGAGCAGAGGGAGACCTTAGGACTGACTGAGGAAATAACACAGATAATCTATGAATCACAGAACATTTGAAGCAGCCAGAAAGACATGTTTTTCAATTGATTTATTTTTCATATTGAAATAGCAAACACAATCACAGTATGATTTGCTCCACGCTTTGCCTAGCCATGGCACCAGTACACAGAGAAAGAAGCAGGGGGAAAGGTGTACACAGGAGTGTAGCCAATGTTGCACCTGCTGTATCCATGTGACACAGTTATAGTTCTCTCTCTTTTTCTCTCTCTTGCTCTCTCTCTCTCTCTCTCTCTCTCTCTAGCTCTTTCTCTCTCCACTTTGTCTCGCTCTCTTTTCACTCTTATTCCCTCTTCGTTCTATTCTTTCTGTCTCTCTGTAGAATAGGTTTTACAGGAGGGGATGAGGGCTCAATGGGGTGCTGTATACCCTTATCATCACAGAACACATTGTAGTCCAGTTACACATTAACAGGAGCACACAACGGGAGTATTGCTCATATCCGTCCCTCCTCTGTCTGCCCAGCATGTGGTGTGTTTTGTTTGTTTGTGCGCTCAAGTGTGTGTGTGTACGACATGCGTTCGTGTACTCAAGTTTGTGTGAGCATCTGTATGTGTGCGTCACTGGCCATCCTGAGAAGAGGGCATACTACTGACCTACTGTTGTAATGGGTTGATTGTTGCCTGGCAACAATCGTTGTAGGTAGCATGATGAAAGGTAACATCCACAAGTGCCATGGAGCCAAGACACTAAGGTTGGGGGATATTACAATAGTATTGCCTATTGACGATGGCTGACGAAATTGGGACGTGACAGACGATCGTTTAGCCTATTTGAACTTGACCTTGTGCTGCGTAATGAAGAGCACACAAGAGAGACTCTCACGTTCTCTCTTTCTGATGCATGGGCTTTAGGCTATAGCCTTAACCTATTCATAAAAAAAAATATATATATATATATATATATATGTATGTCGTATCGTTGACTATCATTAAATGTGAAGACTGTATATTATATCAAATCAATTCTCTATGTGTAATTATTCCGTGATTCGTTTAATTACGGGAAAATGTTGTTTATAGAGTTTCGATTTCCCGAATACAACGCTTCAGATATTTTATTATCTTATCGATTACAGTCTTCTATTAATGTATTGTTACCTCATCAGTCTCATTCTTGAACGTCGCAAACCCTTGGATATCTGCACGAACCCTAACGTAAATCATGAATCAGCGACAAATTGGCTCAATTATTTATTTACTAACTAACTAATCAATCACAGAATTACATAAACACACACAAGAAAAAGTCCCTAGTGGACGATATGACTGCTTGGTAGACAAAGGAAATGGGTGGGAACAGCACAAGAGACGAGAAACTCAGAGTTTGTAACTACTCTCATGGAAATGCTAATACTTTTAACATGAACAACCGCTCATTCGAAAATGCATTTACATATTTACAAGTGTATGCCTTTGTTGTCGCTCTCTGCGATCTCCGGTCCGTCTGCTGGATAGTCGCTCGACAGAAAGCCTCTGGTTTGTCCTCCAGAGATCAAAGTGTGTTGTAGTTGTAGGATGTTATAATGGATACGTCACAGTCTCAACGTCAACACTAAAGAGGCGACTCCAGGATGCTGGCCTTCTAGGCAGAGTTCCTCTGTCCAGTGTCTGTGCCAATCTGAATCTTTTATTTTTATTGGCCAGTCTGAGATATGGCTTTTTCTTTGCAACTCTTCCTAGAAGGCCAGCATCAATGAATCGCCTCTTCACTGTTGCCATTGAGACTGGTGTTTTTAGTGAAGCTGCCAGTTGAGGACCTGTGAGGCGTCTGTTTCTCAAACTAGTCCTCTTACTCAGTTGTGCACCGGGGCCTCCCACTCCTCTTTCTGTACTGGTTAGGGCCAGTTTGCTCTGTTCTGTGAAGGAAGTAGTACACAGAGTTGTACGAGATCGTCAGTTTCTTGGCATTTTCTCGCATGGAATAGCCCTCATTTTGCAGAATGAATAGACTGACAAGTTTCAGAAGAAAGTTCTTTGTATCTGGCCATTTTGAGCCTGTAATCGAACCCATAAATGCTGATGCTCCAGATCCTCAACGTGTCTAAAGAAGGCCAGTTTAATTGCTTCTTTAATCAGAACAACAGTTGTAGCTGTGCTAACATAATTATAGAAGGGTTTTCTAATGATCAATTAGCCTTTTGAAATGATAAACTTGGATTAGCTAACACAACGTCCCATTGGAACACAGGAGTGATGGTTGCTGATAATCGGCCTCTGTACGCATATGTAGATATTCCATTATAAATCTGCCGTTTCCAGCTACAATAGTCATTTACAACATTAACAATGTCTACACTGTATTTCTGATCAATTTTATGTTATTTTAATGGACAAAAAATGTGCTTTTCTTTCAAAAACAAGGACATTTCTAAGTGACCGCAAACTTTTGAATGGTAGTGTATGTATATATATCCTTCATCCATTCCTTACTTAGATTTATGTGTATTTTGGGTATATGTTGGGAAAATGTTACATTTGATTTGTTAGATATTACTGCACTGTCGGAGCCAGAAGCACAAGCATTTTGCTACACCCGCAATAACATCTGCTAAACACGTGTATGTGACCAATAGCATTTAATTATATTTGATTATGGCAAGACATTCTGTTCCTCATTAGTTGATTGTCACTTTGCTCCGTCATGTGCACGCCACACAGACTCAGACAGACACACACAAACCTGTTTCATACTGAAACTCCACCAGAGTGGAATATTTGAATATATTTCCCTGCACTTAGTCTCTGTCCAGGGTATCACAACTTTATCTTTCATCATAATTTGTCCAGTTGTTGAATGCGAATTTTGTGGTTTTTAGGGGGGTTATATATTTTTTGACCCACTTTTTTTGTGGGCGAGGGGGGGGGGGTCGACAAACATTGTATATGAGTACATAATAACAATAGGACAAAGGTTAAAATCGCCCAGTGTAGCTTAGAAGTCTCTCTTACAGCGTTAAGTGCCATTAAGAACACAGTATTGTTTTCTTCTGAGTTGTGAAGCTCTAGATGACGTTGACAGACATGGCAGCTCTGCTTCTAGCTCCTAAGCAACTTTGCAGTATTTCTTTTTGTGTGTTATTTCTTACATTATTAGCCCAGAACATTTTGGATATCAGAGTGGCGGTAACTAACCAGCATTACGACCAGGAAAACGACTTTCCCATATTGGATCCTTTGTTCGTACCCCCCAGGGCTAATTAATTTATCCCAGAGGGAGGGAGGGAGGAAGGGAGACAACTGGGCTGTTGGCTGTTGCTTTTCCAAATGGCAGTCAAGTGAGTTGAAAGATAGTGTGTAGCCTACTAAAGGAGATGATTGGAGATCAGGTTTACCCTGAGGTTACCCAAGAGGAAACGCTGGCATTACAGAGGCAGGAGAGGGGGAATCCTGGCGAGATTAAAGTGAATGGAAAACCTGCCACCTCTTCCCTCCATTCTATTAGTGTCACGGATCCCTCTGGAACGTTCAATGCGCACACCTGGCTCCTTTTCCCACTGATTGTATTTGTATATACAGTTGATGTCGGAAATCAACTACCAAGCCAAATACATTTCAACTAAATTTTTGACAATTCCTGACATTTAATCCTAGTAATAATTCCCTGTCTTAGGTCAGCTAGGATCACCACTTTATTTTAAGAATGTGAAATGTCAGAATAATAGTGGAGAGAATGATTTATTTCAGCTTTCATTTCTTTCATCACATTCCCAGTGGATCAGAAGTTTACATACACTCAATTAGTATTTGGTAGCATTGCCTTTAAATTGTTTAACTTGGGTCAAACGGTGTGTTTAGCCTTCCACAAGCTTCCCACAATAAGTTGGGTGAATTTTGGCCCATTCCTACTGACAGAGCTGGTGTAACTGAGTCAGGTTTGTAGGCCTCCTTACTCGAACACACTTTTTCAGTTCTGCCCACACATTTTCTATAGGATTGAGATCAGGGCTTTGTGATGGCTACTCCAATACCTTGAATTTGTTGTCCTTAAGCCATGTTGCCACAACTTTGGAAGTATGCTTGGGGTCATTGTCCATTTGGAAGACCCATTTGAGACCAAGCTTTAACTTCCCGACTAATGTCTTGAGATGTTGCTTCAATAGATCATCTGTGCAATCCATACGTCTGGATCATCCTTGGGAGCAATTTCCAAACACCTGAAGGTACCACGTTCATCTGTACAAACAATAGTACGCAAGTATAAACACCATGGGACCACGCAGCCGTCATACCGCTCAGGAAGGAGACGCGTTCTGTCTTCTAGAGATGAACGTACTACATACTAAGCGTTTACTGGTCTCGTCCCGTGTGATAATCATTGTGCGTGTGTGTTATTTCTTCGAGGTACTCCTCGCTCTTTTGTTTGCGTTTCAACCCTGTGTTTTTGTTACGTGTTTGTTTGGTCTTCGTCTCCGTGCCTTTACACGGCACGCTGTAGTTTGGGGCTTAATTTTTAAAAACTATTACGCAATCCTGTCTCCCGAATCTCTTCATACCAACGTGAAAATTGGCCAGTGTACAGTCACTTGATCATAAAATGAATGACCTCCGATCGTGGAGGTCAATATTTTCGGACAAGATACCCCCATGGCTATCCAATTTGATGGATTCTGTGCCTCTTTTTTTATTTTTTATATTCTTTATTTAACTAGGCAAGTCAGTTAAGAACAAATTCTTATTTTCAATGACGGCATAGGGACAGTGGGTTAACCAGGGGCAGAACGACAGATTTGTACCTTGTCAGCTTGGGGGTTTGAACTTGCAACCTTCCGGTTTCTAGTCCAACGCTCTAACCACTAGGCTACCCTGCCGCCCCTCTTCATCAGTGGAGGCTGGTGATTTGAAAAATTGAGGAGGATGGGAGAGCCATGGCATAGGCACGGAATGCACAGAGACGACAAAGTGTTTTTGCAATACTTATAGTACAATATTATGGGGAATGGGAATGAGTGGGCAACTTACACAGTGGTGGAAAGAGATCACAGCGGTGATTGAATGAGGTGTTCAGAGGCCTGACCAGTGCAGGACAGGATTTGGCTTGGAAGACAAAAAACTAACACAACACTCTGCACAGTTTGATAAAAGAGCTAAGAATGAGTTAGTCCAAGCAAGGAGTAAAATCATTGATGCGTAATAATGTGATTGTGATTGACTCTACATACAGTAATGAGAGAAAATTGATAGGGGTACTCACAGTGCTTGGAGGGGAAACATTCAATGTGTCAGTGAATGAGCGGGCACATGAGACGTGGCTTCAGTTAATGTCAGGAGAAAGTTGACAATCACCTCTTAATCATGGAACAGAAGGCTACTTAGCTGTAAATACAAATAGCAGATACATTCCATTACAGCTGCGCCATTGTAGGTTTGGACAACAAGTTTCTCTATGAAGTTAAACTCAGACATCTCAAAATTCATAAACTCAAACACATACTACACATTTTGCCCACTATCCCAAGAAACTTTCCTGAATAAAGACCTGATCATCCACATACCTGTAAGCAGACTGTTGGCACCATAGGTCCCAGAGCAGTGGGGCAATTTTGACCCCCTGGGGCCTGTAGTTTTTCCTTATATGTTAACCTAACTAAGAAAACTCGGGACCCTATAAGATATGACAGTGATTAATCAGTTGTAAAAATGTTTTATATGGGTTATGATGTATACAGTTTGTGTTAATCAAGTCACATGGTTTAAAAAAAATAACTCCTGAAAGAAACTCCTGGCAATGGGGGTGATGGCCCTGTCAAACTGCAGCTACCTTATATTTGTTCATATAAATCATATTTAGACTAGATTAGGAGGGGGATTTCCTCTGCCCGGACACATAGACAACAACAGATAGACAATATAACTGACAGGGTCTGAGCTTGCTTTATGCATGTTTGCATCACGCAGGCCTATGCAACTGTCGGCCTTATACAAACATGTACTCACATATGTCATCACTATTATGTTGATTGATTCATTCCAGTTAATCATTTTGGATTAAAAACGTGTAGGCAGCCTAGCCAGCCCAATTTTGAATATAAACCTAATTTGGATCACATTCACATTGTCTCCAAACACACATGGTATAAATACATACCATTACACAATGTTTAGGTGTAGCCTAGGCTGCTGCAACATTTAGGTCATGAATTTTTGCTTGTGTCTGTCTGGAGTGATTATGTGTTAACATCTTTGCTAAATAAATAACAGAGGAAAGTGGAAGCTTTTAATGGATAACGCGATCAAATCATTCAGAATATTTTTCGACATCCCAGAATATACAGTCGAAGGTTCGATATGTGCAGCAAGTAAAGCATCAGTAACGTGCAATTACCTCTGCAAGTTCCTTGTAGTTGCCCTTGTTGGCGGAACGCTCCCTCTCGTCTTGTCCTCTGAAAGCAAATTCTTGCATGCCCAAAAACGCAGTGGTGTTGAAAAGCCGCTTGATAACATCCCTGTTTCTTCTTACTTTCTCGTTGTGTTGCGCAGTTTGAATACGCAGACCTTCGTCATAGTCAATGTAGCTTTTTCCTAGAAGCTTCAATCTGATATGGACATGTATATATGCTCTCTGCTTTTCTTTTCCCGTTTAGCTGCTTGATCAATGTTCTTCAGGTGACCGTACCCACCTTTCAACCAAGGCTCAGACTTTCCAAAAAAAGCAGGCAAGGCCAGCAATATAGGTGGCTTGATGAAAGGCTTCCTGCTAACCAGCTATACCTCTGATACCAGTTGCAGTTGGCATTGAACACCCTCACCTTTTCATCCTTCTTCATGAAACTGATCTCAGGCAGAGGTCGATCCTCGCTTTTAATCACACCTTTTCCGTGTACCCCAGGGGTTTGCCGTTCTACCATTCTGGCGGAGAAAACTTCACACTCGCACTGGTAGCCAGCTACTGAAATTTGGTCACAAAAATAACGTTTCAAAACCAAGAAAACAATTTATAATATACCTTCTCCGTCTCCTGTAATTTGAAAAAAAGTATGTCAAAAAAATGCTCAACTATTACTCTTCACTCTTAATCTCTATCCAACAATGTCCCTATCTTCTCAACACATAGAACCCCCATAATGCTGTGTGACACTATCCCAATATAACACACTAGGTTCATTCTCTGATCCTAATTCTATGATTGGATGGACAACGTCAGTTTATGCTGAAAAAGCTTAGATTGATTGGAGGTCCTCCGGAAGTAGTCATAATTACCATGTATGTCAATGGAAGGGGGTTGTGAACAAGGTGCGACAGCGCCTCTTCCGCCTCAGGAGGTTGAACATGTTTGGCATGGGCCCTCAAATCCTCAAAAAGCTCTACAGCTGCTCCAGTGGGAGCATCTTGACTGGCTGCATCGCTGCTTGGTGTAGCAACAGCACCAAGGGGTGCGGATATCCCAGGATATCACTGGGGCCGAGCTCCCTGCCATCCAGGACCTCTACAGTGGGGCAAAAAAGTATTTAGTCAGCCACCAATTGTGCAAGTTCTCCCACTTAAAAAGATGAGAGAGGCCTGTAATTTTCATCATAGGTACACTTCAACTATGACAGACAAAATTAGAAAAAAAATCTGATTGTAGGATTTTTTATGAATTTATTTGCAAATAATGGTGGAAAATAAGTCTGAAACCAACAGGCTCCTGAACAGTTTCTATCCCCAAGCCAAAAGTCTGTTAAATAGCTAACAAAATGGCTACATGGACTATCTGAGTTGATCCTTGTATTTATTTATATTTTTTTGTCACAGGACACTACACACTCACACGCACACTGACACTCCAACACACACATTTATACGGACTCTAAAAACAAACCCACACGCTCACATACAATCTTAATTTATGCTGCTGCTACTCTGTTTATCATATATCCTGATGCCTCGTCACCTTACCCCTATACACATCTACCTCTATCATTCCAGTATCCCTGCACATTGTAATTAGGATATTGGAACTGACTCTATTAGTAGCTTCTAACTTTCTTGTGTTCTTATTTTTATTTACCGTGTGTTTTTGTTCTACTTTATTTTTAGTACCACATGGATATTGATTACTGCATTGTTGGGTTTCAGAGCTCACAAGAAAGGCATTTCACTGTACTTGTGCATGTGACAATAAAATCTTGGAGAATAAGGCAAATATGAGATGACAGCCATGGTAAGCCTGGAGAGGTGACACGTCCGACACAGTTTATTTTGAGGACCGTTAAAAGTCACTATCTACACCAGTGATTCCAATAATGTGGTTGAACTGTGGTCAAGTGTCTGTGTGTAATTTAATCTCCTCCTCCCAGCCCCTTACTTTGTAACATGTGGCCCATTAGCTTGTGGAGAAAATTGATTGTATTATGAGTCAGGGGAGTGTGCATGTGTGCTCGTGCATGTGTGATGTGACAAGTGATTGACAGGTAGAATGGCTGTACTAGAGATTGTCAATCAAACCTTGCCAAATAGAATCCACAGTGACATTCAGCCACAGCACGCACACACTCCTGATGAGCCCTCAGCTCTTAGAGGGATGTGGTCCCGGACAATGTCTGAAGGCTCCTATCTATCACATACTAATTACTGTGATCCTTCAACACCTTTTCTCCCTAAGGCCCCTAGTGGCTGCTGTAATGAATGGCCTTCAATGGGATGACTATATGATCGAATATCGCCAGAAAAAAACATTATTTCCAGCGTTTGACGTAGCTGTATTTTAGTCACTGGGTGTGGAGAGAAGATGGTTTCACAAAGAGAGCATTAGTACTACCTGTCATTGCTGTGTGTGTACTATGTTGGTGTGTGGGGGGGGGGGGGGTCTCAGTGTGTGTGTCTCTCGGTGTGTGTTCCTGTGCTACTATTGGTATTTACTCAATTTGAATTTAAGCTGATTTCCCCTGTGTCCTGTGCTGTCCTTTTCTATAATTGCTTACTGTCTGACAAAGTGAACCAGTGTTTATGTTTGCAAAGGTTGTTTGCAAGGACTTGCAGTCAGAAAACACAATCACATAGTCAAGAAAGGACATGACTTGTAATTAGTAAAAAAAACTTTTTCAGGACCCTGTCTTTCAAAGATAATTCGTAAAAATCAAAATAACTTCACAGATCTTCATTGTAAAGGGTTTAAACACTGTTTCCCATGCTTGTTCATTGAACCATAAACAATTAATGATCATGCACCTGTGGAACGGTCATTAAGACACTAACAGCTTACAGACGGTAGGCAATTAAGGTCACAGCTATGATAACTTAGGACGCTAAAGAGGCCTTTCTACTGACTCTGAAAAACACCAAAAGCAAGATGCCCAGTATCAATGCTCATCTGTGTGAACGTGCCTTAGGCATGCTGCAAGGAGGCATGAGAACTGCAGATGTGGTCAGGGCAATAAATTGCAATGTCCGTACCGTGAGACTCCTAAGACAGCGCTACAAGGAGACAGGACGGACAGCTGATCGTTCTCACAGTGGCAAACCACTTGTAACAACACCTGCATGGGATCGGTACATCTGAACATCACACTTGCGGGACAGGAAAAGGATGGCAACAATAACTGCCTGATGGAGGAATGCACAAATCCCTCCATTAGTGCTCAGACTGTCCACAATAGGCTGTGAGAGGCTGGACTGAGGGCTTGTAGGCCTGTTGTAAGGCAGGTCCTCACCAGACATCATCGGCAACAACGTCGCCTATGGGCACACACCCACCGTCGCTGGACCAGACAGGACTGGCAAAAAGTGTTCTTCACTGACGAGTCGTGGTTTTGCCTCACCAGGGGTGATGGTCGGATTCGTGTTTATCGTCGAGGGAATGAGCGTTACACCGAGGCCTGTACTCTGGAGCGGGATCGATTTGGAGGTGGAGGGTCCGTCATGGTCTGGTGCGGTGTGTCACAGCATCATCGGACTGAGACAGGAATGTCATTGTTCTGCCATGGCCAGTGAAGAGCCCGGATCTCAATCCCATTGAGCACGTCTGGGACCTGTTGGATCAGAGGGTGAGGGCCAGGGCCAGGGCCATTCCCCCCAGAAATGTATTGAAGGTACCTTGGTTGATAGTGGGGTAACATCTCACAGCAGGAACTGGCAAATCTGGTGCAGTCCATCAGTCCATGAGAAGGAGATGCACTGCAGTACTTAATTCAGCTGGTGGCCACACCAGATACTGACTGTAACTCTTCATTTTGACCCCCCCCCAGCCCTTTGTTCAGGGACACATTATTCCATTCTTGTTAGTCACATGTCTGTGGAACTTGTTCAGTTTATGTCTCAGTTGGTGAATCTAGTTATGCTCATACAAACATTTACACGTTAAGTTTGCTGAAAATACGTAGTTATCAGTGAGAGGACGTTTCTTTTTTTGCTGAGTTTAGTAATTGGAGTGTATGAATTCCCCAGAGGTTATTATCTGTATTGACCAGGAGAAGAGGCTAGTTGACTCCTGAATCTACCTCAGTTATAGCTTAAGTTTCATATAATTAAAGTTTGAGCTTTCTACTCTCTCTCCGATGCTACTTCCTCCTTAGCATTAATCTTATCACTCTCTCTCTCAGCAGCTCATAATGCAATTTATGAATGAATAAATGTACCCTGAGCTCAAATATGTACACTGAACAAAAATCTAAACGCAACATGCAACAATTTCAAATATTTTACTGAGTTACAGTTCATGTAAGGAAATCAGTCAATTGAAATGATCAAGGCACAAGGTGAGACGCAGATGCAGAAACACAGGAGGCAGATGATTGGAGTCTTACAATGTTTATTAATCCAAAAAGGGGTAGGCAAGAGAATGGTTGTGTAGAGGCAAAACATGGTTTTGATGGTCATGGTCAGGGCAGGCAGGATTATCAGGCAGGTGGGAAAGTAGTCCAGAGTCAGGCAGGGGTCAAAACCGGGTAAGACTAGCAAAAGAGAATAGAAAAGGATTACGGGGAAGAACACGCTGTTTGACTTGACTAAACATACAAGACGAACTGACACAGAGAGACAGGAAACACGGGGATAAATACACTGGGGAAAATACACTGGGGAAAATAAGCGACACCTGGAGGGGGTGGAGACAATCACCCCCTCCAGGTGGGGTGACAGAAATACAGTGCCTTGCGAAAGTATTCGGCCCCCTTGAACTTTGCGACCTTTTGCCACATTTCAGGCTTCAAACATAAAGATAAAGAACTGTATTTTTTTGTGAAGAATCAACAACAAGTGGGACACAATCATGAAGTGGAACGACATTTATTGGATATTTCAAACTTTTTTAACAAATCAAAAACAGAAAAATTGGGCGTGCAAAATTATTCAGCCCCTTTACTTTCAGTGCAGCAAACTCTCTCCAGAAGTTCAGTGAGGATCTCTGAATGATCCAATGTTGACCTAAATGACTAATGATGATAAATACAATCCACCTGTGTGTAATCAAGTCTCCGTATAAATGCACCTGCACTGTGATAGTCTCAGAGGTCCGTTAAAAGCGCAAAGAGCATCATGAAGAACAAGGAACACATATCAGGCAGGTCCGAGATACTGTTGTGAAGAAGTTTAAAGCCGGATTTGGATACAAAAAGATTTCCCAAGCTTTAAACATCCCAAGGAGCACTGTGCAAGCGATAATATTGAAATAGAAGGAGTATCAGACCACTGCAAATCTACCAAGACCTGGCCGTCCCTCTAAACTTTCAGCTCATACAAGGAGAAGACTGATCAGAGATGCAGCCAAGAGGCCCATGATCACTCTGGCTGAACTGCAGAGATCTACAGCTGAGGTGGGAGACTCTGTCCATAGGACAACAATCAGTCGTATATTGCACAAATCTGGCCTTTATGGAAGAGTGGCAAGAAGAAAGCCATTTCTTAAAGATATCCATAAAAAGTGTCATTTAAAGTTTGCCACAAGCCACCTGGGAGACACATCAAACATGTGGAAGAAGGTGCTCTGGTCAGATGAAACCAAAATTGAACTTTTTGGCAACAATGCAAAACGTTATGTTTGGCGTAAAAGCAACACAGCTCATCACCCTGAACACACCATCCCCACTGTCAAACATGGTGGTGGCAGCATCATGGTTTGGGCCTGCTTTTCTTCAGCAGGGAAGATGGTTAAAATTGATGGGAAGATGGATGGAGCCAAATACAGGACCATTCTGGAAGAAAACCTGATGGAGTCTGCAAAAGACCTGAGACTGGGACGGAGATTTGTCTTCCAACAAGACAATGATCCAAAACATAAAGCAAAATCTACAATGGAATGGTTAAAAAATAAACATATCCAGGTGTTAGAATGGCCAAGTCAAAGTCCAGACCTGAATCCAATCGAGAATCTGTGGAAAGAACTGAAAACTGCTGTTCACAAATGCTCTCCATCCAACCTCACTGAGCTCGAGCTGTTTTGCAAGGAGGAATTGGAAAAAATGTCAGTCTCTCGATGTGCAAACTGATAGAGACATACCCCAAGCGACTTACAGCTGTAATCGCAGCAAAAGGTGGCGCTACAAAGTATTAACTTAAGGGGGCTGAATAATTTTGCATGCCCAATTTTTCCGTTTTTGATTTGTTAAAAAAGTTTGAAATGTCCAATAAATGTCGTTCCACGTCATGATTGTGTCCCACTTGTTGTTGATTCTTCACAAAAAAAGACAGTTTTATATCTTTATGTTTAAAGCCTGAAATGTGGCAAAGGTCGCAAAGTTCAAGGGGGCCGAATACTTTCGCAAGGCACTGTAAATGCATTAGGCTCTAATCTATAGATTTCACATGACTGGGAATACAGATATGCATCTGTTCGTTAGAGATACCTTGTGTGTATCAGTAAACCAGTCAGTATCTGGTGTGGACACCACTTGCCTCATGCACAACAACACATCTCCTTCGCATAGAGTTGATCAGGCTGTTGATTGTGCGGGAACTGGAACATGCTGTCGTACACAGCTGTCCAGAGCATCCCAAACATTTTCAATAGGCGACATGTCTGCTGGTATGCAGGGAATAGCTTCCAGGTGATGGCGACGGGTGAATGGCATGGCACTGGGCCTCAGGATCTTGTCACGGTATCTCTATGCATTCAAAATGCAATTTGTTTGTCGTACATAGCTTTGGCCTGCCCATACCATAACCCCACCACCACCATGGGGCACTCTGTTCACAATGTTGACATTGTGCAAACTGCTCACCCACACAACGCCATACACACTGTCTGCCATCTGCCTGGTACAGTTGAAACCAGGATTCATCCATGAAGAGCACACTTCTCCAGCATGCCAGTGGCCATCGAAGGTGAGCATTTGCCCACTGAAGTTGGTTACGACACCAAACTGTAGTCAAGTTAAGACCCTGGTGAGGATGACGAGCATGCAGATGAGCTTCCCTGAGACGGTTTCTGACAGTTTGTGCATAAATTCTTTGTTTGTGAAAACCTACAGTTTCATCAGCTGTCTCGGTGGCTGGTCTCAGACGGTCCCGCAGGTAAAGAAGCCAGCTTATGGTAGAGAAATTAACATTAAATTATCTGGTAACAGTTCTGGTGGACATTCCAGCAGTCAGCATTCCAATTGCACGCTCCCTCAAAACTCGAGACACCTGTAGTATTGTGTTATGTGACAAAACTGCACATTTTAGAGTGGCCTTTACTTGTCCCCAGCACAAGGTGCACCTGTGTAACGATCATTCTGTTTAATCAGCTTATTGATATGCCACACCTGTCACGTGGATGGATTATCTTGGCAAAGAAGAAATGCTCACTGACAGGGATGTAAACAAATATATACACAAAATTTGAGAGAAATAAACTTTTTGTGCATATGGAAAATATCTGGGATCTTTTATTTCAGCTCATGAAACATGGGACCAACACTTTACGTGTTGCGTTTTGTATTTTTGTTCAGTGTATGTGGTCTAAGGATCTAAGTGAACTAAATGCTCTCTTTTGTCCCAGTATTTTCCTCCTAATAGAGCAATTACACATAAGGATGGTGAGACCCTTTTCATAACTGTGTAGGAATAAGAGCATGTGAGCGGAATTGAATTGCTGGAAAAACCACTCTGCGCTCCAGCTCCAAATACACTCTATTCATTAAAATCACAATTTAACCAACACCCATCTATTTTTGTGACTACCTGGACCTACCAATTGGTTTAAGTATTGAAACCACACCATATGGATTTGAATGAAAGTGTTTGAATAAACACGAAAAGGTGGATGTATGAAGCGAATATCATTTCAAATAGGCTACATGTCATATTAAACAGCATATAAACACTAAATCCATCGCCAGTCCCACTGGCTCCAGGTCATCTATAAGTCTTTGCTAGGTAAAGCCCTGCCTTATCTCAGCTCACTGGTCACCATAGCAACACCCATCCGTAGCACAAGCTCCAGCAGGTATATTTCACTGGTCACCCCCAAAGCAACACCTCTTTTGCCACCTTGCAAAAGTCACTGAAGCTGGAGACTTATATCTCCCTCACTAAATATAAGCATCAGCTGTCAGAGCAGCTGACCGATCACTGCACCTGTACACAGCCCATCTGTAAATAGCCCACCCAGCTACCTCATCCCCATATTGTTCTTTTTTTGCTCTTTTGCACCCCAGTATCTCTACTTGCACATCATCTGCACATCTGTCACTAGTGTTAATGCTAAATTGTAATTATTTCACCACTATGACCTATGTATTGCCTTACCTCCCTAATCTTACTACATTTGCACACACTGTATATAGATTTTTCTATTGTGTTATTGACTGTACATTTGTTTATCCCATGTGTAACTCTGTGTTGTTTGTGTCGCACTGCATTGCTTTATCTTGGCCAGTTCGCAGTTGTAAATGAGATTCCACAATGATTATTTAGTTGTGGACACTAAATCACTGCACTCCCTCTCTTGCTGTTGGTCCTCATCTTTGTTAGTCACCTTGATTTAGCACCAGTGTTTTATCACTGTCTTTATGAAAATATTTAGCAAACTCCTTGACAGTATCTTAAGCAAGGGGCTATAGCAGCACACAAGTAGAGCACAAATGCATGCTGGGGCGGGGATGCCCTGAGCTTGTGAAGTGAGCGCTACTGGAGCGAAATTGGAGTGGGCGAGAAGGCCGACGCTCCAGTCGTTGGGAATTTCGCTCCGCTCTCCAGGAAAATTTGGACATGCTCCGCTCCAGCTCCGCTCCGCTCACATAGTCTGGTATTAGTAGCCTAAACCAAGGCTGACGTACATCCCCGTATCTTATCCTTCGACCCTGTGTGGATGGGTAATTGGGGTCTTTGTCCCTCCGCTCCCCACTCAATGGAGTGTACGTGCAGATCTTTTTTAATATGCTCAAGATTGCTCTCAAGTGTGTGTGGTATGCTTTTGCGTGTGTGCGTGTGCGTGCCCGTGGGTGTGTTTGTGTGTGGGATGCTTGTGTGTGTGTGTGTGTGTGTGTTTTCCTGGCACTTATTCCCAATGATCAGAGAGATGAGTAGGTTAATTATAGTACAATCAGAGCCTTCTTCCTGTAGATCAGTTTCTACTCTAGGGGGGTTGGCTGTTGGCGCTGGAACCCATTGCCCAGCTGCAATCAATCAGCCCCCCTACACACACACACACACACACACACACCACAGACACACACACAGCAGACACACACACACACACACAACCCCATCTCCCGACCACTTTTACTCTAATGCAAGATGAGAGCCAGTGAAGTGGGCACCTGAGCTCCTGGCAGCCCCATGCAAATGCGTTTCTCCAGCTCGTATGCTAGGTTTGCCCACGCTAAGGTCACCATATGGGAATAAGGTACAGGCCACACGCTAATTAGCGGGCACAGGGTCATGCTGACAAGTGTTATCCTTCCTTTGAAGACTTCTGAAATTGCTGTCTCTTTCTCTTTATTTGGCTCCCCTACTCACATAACTCATTTAGTTGTGAAAAATAACATTTATATTTGAATTTATTCAGCGG
The DNA here is from genome assembly GCF_002021735.2 of Oncorhynchus kisutch. Lineage (NCBI taxonomy): Eukaryota > Metazoa > Chordata > Actinopteri > Salmoniformes > Salmonidae > Oncorhynchus > Oncorhynchus kisutch. The sequence continues at coordinate 11,334,708 of NC_034198.2, forward strand.
ATTCAGGGCTCTACACTAACATTTTCCACTGGTGCGACCCACTTTTTAAGTTGATGGCAACAGCACATGATTTAGTCCCACCAATTTTTCACCACTGCGTGGCAATAATGACCTAACCTGTGTCCCTTACATACAAAACCAGGCTAATAATGACTAGCCATCTTTTAAATTGGCATTCCCTTGCAAGGCTTGACATTCAGGTAAATTTGCCAGTGGCACACCAGGCCAGTGCCAACTGAAAGCTACTGGCCCAAATGAAAAAATACTGGCCTGGGTAAGTGGATGCTGCATGCATAATTTAAATGTTATCTTTAATTCGCAGGCTGGGGAAAGTAGCTTATCATGACCTACTTTCCATTGTCACACCCTGATCTGTTTCACCTGTCTTTGTGCTTGTTTTCTTTTTGGTAAATTCTGTTTTCCTGGTTTTATTTGTCCCGGGTTTCCTAGTTAATTATTTTATGAATTCACTCTTTTTTTTGTAGAACAACTAAAACAATTGAATGTACTAAGACCACAACAATGCTTTAACCACATCAGGAGGCCAATTTTGAGGTCTGGGAACAATCCCCTCAAAATTAGAAAGTTGAAGCTCATTTGTTACATTTCTACACTATTTAAAACTCCTAAAATGCTATTTGGAGAACAGCAAAAACAAACTAAATTGATCCCATTCATTGTAGAAAATAGTAAAAAATAAAGAAGAACCATTGGAATGAGTAGGTGTTTCCAAAGTAGCCTAGCAGTAGTGATTAATGTGTTATGGTTTAGATGGAATGATCTAGGTGAAAATGTATTTGAGGCCCGAGGCAAAGTACATAAGGGGCCAGTGTTAGAGACATAATATTTTCATGCGGGGTTGCAGAGTCTGTCAGGACCGATGTAAGTGTATTCTATGGAGTCCCAAAAACCAACGCGTTAACAGTACAGTGGAATTGGGGAAGTGGAATTGAATATGACTGGGGCGGAGATTTGTGAGGCTCATAGATTAAGGAAGTGGGTAATAGTCTCTGGGGAACGATACCACTCATCTGTGTATAGTGATACAGGGGATAGCTCATAGTAGAGGAAGGACAGCTAACTGTGCACAGTACAGAGACTACTATGAAGTCAAGTTGAACGTCACACATACCCAGATCATGGTGGGAGTAGCAGAGATAGTGTTGTCATTCCAGACACAATTGTCCATTTTCAGTGAGGGGTTCATCGAAAGCGATACAACTACTATGCATGGCTCTGACCATAGAACCAGTAACAATACCTGGATCATTTTACATGGCGACGGGTGTGGAACCAATTTTGGGGTTGGATAATCAATGCAAAATGCCAGGGGGAGGGATTCTAAAAAGTAACAAGTTAAAATTGGCACGGCCAAGCACTCCTTCCAAATCAGAAAACCTTGGGGTTTTTTTTTTTACCTCGTGAGACACTTTATTCCGTCTTCTTCTGAAATAGCTTAAAAGAACTGACGAAAGGGAGGAGGGGTCACGAGAAATTAAAGTGGAGTTAATATTGTGAGTAATTCTTTGTGGAGTTTGGTAACCCCAATGCTGTCGCTTGACAGAATTGCTTTTCAGAACTCGACAAATAATGTTCTTAGGTACCCAATTTTATCGATTTCTGTGCCTCTCGCGGCAGTGTCTAGGGTGTTCAAATTTCCTCATTCATGGCTCGAATACACGCCCACTATTAACAACTTTCCAAGTTAGTGCCCACTTCTCCGGCGAATAGTTACGGTATTTGTGCCTATTAATTGGCCACGGCACCTGATACCTTGTGTTAGAACCAAAACTGAAGAGTCTGCCGATTTACTGCTGGAGAATACCGGAGCCCTTATGTCGATACACCAGTGTCACGTTTCAAACATCAATGTTGTTGACAACACACATTACCAAAATTATTCACAGTTGTCTTCCAATTTCCACATAATATGTCACGGTTGCCTGCCCCAATAGGGCATAAACCAACCTCTCTCCTTATTGCTACTGCTAATACACGCAAGTCATGTTCAAACAACGTTCAAATACCTTCTTTCTTTTCTAACCATTAATGTTTTTCAACCTTCTGTAACCATCCACATTCCCTCCTTTTGTCCTTCTCCATGGACTACTTCTCTACAACCTACCGTACTAGTACCCCCCCCCCCCCCTTATGGGTTTAGTAGGGAACCAACCCCACTTGGTATTTACCCCTTAGGACTTAACCTCTGCAGGTACCAACCTGCTTTGGCTTACCTTCCAGGACTTACCCTATGCTTATATGAAGCTAGCAGGAACCAATCCACTTGGGATATACCGCCTTGGAATTATCCTCCGCAGGGACTAACCTGCCCGGGATAACATTCCAGCACTTACGCTATACTTTATGGTACTCGCAGGAACCAACCCCCTCGGGATTGACCCCCTAGGATTTACCCTCTGCAGGTACTACCCTGCTCTGGTTTTCTAGGTCCATATCCTATAATTTGTTCAGCCTACGACTCTCATCTGCTCAATAAGTCAGAATGAGTGATAACAGGTATAGGAACTGTGCCTAGCTTGTTTTTGGTGCCGGCACCTGTTCCACTGAATCAGACTTTCTAGTTCGACTGTAAATCGTGGTGAATCCTGCCGACAATGCCAACTGTTAGTAAAACTGAGTAAAACTCAGGACAACTAGTAAACCTCAAACCAAGTTCATTCACCCAATGTGTCAAACAACTGAAAAAACAATGACTTATTTCCACCAGAACAAGTATTTTTACCCTCCCATTAGGCGGAGTCAACTCCTTGCATATCTATGCTATTATTACAGCGAGCTTCCCTTCCGGTGAGGTGACCTCCTGTATACAGGGATCTATAGCTAGTCTTACAAGTATTTTACCTTCTTGGATGAACCCCTCACTGAAAGTTGACAATAGTGGCTGTACTGCAGCTTCCGGGTTGGATGCGCGCTGTGTTAAGAAGCAGTGCGGCTTGGTTGGGTTGTGTATCAGAGGACGCATGACTTTCAACCTTCGTCTCTCCCGAGCCTGTACGGGAGTTGTAGCGATGAGCCAAGATAGTAGCTACTAACAATTGGATATCACGAAATTGGGGAGAAAAAGGGTTTAAAAAAAATAAAAATGTTAAAAGAAAGAAAGTTGACAATAGTGTCTGAAATTACAACACTATCTCTGCTACTCCCACCATGATCTGGGTATGTGTGACGTTCTACTTGACTTCCATAGTCGACTCTACATGTGACCGACCGGCTCGATTCGGTCTTATGTAGCAAAATGTGAAATGGTGTTTATTTTTATTTTTACATTGGATAACAGTAGAGACTCAGAGCTAGAAAATGATGTATCATACACTACAGTTGAGGAACAACAGGAAAGTAATTCTGCTTTGAAAGTTGATCAACTTTTATCCTCGCTTTTTTTTATCCTCGCTTCCTTCCGGGCACTCATTCTTCTGGCGTCTCTTCATTTTCTTCTTCAGATAGCATTACCGTTCATCCTCACAATGGCACACATGTAACTCATGCCTGTCACAGCGGATGCCTTTGATAATGTCCCGATTTCAATATCTGGGGAATAATCTGATTTTCCCAAGCAAATTCACCTCTCACCTGAGCTTCCACCACCATTCCGTACAGTCCATTCTGTCTTGTCCATTTTCCGACCAGTGCATCAGCAGCATGAGAGGAGTTTGGGCGTGGTCTCTCTCCATGCTCACTTCACGTGGACGGTCTCAGGACATGCCGCACTCAGCTTCAGGTAGAAGTGTTGAAGGACAGGGCCGTAATGAACGCCATTGTCGCCATTACCTCAGCTGGTTAGAGGGGGTGAGGCTCACACTGTTCTCGGTCGAATTATCCATTCCATGCATCTAGATATCATCTGTAGTCACTATCGCCATAACTTCGAGAGAGGACAGACCAAAACAACAGTTTAAGGCATTTCTGATTCAGGAAATCCAAACTTTTCCCCGTATGACAAATTATTACATTCCCACTTTTCTTAATACAAAATGTCTAAGACAAACATCAAAGAGTATACCAACACACTGTTGAAACCATTTTGCAAATTGGCTTAAAGTCCCTTATCATACTGGCGACCTCACTGCAGAGTCACAGGGTCAGGGAGTTAGAGGGATAACCCTTAGGGAGATATCCCGACCATACAGCATAGGGTATCTGGTGAGATTTGTTATTGAAGCAAAACAAAAATGAAACAACCAAAATAACTACAGCAATACACTTCTTCATGTGTACCAGCATAAATAGTTGTATTGTCATAATTTAGTCGTGTCCAGAGCGTGCAGTCACTTTACTCTCTGAATTTAAAGTAGATTGTTCAATTTGTTCTTGCTAATTGCATTGACGCACTCATTATTCTTGTGTAGAAGAATTGAACAATCGTTTGCAGTCATTTAATCATTTCCAGTGCCGTTCTCTTTGTGTATTGTTCATGCTGATTCAAGCAGACAATTGCCGCAATGCAATTGTTTTAGTTAATTAACTGAGATTTCATGACATTAAATTCATGCTGTTTGAAAATTGTTACAGTTAGCTAAATAATGGAATTGTGCTCATGCCTTTACACTGAAAATGTAATGCAAGTGATGATGACAATAATCATCAGCTTCTCATCAGACCTCTGTCTCACTTGGACTTTTCATTCGATGCCATTTGCGGAAATAATGGTTACCATTGCTTAATCGTCTTCTAACATTGCTTAATCGTATTCTAATCTGAAAGATTGCTTGATTGGCAAGCGCAGTGTGTTGTAGGAATGTTGTCTGAATGTGGTCTTCTCTTCCTTACAGATAAGCTTGAGAACGGAGGAGACGTGTACCAAAGGAGGAAAGGCCCCTACGCCGATGCTGGCTCTTCAGACTCCGAGGGACAGGAAGTGGGCAGTCGGCAACAGGATGGGGCAGGGCAAACAGGAAGCAGCTGGAGGCGCATCGTCCTCCTGATCCTGGCCATCACCATCCACAACCTCCCAGGTGAGAAGACGAACCCACCATAGCCCAGTCTGTGTTGCTCAGTCCCAAACCAACCCCTGCACCCTAACTTCTAGATCCTAGCCTATATTTCAGATGTCTTTTCATCGACATCTGAATTGGATAGGTTAGGTTCTTAAGGCACAGTAATATGGTAACAGGCTGATTCCCTTTGTGGAATGTTCCCCATATTGCTGAAGCTACACCTCAGCAATCCTCTCAGAGGGAGTAGTGGGTAGGGGGTCATTTTAGTATAGCTAAAGATATATCTGTAGCGGTGATTTTGAAGAGCCAACACACCATTTGCTCTAGCTTCCTCCTCTAGCTGGTAGGCTTGGGCGGTATACTGTATATACTGTATACCGGGGTATTTGGAATAAGCCACGGGATGGTTTTTCCGATATAATCAAAACAATGTCTTTCAGGTTTTTCAAACAATTAGAATATTTGTAGATACTTTTTAAGTTAATACCTGCAGTCAACTTGTGCAATACGTTCTTACATCTTATCTTACATTATGAAGCTTACAGTAGTTCCGCAGAACTGTTGACCCAGTCACGTGTTTGTTTGTAAAAAAGCACAACGGGAGAAAGCGGGAGCTGGTGAGTCCAGCTGTAATGGTTTTCTTCATCTGAACGAGAGGCGGACCAAAGCACAGCGTGGTTAGTGTCCATGGTTCTTTTAATACGTAAACGTACACATGAACAACTGATTACAAAAACAAGAAACGTGTGAAAACCTAAAAACAGTCCTATCTGGTGCAAACACAGAGACAAGAACAATCACCCACAAACACACAGTGAAACCCAGGCTACCTAAGTATGATTCTCAATCAGAGACAACTAATGACACCTGCCTCTGATTGAGAACCATACTAGGCCGAAACATAGAAATACCCAAATCATAGAAAAACAAACATAGACTGCCCACCCAACTCACGCCCTGACCATACTAACTAAATACAAAACACAGGAAATAAAGGTCAGAACGTGACACCAGCTGTGCATTTGGTTTAACTTCCTAGTTAGGTAAGTTAGTGGCTGAATTAATAAGGAGGCCAATGGGCTTTTTGTGTTTATAAAACCGCCTTGTGTACTAAAACGGTAATGAAACTGAGATCCCGGGATGAGAGAAGGACGGTAAATGAGGATGTGAACATCTGGATACCGCCCAACCCTACTCGTCCGACTGATGATGGAGTATTGATGAGGATGAGTTGTGCTTTACTGAAGGGGCTATGCACTTACCGCTAGGCATCCAACTGCTTGTCGAGGCAAGTCTGCTCCTATATGTGTTTTTACCGAAATGAGCTTAAACCTGCACCAACTGGGAGAAGCAATAGCAGTGTTTTTCAGAGGTTTCAGGGGGGAGAGTGTGATCCGTGGTCGTAAGAGGGGGACAGACTTAGGATGCAGGAACGTCCCTGTGTCACTCCACATGTGTTAGTGAAATATGGATGAGAACCAAAAAAAAAAACGGTCCATTAATTCAATGTACAAACATAGTTACCTAATCGATGGCCTCGCCCCAAGGTGTGGTCCTTTTAATTGGAGGAAAAAGTCAGAGTGAGAAGTTTAATTGATTCCTGTGTTCACAGGCAGTCTAGCTTAACTCCACGTGAACAGATGTGCATAGTTTAATGACAGTGTCGAGTGAAGTTGCCCCTACACTCTGATCTTGGGTCAGTTTTACATTTTCAACGCTAATGGTTAAGGTTATGGTTGGGGGACGGGAAGCTAGATCTGTACCTAGGGGGAATTTCACGTCAGTGTTTTAACGCCAGTGTTTTCCAGGATGTGTGGATGAACGCACATCCATATGAATTGGTGACATGTACCGTCTGTGATATAATGGCTGGTGAAATACAGTAATCTGAATCAGCACGCATAGCAACAATGCGTTATAGACTAGACAGACACATCATTTACCTGGTATATCTTAATGTTAGCATGACAAGGCCATGTTACAAGGCGTCAATTCAGTGCAGTTTTTATTGGGGGGGGCGGGATATCAGAGCTGGTGAAATGTAGTCATTTGAAACAGAATGTATTGACAATTACAATACACATACAGACATATTATTACACACCATTAGCCTGGTATATCTCAATGTTATCATGACAAGGCCATGCATGCTACAAGGCGTCAATTTAGTTTCAATTTTGTCGGAGTCTGGAAGTGGTGATCCTAACTGACCTAAGACAGGGAATTTTTACTAGGATTAAGTGTCAGGAATTGTGAAAAACTGAGTTTAAATGTATTTGGCTAAGGTGTATGTAAACTTCCGACTTCAACTGAAGTCCCCACAAGAATAGTAAACAAACAAAACATTTGACCAACTGGCGACATTTTGTTCTTCCACACACGGTCAAATGCAATTTCTAGGGGGTTTAGGGTTAAGGTTAGAATTAGTGTTAGGGTTAGGAGCTAGGGTTAGTTTTAGGGTTAGGGTTAGGAGATAAGGTTAGCTTTAGGGTTAAGGTTGGGCTTCGGGAAAATACGATTTTGAATGGGACTGAATTGAGTGTCCCCACAAGGTCAGTTATACAAGACTGTGTGTGTGTGTGTCTGGTAATCGTGTTGGATCAGGGACAGGGAAAATGTAATCAATCAACAGCTCAAAGCTGACAGGTATGGGAGCACTCAAAGGCATAATTTAACTTACTGAGGATTAGCGTGATGGCATTAGAATGCATACAAATATACTACTGCACCCCAGTCTTCTCTCCCAGAGCCATCATCATGCTTCTCTGGTCATCAATGATTATTGACTAGATGTATTACTACCATTACGCCGCTGTTCATTGATTATTCATTTCCATTAGCATTAGTATGTACAGTATCTATCCTGCTACTGGTCACTATTACTTGTGTTTACATGTATATATATTCACATTAGTATATTACCATAAGTATTTATGTATACCTGCTACCAGTCACTTCAGCAACCAAAAAAATCTACATAAATAGCCATTAGACCTAGACAACAAAACTTCCTCTGATATAGATCATCAATATTTACATTTCCCAATATACATAATTGTGGAGATGGATGGATGGATGGATATACACACACACACACACACACACACACACACACACACACACACACACACACACACACACGACTGTTCATTGTATAATGTTTCCTGATCTCGGCTGGTGTGGACTGGACTGATCTGAACCACAACACAGAAACCTCCCTAGGCTTATTAGTTACCAGTAGTCAGCCCACTGAGCCATTCACCAGTCCACTGTTAAGCTTCCCCACATTGAGCCCTCCAAGCCATGCTGCTGTCTCTGACTGTCCCTATCCTCCCCTGAGAATTGACTGTGTGTGTGTCACATTTACATGATAGAAGCTTGGCAAGCCACAGAGCACTACCAAGCCTTTTCTCTGGCTTAACCAACAAGGCGTGCAACACATTTGACTGTGCGATTGACAGCTGAATTACAGTCCCCCTGAGAGGTCACTAGCGGTTGGAGACACGGATGCCACACACACACACGCACGGACGCAGGCACACACACGCATACACCCATACAGTATACACAAACAACCCCTAGCCCCCCAGATGAAGGAAGTGAGAGAGCTAAATGGAGGGGACAACACAGATAGAGGATGAGAGGATGTGTACATATGAGCTCGTTCTGGTCCAATGGCCCCAGCTCCAGGCTCTGCCCCAGGCTCAGTGGACCAAACAAAGCCCCCCTTCTGGCGATGCTCAACCGTGGTTGGCTGTAGGCTTGTCCTCTGGGCCTGTGGCCTTTTCTTTAAAGCCTCATTGCTCAGCTTAATCTGCACTCATGTTTATAAGGGCTTTTGGCATTTAGCCCTTTGAGGTGTATAGTCTCTTCTTCTTTTTTATCGCCAAGCAATGATTCCATGTTTACTCTGTGCTTGACACTGAAAGGGACATACTTCGATACAGATTGTTTGGAAGGTCATTTATATTGGATCTAAATTGTTTTTCTTCCCTTAGCTGTTTCCCTGAGGATTCTCTCTTGTGTTTCTCTACACCTCTTGTTTTCCATGCTGACTGTGTGTGTGTGTCTGCTTGAGCATAGATGTGCATGTGTGCATGGGTGTGAATGCATCTGTGCCTGACCATGCACATATAGTTGAAGTCAGAAGTTTACATACACTTAGGTTGGAGTCATTAAAGCCTATTTTTCAACCACTTAACAAATGTCTTGTTAACAAACTATAGTTTTGGCAAGTCGGTTAGGACATCTACTTTGTGCATGACACAAGTCATTTTTCCAACAATTGTTTACAGACAGATTATTTAACTTGTAATTCACTGTATCACAATTCCAGTGGGTCAGAAGGTTACATACACTAAGTTGACTGTGCCTTTAAACAGCTTGGAAATTCCAGAAAATTATGCCATGGCTTTAGAAGCTTTTGATAGGCTAATTGACATCATTTGAGTCAATTGGAGGTGTACCTGTGGATGTATTTCAAGGCCTACCTTCAAACTCAATGCCTCTTTGCTTGACATCGGAAAATCTAAAGAAATCATCCAAGACCTCAGAAAAAAAATTGTAGACCTCCATAAGTCTGGTTCATCCTTGGGAGCAATTTCCAAATGCCTGAAGGTACCACGTCCATCTGTACAAACAATAGTCAGGAAGGAGACATGTTCTGTCTCCTAGAGATGAACGTACTTTGGTGACAAAAGTGCAAATCAATCCCAGAACAACAGAAAAGGACCTTGTGAAGATGCTGGAGGAAACAGGTACAAAAGTATCTACATCCACACAAGTCCTATATCGACATAACCTGAAAGGGCGCTCAGCAAGGAAGAAGCCACTGCTCCAAAACCGCCATAAAATAGCCAGACTACGGTTTGCAACTGCACATGGGGACAAAGATCATACTATCTGGAGAAATGTCCTCTGGTCTGATGAAACAAAATAGAACTGTTTGGCCATAATGACCATCGTTATGTTTGGAGGAAAAGGGGGGGGGGGGGGCTTGCAAGCCGAAGAACACCATCCCAACCGTGAAACATGGGGGTGGCAGTATCATGTTGTGGGGGTGCATTGCTGAAGGAGGGACTGGTGCACTTCACAAAATGGATGGCAGCATGAGGATGGAAAATTACGTGGATATATTGAAGCAACATCTCAAGACATTAGTCAGGAAGTTAAAGCTTGGTCTCAAATGGGTCTTCCAAATCGACAATGACTCCAAGCATACTTCCAAAGTTCTGGCAAAATGGCTTAAGGACAACAAAGTTAAGGGCATCACAAAGCCCTGACCTCAATCCTAATCCTCAGAAGGCAGACCCGAAATTTCAAGGCAAGGCTAACAAATACTAATTGAGTGTATGTAAACTTCTGACCCACTGTGAATGTGATGAAAGAAATAAAAGCTGAAATAAACAATTCCCTCTACTATTATTCTGACATTTCACATTCTTAAAATGAAGTGGTGATCCTAACTGACCTAAGACAGGGATTTCCAGATCACATCAGTGACTCAAACCACTCAAGTGATGCACCCCTCCTAGGGACGGCATGAAAGAGCCCCAGTAAGCCGGTGACTCAGCCCCTGTAATAGGGTTAGAGGCAGAGAATCCCAGTGGAAAGAGGGGAACCGGCCAGGCAGAGACAGCAAGGGCGGTTCGTTGCTCCAGAGCCTTTCCGTTCACCTTCACACTCCTGGAACAGAGTACACTCAATCATATGACCCACTGAAGAGATGAGTCTTCAGTAAAGACTTAAAGGTTGAGACCGAGTTTGCGTCTCTCACATGGGTAGGCAGACCATTCCATAAAACGGAGCTCTATAGGAGAAAGCCCTGCCTCCAGCCGTCTGCTTAGAAATTCTAGGGACAATTCGGAGGCCTGCATCTTGTGACCATAGCGTACGTGTAGGTATGTACGGCAGGACCAAATCAGAAAGATAGGTAGGAGCAAACCCATGTAATGCTTTGAAAAACATTGAAATCAGCCCTTGCCTTGACAGGAAGCCAGTGTAGGGAGGCTAGCACTGGAGTAATATGATCAAATTTTTTGGTTCTTGTCAGGATTCTAGCAGACATATTTAACACTAACCAAAGTTTATTTAGTGCTTTATCCGGGTAGCCGGAAAGTAGAGCATTGCAGTAGTCTAACCTAGAAGTAACAAAAGCATGGGTTCATTTTTCTGCATCATTTTTGGACAGAAAGTTTCTGATTTTTGCAATGTTACATAGATGGAAAAAAGCTGTTTTGATATGTTAGTCAAAAGAGAGATCAGGGTCCAGAGTAATGCAGAGGTCCTTCACAGTTTTATTTGAGACGACTGTACAACCATTAAGATTAATGGTCAGATTCAACAGAAGATCTCTTTGTTTCTTGGGACCTAGAACAAGATCTCTGTTTTGTCCGAGTTTAAAAGTAGACAGTTTGCAGCCATCCACCTCCTTATGTCTGAAACACAGGCTTCTAGCGAGGGCAATTTTGGTGCTTCACCATGTTTCATTGAAATGTACAGCTGTGTGTCATCCGCATAGCATTGAAAGTTAACATTATGTTTTCGAATGACATCCCCAAAAGGTAAAAGATATAGTGAAAACAATAGTGGTCCTAAAACAGAACCTTGAGGAACACCGACATTTACAGTTGATTTGTCAGAGGACAAACCATTGACAGAGACAAACTGATATCTTTCCGACAGATAAGATCTAAACCACAGGGTTCTCAGTACATCGCACTGACGGGAATAAATATCTCTACAGGCAGAAGAAAGGAGGTGGTGTATGTTTCATGATAGTGTGATTGTGATAACGTACAGACACTCAAGTCCCTTTGTTCATCCGACCTAGATTATTATTATTATTATAAACATTTTATTTCACCTTTCTTTAACCAGATAGGCCAGTTGAGAACAAGTTCTCATTTACAACTGCGACCTGGCTGTCATGCCCTGACCTTAGTTCCTTTTTTCCGTCTCTATTTTGGTTTGGTCGGGGCGTGAGTTGGGGTGGGCATTCTATGTTGTTTTTCTATGTTTTCTTTTCTATGTGTTTGGCCTTGGTATGGTTCCCAATCAGCGGCAGCTGTCTATCGTTGTCTCTGATTGAGAACCATACTTAGGTAGCCTTTTCCCACCTGGTGTTTGTGGGTAGTTGTTTCCTGTATTGTGGTTTCACCTTTCAGGGCTGTTTCGATTTTAATTTCTTACATTCACTTGGTTATTTTGTATTTTCGTGTTCTGTTATAATAAATATCATGGACACGCTGCGTTTTGGTCCGATCCTTCCTACTCCTCATCCGATGAAGACAAAGATCATTACACTGGCCAAGATAAAGCAAAGCAGTGTGACACAAACAACACAGAGTTACACATGGAATAAAGAAATGTACAGTCAATAACACAATAGACAAATCTATATACAGTATGTGCAAATGTAGTAAGATTAGGGAGGTAAGGCAATACATAGGCCAAAGTGGCGAAGTAATTACAATTTAGCATTAACACTGGAGTAATAGACGGGCAGTATATGGGGCTTTAGTGACAAATTGGATGGCACTGTGATGGACTACATCCAATTTGCTGAGTAGAGTGTTGGAGGCTATTTTGTAAGTGACATCGCCGAAGTCAAGGATCGGTAGGAGAGTCAGTTTTATGAGGGTTTGTTTGGCAGCATGAGTGAAGGAGGCTTTATTGCGAAATAGGAAGCAGATTCTAGATTTCAGTTTGTATTGGAGATGCTTAATGTGAGTCTGGAAGGAGAGTTTACAGTCTAACCAGACACCTAGGTATTTGTAGTTGTCCACATATTCTAAGTCAGAACTGTCCAGAGTAGAGATGTTAGTCAGGCGGGTGGGTGCAGGCAGAAATCGGTTGAAGAGCATGCTTTTAGTTTTACTAGCATTTAAGAGCAGTTGTAGGCCACAGAAGGAGTGTTGTATGGCATTGAAGCTTGTTTGGAGGTTTGTTAACACAGTGTCCAAAGAAGGGCCATATGTATACAGAATGGTGTCGTCTGCGTAGAGGTGGATCAGTGAATCATCCGCAGCAAGAGCGACATCATTGATATATACGGAGAAAAGAGTCGGCCCGAGAATTGAACCCTGTGGCACCCCCAGAGGTCCGGATAACAGGCCCTCCGATTTGACACACTGAACTCTATCTGAGAAGTAGTTGTTGAACCAGGCGAGGCAGTCATTTGAGAAATCAAGGCGATTGAGTATGTTAATTCGAAAGCCTTGGCCAGGTCGATGAAGACGGCTGCACAGTATTGTCTTTTATGGATGGAGGTTATGATATTGTTTAGGACCTTGAGCGTGGCTGAGGGGTGCACCCATGACCCGTTCGGAGACCAGATTGCATAGCGGAGAAGATACGGTGGGATTCAAAATGGTCGGTGATCTGTTAGACTTTAGAAAGTGATTGGTGAGAATTGTCTGTTAATTGAATGATTAGAATTTTCCGCCCTGAAACATATAATTGTATGGAATTGATTAGAATGTATAAAATCATAAATGTGTAGTCCTAGTCAGAATTAGGGTATAGACAATATGTCTTATGGTATTATAAACACAGACTGTCTGAGCTTGGTGCCGACCTGACTAGAGATTTGGGAAAGAACGGGGAGTACGTCTCAAGGACAAGGTCACTATCTCTGTCGGCTGGGTAGGGAGACAGACAGTGTGTGTGTATATTTGTGTGTATGTGTGTGCCTATGTGTGTGTGTATTTGTGTGTGGGCGTGAGAAGTCAGTCTAAAAATTAACTTGACTTCAGAACATTCTGTGAATAAACCTTTTTGACAATTTAGCTGGGCCTCCGTCTGTTTCATTTCTATCAGTATCTTACAAATCCTGATATAGCAGACTGAGTAATCACAATTAAATTGGGTTATGTACCTGGAGAACAAAATTCTCTTATCAGAAAGGCAGGGTAGGATAGATATAGGTCTGTAAAAGTTTGGGTCTAGAGTGTCTCCCCCTTTGAAGAGGGGGATGACCGGGGCAGCTTTCCAATCTTTAGGGATCTCAGACAATACGAAAGCGAGGTTGAACAGGCTATTATTAGGGTTTGCAACCATTGTGGTGGATAATTTTAGAAAGAGGGGGTCCAGATTGTCTAGCCCAGCTGATTTGTGGTGGTCCAGATTTTGCAGCTCTTTCAGAACATCAGCTATCTGGATTTTGGTGAAATGGGGGAGGCTTGGGCAAGTTGCTGTGGGGGGTGCAGAGCTGTTGACCGGGGTAGGGGTAGCCATGTATAAATTCATGGCTAGCCATAGAAAAATGCTTATTGAAATTCTCGATTATCGTAGATTTATCGATAGTGACAGTGTTTCCTAGCCTCAGTGCAGTGGGCAGCTGGGAGGAAGGAGGTACTCTTATTCTCCATGGTCTTTACAGTGTCCCAGAACTTTTTGGAGTTTGTGCTACAGGATACAAATTTCTGTTTGAAAAAGCTAGCCTTTGCTTTCCTAACTGCCTGTGTATATTGGTTCCTAACTTCCCTGAAAAGTTGCGTTTGACAGTGATGAGGGGTGGTCGTTTGGCCGCGGACCAAGTATGCACGCAGGCAATGAGGCAGTGATCGCTGAGAAGCTGATTAAAGACAGCTGAGGTGTATTTAAAGAGGATAGGTTGGTCAGGATGATTTCTATGAGAGTGCCCACGGATTTAGGGTTTACCTGCTAGGTTCCTTGATGATTTGTGTGACATTGAGGGCATCTAGCTTAGATTTTAGGAAGGCCTGGGTGTTAAGCATATCCCATTTTAGGTCATTTAACAGTATGAATAAATGGGGGGCAATTAATTCACATATGGTGTCCAGGGCACAGCTGGGGGCTGAGGGGGGTCTATAACAAGCAGCAACAGTGAGAGACTTATTTCTGGAAAGGTGAATTTTTAAATGTAGAAGCTCGAACTGTTTGGGCACAGACCTGGATAGCAATGCAGAACTCTGCAGACTATCTCTGCAGTAGATTGCAACTCCACCCCCTCAGATGGCTAGGACATCAGGGTTGGCGGATTGAGCTAAAGCAGTGAATAAAACAAACTTAGGGATGAGGCTTCTGATGTTAACATGCAAGAAACCAAGGCTTTTACGGTTACAGAAGTCAACAAATGAGAGCTCCTGAGGAATAGGAGCGGAACTGGGGGCTACAGGGTCTGGGTTAACCTCTACATCACCAGAGGAACCGAGGGGGAGTAGGTTAAGGGTACGGCTAAAGGCTATAAGAACTGGTCGTCTAGTGCGTTGGGAACAGAAAGTAAAAGGAGCAGATTTCTGCGCGTGGTAGAATAGATTCAGGGCATAACGTACAGACAATGGTATGGTAGGATGTGAGTACAGTGGAGGTAAACCTTGGCGTTGAGTGACAATGTTTTGTCTCCGGAGGCACCAGTTAAGCCAGGTGAGGTCTCTGCACGTGTGGGGGTGGGACAAAAGAGCTATCTAAGGCATGTTGAGCTGGACTGAGGGCTCTACAGTGAAATAAAACAATAAGCAATACCTCACAATCAAATGCCGACCATATTACCTCCCAAGACAGTTATCTGCGGCTATAGTCACAGCTGTGTGTATTCACCCTCAAGGCCCTCAATGAAATACATTTGACTTTGTGCAAACTGGAAACCACATATCCTGAGGCCCCATTTATTGTAGCTGGGGATTTTAACCAATCAAATTTTAGGAAAATGCCACCAAAGTTCTATCAACACATTGAATGTAGTACTCGCGCTGGAAAGAATTTGACCTCTCTCCCTTCCGGGATGCCTGAAAGTCCCTTGCCTCCCTTCTGCAAATCAGATCACAACTCCATTTTGCTCCTCCCTTCCTATAGTCAGAAACTCCAACAGGAAGTACCTGTGCAAAGATCTATTCAATGGTCTGACCCAATCAGAAACCATGCATCAAAGATTGTTTTGATCATGCAGACTGGGATTTGTTCCGTGTAGCCAATGAGTATACACGGAAACAGTGACTGACTTCATCAGTAAGTGTATAGGGGATGTTGTTCCCATTGTGACTATTAAGACCTATCCAAACCAGAAACTGTGGCTAGATGGTCAGCATTCGCACAAAGTGAATGCATGAACCACCACATTTAACCATGGCAAGGTGACTGGGAATTTGGTTGAATACAAACAGCATAGGTATTCCCTCCGTAAGTCAATCAAACAAGCAAACGTTTCAGTGACAAAGTGGAATCGCAATCCAACTTCTGTCATCATGAAATGCTTTGAAAGGCTAGTTAGAGATCATATCACCTCTACCTTACCTGACACCCAAGACCCACTTCAATTTGCATACTGCCAAAATAGATCCACAGACGATGCAATCACCATCGGACTGCACACTGCCCTATCCCATCTGGTCAAGAGGAACACCAGATGCATCAAAGCTGGGACAGAGAGTCTGAAAAACAGCTTCTATCTCAAAGCCACCACTCTGTTCAATAGTCATCACTAGCCACCTACCACCCGGTTACTCAACCCTGCATCTTAGAGACTGCTGCCCTGTAAACATAGACATGGAATCACTGGTCACTTTAAAAATGGAACAGTAGTCACTTTAATAATGTTTACATACTGCTTTACTCATTTCATTTGTATATACTGTATTCTATTCCACTATATTTTTATCAATGTCACTCCTACATTGCTCGTCCTAATATTTCTATATTTCTAAATTCATTCTTTAACTTTTAGATTTGTGTGTATTGTTGTGAATTGTTAGATAGTACTGCACTGTTGGAGCTCGGAACCCAAGCATTTTGCTACACCTGCCATGCTGTTACACCTGGCATCTGCTAGAATTTGTGTATGTGACCAATAACATTTGATTTGATAAGCTATTCTGATAGTGCAGGCGTTGTGCGAAATCCTGGATGAAGGATCCAGGCCCCTCGCTGGCACACATCAATTCCCACATCAATTAGCTACAGCTTGGCTAGTGCGAACATGGAAACATGTTTATTATTTCCCTACAGAGAAGACGCAGGAAGACAAAAACAGAGTTAGTTACTATACATGGCTGAGTGTGTTTTTGTACATATCTCTCTCTCGCCCCCCCCCCCCCCTCTCTCTCCACATGTGCTTCCCTCCCAATACTGGGAACAGGAATGGTAATTAAACTTCTCCTCCCTGGAAAAGTAGTTGTTCATTATCTCTAGGGCTCAACGTGCTGAGAGCTGGGAGGAAACCATATGTCATTCTTTTTCAGGATTAGTTACCTGTGTGTCCCTCTGAGTTGATGCATTAGGGCATTTAGTCCATATGCATCTTTGCTCGGCTACATCAGCCCTTTGAACATGCCTAGAATGGCCTATTGCCCATTAAGGGAAATGTTTCTCTACCGCTTTGAAAATGCACTTGTCTGTTTGACGGCTTCTTTCCTTCTCTCCGACTGTCTATCTAATTAGAGATGTTGTATGCAAACCAGCGAGTCAAGAGTTTTCTTCACTTCACACTTCTTTGCCAACTCCAGACTTTTGTACCACAGGGACCAACCTCTTACCTGGCAATTAAATGATCTATTGATATTTCTGTCATCATTCTGACCTTGTCAGCAATGATTATGTAGAGACAGGAGACAGCGCCATAATAGAATAATGACAGCAGTAGGACAGCTCGATGGCATTTTCTGACACTTCATGGTGACAGCATGACATTGTTATGATAGCCTAGTGATAGTGCTATTTTCAAAGAGAATGGGGGACAAATAACAATAAAATAATCGACTGGATGCTTTTCAATGTCAGTCATGCAAACTTAGCTTCCACAGTGACTCGCACACACTTATCTCTGATTAGTTAATTAGTTTGCAGTATTATAAGATTATGCCCACTGTAATCTTATAATACTGCGAACTAATTAACTAAGCCACCACCCCCTTTCAAAATGTTCACCTTTTGTTGCCTTACAGCCTGAAATGAAAGCACATGAAATTAAACTTTATTTAGTCACAGTAACCCACAATATAATTGAGAAAAAAATATTTATAAAAAACTCCGAAAATTAACTAAAAGTGAAACAGTGAAACACCGTATTTGGATAAGTGGGACCCCCCCCCCCCCCTCCCTTAGAAAAATGAGAAGATTTCATTTGAATGAGCTTGAACAATTCTGCAAGGAAGAATGGGCAAATGTTGCACAGTCTAGGTGTGCAAAGATAGAGACGTACTCAAAGAGACTCATGGCCGTATTTCAAGCAAAAGGGAACACCAGGGCCACCAAGTATTAACTCAGGGGGGTGTTCACTTATCCAAATCGGGTATTAAACTGTTTTAATTTTTATTTAAAACATTTTAATTTATTTTTTTATATTTTAAACTTGGATATTGTGGGTTACTGTGTGTAAATAAAGCCGGAAAAAGTCGATTTTTATGTGTTTTCATTTCAGGCTGTAAGGCAACAAAAGGGGGACATTTTGAAAGGGGGTGGTGACTTTCTATACCCACTGTAGCTGTATTAGCAAAGTTACTTTTATTCTGTTTGTCTTCGTTGTGCCTGAGCTCAGAGCATGTAGATATGTTGTAAGGATTGCTGAGATGCACAAAAACAATATAACATTCATAATGGCTGAATCTTTCTTTTATTAAGTGAAGTTGAACTTTGTACCTTTCCCAGAAGTAGACATGTATGACACATCAAACGCCATCAATCCAATTATATTGTTCGTGTACACATATTTTGCAGATGTTATCGCGGGTGAAGCAAATGAGCTCGGACTAGGTCCTGGAGAGATGGAAAGAGACGAGGAGGAATAGTACACATCTTCCTCGTCTTTCTCTTCTTCCTCCTCCTGTTCCTCCTCCTCCCTTCCTTCCGTTCCTCCAGGACCTCGGCTGAGCTCATTTGATAAGATGTACGTTTGTTGAATGACTCACTAGCAACATTTAACGACAACACCCACACAGCAAGGTGTGTGTAGGTGAGCATCTGGCGTTGCTGTTACCAAGGAGCGAGGCACCCTAGGCCTCGAAGGTCTTGATGAGTTCATATATTTGGAGAAAGGGGAGAAGAGATGGAAGAGGGCGTGGAGGAGAGAAGAGAGGGGAAGAGGTGAAGGAGGAGTGTCTGTTAACAATGGATGATGTCAGGGCCGACTGCCTTGTGTGAAACACCATGAAACAACAAGCGGAGATGTCACGACATGGCCGCCAGCAGACAGAGACACACACGCACGTACACACACAACCGTCCACACACACTCCAAACCTGGGCCGTAAGGTCTCTACCGGCCTGCTCTGCTGTGTGTCTAGCCCCACATGAGAAAAGGAAAAAGACAGGCAGAGAAGAAGAGACATCCCGACACAACTTCCCAAAGGCACCACCAGGGATCAGTTCGTGAAAGGTTAACTATCTCCCAGACACAGAGAAGACCCTGGAGCTTTTGACACAAATGTTGACACTCCCTGCTTTGTATATGTCATAACACACTCAGACCACAAACCTGCAAATCAGAATTGTTATGGTGTGATGGTCATTGACTACATGGTTTGACTACTGGTCAGCAAAAAAAGATGGAGCTGCTGTGTATAGTAGCTGTCTTACGGGCTCCTGACCAATTCTGCTATTTAGAATTGCTATATGGAAGCTCTGGAAGTTCTGAAATGTCAGAATAATAGTAGAGAGAAAGATTTATTTCAGCTGGTAATTCTTTCACCACATCCACAGTGCGTCAGAAGTTTACATACACTCAATTAGTATTTGGTAGCATTGCCTTTAAATTGTTTAACTTGGGTCAAACGTTTCGGGTAGCCTTCCACAAGCTTCCCACAATAAGTTGGGTGAATTTTGGCCCATTCCTCCCGACAGAGCTGGTGTAACTGAGTCAGGTTTGTAGGCCTCATTGCTCGCTCACGCCTTTTCAGTTCTGCCCAAAAATGTTCAATAGGATTGAGGTCAGGGCTTTGTGGCCACTCCAATACCTTGACTTTGTTGTCCTTAAGCCATTTTGCCACAACTTTGTAAGTATGCTTGGGGTCATTGTCCATTTGGAAGATCCATTTGCGACCAATTTTTAACTTCCTAACTGATGTCTTAAGATGTTGCTTCAATATATCCACGTAATTTTCCTCCCACATAATTTCCCTCCCTCATGATGCCATCTATATTGTGAAGTGCACCAGTCACTCCTGCAGCAAAGCACCCCCACAACATGATGCAGCCACCCCTGTGCTTCACGGTTGGGATGGTGTTCTTCGGCTTGCAAACCTCCCCCTTTTTCCTCCAAACATAAAGATGGTCATTATGGCCAAACAGTTCTATTTTTGTTTCATCAGACCAGAGGACATTTCTCCAAAAAGTACAATCTTTGTCCCCATGTGCAGTTGCAAACCGTAGTCTGGCATTTTTATGGCGGTTTTGGAGCAGAGACTTCTTCCTTGCTGAGCACCCTTTCAGGTTATGTCGATATAGGACTTGTTTTACTGTGGATGTAGATACTTTTGTACCTGTTTCCTCCAGCATCTTCACAAGGTCCTTTTCTGTTGTTCTGGGATTGATTTGCACTTTTTGCACCAAAGTACGTTCATCTCTAGGAGACAGAACGCGTCTCCTTCCTGAGTGGAACGACGGCTGCGTGGTCTCATGGTGTTTATACTTGCGTACTATTTATTGTTTGTACAGGTGAAGGTGTCAATTTTTTTCTGGGTCTTTTGATTTTCCCATGATGTCAAGCAAAGAGGCACTGAGTTTGAAGGTAGGCCTTGAAATACATCCACAGGTACACCTCCAATTGACTCAAATTATGTCAATTAGCCTATCAGAAGCTTCTATAGGCATGACATCATTTTCTGGAATTTTCCACGCTGTTTAAAGGCACAGTAAACTGGAATTGTGATACAGTGAATTATAAGTGAAATAATCTGTCTGTAAACAATTGTTGGGAAAATGACTTGTGTTACGCACAAAGTTTGGTGTCCTAACCGACTTGCCAAAACTATAGTTTGTTGACAAGAAATTTGGTCGAAAAACGAGTTTGAATGACTCCAACCTAAGTGTATTTAAACTTCCGACTTCAACTGTATGTAAATGAGGTATTTCAATAAATGTGCCAAAAAAATTTCAAAAACATGTTTTCACTTTGTCATTATGGGTTGTTCTGTGTCGATGTCTGACCCAAAAAATCGATTTCATCCATTTTGAATTCATGCGGTAACACAACAAAACGTGGAATAAGTCAAGCGGTATGAATACATTCTGAAATCACTGTACGTTACTCTAGCAGATTACTTAAACCTGGCTCCCACATGGGATAGACCACCTCCTTGTCTATACCACATCGTTGTGAAGCTAGAGACGGACCCCCCCCCCCCCCCCCACCACCACCACCACCACCCTCCTCCTTCCCCTAAACAGCACCCCTCCTAATGTCCCATACAGGAACAAATGAAGGTATTACTCCCTCTGCCTGAGTTTGTAATGGGCTCCTCCATAATGGCTTCGACAGGCCTGCTCATCTGAATACATCATGTATTTCAAGCTGTGCGAATATATCAGTGACCTCCTCCTCCCCCTCTCCTGTCAGAGCCCGGGGGAGACATAGGGACCGAATGGTTCTCCTTCTCTCTCTTTTTTCTAATTCACTTACATGACCTGTAAGAGTTTATTTCTATAAGCCCGTGGGAAGGGGGAGGGAGGGAGAGAAAGATATGGCTTAGTTCTGCCTCAGCTGTTTTACCCACCCGTAAATCTACACCGGGGAGCTGTGTGTGTCAGCGTTCGTCTGTTGCACGTTCACTCATATTGAGGGAGATTGAGAGGGATGAGTAATAGAGGAGGTGTACAGAGAGATGGGGAGCGAAACGAAAAAGAGAGAAGATGGAAAGAGAAAAGGAGATAAAGTTACAGACTGTGAGAGAGGGAGGATTAAATAGAGATAACCCACTCGTCCATCGATCCACACCTCGAAGGCAGTAATGAGAAGTCAGAGATAAGGCTGAAGTTCCTCTCACTAACACTAGATGGCAGAAGAGAACATGTAGCGTTTGACCCTCCACACATAAATGGGGACGACGTCGTGATGTGGCAGACCACCGTTTAGCCTATTTGAACTTGACTGGTGCCTCGCAATAAATATTGGAGTCTCTTTCTGTCTGTCTTTCTTTCTTTCTCTAACTTACACACACACACACACATTTGTTTTACTATCCTTGCGGGGACCAAACAATTGATTCCCATTCAACATCCTATTTTCCATAACCCTTAAACCTAACCTTAACCCCTATCCTTAATTCTGTTATCATTTGTCCATTCTCCCTCTCTCTCTCTCTCTCTCTCTCTCTCTCTCTCTCTCGCTCTCCCTTTTTCTTTCTCACTTACACACACTACAACACACACACACATGTTCAACTTCAACCTCCATGGCATGTACCACTCATACAGGTGACCATATTACCCAGGCCCAATCCTACACTGATCCGGCTATTACATTGATGACTATGACCACAGATATTGCCCCTATAGGATTTAGACACATCTGGTCGCTGGTTCAACCGCGGTCAGATGCCCCTGCATTAGACCTGGGATTTGGGGAGTGTGTGCATGAGTAGATGTTTCTCTCTCTCTCTCTCTCTCTCTCTCTCTCTCTCTCTCTCTCTCTCTCTCTCTCTCTCTCTCTCTCTGTGGGTGTGTCATGATCCTCCTCCACATACCATGTGGCTAGTAGACAGGAGCATCACTTGTTCCTTCCCGTGGGAAAGAACTGTTTACTCTGTGGGAATGAGGAGGACAGAACAGCACTCCTTTGTGCCTGGCTGCTCTTGTGTCTGGGCTGTGCACTCTGCTGTCTGCTGCTACCACCCAGTGGCCACCCTGGTACTGCATGCCTAACTCATAAGTAATGCATGGGCCGAAGAGGATGCTCAGACCTAGGCTTGCAAAATTCCGGTAACTTTCCCAAATATCCCAGGTTTTACAGAAATCCCGGTTGGAAGATTCCCAGAATGAGGAACGAATAAGCAGGAAATGTGAGTGAACACATGTATTTGTGTGTGCGCGTGCACGCATCTGTCCGTCAGTTTGTTTGTGTCTGTGCATGGTTGTATCTATCTGTGTGTGGGTAGTGTGTGTGTGTATGCGTGTGTGTGTGAATGTTCCGATTGAGAGGCGGGAGGGAAGGCGAGGGGAGGGAGGCGAGCAGGAATCCTGAGGAATGTGTGGAGACCGCCCTCCAGATGTGGACCAGCCACTGGCAGCAAACCAGGGAGGAAGTTGAGGTGGAGGGCACATATACTAGCTCTCTCTCTCTCTCTACCTCTACCTCTACCTCTCTCGCTCCATCACTTTTTCTCCCCTTTCCTCTCTTTCTCACCGACTTTATGTTCTCTTTCTACCACTTTGTCTCTCTCCATCTCTCTCTCTTTCTCTCTCTCACTCTCTCACTCTCTCCCTCCTCCAGCTCCCAGTGAAAGCCTCTCTTGTCCTCTTCTCCTCTGGTAGCTGTGTTAGCTGTGCTACAGGTGCAGTCTCTTCTGGCTATTCTTGGCTCTGCCCAGGCCTCTCTCTCTCTCTTTGATGTGGTCTAGCAGGCCTGTTCCCAGCAGGCAGAGTGGCTGCCGTGAGAAGGTCCTCTCCATGCCAGTGGCTTTGCCTTTTCCTGCTGCTGTATAACCGCAGGAGGTACGTGTGTCGATTGTGTTGGCCTGTGTGTGTCTGTGTGTGTGTGTGTGTGTGTGTGTGTGTGTGTATGAGGAAGCAGGTGGTAGCCAGGTAGAGTGAGTGAACAAGGAGGCCTCCTCAACCAAGCTGAGAACCCCCCCCCCCCCTCTTTACTTACTGTGGTATTACAATGTTTTGTTGTCTGCATTAACACGTGGAATGTTTTGGGGGACTGTAATGAAAGTAAAACTGTAGGAGTACATGTACGTGTGATTGCCTGCAAATTGAGTCTAAAGTGTGTAGACTTTCTGAGTGCTTTGTGGTCATTAGTGTGAATGAGAAGAGAGCCTTTGTCACAGCGGCAGACCCAGTCAGTCACACACACACACACACACACACACACACACACACACACACACACACACACACACACACACACACACACACACACACACACACACACACACACACACACACACACACACACACACACACACACACACACACACACACACACACACACAGAGTGGTTGGGACCACAGCATTCCTGTCGTGTTGGCTCAGTCCTCTGGGATCTGCTGAGCTCTGGCCCTCCTCAGCAGAGAACCCTTCTGAGCTGGGTGGGTTTGGCCCCACTGCTAGACTTCTCTCTCTCTCTCTCTCTGTCTCTCACACACTCTCTCTCACCCTCTCTCGCTCTCTCAAACCATCTCGCTCGCTCTCTCTCTCACTCTCTCTCTCTCTGTCTCTCACACACACTCTCCCACACTCTCTCTCTCTATAAATATATATATATCTGCTCTCTCTCTTTCTCTCCCTCTCTCTGTCACACACTCACTTGCTCTCTCTCTCTATCTTTCTCTCTCTCCTTCTCCCTCTCTCTCTCTCCCTCGACACACCAATCAGTCACTAGTTATTGCTGTTTAATGTCTAGATTTCTTTCCTTGTCAGTTTGACCCTCCCGCCGTATCTCTCCTATCTTTCTCTCCCTAGGTATTCTCTCTTTCTACATCGCTCCCTCTCCTTCCCTCCCTCTTCTCCCCTTTCCCTCCAGTGTGAATGTCGCCCTCCGTTCAAGTCAATATTTATTCATTCCTTTGGGTCTGTATTGGCACAGAGTGTCTCGGTCTCAGGTGTGACTCCAGTCACGTAGCCATAGCTACCTGGCACTGTCCCACCACACCTATGGCACCTGGAGTATCCCAGAGAAATGTACCAGGACACCTCAGCTCTCTGTATTTAACTCGGGGATCCACTCAGTGAAGACATTATCATTATCTTTGATGTTTTGCTCCTTAGTTTTGGATTGGCCAGGGCAGGCTAGAATGTGGTATGTGATTAAATGGGTTGTTTTCAGACTAGCGTTGTCATAATGTGTTCATGTGTTCCGCCACATTGTCTGCTTCATATCATATGGATCTATTTCAACTATTTAGCATCAGCTACGGAATCAATAGGGAAGTTATGCCTTACTGTAAAAACGTTGACATTACTGTAACTTTACAACGTTCAACTCTTCCTCCCCTTCTCGGACTGTTAGTCTGAACGTTTTGCTTGCGCAGAGGTAGAAACCATGGTGACTGGTTCGTTTTGGAGGTGACAGTGGTGGGCGGAGTTCGCAGTTTTGTCTCAGCTGATTGGTGTGAGTGGGCCCCTATGCCTTTACGCTTATGTACACACACACACACACACACACACACACACACACACACACACACACACACACACACACACACACACACACACACACACACACACACACACACACACAGGTGGCGATGAGGGCCGGAGTGCAGCCAAGTCCTGCTGTTATTACAGATGTGTATAGGAAGGAGGGAGGGCGGGAAAAGGGGGGCTCGCTGGCCTAACGTGTGGTGTTTCACTCACTCACTAAGCCCTGGGCTCTCTTTCTCACACAACACAAGAATACTATCATCATGAAGTCAGCTTCCACTATGGCACTTGGGCTCTCTGAAAGCTGCTCACGGATGTTTTATACGCTGTAACTAACACATGTTATGACACATTTGCACGTGAATTCAACGGGACTTGTGTGTCTACCAGTAGATTGGGGATTGTAGGCTACTCAGTTGATCCTATTATTACTTTTGTCCTTTTTAGCCTAGTCGTTAAATCAAATCCAATCTGGTCTAAATGCGTTGGTCGCCGACACAGTTAGCAGGTGTTATGGTGGGTGTCGCGAAAGCCTTATGCTCTTGTTCCTATCAAGTCAGTGCAGTAAATGTCAGACAACACACAGTAATAAAACATTAAGAAGTAGTAAAACAATTTAGCACAGCAGTAGATGTATAACTAGTCTATAAACATTATAAAAGTGGCCCGTGTTCAATGACTATGTACATCGGGCAGCAGTTCCTAAGGTGCAGGGTGGAGTACTGGGCAGAGGGCAGAGTATTGTGCAGAGGCTGTCTAGTTTAGGGGGCCGGCTGTTTAACGGTCTGATGGCCTGGGGATAGTAGCTGTTTATCTGTCTCTCTGTCCCAGATTTGATTCACCTGTGCTGTCTCTGCCTTCTAGATGGTAGTGGAGTGAACAGGCCATGGCTTGGGTGGCTGAGGTGAGGTCCTTGATGGTCTTCTTGGCCTTCCTGTGACACTGGGTGCTGTCGATGTCCTGGAGGACAGGCAGTGTGTCCCCGATGCGTCGGTTGCGGACGGTGCAATTGCCAGGCGGTGATAGAGCCCGACAGGATGCTCTCAATGGTGCATCTGTGTCTTAGGGGCCAAGCCAAATGTCTTTATCCTCTTGAGGATGAAGAGGCGCTGTTGCACCTTCTTCACCACACTGTCGGTGTGAAGGGACCATTTCAGGTCTTGAGTGATATGCACGCCAAGGATTTTTACAATTTTATTGAACCTTTATTTAACTAGGCAAGTCAGTTAAAAAAAGTATTATTTACAATGACAGCCTACCCCGGCCAAACCCGGACGCTGGGCCAATTGTGTGCCTCCCTATGGGACTTTCGATCACTGCCGGTTGTGATACAGCCCGGGATCGAACCAGGGTCTTTGGTGACGCCTCTAGCACTGCGATGCAGTGGAGCCATAAAATAGGGGGCGTACTGACACCACTCCTCCAAGGCACACCTTCTACCTGTAGGCTGTCTCGTCATTGTTGGTAATCCGGCCTACCACTGATGTGTCGCCATCAAACTTGATGATGGAGTTGGAGACGTGCGTTGCCAGGCAGTCATGGGTGAACAGGGAGTACAAGACGTACAGGAAGTTTAGGATTCAGTTCCCCCGAAAGGGATTCAGACCCAGGGCCCTGTGCTTGGTGTCGAGCTTGGAGGGAACTATGGTGTTGAACACTGAGCTGTAGTCGATGAACAGCCTTCTTACATACTTCTTCCTCTTGTCTAGGTGGCATAATGTGTGTGTGCAATACAATGGCGATTGCGTCGTCCATGGATCTGTTGGGGCGATATGCAAATTGTCGTGGGTCTAGGGTGTCAGGTAGTATGGTTGTGGTATGGTCCTTAACTAGCCTGTCAAAGCACTTTGTGATTACAGAATTGAGTGCTACGGTGTGGTAGCTCAGCTAGTTCAGCTACCTTCACTTTCTTGGTTAGAGGAACAATGGTGGACATCTTGAAGCAAGTGGTGAAAACAGGCTGGGATATTAAGAGATTGAATGTGACACTCCAGCCAGCTGGTCTGCACATGCTCTGAGGACGTGGCTTGGGATGCTGTCTGGGCCGGCAGCCTTGCGAGCGTTAATGCACGTCAACGTCATACATCGGCCACGGAGATCAGGAGCACACAGTCCTCGTGAGCGGGCCTGACCTCTCTGCGTGACCTTTTCAGTGTACTGTACTGTCTCTCCCTAACAGGGCCCTCAGCCAAAGCTGTTAGTTCACAGTTTTAACCCTTTACACACGGGTGAATCGACCTATATGGATTGGGCTAAATTGACATATTTCATACAGAAGACATTTGAAAAGCATGAGAGAGAGAAAAATCAAATCAGATTGTTACAGAAATTAAAACCTCCCATTTGACAAATTGAAGAAAGAAAACACTGAATAAACTAAATTGCAATTTGGCCCTCAAAAGAGAACACAAATTGGCAGAATATCTGTACTCTATCAGGGATACAAAACACTTCCTGACAAAATACAGACTCAGCGACCACCAATTGGCAAGACATGGCTACCCAAAGAGGAGTGTGTATGTGGTCACTACACAACAGGAGAGGTAGAGAAAGAGATGCACTAATCTTTTTTCAAGAAAATGTATTTGCTTTTGACATAAAACTGTGAATTATTCTGCGTGAGGTAGAAACTGCAAATATTACTGCCAGATATTTATGATTGCCATAGCCTGGAGGAACATCCCATGAACATTAATTCCCTGAAGTATTTACATTGTATATAACTTACAAGTAATACATATTGTAACCATCATCTATGTACATTTTGTTATTATTCTTCCCTTTTTTAATGAGATTCACTAAATTCTCAAAATCCTAACATCGTTGGTTGGTATGGCAATAATATACAGTACCTGTCAAAAGTTTGGACAAACCTACTCATTTAAGGGTTTTTCTCTATTTTCACTATATTCTACATTGTAGAATAATAGTGAATACATCAACACTATGAAATAACACATATGGAATCATGTAGTAACCAAAAAAGTGTTAATCAAATCAAAATGTATTTTAGATTCTTCAAAGTAGCCACCCTTTGCCTTGATGACAGCTTTTCACACTCTTGGCATTCTCTCAACCAACTTCATGAGGTAGTCACTTGGAATGCATTTCAATTAACAGGTGTGCCTTGTTAAAAGTTAATTTGTGGAATTTCTTTCCTCCTTAATGCGTTTGAGCCAATCAGTTGTAGAGGTGGTATACAGGTAAAAGACCAAGTCCATATTATGGCAAGAACACCTCAAGAACACCTCAAAGAGAAATGACAGTCCATCATTACTTTAAGACATGAAGGTCAGTCAATCCAGAAAATGCCAAGAACTTTGAAAGTTTCTTCAAGTGCAGTAACATAACATTGAATCAAATCAAATCAAATTGTATTGGTCACATACACATGATTAGCAGATGTTAATGCGAGCGTAGCAAAATGCTTGTGCTTCTAGTTCCGACAGTGCAGTAATACCTAACAAGTAATCTAACAAATTCACAATGACTACCTTATACACACAAGTGTAAAGGGATGAAAAATAATATGTACACATAAATATATGGATGAGCAATGGCCGTGCCAACCTCCTGAGGTTGAAGAGACGATGTTGCACCTTCTTCACCACGCTGTCTTTGTGGGTGGACCATTTCAGTTTGTCCGTGATGTGTACGCCGAGAAACGTAAAACTTTCCACCTTCTCCACTGCTGTCCCGTCGATGTGGATGGGGGGTGCTCCCTCTGCTGTTTCCCGAAGTCCATGATCATCTCCTTTGTTTTGTTGACGTTGAGTGAGAGGTTATTTTCTTGGGAACAGGAACAGTAGTGGCCATCTTGAAGCATGTGGGCACAGCAGACTGGGATAGCTATGATGAAACTGGCTCTCATGAGGACCGCCACAGAAAAGGAAGACCCAGAGTTACCTCTGCTGCAGAGGATAAGTTCATTAGAGTTACCAGCCTCAGAAATTTCAGCCCAAATAAATGCTTCACAGAGTTCAAGTAACAGACACATCTCAACATAAACTGCGTGAATCAGGTCTTCATGGTTGAATTGCTTCAAAGAAACCACTACTTAAGGGCACCAATAAGAAGAAGAGACTTGCTTGGGCAAAGACACACAAGCAATGGACATTATACCTGTGGAAGTCTGTCCTTTATGTCTGACAAGTCCAAAAGTCCACAGTGTCTTTGTGAGACGCAGAGTATGTGAAAGGATGATCTCCGCATGTGTGGTTCCCTATGTGAAGCATTGAGGAGGAGGTTGTGATGGTATGGGGGTGCTTTGCTGGTGACACTGTCTGTGATTTATTTAGAATTCAAGGCACACTTAACCAGCATGGCTACCACAGCATTCGGCAGCGATACACCATCCCTACTGGTTTGCGCTTAGTGGGACTACCATTTGTTTTTCAACAGGACAATGACCCAACACACCTCCAGCCTGTGTAAGGACTATTTGACCAAGAAGGAGAGTGATGGAGTGCTGCATCAGATGACCTGGCCTCCACAATCACCCGACCTCAACCCAATCCCCTTTACCACAGGAACACATTTAACAAATAAAATCTTTAAGGTACAATCTGCAATATTTACAACTGCTCAATGGTCATGTCAATTAATGGTATTATAGACCCATTATTTCTTGAAGAATATAATTTAGAAATACCTCATGACCTACAATTGGTTTACCCAATCCTAACCCCAAAATATATGTTGTTTTATTTCAATGTTTGTAAACAGTTTGTTAACAAACAACACAGACACTCAGTATTTTTTAAATAGTTTTATTAATTGTTGTAAGAGGAGCATTTGGGGCTCCAAGAGGGCCTTACAATACAGACTCCTCATCTGAGACCTTTACAGCAGTTATGGTGTTCTTGCATAGGGAAGCGCAGAGACCCATTGAATATGATGTGATTCATATTGCTAACAAAGAGCTGGTTCCCTGAGGACCGCCACATCTCTCCCAACACACCACATCTCCCTTCTCCAGCTGCTGACTGACTGCATTAGACATACACCTAAGTTGGGAATCAGGTTCATGCTCATAATTGTGCAGAATGAACTTGCCATTTACGGACATGATAACAACTACGCTCTTATCGCTCTGGTTGTTACAGGCTCTGAATCTGAAGTTGTGGAACCCTCTCACTGGTGCCGTGAAGATTCCTGTTGTTGGGTTGTGGGCTTGGCCAATGTCGTTGAAGACTTTGGTGTAGACCCGTGTGTGTTCAGTATCGAAGGGTCCTACAACTCCGTCATCGGTCAAACGTGCTGAGAAGGCCACCTTTTGTTCTGTCTGCGCTCTCTCACGTCAGATCCTCCACCTCGCTCTCACTGGCTCTCAATCTGGCACCCATGGCTGACAGTTCAGCTGCTTGGCCTGAAACAAAAGTTGTTTATGGAAACAAAAGCTGTCAATGTTGACAATGCATATAAACCAGATGCTACTTCAACTTCCAGGATGCCTACAAGGCGCACCCTCGCCCTCCTTTCGGGCAAATCTGACAACGCCTCCATTTTGTTCCTCCCTTCCTATAGGCAGAAACTCAAACAGGATGTACCCGTGGTAAGGACTATTCAGAGCTGGTCTGACCAATCGCAATCCACGCTTCAAGATTATTTTGATCACGCGGACTGGGATATGTTCCGGGTAGCCTCCGATAATAACATTGACGAATATACTGATACGGTGACTGAGTTTATCAGGAAGTGTACCCACTTTGACTATTAACCTTTTCACATGTACCAACACACGGGTGTGATCATTCTACAGTGGTCCCTGTAGCGTATGATCAAACCCGTGTGATTAGAATGCTTATTTAGAACGGCCAGTTTCGAATGATGCAACAATCAGCATTTGAGCTGGCCACTGTTTTTTCAGAAACATTTTGCACAAACACAGTCCTTACAAAGTTTATTTTGTAATGCAATGTTTATTTTGGATGCAATGTTCAGAGATTCACAGAAGTATCTACAGCATAACACAATCATCCAAACCAAAAACAATGTGGGCTACATTTGTCCTAGCGCTAACTCACAGGCGGTCATATTTTTATAACTCTCGGCTGACATAAACTACATTATGAATTAGCAAATAGCAATTACTATTATAATTAATCACATCACGGGTGAGCTCACCATTGATTGAAATAATTGACTAAATCACTTTCTCGAAATCGAAAGTAATCCGAAGATGGTTAGTTTCTGCAAGCTGCCATGCTTTTTTTTCTCACAGAAACCAAAGATAATAAGAGAAGACAAGATGAGTTTGGTCTGTTTATAGTATGCATGTGGAAGGGGGTGTGTCGTCTACCATCGTTCACATCCCACCATTCACTTCCGGAAGTTCTCAAAAAATGTGTGAACCCGTACTCACCTCATTTTCTTATAACATCTTTGGTCCGACAGACGATTACGTGACACCCAGAATGTATTGTATGTCAACAAACATGGCTCCAAACAAAGCTGGAATTAGCATAGCTCATCATAATCAGTACAACCAATTAGTACAACCTAATAGGCACAAAATATGTGCCCATTACAATCTACGCAAGAATTGGAATGCATGATTTATCACCGGTAATTGAAAAACGTAAATATATCAATAATATCACACAAAACATTTTCTGATAGTGATTTATTGATACAAATGGCGAGTGCTGGCAATCAATCACATAACCTCTCACTCCCACTCTGAGCCATTCAGTGTTGTTGTTTATGTATGTAGCCAGTGAGCTAAGCTGTAGCATTAGCAATGTCTTTCAAAAGGAGGCAACTAATATTCTGACAGTGACTCTTAAAGTCAGCAATCAGATTCTGACAGTGAGGAGCTGCCCCCCAGCCATTGAGAACCCTGAATCTGAGGACCCCTTGTCCACTGACGAAGTCCCAGTTCCTTTGAAGATGCTGGTGGTGATGGAGGCAGACCGACAGTGGAGGAAGTACAGGAGTTCTGTGGTAGCTGGAAGGCTGCCAGCCATTTCACCCCTCCTGGCCCTGCTGTTTGCTTTGATGGGTCCCAGTCTGGAGTGCAACGCCCCTTGCCATTTCCATCTGAGGCAGAGTGCTTCAAGTTGTTTCTGACAGAGGAGCTGGTGGGAGACATAGCAGAGACCAAACGCTATGCCTTGGAGCTACAGGAGATGAGAGAGCCAGGAGTGGGGGGGGGGAGGAATGTATATATTCCTGGTGACAGTCCTTCTCATGGGGATAGTAAAGAAGAACTCCCTAAGAGAATACTGGAGCAGAGATCCTATGTTTGTAACTCCTTTCTTTGCCACCCTCTTTTCCCAAGACTGCTTCCTAGTTCTGCTGTGATGACTGCATTTCATCAACAATGCTACTGCCATCCTAAATGACCCGTTATACAAAATAAGAAATGTCAACTGTTGGCAGTAAAGTGGCATGACAAACGAGACATCCATGTCCTCTCCACTGTCCATACAGCAACCATGTCGGCCACAGGGAAGGTGGACCACCTGACGGGAGAGAGAAATATCAAACCAGACAGAGAAAAATCAAACCAGACTGCGTGCTTGACTATAACCTCAAAATGTGATCAGTGGATAAGGTGGCCATGATAAACAGCTTTGTGGAATGCACTCAGAAAATGACAAAAGTGGTATAAGAAGATATTTTTCAATTTTTCCGGGGTAGCTTCAAAATACAACAAGCCAAATCTTCTCTGACGCAATTAGCATTGTTTTACAGAGCTAAAAGAAGAATGTAGCTAGCTACATAAGCGCAATTGAACACCATAAAGGTTAGGAAATGAGTAACGTTACCTCTCGTGTCTGCGGTTATAAGGAATATACACAAATAGATTATGCTCCATACACACAGTGAGCTGTAGTAGAAACGGTAGAACACGACATTATATCGTAATAAGGCACTTACTTATTACGCAGTCTGGATTTGAACCTGGGTGTCTGTAGTGACGCCCCTAGCACTGAGACACTGTGCTTTAGACAGCTGCGCCACTTGGGAGTCATAAGGCCAGGGTAGCTTCAAAATACAACACATGCTAATACTTCTCTGACGCAATTAGCATTGTTTTCCAGAGCTAATAGAAGAATATAGCTAGCATGCAATAAAATGCTAATTAATTACTTAAAAATCATACAATGTGGTTTTCTAGATTTTTGTTTTAGATTCCATCTCTCACAGTTGAAGTGTACCTATGATAAAAAGTTCAGACCTCTACATGCTTTCTAAGTAGGAAAACCTGCAAAATCGGCAGTGTATCAAATACTTGTTCTCCCCACTGTATACACACACACACACACACACACATTTTTGTAATAATGACAATTGCAACAATACTGAATGAACAATGAACACTTTTATTTGAACTTAATATAATACATAAATAAAATCAATTTAGTCTCAAATAACATGAGAACATATGTTAAAACGAACCACAAGCTTTCATGGGTCTTCAATATTCCCAGTTAAGAAGTTTTAGAACACACACAGCTCTGAAGTGACAATGATACTGAAGAGTCTGCTTAGGAGAAAATACTCTCAACTGTTTGAATAAAAATAGAGTTTAAGTTACCTGTGATGAATGTTGAAAACAAAAACTGTAATTTCTATATGCAGGAAATCCTATTTAAAAAATTAGTCATAATTCACATGACACCTTCTAGCAAAATCTGACAAGGTCTGTGTTTCGTGTAGGCTTACACCACCTTGCCAATTTTATAACCGTGTAGATATCCATAGGACAAGGTAACTCTGATCAATATTGGCTAAATATAAGTGAAGATCATTTTTTTTGTAGAGTGGATTTATGAAAATATGTTGACAAATGTTACCTTATCCTAGTGAGATTTACACGGGTATCAAAACGCCGAGGCGGTGTAAGCCTGCACGAAACACAGACCTTATTTGAAGTAGATCAAGACATTCTCTATAGAAGACATGAACGGTAAAATAACGAATGAACCACTTTCAAGTTCAGCCGCAAGTTATTACAGGAATTATAATGACTATTTCTCTCTAAACCATATACCTTTAACTATTACGAGCCTGCTGCTGCCTACCACCCCTCAGTCGGACTGCTCTATCAAATATCAAATCATAGACTTAACTGTAATAAACACACAGAAATATGAGCCTTACACGGAACCCAATCTAGCATAAATTTATTTTGCCCCCCCACACCAAACGCGATCACGACACGCAGGTTAAAATATCAAAACAAACTCTGATCCAATGACATTAATTTGGGGACAGGTCGAAAAGCATTAAACATGTATGGTTAGCTGTATAGTTAGCTTGCACTTGCTAGCTAAATTTAATCTGTCCTATTTAGCTAGCTTGCTGTTGCTAGCTAATTTGTCCTGGGATATAATTATAGTTATTTTACCTGAAATGCACAAGGACCACTCTGACAATTAATCCACACATTAAACGGCCAACGGAATCGTTTCTAGTCATCTCCCCTCCTTCCAGGCTTTTTCATCGTTTAATTTATATGGTGATCGCATCTAAACTTTCATTGTATTACCACAACTACCGGCAAAACAGTTCGTCTTTCAGTCACCCACGTGGGTATAACCGATGAGGAGATGACACTTGGGTACCTGCTTCTATAAACCAATGAGGAGATGGGAGAGGCAGGACTTTCAGCGCGATCAGCGTCAGAAATAGGAATGAGTTCTATTTTAGCCCTTGGTGTCACAGACGCTCATTGGTGCGTGCGAGCAGTGTGGGTAAAATAATTGAATAACATGGATTTCTCAATTGAATTTGCGACTTTCGCGCAAGTGACGTGTCCGGTCTGGTCAGCATGTTAGGTCAAATCTGGAAACTATCACCTCAAAAACAAAACGTTTATTCCGTTCCGTATTTTATCTAACGGGTGGCATCCATGAGTCTAAATATTCCTGTTACATTGCACAACCTTCAATGTTATGTCATAATTACGTAAAATTCTGGCAAATTAGTTTGCAGAGAGCCAGGTGGCCCAAACTGTTGCATATACCCTGACTCTGCGTGCAATTAACACAAGAGGTGACACAATTTCACCTGGTTAATATTGCCTGCTAACCTGGATTTCTTTTAGCTAAATATGCAGATTTAAAAAATATATACTTGTGTATTGATTTTAAGAAAGGCATTGATGTTTATGGTTAAGTACACATTGGAACAACGACAGTTGTTGATTGATTGTTTTTTATAAGATAAGTTTAATGCTAGCTAGCAACTTACCTTGGCTTCTACTGCATTCACATAACAGGCAGGCTCCTTGTGGAGTGCAATGTAATCAGGTAGTTAGAGCATTGGACTAGTTAAAAGGCTAGGGCAGAATACTGCCCCCTTTGGTGAAATGCGTGCCCATAGTAAACAGAAAAAAAATCTGTAAAAAATTGCTAATATATGCATATAATAAATATTATTGAATAGAAAACACTCTAAAGCTTCTAAAACCGTTTAAATTATGTCTGTAAGTAAAGCAGAACTCTCAGGGCACTCATTCTCCCAAACTCTCTCTTGTCATCCAAAAAGTTGGCCCAACTTTGACGTCATCGCCCCCACCCTTCCCAAGCACCTACGGTCCTGGGAACACTTCCTATGCCTTCAGCGCGGTGTCCGCTTTCAATGGGGCTTCTCATTGTGTGAATCGCGCTTTCACGAGATTAATGACGGGCCGAATCCTTTCGGTCGCGCGAGAATACAGGTTACTCTCACGCGCAATCTGCGCCTGTGCTGTCTTTCTTTCAAGATTGATTAAACGATGCGTGTGTTTCTCTTTGTCCTGAGAATTGCGGTGAAGCTATATAGCATGCTAACGCTGTGTTCTGATCCAAGTTTGACAAGTTTAGTCGACATATAATATGTAATTTCGACGTTTTGGTGCGAACTAACTTTACTTTTTGGCTGCATTTCAACCGAAATATGTCGTGTTTGATAACCGAAAGACACAGACTTCAAAACTAAAGCTGTTTTTGGTAAGTATAAACCCTTCCAGGTCTTCTGATGGAAGAACAGCAAAGGTAAGGGAACATTTATGTGTTAAATTTGGGTTTCTGTGGAGGAGCCAAAATGCTAATTCCTGAGCGCCGACTCACATTATAGCCTAGTGAACGAAATCTGTAAAGTTAAAAATAAATGTAACACAGCTGTTTTATTAAGAAGAAGTGTATCTTTCTAAGTATATGTAGAACATGTATATTTAGTAAACGTTTATGATGTGTATTTCTGTTATCTGGCAGAGTTACCATAATTTCTCCAGGAATTGTTGTAGCATTTTTTAGCCATGACCTTCTATGTAAACCGTGATTTATGGATATAATTAGCATATTATTGAAAAAAACATAAATGTACTGTATAACATGTCCTATTCCTGTCATCTGATGAAGACTTTCAAAAGGTTAGTGAATTATTTTACTTTTAATCCTGCTTTTGTGATTGCATCTATTGTTCTACAAAATGGCTATGTAAATTAGCCTATCTTTGGTGGTGGTTTGACATAAATATGTGTTATGTTTTCGCCGTAAAACATTTTAGAAATCTGACTTGGTGGCTAGATGAACAAGGTGTTTATCTTTCATTTGAGCTATTGGACTTGTTAATGTGTGGAGGTTAAATATTTCTAAGAATATTTTTTGCGTTCTGTGTGCTACTGTGTCAGTTGAGCAGTGGGGGGAGGTGCCCTAGCGGGGCGTGTGGTGCCAAGTAGTTAACTGTAAGGTTGCACGATTATATCCTGACTGACAAGGTAAAAATCTGTTGTTCTGCCCCTGAACGAGGCAGAACGTTCCTAGGCCGTCATTGAAAATAAGAATGTGTTCTTAACTGACTTGCCTAGGTGTAATCAATAAAGGTGTAATCAGCAAAATCAGCACCCAAAAATACTGATTTCCTATTGATATGAAAACTTGAAATCGGCCCTAAATAATCGGCCATTCTGAATAATCGGTCTACCTCTAGTAGAAACGACATAACACGACATACAGAAACTATTATAACGTAATAAGGCACTTACTTTGATAGAAACGCACACATTTCCAAAGTTATTATTGGTAACAAAAACAACAATGACTATGATGCCGGCAGCAGACGGAAAATGTGAACATGTGTGTGCAGATCCTGTTCTGATGGGACATGCGCAAATGTCTACAGACTTGAACTGCACAAACAATTGGAAAGTGCTTGGGGAATTCTGTCCGGATCAGAAATGTAAAAAAAATTAATTGTCCGCAAAATTAAAAAGCATTACTTTCATGTGAATGAATGAGGAGGCAGAACACACCTCAATTCAAACTGTTCATAGAAAATAGAAACTTCATCATTTGAAATTGACAAGATGAAAACAACCTATAAATAAAAACAGGCTGCGTGCTCTGGTTTGAGGGCAGCTCTGATTAAATGTACTGTTGCATAACAATCACATGCTGGAATGAAGAGAACGTGCTAACATCACATTATAACGTTCTCGTTAGAACGTTCTCTCTCACGCTGGGGCGACCGTTGGAGATATTTGGAACACACATGAAAAGGTTCAAACCTACCCTAACCAGAAACCTGTGGATAGATGGCAGCATTCGTGCAAAACTGAAACACTCTATATTAACCATGGCAAAGTGACTGGGAATATGGCAGAATACAGTGTAGTTATTCGCAGGGTCGCAGGGTCTACAGACAATCACGGACTACCAGCCACATCGCGAACACCGAGGTCTTGCTTCCGGACAAGCTATACAAACTTCACCCGCTTTGAGGATAACACAGTGCCACCGACGCGGCCCACTACTATGAACTGTGGGTTCTCCTTCTCTAACCCTCGCAAGGCTACTGACCCAGACGACATCCCTTGCCACGTCCTCAGAGCATGCACAGACCAGTTGGCTGGTGTGTTTATGGGCACAATCTCTCCCTATCCCAGTCTGCGGTCCCCATATGCTACAAGATGTTCACCATTGTTCCTGTACCCAAGAAATCAAAGCCCCGTAGCATTCACTTCTGTCATCATGAAGTGCTTTGAGAGACTAGTCATGGATCATATCACCTCTACCTTACCTGTCAACCTAGACCCACTTAAATATGCTTACCGTCCCAATAGATCCACAGACGATGTAATCGCCTTTCCACTGTACACTGCCCAATCCCATCTGGACAAGAGGAATACCTATGTAAGAATGCTGTTCATTGACTATAGCTCAGCATTCAACACCAATAGTACCATCCAAGCTCATCATTAAGTTTGAGGACCTGAGTCTGAACACCGCCCTGTGCAACTGGGTCCCGGACTAAGGGGCAACCCCCAGGTGGTGTAGGTAGGAAACAACACCACTTCACTGATCCTCAACACAGGGGCCCCAAAAGGGTGCATGCTCAGCCCCCTCCTGTACACCCTGTTCACCCATGACTGCACGCCTCCAACTCATTCATCAAGTTTGCAGACAACACAACAGTAGTAGGCTTGATTACCAACAATGACGAGACAGCCTACAGGGAGGAGGTGAGGGCTCTGGGAGTGTGGTGCAGGAAAATAACCTCTCACTCAACATCAACAAAACGAAGGAGATGATCGGGGACTTCAGGAAACCCCTATCCACATCGACGGAACTGCAGTGAAGTTGGAAAGCCTCAAGGTCCTCTGCGTACACGTCACTGAAAAACTGAAATGGTACACCCACACAGACAGTGTGGTGAAGAAGGCGCAACAGCGTCTCTTCAACCTCAGGAAACTGAAGAAATTTGAATTGGCACCTAAAACCCTCACAAAACTTTACAGATGGTATGGCAACTGCACCACCCGCAACAGCAGGGCTCTCCAGAGGGTGATGCGGTCTGCCCAACGCATCACCGAGGGCAAACTACCTGCCCTCCAGGACACCTACAGCACCCGATGTCACAGGAAGGCCAAAAATATCATCAAGGACAACAACCACCCGAGCAACTGCCTGTTCACCCTGCTATCATTACTTAGATTTGTGTGTATTGGGTATATGTTGTGAAATTGTTAGATATTACTTGTTAGATGTCACGATCGTTGGTTGAATTAATGGACCAAGGCGCAGCGTGCGTAGTGTTCCACATGTTTATTTAAATGAAACTCACAGAAAACAATAACGCGCAAAATGAAACGTGAAGCTATACAGTGCTCACAAGCAACAATACATAAATAAGATCCCACACACAACAAGTGGAAAAAAGCTGCCTAAATATGATCCAACGATCAACGATATACAGCTGCCTCTGATTGGGAACAATACCAGGCCAACATAGAAAAGGAAAAACTAGACTACCCACCCTAGTCACACCCTGACCTAACCAAAATAAAGAAATAAAAGGTTCTCTAAGGTCAGGGCGTGACAGATGCCCCCCCCCCAAGGTGCAAACTACGGCCGCGAAACCTGACTCTATGGGGTCCGGGTGGGCATCTAGCCTCGTTGGCACCTCTGGTGCGGGGATCGTCGCCGGTAGCGCCGGACCGTGGGACGTCGTCTGAGGCTCCGGACCGTGGATTGTTGCCAGGGACTCCGGACCGTGGTTCATCGCCGGGGACTCCGGACTGTGGTTCGTCCCCGGGAACTCCGGACCGTGGATCGTCGCCGGAGCAACCGGACCATAGACTGTTGCCGGGGGCTCCGGACCGTAGATCGTCGCCGGGGACTCCGCACCGTAGATCGTCTCCGGAGGCTCCGGGCCATTGATCATCACCGGAGGCTCCGGGCCCTGGATCATCACCGGAGGCTCCGGGCCCTGGATCATCACCAGAGGCTCCGGGCCATGGATCATCACCGGAGGCTTCGGGCCATGGATCATCACTGGAGGCTCCGGACTGTGAACCGTTGCTCTAGGTTCCGGACTGTGAACCATCGCTGAATGTTCCGGGCTGCAGACCGTCGCCGGAGACTCTGGACTGGGAACCATCGCTGGAGGCCTGGTGCGTGGAGCTGGCACAGAATATACTGGGCCGTAGAGGCGCACTGGAGGTCTGGAGCATAGAGCTGCCACAACGCGTCCTGGACAAATGACCACCTTCGCCCAGCAAGTGCGAGGAGCTGGCACAGGACGCACTGGGCTGTGAAGGCGCACTGGGGACACCGTGCGTAGAGCCGGCGCAGGATGTACTGGACCCTGGAGCGCTGAGCCAGCACAACCCGCTCTGGACAGATACCCACTTTAGCACGACAAGTGCGGGTAGCTGGCACAGAACGCACCGGGCTGTGGAGACGCACTGGAGACACGTGTCTCCAGTGCGTAGGATCGGAAAACATGGCAACGGAACAGTGACCAACTCCACACGGTGAGTACAGGGAGTTGGTTCTGGTTCCCACCTTGGCTCCGCCAACCACCCCATGTGACCCCCCCAAAAATGTTTTTGAGGCTGCCTCTCGGGCTTCCGCCGTGCCATTGCCGCCGTGCCGTGCGAACCCCGGTGTCGTCGTTGTTGCTCCTTCGCTGCCTCCACCTGCTTCCATGGCAGGCTTTCGTATCTTGCCAAGACTTCCTCCCAAGTCCAGGATATTCTCTCCTCGACCTCCTCCAAAGACCAGGATGCCATCTCGTCCCGGGCACGCTGCTTGGTCCAGTTGTGGTGGGATCTTCTGTCACGATCGTTGGTTGAATTAATGGACCAAGGTTCCACATGTTTATTTAAATGAAACTCACAGAAAACAATAAAGTGCAAAACGAAACGTGAAGCTATGCAATGCTCACAAGCAACACATAAACAATACATAAACAAGATCCCACACACAACAAGTGGAAAAAGGGTGCCTAAATATGATCCCCAATCAGAGACAATGATAGACAGGCGCCTCTGATTGGGAATCATACCAGGCCAACATAGAAAAGGAAAAACTAGACTACCCACCCTAGTCACACCCTGACCTAACCAAAATAGAGAAATAAAAGGTTCTCTAAGGTCAGGGCGTGACATTAGATATTACTGCACTGTCGGAGCCAGAAACACAAGCATTTCTCTACACCCACAATAACATCTGCTTAACCCGTGTATGTGACCAATCAAATTTGATTTGATTTGAGATGAGAACACAAAATCTTGTTCATAGTAATTGTCCTGTATGACTCAGTTGGTGGAGCATGGCCAAAATTGTGGGTTTGATTCTGGGGAGCATCCACACATAGATATGTAGGCACGTAAGTTGACTGTAAGTTGCATTGGATAGAAGCGTCTGCTAAATGGCATATATTATATTATTCATGTATGAATTCATATACCCAGAGAAATGAATTACCTGCATTCACTTTCTTCAGTTCCTCCACCTGGCCCTTACTGGCTGCCACTCTTGTCTCCGTGTTCCACAGCTTCTTTCTCTACTCCGAAACAATGTCTCTCAGAACCACCACGACATCTCTCAGCTCCAACACAAATTCTTTCAGCTTCTGCACCTCAGTTAATCAGTCATGTTCTGTGAGTGTGAGTTTGTTGGTCTTGCCAGTAGCTTTGGTTCCTCTGTTTTCTATCTCAACCTTCTCTCCCTGAGCCTTGCCCCAGACAGACAGAACAGCAACACTAGCAGAGCAACATCACCCTTTCGTTCTGAAACGATGCCTGTTCAGACACGATGCGGTTTATGAGGCTCAGTTCTCCTTCTTATAACACTGAGTGTACAAAACATTAGGAATACCTTCCTAATGTTGAGTTGCACCCCCTTTTGCCCTCAATTCGTCGGGCATGGACTGTACAAGGTGTAAAGTGTTGCACAGGGATGCTGCCCTGTGTTGACTCCAATGCTTCCCACAGTTGTGTCAAGTTGGCTGGATTTCCGCTGGGTGGTGGACCATTCTTGATAGACACAGGAAACTGTTTGAGTGTGAAAAACCCAGCAGCATTGCAGTTCTTGACACACTCAAACGGGTGCGCCTGGCACCTACTACTATGCCCTGTTCAAAGGCACTTAAATCTTATGTCTTGCCCATTCACTCTCTGAATGGCACACATACACAATCCATGTCTCAATTGTCTCAAGGCTTCAAAATGATTCTTTAACCAGTCTCCTCCCCTTCATCTACAGTGATTGAAGTGGATTGAACAAGTGATGTCAATAAGTGATCATCACTTTCACCTGGATTCACCTGGTCAGTCTATGTCATGGAAAGAGCAGGTGTTCTTAATGTTATGTACACTCAGTGTATATGTGTGTGTACTGTATGAATGCGCGCACACACACACTGCATGTATGTGCACACACATATTCTGTACACTCAGTGCATGCACACATTCCAGGAAGCGCTACATGAGACAGGTCATACATGTCCGCGATGGAAAGTCCCAACACCAAAACAAAAGATTCGAGAGAACATTTGATCAGAGAGGTTTTACCACGTCACCAAGTCATTTCAACCGATGTTGTCTAAGACCGTGAGAGGTCTGCCGCTGCTGTTTTAGTAAATCATCTCCTGATGTCTCGGCACAGATTGTAAATGGTTTTTCTTCTTCTTCTTTTGGGGTAGAACTATCACAGCCGTTAACAATATGGTCCATATTTAGTTTTATGTTTCTAATATTTCTTGTTGCTGTTGCATTATTATATACTCTAATAGCAACCACAGCAATCACTGTGTCCCACCTGCACAGCTAAAACTTGAATTGTGCCTTTTTCCTAGGTCTTTATTCTCTCAAACACGGGGGGAGTCTGTATGGGAAACCATACATTACTGTACACCATTTCTCTCTTTAGACAAGGCCTTCATCCTGTCAGGCCTTTCTCTGCTTTCTGTTAGTGATGCCATTGCTTCGTCACGGCAGTCGCAGATATGGCCATGCAATATTGAATTAATTACAGTCTTCATGGCAAGGATTCTCCATGGAAAGGAAGGGCAGGCCTCCTTCAAGGGTGTGACACAAGAGACCGAATCCCAGCAGGATGTGGGCAGACATACATTATTACTCAGTCACAGAATATGGATGAGTGTAGCAGCAGGGTTAAGGCGGGTTTGTTTTCTTGTTCATTCTGGTGTGTTGGCGCTTACTGTATCTCTTCTGATGATGAAGCAGAGATACGAGAGAGAGAGTTGAACAGGTAGAAAGAGACACATGTGGGAGAAGGGGAGGAGAATATCTCGAGGCTCTTTCTTTTCAACTTCTCTTACACTTTTATGTGGAAAAGGGGGCCAAAGGCCATCAGACATATTTTCTTAGCTTCAAAAAATGTCTCTTTTCTCCTTTTTCGGTCCTCTGGTAGTTGGAGTCGTGTTTCACTGATTGCTACTGACATTCAGCGCATTCCTGACATAACACAAACTAGCCTAAATGGTACGGGTTCCTCCACACGTGCAGACCTGCTCTCAATAGAGCCTTTCACTGCATCCCTCCATCCAGAGAGAGAGACGTCGAGGAAAAGAGGGCGAAAGAAGAAAGAGGGAGAGGGGGAAGAGAGAGAGGAAGATGAAAAGAGAAGGAGAAACAGATGGAGAGATGGAAGGAGTGCCTACAGAACCATTTGTGTGCCCTGCCCCCCAGAGATTATTATTATTGCATGTTCAGCCTATAGCCATGGGATTAGGAAAACGTGTGTGTAGTCTGAAGCATCCACAACTACCCCATCACTCTTAACCACTAAAATGCACAGCAGTAGAACCCAATACAATCCCCATTCCCCACCATCCAGTGGCGAGTCAGTATGAAACATATTTGTGTCTAGTTTGACAGACACTTCAATGGTTAGTTAGTGATTCCTCTGTGCTGTTTGACACACATTGCTGAGGGAGCGTGTGTGTGTGTGTGTGTGTGTGTGTGTGTGTGTGTGTGTGTGTGTGTGTGTGTGTGTGTGTGTGTGTGTGTGTGTGTGTGTGTGTGTGTGTGTGTGTGTGTGTGTGTGTGTGTGTTTAGGGGTTGGCTTAGTGGGGGAAAGAGAGCCTTGAAAGCAGAAAGAGAGCCTTGAGCTCCCTGGGCCCTCAGAGAGAAAAGAGGAATGAGGGATGGAGTCTAAAAGAGGGTCAAAGGTGCCACGGAGGGCAGGAGAGGAGAGGAGATCAGGTGTTACAACCACACACCTAGCAGAGGAAGGCAGGCAGGGAGTGAGGGAAGGTAGGTTAAAGCGCTGGGCCAGTAACCGAAAGGTTGCTAGTTTGAATACCCGAGCCGACTAGGTGACAAATCTGTCGATGTGCCCTTGAGCAAGGCACTTAACCATAACTGCTCTGGATAAGAGCGTCTGCTAAATGAC
The DNA here is from genome assembly GCF_002021735.2 of Oncorhynchus kisutch. Classification (NCBI taxonomy): domain Eukaryota; kingdom Metazoa; phylum Chordata; class Actinopteri; order Salmoniformes; family Salmonidae; genus Oncorhynchus; species Oncorhynchus kisutch. Next base: position 11,379,058 of record NC_034198.2, read on the forward strand.
AAGAATTGTCAAATTGAAATGGTAGGAGCTCAAGACTGTTAGGTATCTGGTAGGAATGAAGAGAATCAATAGGATATGACTTGTTCTTTGCTAACCCAGTGTTGTTAGTAAGTTATTTGAAATAGTCGCCGAGTCTAATGAATGCTAAACGTTACTACACAGAGATAGACTAGCAATTAGCATGCTAACCAGCTCCTGTTTATTTCAGTACAGCTCAATACAGGTCGGTAGTGTCTCAGCAGTAAATCACTTGTTGAGCTAGCTAACGCCCTGCTAGCATCCTTTTGATGGGCTGCTAACGTGGGAGCCTGTGACGAAATCCCTATGCTGAGAACAATGTGCCTTTCATGACATGTGATAGCAATCATAATGATGTGTGTGAGAGAGAGAACCCTCGAAAAGGAGAAGGAGGGCCTCACACTCTGAGGTCTGATGCAATAATTGAATAAACAGCGTCTCGACAGCCAAGCTGTCTTCATTAGGATTTAATGACAAACACTGCGGGTCACTAGTTTATATAGTTTGGAAGGACACACAGGTGTCTGTAATCATGGCCGGGTGTGGCCTGATATCATTGGTTGATTTACAGATATAAATAAAAACATATAAAAAGCATCAATGGATAACATACGATCATAGATACAATTTGGCAACACAGGCCTACAAACATTTACAATGAATAGCAAAGGAGAGAGTGAACCCTCCTCGCCAATACCAGAGAGGCAAGGGAAAATGGTCTACAGGGTGGTGTCTGATATCAAGACAGACAGACGCATGCACGCACACGCACTGTACCTGCAGTGTTGATTGACAAACATGACATGAAGAGATGACCTACGATCAGGACAGTGCGCTCTCCCCGGAGGAGAACAGACAGGAGAGATGGTACATAAGCACTGTCCTGTACATAAGCACTGTCCTGATCTGTCATTACTGAGGACTGGACAGGCGTGGTTCCATCCGGTCTGGTCCTGTCCTGATACTGCAGCTAAACAGACATAGCTGCCATGAAATGCTGCTGTAATGGGGAAATGTGGCTCACATTTATGAAATAGTACTGTATGAGGTGGTGTTTCCTGCCAATACGGCTCCCATGTGATTACCAGTGAACCTAGAACTGGGTGACTGGGTTCACCTCAACCACACCAGAGGCATGGGTTTTCCTCACTCTGGACTTCTCCTCCTTCTATTCTATCCCTTCTGTCTTTTTTTCCCCATTCTTATCTGTCTCTCTCTTTGTCTGCTCTCTCACGCTGCCCAGATGTTTCTCTCTGACATCCTTCCTTCATTCCAATACTCCAGCCTTCTCTTTGGTTTCTCCGGATTCTAATTTTCTTCTCTCTCTCTCTCTCTCTCTCTCTCTCTCTCTCTCTCTCTCTCTCTCTCTCTCTCTCTCTCTCTCTCTCTCTCTCTCTCTCTCTCTCTCTCTCTCTCTCTCTCTCTCTCCTCTCTCTCTCTCTCTCTCTCTCTCTCTCTCTCTCTCTCTCTCTCTCTCTCTCTTCTCCTCTCTCTCTCTCTCTTCTCTCTCTCTCTCTCTCTCTCTCTTCTCTCTCTCTCTCTCTCTCTCTCTCTCTCTCTCTCTCTCTCTCTCTCTCTCTCTCTCTCTCTCTCTCTCTCTCTCTCTCTCTCTCTCTCTCTCTCTCTCTCTCTCTCTCTCTCTCTCTCTCTCTCTCTCTCTCTCTCGCTCTCTGGATTCTCTCTCTCTCTTTGCCGGCCCAGATGGCATCCCTGAATGCGTCCTCAGAGTGTGTGATGACCAGCTGGTGGACATCTTCTCAGCTGACAGGCATCCCAGTGCCCAAATGACTTCGCCCCATCACCTCAGTCATCATGAAGTGCTTGTGATGGCCCACATCAAGGCCAGCATGCCAAGCACACTGGACCCACTCCAATGTACCTACCGCTCAAACAGATCCACGGAAGATGCCATTTCCATCGGAACACCTATTTGAGAACGCTGTTCATTTACAGCATTCAACGTTATTGTTCCCTCCATGCTCGACACCAAGCTCAGAGCCCTGAGTTTGGACACCACCCTCTGCAACTGAATCCTGGACTATCTGACAGGCAGACCACAGGCTGTGAGGATTGGCAAGAACAGCTCCTCCACACTGACTCTTAACACAGGGGCCCCCCAGGGATGTGTCCTCCGTCCTTTGCTGTACTGTTCACCCTTGAATGCGTGGCTTTGTACGACACCGACTCCAACAACAAAGGAGTTGATTGTTGACTTCAGTAAGCAGAGGAGGGAACATGGCCAATCCACATCAACGGGACTACAGTAGAGAGAGTCACAAGTTTTCAGAAATTCGACATGTCGCCCCGGGTCCTCTCCAAATACTACCCCTGCACCTTCGATAGCGTCCTGACCAGGTGCATCATGGCCTGGTACGGGAGGTGCTCCGTCCACTATCGCTAGGCCCGCCAGCGGGTGGCGAAGAAGGCCCAGTACATCACTGGGATTGTGCCCCCACCCATCCTGGACATTAACTCAAAATGGTGCCTGAGGAAGTCCTGTAGCATCATCAAGGACACCACACACCCCAGCCACGAGATGTTCACTCACTTACTGTTGAGCATGAGGTCTTATACCAACAGGCTCAGATACAGTTTCTATCTACAAGCCATTAGACTGTTGAACACTTCAACTGGACTGACAACCTGCTCTGATTCTCCACATCCTAGCATACATGCACACACCCTCACAGACATACACACACATACACATATACATTCATGCTACACACACATCACAACTGCTTCCTTCCTTCTCTCTCTCTTTCTTTTCTCTCTTTCTCATGCACTCCGTTTCCCTCTCTCTCTCAGGCTGTGGCAGCTGTAAACCTTACCGTGACTAACTGTCATTAATCTTCCCTCTCCGGGGGCAGGCTCTTGACTCTGTGCCAGAGAGTGGTTCACAGGGATTGAGGGAAGGACAGAGGGAAGGAGGAAACCCAAAAGAGAGCTTTCCCCTAAAACACACAAACAAAGTCGTTACCCCCCAAACACACCAGTGTGTGGCATTGCTGAGTTCCTTGCCCCCTGGGAACTGAAGCAGTCCAACTAGGATGCAGTGGAGTGTGAGCTGACAAACAAACACACTGGTTAACACCACTTATGAGCATGTCGTTGAATTGCCACCCTGGCTGCTAATAGTGTGGACTGGGAGTGTGCTGTTATGCTCAGTTTATTGATGCTTTGGAGAGCATTGGATGGACACTTCTAAGCTCAACTTATTTTGTTTAAGATCCATTTTCTGCTGAACTCCCAACTCTTCACATCCAACGCTCTCCTCATGTGTCTTGACATGCTGTCTTCTTAGCACTTGTTTCCATCTCATTTCATGTCCTGAGAATGAGTCCCTATCTGTGATCTCTGTGGGTTTTGCTGTGATGATTTCCTCCGGTGCTGACTCATTCTCTGTGTAAAGTGACTGAGCACAACTGCCTTATAACTGACCCCGGAACAGGTTTCACACAGAAACTGCCAACAGCAAAATAGTTGAGTTTTTTTCCATGCTATGTACTATATATCGTTCAGATACAGTTTCCTCCTAGCTAACCAACAAACCAACCCATCCACCCAGCCACCCACCAACCATCCACCAACCATACTTCACCCACCCACCAACCATACTTCACCAACCACACTTTCTACCGCACTTAGTTATGATAAAGCTCAAATTCCATTGAAGCAATGAGGTTCAAGTGAATGAAATGCTTCAAATGCAAACTCAAAGCTCTGAAATCTCTTCCACCTAGGCTTCTTAACCAATGTCAATGAAAGACCATTGATTAGGGTAGTGGTAATAAGAAATGTAATCTGTAAGGCCGTCAGACATAGATCTTAAGAAATGGTATCCTTTAAAGCGTTATTGTCATGTGTTTTACAGAAACTTGGCCATTGGCAAAGGTATCCAGAATTTCCCAGAGGGCCTTGCGGTGAGCCTTCCTCTGCGAGGTGCAGGGATGTCCACATGGAAAGCCTTCTGGTGAGTAACACTTCTCTGTTGATCCACGTAGTACCTTCATATGGCCCACTCTGTTCATCTGCATCTAAACTCATACTAAGGGAATTGTTTTATCTTGGTTTGACAGCCAATGACTGAAGGAGCCAAAAAGGGCCCCTAGTAGGGGTGTGAACGTTTAAACGAAATTGGGATTGTTAACATTCAGGGGGGTAAAAATGAAAAATATGTCTTTGCCGTGTTATAGACTAACTAGATGATAGGCTATAAAGGCCTGGGGAAAGTTGTGTAATACAAATAGAACCAGAGAGGAAGACACAAACTTTAGGCATGATGTTGTGAGATTGACAGATTACCATATGCGCACTGTTCTTTCTGCCTACCCCTCCTTTCTCTCCTTCCCTCGCACTGTCTCGCTTGCTCTTTCTCTTGGCTAATGATGACTGTGTGTGTTCAGTCTTTCGGTCTGTTGTGTGTAGAATATCCTAGCATGGTCATTGATGATAGGCCCTGCTTTATATTGAAGTTGCGAGACATAGCAAGACGAGGAATTGCGAGATGCAGCGTTCCATTTCGAGATACAGCTTTTGATTACCGATCGATGAGCCTAGTGCACGGTTCTGACGCTCTGCCTGGTGGCCGACCTGCCTATACTGTGCCCTCTCTCTCTCTCCATCCCTCGCTAGCTCTCTAGAAAATATGTGTTTGTCTTCTCGGAAGTGCGGCAACTAATCAGTCTCCTCCGTTCCAAAAATACTGAATCTTGGTGAAATACAAACTTTGCCACGTGGAATTGAGGTACGGTACCAGTAGTGCAAGTGCAATGCTTAACCGACGCACCTTGAGACCCAAACCGTTGCTGACAGCAGCCGCATTGTGAATTTGCGTTGGAATTGTAGGAATTTTTCTTTTTGTTTTAATGGAAAACCAATTTTTAAAAATGGCAGTTTAAAAGTTAAGATCATATTTTTTGTTGTTGTCACATCCCTACCCCATAGGGTTCTAACTAACTCATGGTCTATTTCCTCAGGTATGGACAGCTCAGTGGTATGGTAGAACCAATCGCTGGGTTGCTAGGCGCCGTTGCCGTGGTGCTGGCGGAACCACTGTTGCCATACGCCCTGGCCTTCGCTGCCGGGGCCATGGTGTATGTGGTGGTTGATGACATCATCCCAGAGGCTCAACTCAGGTGGGTGGCCACGCAGACTGATGGAGAACATCAAGCGAGATTTGAGGGATAGATGTTCTATTAAGAGTGCCCTCCCATCGCTAAACCCGTGTCTTAGTCAAGGCTTAGCCCATGTCTTAGTCAAGGCTTAGCCCATGTCTTAGTCAAGGCTTAGAAGAAAAGGAAACGCACACCTATTAAGACAAGGTGCTGGCTAGCGGAGTAGAAAACTTGAAAATAAAAGAGAGCCGCACACTCTAGGAGCTCAGATGCAAAAATGTAATTACCAACGTTTCGACAGCCAAGCTGTCTTCATCAGGGTTTTCATCAGGGTATTCATCAGGGTATTCATCAGGGTATTAGTCAAGGCTTTAGCCCATGTCTTAGTCAAGGCTTAGCCCATGTCTTAGTCAAGGCTTAGCCCATGTCTTAGTCAAGGCTTAGCCCATGTCTTAGTCAAGGCTTAGCCCATGTCTTAGTCAAGGCTTAGCCCATGTCTTAGTCAAGGCTTAGCCCATGTCTTAGTCAAGGCTTTAGCCCATGTCTTAGTCAAGGCTTTAGCCCATGTCTTAGTCAAGGCTTAGCCCATGTCTTAGTCAAGGCTTAGCCCATGTCTTAGTCAAGGCTTAGCCCATGTCTTAGTCAAGGCTTAGCCCATGTCTTAGTCAAGGCTTAGCCCATGTCTTAGTCAAGGCTTAGCCCATGTCTTAGTCAAGGCTTAGCCCATGTCTTAGTCAAGGCTTAGCCCATGTCTTAGTCAAGGCTTAGCCCATGTCTTAGTCAAGGCTTAGCCCATGTCTAACTAACCCTTTCGAAAACACTTGAACAAAGTGTCCTAGTAATACATAAACATACAAGGAGAGGGTGACAGAAAGGAAAGAGACAGAAAGGAAAGAGACAGAAAGCATAGAATATGGCCGAGAACGAAATACATTTTTCTGTCTCTTTTTCCCACCCTGGTTCCAACTCTTTGCTTGGTTGTTCATAGCGCTCCCCATCTCTGTGACTGAGCCAGACTTGATCAATCGCTGTCTTTGTGTAATTGTGAGCCGCAGGGAGGGAGAGTGGGAGAGGAGCAAAGACACGGTCCCCCTGGAATGTTCTGGTTTTCACAACCCTGGGCGTATTGTTTGCTTTAAAATTCAAGACGGGAAGCGAGCTGTCTTTTGGCTTGTCCTCTCTTCAACATCCAACAGTTTGTGTGGGTAGACTGTCACTGTGAAGTGTGTGCCTGCTGGCCTGTTTATTGTGTTTGTGTGTATGTGTGTGTGTATGTATGTGTGTGTGTGTCTATCATTCTGTCTTTGTCTCTGTCTGTACGTCTCTATTTCTGTCTGTCTATCAATCTTATCTTTCCAGACTTTATGTCTCAGTGTACTGTATATGACTTAAGTACTGTATAAATACACCAACATTGATTAACCCTGTCCATGTATATTGTCTTGAAGTGGGAACGGTACGTTGGCTTCCTGGACATCCATCCTGGGCTTTGTAGTGATGATGTCACTGGACGTTGGGCTGGGCTGAGGCTTCGCATGGAACACCGCTGATGTCACAGAATGATGTCACAGAATATGACAATCACCAGACCTCGAAAGAAGAAAAGGGACCAGATCTGCCATTTCTCCAACTGCTTGCTTTTATTTTATTTGATGATATGATTTTTTTTAAATGTTGGAATTATAACATTTTGCGCATTTCATCCAACGATCTGCATATCCGTCGATTCTCATTTTACACCCAGTCGGCTCAGGGATTCAAACCAGCGACCTTTCAGTTACTGGCCCGACGTTTTTAACTGCTAGGCGGCTGTCCCGTGTCCTCCATCTCGGGCCTCTAGGTCACCAGGCTGCTGGTTATGGCAATACACCTGTCATCATCGTTAAGCGCACCTACCCGTCGTCAGACTCACCTGGACTCCGTTGCTTCCCTGATTACCTTCCCTATACATGTCACTCCCTTTGGTTCCTTCCCCAGGCGCCATTGTTTCTGTTTCAGTTTCACGCCTGTGCATTGTTCGTGTTTCTTGTTTTGTTTTGTGTTTCGTTTATTGATTAAGTCACTCCCTCCCTGAACTTGCTTCCCGACTCTCAGCGCACATCGTCACAGCTGCTAGCCACCCTGATTCTCGAAGAACATAACTTAACTTATAAATGCCTCATGAGCTCAGTGCAAGCATCGTACCCTATCAGAACCCAGAATATAATCTTGTTTTACTCCAATGTTTGTGAACAATTTAAATGTAAACAAGCACTGCATAGCCTCAAAACATGGTTAAAACTATTATTTGGATATCGTGGATGGTCAGTCTTTGCATCCATAGCTATGTTTATTTGAGAGTTGTTCCATTTCTCCAGCCTTAACCCTCAGCGTTTTACCAAAGCAGTGGTGGGGTTAGGGTTTTGTTATTGTTTCAACTGCAGATTGCCCCTTTAGGATGCTCAACCAAATATTTTGTTTTTCTTCTGAAAATGCAAAGAATTAGGTTTGATACTGGATCCGAATTATAAAATGTGACAATACTTGAAGATTGATGTTTGTATGACTGGCTTAGATTGGAACTGAGACAGCCGTGTATGAAAAGTTGATATTTTGTATTGAATGGATCTTTATGGAGTGTGTGCCATGGGGTTACGCCTCTAAGGGCTTATGCCATTTTGGCTCCAGCTGTGTCGACCACTGCACAGTTGTACCTCAACACTGTGTTTTGAAGGCTAGTTATGGTCACTGAAGGAAACACAGGGATCTGTGTCTACAGACATGTCACAAATAACCAGCTGAATGTGTTGGTTTGCCGGAGCTCAGATGAAGATGTACTGTAAAATATTCAGAAATGGCGCACACCCTGATTCATTCAGGATGGCATGATGTTTTCATCTTCTGTGAAGCAAACAGTTAAATGACAGAGTGATTCTGTGTCTATTTTTTCTTTTCTCTTTAACTTTATTGAGGGAGGGAGGGAGGGAGGGAGGGAGGGAGGGAGGGAGGGAGGGAGGGAGGGAGGGAGGGAGGGAGGGAGGGAGGGAGGGAGGGAGGGAGGGAGGGAGGGAGGGAGGGAGGGAGAACATAATGCATGGTCCACTGTGTGTTTGGACGAAGGGAATGGGAATAGCTACATTTTACAGCTTGCTTCTTTCTTTTCTCAATCTTAGCACACCTTTCCATTCTTATTGCATTGTTATTATAATACCGTAACCTTCCGCTATTCTTACAGATGAAATGTCATGACTAATGTGAAGGTTGTGTGAGAAATCAGCTGGGACAGCTCGCCAAATGGAATGCCAGCCACATAACTCAAATGAAACCTCCCTTTTGCCTTTCCATTTTTTCCCCATTCGTGAACTGTACTGTACTGCGTGAGGCAGGGGGGGGCTTTTAAACCCTTGGGACCAATTAGAATAAGGACTTCCCTGTCCATGTAATCTCATTCATTGTGATCTAAAAGGATAAACTGGTCCTAAATCAGCACTCCTACCCAGACACGCTTGAAACAAACTGCCCCTTGTCGCCCTGCCTGACTCTGTTCTAGCAGAGGGGGGGTTTAGCTAGAACAATTCTAAAGGGAAAAGTGAGAAAGACGTGTTATTGGTGGCGACGATGATGTAATTAACCAATACTGCTTCCACTTTGTGTGTTTTTTTTCTCTACGTTGTGAGTCAGTGGGGTCAACCCTGGTTCAGCCACTGCCCCACTGACTCATGAGTCACTGGAATAAATCACACACTGTACTGTAGACCTTTACTGCCATGCAGCTGTGCTCTTACTGTACACGGCCCGAGCCTAACTGGAAATGGTGTAAATCATGCATTTTTTTTTTTTTGCCATTGGGAGATTGGCATAAAAAACATCAACACTTTATGCATAAAAACACGAGTTATACTTAAGTAGTCCCATTCAGCCTTCCTCATGCACTAGCCAATGTAAAGGCTTCATACATGTGACAATGGACGGTTTTGTGCTTCTGGCACACTGCACTTCCCTGTCAACAGGAATGATGTGTGTGTGGCCACTACTTTGAACAGCGGACATGAGACAGTGGGGAAATTATAAAGTACTGGGTGAACTCTACTAGTCTACGCACTAGGCCTGGGGAAAACACAGAATACAGTAGAGCGGACATTTTCTGGAATGAAATGTTACGTTCCTGGACAAATCAAATCAAATCAAATCAAATTTATTTATATAGCCCTTCGTACATCAGCTGATATCTCAAAGTGCTGTACAGAAACCCAGCCTAAAACCCCAAACAGCAAGCAATGCAGGTGGAGAAGCACGGTGGCTAGGAAAAACTCCCTAGAAAGGCCAATACCTAGGAAGAAACCTAGAGAGGAACCAGGCTATGTGGGGTGGCCAGTCCTCTTCTGGCTGTGCCGGGTGGAGATTATAACAGAACATGGTCAAGATGTTCAATGTTCATAAATGACCAGCATGGTCGAATAATAATAAGGCAGAACAGTTGAAACTAGAGCAGCAGCACAGTCAGGTGGAAGTTGAAACTGGAGCAGCAGCATGGCCAGGTAGACTGGGGACAGCAAGGAGTCATCATGTCAGGTAGTCCTGGGGCATGGTCCTAGGGCTCAGGTCAGTTGAAACTGGAACAGCAGCATGGCCAGGTGGACTGGGGACAGCAAGGAGTCATCATGTCAGGTAGTCCTGGGGCATGGTCCTAGGGCTCAGGTCCTCCGAGAGAGAGAAAGAAAGAGAGAAGGAGAGAATTAGAGAACGCACACTTAGATTCACACAGGACACCGAATAGGACAGGAGAAGTACTCCAGATATAACAAACTGACCCCAGCCCCCCGACACATAAACTACTGCAGCATAAATACTGGAGGCTGAGACAGGAGGGGTCAGGAGACACTGTGGCCCCATCCGAGGACAGAGATTGGGGGGGGGGGGGCTTTGGCAGCCCTCTGGAAACCTTACATGACGCCACTATCCTTTCATACTCGCTTCTCTATTACTTGCTCACTCTTTCGTCAGTCCTTTTTCTCCCCGTGTTTCCTTGCCATTTCAGTCCTCAGCCCTTCAAGGTGTAGCTTTCGGAAAACTCTGAGCGCGTTGAATGGACCATTTCACTTTGACTGAGGCCTTGTCTTGTGCAATGTATCCGCTGTCCACTCAGGCTCACAGCGCTAGACAATGATACCAGTAACCTGAACCATCACCCATCCTTATGTAACAAATGCTCAACTCCACGGCACTTCTATACCTTTGTATGCACTGTGTAAGCCTCGGCCCTGGCAGCTAGTCGACTGGCACACACATAGACGTGTATGCGTGTGTGGGTTTTCTCCCTCTTTTTCCTATTTGTTTTTCTTTGGAGCTGTGATAAGTACGATAGGGAGAGGCGAGACGCGGTTTTGCTTCTCACTGAGTCGGAATGCCAGTGCAGGAAACACCTTGTTGCCACGGTGAAGGTGAAGGACAAAGAACCCCTTTCATAGCCACCCTGTGCCAGCGTCTCCCGGAGCGACCATGCCCACCTCACTGAGGGCAGGGATTGGTATAACGCAGGACAATGGCTATTGTTACGGCTCTTCCCTGACTTTATTGGGCACCGGAGAGACTGGGAAGCCACAAGCATGGAGCGCGTGCACACAATATATATATACACACTCACATACACTCACATAGTCTCTCGAGCACACAGGATCCGAGAGAAGGGACCCTTTCTTTACTTTGTGCCTGGGATCAAATGGCTCCTTTGTCTGGTGGCCATAGTCCTGTATGAGGAGAACAGTGGAGAGCATTGACCACAGGCCGTCTGCTAGTAATCTGGTCTGGAGAGGCGGTCAAAGAATGTCAGAAGTAGCCAATCCAACGGCAAAGAACAGTACAGCACTGTTAGAGCACTGTTACACTAGGGGAGTGCTGAGGAGAGTCTGATGCTCAAGCACAGGACATGAGGATGTAGAGTAGGGATGCGGTGGGGTAAGGGAATGAGTATGTGAGGTATAGCTTAACCCGTGAGTGGGTAGTACGAGTACAGATGTAAGGTATGATCTCAGTCATAAAGAGAGAGGGGAGTGGTCGAGAAAGGAATGGTAGCTTAACTCTGAAGATGGTCTCGTTGTGAGGCTTTGACAGGCTACAGCGTCAACCAATGGCAGCACACCTTGCTGACAGGTGCTTACTCATGCCTTAGGAGAATGTGTGTGTGTGTGTGTGTGTGTGTGAGTGAGTGAGTGAGAAGGAGTAAAAAAGCAAAACGGGGGGGGAGGAGACACTCCAGGGATTGCGTGCGGACATCAAATGTTTACTTCTAGCTGAAAGAAAGGGGAGGTCTGTGGTTAACAAGAGTGGGCAGAGGCCCAAAAAGCTCAAAGCAGGAGCTTCGCACGCAACTTAACAATACTACCTTTATGAAGGACTGCATCGTAACGGCCGACTCTCTTGTGCTCTCTCTCTCTCTCTCTCTCTCTCTCGCTCTTTCTCTCTCTCTCTCGCTCTTTCTCTCATGCTCAGACAAAAAGGAGATTTCAAGTGATACATCTTGATACCTGAGTCATTGGCATAGCTAACATGACAAAGTCAAAACCACTCCTGTTCCTTGGCTTATAAGAGTACAATTACAAACCTTCAAGTATCAGCCCGCTGGATCATAGACCCCAGACCCATTAAGTAATTGGACCCAGCAGCATAGTTCAACAAGGTTCAACAGATTGAATGTCCCTGCATTCTGGTTGATTTAATGATAACCGTATCATCATATGAGAGGGAATGTGGGAGCGATATGGCTGTGTATGGTTAGTGATCATATACAATCTATCATTAAATCATCTATTGTTTTTGTCATGTGTGTTTTTCAGGACTCCCTCTCTTGCTGTGTTGGCAGTGGGAGAGCATGGTAGAGGTGCAATGTGCCACGTTGTTGAAGAGACAAGCCTCTGCATGCGAGAGCCCTCTCAACCACAACACTGGGACAGGTGGATTTCTCCGTGTCACGCAAATCCACTCACTCACACGGACACGCGAAGCCGGTACACACACACACACACACACACACACACACACACACACACACACACACACACACACACACACACACACGTCTGAGGAATAACCTACTCAGGGCCAGCGTGGTTGAGGTGTCAATAATTAGGCAGATGCCTTCATTGTCACCAGCGATCTCTGACCCTGTGGAGAAAAAAAACTGGCCATACAAAGGTAGACTGGTGCGTAGGAGCATTGGGACAGTAACCGAAAGGTTGCTGGATCGAATCCCTAAGCTGACAAGGTTCAAATCTGTCATTCTGCCCCTGAGCAAAGCAGTTAACCCACTGATTTCCCCGGGGCGCCGATGACGTGGATGTCGATTAAGGAAGCCCCCCACACCTCTCTGATTCAGAAAGGTTGAGTTAAATGCTTAAGGCACATTTCAGTTGAATGCATTCAGTTGTACAACTGACTAGGTATCCCCCTTTGCCTTTCCTCAAAGGGAACACCACGGCTGATGGTCACACACACACTTAGTGGCATCAGTGTAACTTACACTGAATTGTGTGCGTGTGACTGTAGGCGCGTGTGACTGTGGTGGGTACGAGGGAAATTGATTTAAACTAAACACAGCCCTTACAGTGGGGACGGGAGGATGTGGAGAATAACATGGTTGTGTCCTCTAGCAGGGCTAATTGATTGGCTGGTTTCCTCTCCCTAAGTGGCTTCTGCACCCCTGGGGATCTGTGATCACTCATTTCCACAAACACTCACCATCCTGTCTAGTCATTCACCAGACTGTGTGTGTGTTTTACTGTTTATAAGTGACAGACAGACAGACAAGACACTGAAAGAGGCTTTACGAGTGAGAATGGAAGACAGAGACAGGGAATAACTACAGCTCCCAATCAGGTTGAGTTCAATGTGTCCCTCAAGTCTCTGTATAGAGCTATTCTTCAGCCTCTGAATGAGCCCTTGTGACAGTGGCGGAAGAGAAAACACACAGACAGGACAGAGATAGTGAGACCCAAAAGACCAGTGAGAGACTACAGAGACCAGAGATTTTAAGTAGTGTCCCAAAACCCTAAAGCAGATGAAGACTTAAGATCTCTCAGAAATTAGTTTAGCAGTGGGTTATTCTGACACACATTTGTTGACCAATTTATGTCATGTTCCCATTGTGACAATTTTTTGTGAATAGGAATCATTAGAAGTTACTCTTTTGGTGATTGTTTAAAATGTTTAATTTCTAATTTCTATCTCACACCGTTGCTAAATATAGAAAACCACACAAAGGGCAGGAACCACTATAAAGCACAATTATATAGACATCACTTTCGCTTTCCCCTGGTTAACCCACAGCAGCAGCCTGTGCAGCGGTGGAGGGAGAGGCTGAGGAACGCCGGAGGAATGTTGCTGTGTTACCGGAGAGGCAGACTGACTGATCACACACTGAACAATGTCTTTGTGTTCCGCGGCCCAACCCCTCTAGTCACGCAACGCCGTGTGAGCACACACTTTCCGTAACCGCTCAGCCTTGTTCACACAAGAGCGCTATCAAGTACCTGCATCTTTACAGGATCGCGTGCAGTTCAGGTGTTCGGGAATTCAGGTGTGAGTGTGGGAGGGAAAACCCGGCGCGGGTTTCCCATTGACTGCATCCGAAACATATGGCAGTTTTGACTCCCAAGCTTTTTTTGCTGCGTCTTGGAAGTGCATCAAATCAGGGAACTAACCTGAACATCGGAACAATGACAATGATAAGTATATAACGCTGTTTGAACAAAACGTTTGTGTGGGTTGGCTTCTCGCTGATTGCCTCTTTTACGCACGCTTCCCACACTCACCCAGTCCATTCTGTGTACAGTTCCACTACTCTTCTTAGCCAAGCCGAGTTTTTGCGTGCTAGTAATTTAAAATGCTCAAAAAAATAACAGCATGTCTGCTGGCAGGGAGACTTTAGAGTGATGTAAGACTGCCAGCAGAGCGTTCAGTCAGAGAAGGGCCTGTTCTTTGATGTAGCCTGTAGTGTTACTGTCATGTTCTGTTCATTTGATTAAAGAGAGACCAGGATAATACAGACAAATAGGTGAACAAGTCCATTTTATTTTGGTATGTGTTTTATGCAGGTTGGGAACAGCTGGAGTCACACGTTTGTTTGTGGGTGGGGACTACATATCCCATCGGTCACTGACCAAATTCTTTGGGTTAGGAGCTCTCAACATGGCTCAGTTATGTGCTGGCTTTTACCGCGTGATACGCGACTTTTTGGACAAGCAAAGATGCGTGAGAAACTAGTGCGCGGCGGCACTGCAAACCGCTGGATCGCGCTATACAGTCGAACAAGGCAACGCAAAGAACAGACTGGACTACGCGAGAACATTTCATCCAAATCTGGATTTATTCTGTGTTAAGTGGATTTGATAAATGAAGCAGTTTTCGAAGTCATGTGCTCTTTGGGTAATTGACTATTGGATCTCATGGGATAGCCTATCCCTTGTCCCACGGTCAGATGTGCGTTGTGGAGAGCTTTGTATGGAGTTGTGTTCAGCTGAGGATTATTATTTTTTTTAAATTTGTGCGTGGGGTTCTTCATTTAGATTTCGACGCCCATATATTTTTACGCATCGTGCTTATGAATATTTATATCCCGTGTCATATCCATAGTCTACAGTTGCCCAGGAGTTGGACTTTCTGAACCCATCACCATCAGTTACACAGGTGGATGTCACATAACGGCCCTGTGCGTGATGTAAGAAGAAACTGGATTTTGGATTGTAAAACGTCACCTCTGGATAAAATGTGGCAAGAACATAGTTTTTTGCATTAGCCTGACAGGTAAACCACTTTCACATGTTTCTCTAAATAGGCGTATTCTCTGTATATGTGCGTTTTGGCGGACTCTATGATAGAGTGGAGTTTAGTCCGCAATGCGTGTATGTAAGCAACTTGGAATACATATAAATAGAATGTTTGTTGTTTAATCAAAGTGGTCCAACGAGTTTATTATCCTATCAATAAACGTAAAGTTAGCCTATACATTTTCTCCAAAACTTCTCATGTCATGCATGTCAAGCAACTTGTCGTTTCTATGGTGACGTTTAGAGAACTAGAGTTACTGCTCTGCTGCTCTCGCGCGGTGGTGACGGGTACAGACTTGTCGTACCATTCAATATCAGTTTGGCCTCCCTGTACGGAAACGTTTAATTATTTCTGCAACGTTAGCTGGACCTTTATGGCACGTGTGATAGTGCACTGTTATGTAATGGCAGGGTTGCTGCTTCAAGTCACAATTGGCCTCCTCATAGCCCGGTCCCAGATCTGTCTGTGGTCTTGCCAACGCCATTGCTCATTGTCAAGCCAAACATACGAATGAGTGACAAGGAGTTGACGTGATAGCACAAACAGACGAGCACTCCCGACTAGCCCCATCAAACGCAACAACATTGAAATGAACACGATTGTGATGATGGGAAATTGACTCCTGT
Source organism: Oncorhynchus kisutch (assembly GCF_002021735.2). Classification (NCBI taxonomy): domain Eukaryota; kingdom Metazoa; phylum Chordata; class Actinopteri; order Salmoniformes; family Salmonidae; genus Oncorhynchus; species Oncorhynchus kisutch. Next base: position 11,394,620 of record NC_034198.2, read on the forward strand.
CCTTCCTTCAGACCTGGTAAAGAGATCCTGACTCAGCCTGCCCCCTGTGTGTAGGTTGTGGAGCAGGAGCTGTTCTCCCACTGGAGTAGTCTAGGCCAGTTGTTCAATGTGGGTGATGTTCTCCGTGTGGAATGTCATCACTTAATGTCTTCTCTCTCCACTGGGTAGTTTATAGAATGGTGTCCTTATAATATTTGTCAACTGTGATCTTTTCAGTATGTGATGAAGTAATACTTTATGAATCACATGTATTTATAGAGCCCTTTTTACAACAGCAGGTGTTACAAACTGCTTATATAACTGAGCCTAAAACCCCAGAGAGCAAGCAATGCAGATGTAGAGGCACGGTGCCTAGGGAAAACTCCCTAGAAAGGCAGGAACCTACGAAGAAACCTAGAGAGCAATCAGGCTCTGAGGGGTGGCAGGTCCTCTTCTGGCTGTGCTGGGGGGAGATTATAAGCGTACATGGCCAATTAAGGCCAGATTGTTCTTCAAGATGTTCAAACCTTCGTAGAAGACCAGAAGGTTCAAATAATAATAACAGTGGTTGTAGAGGGTTCAACGGGTCAGTAAATGTCAGTTGGCTTTTCATAGCCAAGCATTTAGCAGTCAAGACATGTGTGGGGGAGGAGGGTGGGGTCCGGTGAACAGGTCAGGGTTTACATGGCCGCAACAATCGGACATTTAAATGGACCCTTAGAACTAAACAGTGGGACTAAGCAGTAGAACAGAACAGGACATGTGTGTGTGTTACTTGTTGAAGTACAGGTGCACCTATCGTGTGTCTGTAGTAATAGCTCTGCCTCCACCTTGTGGTTTGAACGGGTTAACAAACTCTTGGAGTCTCCTAGAGCCCTCTCAATGGACCACAACATTCCCAACGCAGTCAAATACCCCCACCTAATGGTGATGAGATAGTATTGCAGACAAGGGCCTTTTTATTAGCAGGAAAATAACTATCCTTGCCACCACCACTAGGGTGTACTAATGTCCCTATACCTCTGGTGAGATATTTTGGATTGTGGATACTGTGTAGTGAAGAAATGCATGATCAAAAGTTTGAAGTGTCCAACTTTGAAGAATTTATGCTTGCTCGGTTGCATGCTTGCTCTCTCTCTCTCTCTCTCTCTCTCTCTCTCTCTCTCTCTCTCTGCATTACGCACTCCTGCCACCATCGTTTACGCACATCTGCCTTCCCTCGTCACGCACTTCAGTGATATTGCACTGACTCACTTAATCACCTGTTTATTACCTCCCCTATATTTGTCAGTTCCCCTGCTCTGTTCCCCGCAGCTGCATTGTTTGTTATGTGTACGTGTTACCCGTGCTCTGACGTTGTTCCCGTCTTGTTCTATGTCTGTTCCCGAATAAATGTCTGACTCCCCGTACCTGCTTCTCCTGTCCAGCGTCGGTCCTTACAGATTGCAGCAGCCATCCCACAAAGCATCGGGGAGTACTGGTGTTCCGAGCTCATCGGGCTTCCACGCCCTAGCTGACTCGAGGTTTCCTTGGCCCGGAAGGCGCCCATCCCACGTTGGGCCTCAGCCGGGTCGTCAGGTCTTGTTCGCCGAGCCGGCCGATGAGTTTTTCTTGTTTTGTTGGTGATGTCGGGCTTGGATTCCGCCGCCGCAGGTTCCCATCCCATGTCATGCTCTGCCGGATCATCGGGCTTCCACGCTGCAGTGGGATCGACAGGCGTTTTTGCCTCAGCCGGCTCGCCAGGCTCCCACGCCACTGCCGGTTCGCGGGGAGTTTACCCCCAGCCGGCTTGCCCAGCGCCCATGTCTCGGCCTGTTTATTACCACCTGTTCATTACCTCCCCTAGAAATGTCTGACTCCCCGTACCTGCTTCTGCTGTCCGGCGTCGGCACTTACAGATTTATTTACAAAATTAACATAATTGTAATAATAATCATCAAGATTGTCAACGGGACAATCAATAACAACAATAATTAAGGGTAAAAATAACCATGCAATGGACAATAACAATGGCATAGAGGACACTGTCCCTCATCTTATGGCAGGCAGCAATGTTGTGCATCGCCAACTCATAGCTCTCTGCTTCTTCCCCCAACAGGACATGTAGACTATTCTCATCAGAGCAGTCTTTGAAACCTTGAATAAGGGTTTAAAATTTGGGGAAATTACACTCTAATTGTTTCATATTTTTTTTTAAATTTTGTCAGGAAATGCAGCTCTGTCTCAGGTTCTGCTGTGGTGCCGTGGTTGCACAGCCTTTCCTCTACAGGGAGCCAGGTTCTGCTGTGGTGCCGTGGTTGCACAGCCTTTCCTCTACAGGGAGCCAGGTTCTGCTGTGGTGCCGTGGTTGCACAGCCTTTCCTCTACAGGGAGCCAGGTTCTGCTGTGGTGCCGTGGTTGCACAGCCTTTCCTCTATATGGAGCCATGTTCTGCTGTGGTGCCGTGGTTGCACAGCCTTTCCTCTACAGGGAGCCAGGTTCTGCTGTGGTGCCGTGGTTGCACAGCCTTTCCTCTATATGGAGCCATGTTCTGCTGTGGTGCCGTGGTTGCACAGCCTTTCCTCTACAGGGAGCCAGGTTCTGCTGTGGTGCCGTGGTTGCACAGCCTTTCCTCTACAGGGAGCCAGGTTCTGCTGTGGTGCCGTGGTTGCACAGCCTTTCCTCTACAGGGAGCCAGGTTCTGCTGTGGTGCCGTGGTTGCACAGCCTTTCCTCTATATGGAGCCATGTTCTGCTGTGGTGCCGTGGTTGCACAGCCTTTCCTCTACAGGGAGCCAGCTTCTGCTGTGGTGCCGTGGTTGCACAGCCTTTCCTCTATATGGAGCCAGGTTTTCCTGTGTCTACCCTTCTCAATGGTAAGGCTGTGATCACTGAGCCTGTACTTTGTCAAGGTCTTTATAAGGTTTTGATCAGTAACCATGGTCAAATAGTTTGCCATGGTGTACTATTGATTTAGGGCCAGACAGCACTGCATTGTGCTTTGTGCTTGTGTTTCCCAATAGGTCATGTAGTTTTGTTTAGACTGTTGTAATTTCGTTTATTCTGATTGATTGGATGTTCTGGTCCTGAGGTTTAAGTGTGTTAGTAGAATAGGTTTGTGTACTCAACCCCAGGACCAGCCGGATGAGGGGACTCTTTTCGTTGCTCTTGGCATTGCAGGGCTTGCTAATGATATGAGAGGGAATTACTGTATTTGAGATGTTTCTAAAAACTGAATTGCTCTTTTTTAAAGTTTTTATTATTAGTGGATATGGACCTAATTCTGCCCTGCATGCATTGTTTGTAGTTTTCCTCTGGACATGTAGGAGAATCTTACAGAAATCTGCATGCAGGGTTTCAATGGGGTGTGTGTCCCATTGGGTGAAATCTTGTTTTGCAAGTGGACTCCACCCCTCGCTGCCTTAAAGTGCAATTGGTTCAATGACACATTTAAATTAGTTTTTTAATGGCGTAGAATGCCCTGCATGCTTTCTCTCTCAGTTCATTCACTGCCTCATTTAGTCGTCCAGTTGAGCTTGTTTTTTAAACTTAAGTAATTGTAGTGTGTGTAGTACTCTATATATTTTGTACCAATTCAGAACTTTGGTCTAATTCCCTGAGATCTGGATCTAATTATTTTGGTCTTGTTGGGGTTTACTGCCAGGGCCCAGGTCTGGCAGTACTGCTCCAGCAGGTTCCAGACTCTGCTGTAGGCCATGTGCTGTGGGTGACAGTAGGCACAGATCACCTGCAAAGAGCAGGCATTTAACCTCTGGATTGTGGAGACTAACGTGAGGGGCTGAAGATTTTTCTAGAATAGTGGCCAATTCGTTGATGTGAATATTGAAGAGCACATGCTCAGATTGCAACCCTGGCAAAGGCACTGCCCCTGGATAAAGAATTCCATTATTTTCTTGCTAGTTTTGAAGCTGCATTTATTGATTTAATTATGTCATATATTTACCCCCCCTACACCACTTTGTAGAACAGTCCCGTTTGCCAAATAGAATCAAATGCGTTTTGCAAGTCGATAAAGCAGGCATACATGTTGGTATTATTTTGTTGGACATGTTTATCTATCAGGGTGTGTAGGGTGTGAATCTGATCGGTCGTGCAATGTTTTGGTATGAATTCAATTTAGCTTTTTACTCAAGAAATTTTAGAACATTTATAATACTACATAAAAGCTTCCCAAGGTTACTGTTCACACAAATGCCTCTCTAATTGTTAGGGTCAAAATGGTCTCCGTTGTTAAAGATTAGGGTTATGAGTCATTGATTCCAGATGTCAAGAAAATAACCTACACTTAGGATCTAATTAAACGGCAGGTCGCCTAGCGGTTAGCGTGTTGGGCCAGTAACCAGAAGGTTGCTGGGTTGAATCCCCTAGCTGACAAGGTACAAATCTGTTGTTCTGACCCTAAGCAATGCAGTTAACACACTGTTTCCTGGGCGCCGAAGTCGTGGATGTCGATTAAGGCAGCCCGCCACACCTCTCTGATTCAGAGGGGTTGGGTTAAATGTGGAAGGCACATTTCAGTTGAATACATTCAGTTGGACAACTGACTAGGTATCCCCTTTCCCAATGAACATTTTGCACTAGTGAATTTGAGCATCTCATTTAGGATGCCATCAGGTCCGCTTGCTTTTTTTATTTTTTATTTGAGAGTCTGAAGTTTCTAATAGAGCTACTGGTCAGTAATTGGGGAGTCCAATGGATTTTGATTGTCCTTTATAGCTTTTTCTAATCCCTTCAACTTCTCATGAATTTGGCGTTGATTTGCATTTGTATCAATTTGAATGGTGTCGTAGACTGTTTTAAAATGGGTCCTGCTGTTGGGCCCCGTGGAGGGGGCCAGCTCTGGTCTGGTAGATTTGGTGGTCTGGTGTGGGGTACTAGGCTAGACTCGGTCCAGGCTAGAGGTTGACCGATTATGATTTTTCAGCGCCGAGACCGATACCGAGTATTAGAGGACTAAAAAATAAATAATTAAACATGTTAAATTTGGTTTAAATAATGCAACAACACAATATGAGCTAACGTTTATTAAGTTCCTTGATCAGAACATATGAAAGCTGGTGGTTCCTTTTAACATGAGTCTTCAATATTCCCAGTTAAGAAGTTTTAGGTTGTAGTTATTAGAGGAATTATAGGACTATTTCTCTCTATACCATTTGTATCTCATATACCTTTGACTATTGGGTGTTCTTATAGGCACTATAGTATTGCCAGCCTAATCTTGGGAGTTGATAGGCTTTAAGTCATAAACAGCGCTGTTTTATTATAATTTATTGAACTAGGCAAGTAAGTTAAGAACCAATTCTTATTTTCAATGACAGCCTAGGAACAGTGGGTTAACTGCCTGTTCAGGGGCAGAATGACAGATTTGTACCTTGTCAGCTCGGGGCTTTGAACTTGCAACCTTCCGGTTACGCTCTAACCACTAGGCTACCCTGCCGCCCCAAAAGCATTTTGAAGAGCTGCTAGCAAACGCAAATGCTTACGAGCCTGCTGCTGCCTACCACCGCTCAGTCAGACTGCCCTATCAAATCATAGACTTAATTATAATATAATAAACACACAGAAATACGAGCCGTAGGCCATTTAATATGGTCAAATCCGGAAACGATCATTTAGAAAACAAAACGTTTATTCTTTCAGTGAAATACGGAACCGTTCCACATTTTATCTAAATATTACTGTTACATTGCACAACCTTTAATGTTATGTCATAATTATGTAAAATTCTGGCAAATTAATTACGGTCTTTGTTAGGAAGAAATGAGCCAGGCGCCCCAAATTGCTGCATATACCCTGACTCTGCTTGCACAGAACGCAATAGAAATGACATAATTTCCATAGTTAATATTGCCTGCTTAACATGAATTTATTTTAACTAAATATGCAGGTTTAAAAAATATACTTGTGTATTGATTTTAAAGAAAGGCGTTGATGTTTATGATTAGATACATTGGTGCAGTGTTAAATCATCACCCGTTTGTCGAAGTAGGCTGTGATTCAATGAGAAATTAACAGGCACCGCATCAATTATATGCAACGCAGGACACGCTAGATAAACTAGTAATATCATCAACCATGTGTAGTTAACTAGTGATTATGTTAAGATTGATTGTTTTTTATACGTTAAGTTTAATGCTAGCTAGCAACTTACCTTGGCTCCTTCCAGCACTCGCGTAACAGGTGGTCAGCCTGCCACGCAGTCTCCTCGTGGAGTGCAATGTAATCGGCCATAATCAATTACCGATTGTTATGAAAACCTGAAACCGGCCCTAATTAATCGGCCATGCTGATTAATCGGTCAACCTCTAGTCCAGACTGGCTGGGCCAATGGAGGTGGTGATGCTCTGCTGGTGGGTGGGGCCTTTGGGGTGCACTGGGTTTCTCTCTCTCGCTCTCTCCCTCTCTCCCTCTCTCCCTCTCTCCCTCTCTCTTGTTTTACTACCCTTATTGGTACCAACATTTTTTTGCTAACCTTAACTCCTAACCCTAAACCTTACCCCTAACCTTACCCCTAATTGCAACCCTGAACCTAACCCCTTTTTCCTTGTGGGGACTGGCGAAATGTCCCCACTTGTCTGAATTTTCCTTGTTTTCCTATCCTGGTCCCCACAAGGATAGTAAAACCCAAATAACACACACACACACACACACACACACACACACACACACACACACACACACACACAAACTTTAGTTCAGATGGCTAATAGTTCTGAAATGACTTGACAGGTATATGCAGTATGGTTGAAGCTCCTCCTTGTTCCCAGATAGGCTGAAGATGGAACAGAAGCGGCTAGAGGCCTGTTTAGAATTGGGCATAGAGCACTGCAGGGAAGCTTTTATGTTCCCTTTAACCACTGGGTGGCAGCAACGCTCCATGCATGAAGTGCCCAGTGATTCAAGAATCGGCCAACAGTCCCAGCTAGAACGGTCTTCTAGCCTTACTACCCAACTCACAGATTCCAGCACTGCCAGATACAGACACAGATATAGTCTTATTCGGATACTAACTCTTAAAAACAGCAAGTGAAACTCTCCATTAAATATGGAGTTGTCTGCATCGTTGGCAACACATCCTGACAACAGAATGACTCAACGACTCCCTCCCCCTCCCCTATCTGATTATAGCCTATATCCGAGAGGGTGCTGTTTATATAATGTGTTTTTTCTGCGGTGTCACACACAACTCATCATGTACTGACAGCCAGCTCATTAAAGCATTACCAATGCCTGACTGACTGGAGAAAAACAGCCAGTGTAGGAAATCACCCAGATGAGCGTCTTACACGTTTGTGTCCTTTCCCAGAATGCTTTGCTACCAAACGTGTTCCCACAGTGCCTCTTTCTCTGGGGGAAATCGATGGTTTGGTGATTCGTACGAAGCAAAGCTTCTTTTTTTTTCTTCTTTTTTTTACACCGATGATGCGTCGTTTGAGTTTGGTCAGGGTTTTTTGCAGTTATTTTTGCTGTGTAACGTTCGTAATTTTTTTGGGTTGTCTGTGAACTTCCCAGTGTCTATCTCAATCAATAACTGTTTGTGATGTCCTCTAGTAGCAGATGAAGTGTTGCGTTTTTTTGGAATCACTCCACTGCTCTGTAAAGTCAACTGGGCTGTGATATACCCTCAGGCTACGATGATCTGTTCAACCAGGTCCTGTTTATGGGAACCACTCAGCACTTCCATTAACACTCTTCTCCTCCTCTTTCTATACGCTTTTTGTTGTTGTTGACTGCCCTACCTCTCTCTACCCCTGCCATCTTCTCCCCACTCCTACTATATATTTTTCTCTCTCCCCTCTCATCTCTCTTGTCCTCCCCAGGGGGTCTCTGGTCTTCTCTCTAGCCAAGTGGAACTGTCCCTGGCCAGCACCCTGCAGCTGTTCTCCATTCTGACACACAAGAAGTTAACCTCCGACTCCCTCTTATCCCCCCCCACCCACCCCCCCAGAATGAAGGAGAGGGGAGAACTCAGTAAATATGTTTTTGATCGAGAAGTGCAAGTAATTAACCCTCTCTTCCTCCCAAAACAAAAACACACTTCAGCTTTGCATGTGTCACGGAGGGAGAGAACTGTGTGTGTGTGGAGTGTCTCCATGTTTCTCTATGGAGACTGGCAATGGAGGCTGAACGTATTGGATTTAGGGTTTATTGTTGTATTTCTCGAGGAGTAGGTGTGATTGCATTTGCCTGCAGTTCATCCAGATTAAACGCCTCTCAAGTTGTTCTCCATACCGAATCCATAGTGTGCAAGAGTAATCCTAAGGGATAGTTGGGTTAGATTTACCCCTCTTGATATTTGAATGAGCTAATGATTGATGCTCAGCACCCCAGTTTACTTTATACACAATTAAAAAAGCTCTCAGAAGAAGAACACAAAACCCAGTACCCCCCCTCCGCCCTCCCTTCCCCACAACACACACCCCTCGTCAGGAAGCAACACCTCCTAATTGGGATGGATGGACCTCATTATGTAACGCAAAGACAGAGAGAACAGAGAGAGGGAACCAGAATAACACAAAGTGCTAGAAAAACAAACAATAAAAGAAACACGCTCCGTTTTCTTTCCACTTCTGAGACACCCAATGCCGACCCGGCTGTAAAGTGGGAGACTAGTGTGTAGTTTGGCTGCAGAGTGTCCTCTGCCTTTCTCTCTCTCGCTCTCAAATGTTCGGGTGGTTCTGAGGATGAACAGAACAGTTTCCCATTTCTCTTAAATGTGTTTAAAGAGAGAGCGGCCCTTGGGATAGACTTGTGGCCCTTATGAATATTTTCCTAGCTGGCCCCTCCTATAGCACCTCACTAATCATCTCTCTTTTCATGTGCCCGCCTATTGATGTCGTCTTTGAGCATCAGCGTGCTAATGTTATTAATAAGGACAATAATGCATGTTATTGATCAAGTGCTTTCGTCAGGCCTCAAACCGGGCTATATAGAATAAGAAAACTGCATCTTCTTTCATGTGCTGCCCAGTCATTGACTAATCTTTTCTTGTTCCTTTCATTTCTTCACCTAAGTTTTTACAATACTCTTGTTTTTCCCTTCCACTTTGTACTGAGAGTATCTGGGGTTTGCTGGGATCTCCTGGGCCCTCATTGTCTGTGGGTCCATACAAAGGGTTAGCATCGCTTGCGATTGGCGACCTCGTTCTTGTTTGCTACATGTTAAGTTCTGTTTTTGTACCACACTGAGAACAGGACAAATTATGCCCTGGCTTTGAAAAGAGTGCACCCTTCTCTCCTCCTCTCCTCTGCCCCACCACCACCTCTCCGCCTCCTTTGCCTGGTCGCTGGATTCCTGTCGAAGCGTGTGAGAGGAATTTAGGTGGTTTACTTACTCATGCTCTGTACAATCCTCTGCCTGAGCTCACTCTTTTATACGGAAGCCAAACTATGCAAAGTCCTACACACAAAGGCATCGTTTAGATGGATCTGTTAGGCTGTACAACATTAACCTTGTTTGTGTGTGTATCTGTGTGTGTGTGTGTGTGTGTGTGTGTGCGTGTGTGTACAGTGTTGCCTTTTTCATTGAGCTGGCCGCTGTGATAGGTTTCTTTGGACCAGTTAAAGTGTGTGATAGACGCACGCCAGTTTGTGTAGCAAAGTCCAACATTGCTTTACACTCTCCTGCAGGTTATAATAATCAGCATTTTGCACATTGCTTCTTAGCACTGTTGGCGCTAAGTGTAGGCCTATGTTTTATACCAGTGAAATACCAGCAGATCCATCTGCTACATGTGATCTCTCTCTCTCTGTGTGTGTGTGTGTGTGTGTGTGTGCGCGTGCGTGCGTGGTTCTAATTCTTATTGGTTAAAACCGCATTCCAGCCAGTGTCTATTCCATAAGTTACCACCAGCTAAATCTATGACATTACAATGGCTATTTACTCTGCTCCATCTGACAGCACAATACACTGGCTCATCAGCCCAGCCTGGCAATTTATAAACTTGATCTCCACTATGAAAAACATCTAGACATTATCTCACATTTCTTTTAGACTAACATTTAGTTTTCCACAGGTTGGAGAATTGTATAAACCTTGCTGTCTGTCTCTCTGACATTTGCAACAATATTAAAATTCAATCTCCAGCTGTCCCATAGTAATGAACGTGCCTGTTGGGAGTCGGGATGAGACAGACAGACAGACAGACAGGCAGGCAGCGATTCTCAGCCAGTCGAAAGCATGAATCAGCTGGCATCATTTTTATGGATATATATATATATACAAAGAATTGTCAAGTGAAAAAAGGTCAAATGAAATGAAGTGCAGCTAGTTTGCAGTCTTTCCAGCTTCAGTTTGAAGTGATTGTGTTAGCTGTGTTGTTGGCTAGCTCCTCTGAACAACAGTGTCCTGATGAGAGAGCACATTTTCTATGCCAGACGTAAATTGCGCCTCACGGCGATGTATCCAAATAAATGTCACTAGAAAACAGCTTCACCAAATACAAATGCAGCTATTGTGTAGTTAGCCATAGTTGGCTGTTTAGCAAGCAAGGGATAAGAACGTTGCCTGCCAGTATGGCAATGGAACATTTAGAACAAACGATTCCCGTCTCGCATCCATAGATACAGAACAAAAAGACTGAATGTCTTTGGCAACCGAACCAGCTTGGGTAGCAACCCTAGATTTGTGTCGGGACTATCTTGTGGAAGGATGAAATAGTATGAATAAATTCAGCAAAATAATGTTTTTAATTAAAATATGTCTGTCATTACTTGAACATGTTGGTAATCCATTATATAAAAGTGATAATGCCCTCGAAACCGGTGGATATATTGGCACGGTTTGCTGGACCTACACTTCGTCTCGGGCCCAAAAACACCCGTGCCAATATATCCTCCAAACACCGGCTTCTCAGGCATTATCACTTAAAAACTGCGCGTCTCATGGTAATTGACCGTTTATTAAAATAAACACATGTAGCATTTCCTGGCTTTCACTCATAGCCTACAAACCATTGATGCAGACATTTGGAACATCTGCATTTGAAAAAGACTAATAAATCCATGTAATATAGCATACACCATCACAATAAATCCATTATTTATTTTAGACAGGTCTAAAGGAACATGATATGAATAAAATTGTGTCTATTTCAGAAGAACAGAATAGCATACTCTGAGTTGTCCTTATGTTAGGTCCTGATCTGGCAGCCATATGGATGTGGGCTACACTAGTCAATTTAGCAAACAATATTTGCTTAGAATTCCGTGGCATTATTTTGTATTATTTCATAGTATGTAGAATACAATTGAACAAAGCTGAATAAAATAGAAAGTATATTTTCTCCAAATAATTTGAGGGAGTGCGCACATGAAGCTATTCTGTGTTGAATGGTAAACAAAGAATCAGGTACTCTTATTTGCTTAATTTAGAGTTATTTATGTAACTTTAGTTGTGATAAAAACATTGGGCTATATGTCGAGATTTTTTTAGATATTCTAAGGCTGCGTGATGCGATTAATGATGATTTGAAAAAGGTTGAATGAAATGCATGAGCTCTGCTTTCATTTTTACGAAGGCTGTACACACTTCATCAGTTTCTCAATTACAATTTGACCAGCACTTGATAATGCCTTGAATTTCCCGGCGGCATCCCCTTTGTGTGGCCGTAATGCCCCATAAAAATCCATGCCTTTTGTGGCCAGTGGCTGTTGGGCCCTTGGGCGGAATATAATAATTAAAATTCCCGTCTCCTGGCTGCACGCTCCGAATCACCTCTCACTCACATGGCTGTCATAAAGAGAAGCAATGTGCTTAATATTAGGAAAGTTGAGAAATAAATATAGTAGGCCTAGCCTATAGAAAGCTGATGGGATCCTCTTATTTTTAATAGAGGCCATCACTATTGTTCTCTCACACAATTGCATAGCCTATAGAAATGTTGAGCAAGATTTTCGATTACATTTGCATTGATGTTTGAGTGATTAGAGGGACAATAGAGTGCTGAATACCAGGCATTTGGCAAGTTTGGTAAGCTACTAATGACCATCAGCAGCATCAGAGCTTGGAGAAGCCTAATTACCGTGACTAAACGGTCACGTGGAATTTGACTGCCGTCATGACTCGTGACAGCCGGTGTGTCGGTAATATGGTCACCGCAACAGCCCTAGTGGTGACACAGCATCTCAGCTTGATTACTTGGTCATGAGAGCAGGATTTGGGTCTCTTATTCCCTAAAACACACACGCACCTTGCTTTAGTAATACACAGATTTAGATTTAGACCAGAGAGTGTAAGCCTGCGCCATAAGTAGCTAATGTGTCACTGCGTTCCTGATCCAGCTTGGGCTTGTTTCCGGCATTGTTGGAGTTGGAACGCGATAAGTCACAGCTTTAAGTGCTCTAAGTGAGCCCTCCTCACTCTTATGCTCACAGAGGTTCTGATTAACTCTTTCATGTCCACCTAGAAAGCCCAGCATCTGGTTAGACTATGAGAAATAGACAGCATACTTTTGAAAGAGTCTTAGTTTTGCTTGCCCCCTGAAGTTAAAACGTCACAATGCGGTGCAGAGTGCTCAATTTGGCTGCTGGGGAAACAGCAGCTGAAACCATTGACAACTACATACTGTTTTCAAGTTATTGTGAAATAAATTCTATAACTAAGTTGTATTTACTTTTATTTATTTTGAGAGGGTAGATCAGCTTTCATATTGCAGATAGATTTTGGCTTCTATCAATGTACATTTTTGCATAATTTCCAATTCCCCATATAGTTTTTATTTTTAAATATATATATTATTATATTTTCCTTCTTTATTATTTCCCCTAACCCTACCACCCCAAATGACACATTCTATTGGAAAAATTAAGTTATGTTTATTGCCGTTCCGTTTGCTTCCATTTAAGAAATGTTTTTTCAACAGAATCGCGGAATGAATACACCCCTGATCACCTGCAAACACAGTTCACATTCATAGCAGCCACATACAAACAGCATGATCACTTTGGTCGTTCTATAATTTTTTCTCACATCTAGGCGCTCTCCCTCTTTTACCTTTTCCTATTCTCTTGTGGACATCAGTGCACAACACAACAGCTGTCTGTGACCAGGCGAAAAAAAACTTTCCAAGCCAAAACCCGCTAACCGCTACACACACATCATTGGCACCGTTTTATCTAACGACATAATCAACATAGCTACTAGAACTAATGCATTAGTAAACCCGCTACAATCATGCAGTAAAGTGTATAGTTTAGCAGTTACACTGACGGGCCCCGGTGGTAATGAATTAATACAACCAAAGTTTACCTTGACTTAGAAGAGCTCTACTATTGGATAGTCATAGCCAACTAGCTAACATAGCATCCCTCTTTGTTTGAGCCAAGTCTTTGAGTAGGCTTAACTAGCTAGCTGTATTCACTAGCTAAGTAAGTGAAAAAGAAAGTAAAAAGAATACAACAAAATATTTCTAGCTCTCTCCCTCTTTTGCTTCTCCTTAATTGTAAATAAATTAATTCAAAACTGTTCAACTATTGTCTTTCTCTCTCTTTGAGTGAACTACTTACCACATTTTATGCGCTGCACTGCACTACAGTGCTAGCTAGCGGTAGCTTATCCTTTCAGGAATTTGTTTTATTCACTGATCCTTTGATTGGGTGGACAACATGTCAGTTCATGCTGCAAGAGCTCTGATAGGTTTGAGGACGTCTTCCAGAAGATGTCATAATTGCTGTATAAGTCTGTGGAAGTGGGTGAGAACCATGAGCCTCCTAAATGTTGTATTTAAGTCAATGTATCCAGAGGAAGACGGAAACTAGCTGTCCTCCGGCTACACCAGAGAGTGCTGAAAGAGGTTACTGTAGACCTTCATTGCAAAATAGTGTGTTTTAATACAATATTTTGTGACATGAATATATTTAGTATAGTTGTACCACAACATTTCAATTGGGATTAGGTCTGGACTTTCACTAGGCCATTCAAAAATGTAAAATTTGCTGCATTTATTTATTTTTTTGTAGACTTGATTGTGTGTTTTGGATCATTGTCTTGCTGCATGACCCAGCTATGCTTCTCTGAAACAGAGCAAGAATTCATGGTTCCTTCTATTAAGGCAAGTCATCCAGGTCCTGACGACATGGTTCCCATTATGCCTGGCGAAAACCAAACACAGCATTCCACAATAAGAACCTTATACCAACGGTTAAGCATGGTGGTGGTAGTGTGATGGTTTGGGGATGCTTTGCTGCCTCAGGACCTGGATGACTTGCCTTAATAGAAGGAACCATGAATTCTGCTCTGTATCAGAGAATTGGAGAATGTCAGGCCATCCATCTGTGAGCTGAAGCTGAAGCGCAGCTGGGTCATGCAGCAAGATCCAAAACGCACAATCAAGTCTACATGAAAATGGCTAAAAAACTACAAATTTGAAGTTTTGCAAAGTCCAGACCTATTCCCAATTGAGATGTTGTGGCAGCACTTGAAACGAGCAGTTCATGCTTGAAAACCCACAAATGTTGCTGTGCCGTTCTGCATGGAAGAGTGGGCCAAAATTCCCCCACAGCAATATGAGAGACAACAACTGCAAGTAGCGTTTGGTAGGAGTCATTGCTGTTAAAGGTGGCCAGTTATTGCGTGTAAGGAGCAATTACTTTTTCCCACAGGAGCATTGGGTGTTGCATAACTTTGTTGATGAAATAAGTATGTCATTGTTGTGTTATTTGTTCGCTCAGGTTCCCCTTATCTAATATTACGTTTTGGCTGAAGATCTGATAACATTCACGGTCAAAAATATCAAAATGTAGAGATAATTTGAAAGGGGGCAAATACTTTTTCACAGCACTGTAATAATCAGAAATGTGTAGTTCTGACTATAGGTCTTCAGGAGATGATGATATTACAACCAAATAATTATAACATTTATTTAGCAATCCTTTGAAAACGTCACACAGTTGTCAATGGTTCTAGCGGAGCTGGTGGGTCTCCTTGTCCCCCAGCAGGCAAACCGAACACTCTGCACCATATTGTGACGTTTTATTGAAAATGACCTATAGCCAGTTGCAGGGAACCCTTGTGAAGTAGAACTAATAACTTCAGCTCATCACTTTTTTTCTTTCCTCTCGTATAATATCAGAGCAGTGTTCATTCATTCACATGACTCAAACGTCCACCCACAGTGTAGCTACTCTAATGCTATAGTATACATATCCCTGCCACGCTCCTCAGTTCACTACGTAAACCCTATCGCGTCGACATTCTATACAAACCCACAGGCCTGCATGTTGCTGCTATCAAACCCTGCCTCGTTAATATGCCCAGTCATGGAGACTTGGGTTACTATTGTAGTGTGTTGGCACAGGATGTGGGTTGGTCTGAATGAGAGACATGCTGATTGTTCAGCTCTGCTCTGGCTGTTCTGTTCTCTTCTGCTCGGTTGCGATGCATATTACCCCTCTGCACTAATGATGCCTGTGGAATGGCTGCAGCGGGCCAATAAGAAAGAGATGAGAGGACTAGAGAGGGGGAAGAAGAGAGACAGAGAGAGGTCTGCAGATCGACATTAGCATGTTGGTAGGATAGATGGTTGTATCCTCTGCATTCTACCCCGTCCGCAGAACTAGCGGGACACGGCTTACTCGATAGCAAGTGCCCGAGTGCAGTTGGTTGACTCAGGCAAGACTTCTGTTGTCAGTGTCAAATAGTACAGTTCAATCCTTGTGCCATATGAAAACCCTGAACAATTCTGCCGTTGTTGAGGAAGAGGGAGAGCCTCTCTCGCCTGATCCGTCAGTGTGCAGTTTTCCATGTAAGCTGCAGGTAGGCCAAAGGCATGCTTAGATAAACAGACAGTGTAGTTACCTGCCTGTACAAATCTGTCTCTCTCTGTCTGTCAGAGAGGGTTTGGATCCCAGCCTTATCTCTCCAACCTCAGTCGGAATTCCCCTGGAACTCGAGGACACTGATTTAACACAACCTAATGGCATTAAAGGCAACTGTGGTAAAAAAAAGAAAAGAAAATGGATGAGACCTTGTTTTAGGGTGTGTGTGTGTGTGATTTATTGTTGTAATTTCTAATAAAACCTGGAGTGTAACTTTTTTAATGGAAATTCTAACCTCAATATCAAAACGAAGAGTGGGATAATCAATCAATGAGGTTCTTACTGTGTGTAGTAGTTGATTCTAACGATGCTTATATAACGTGTGTGTGTGTGTGTGTGTGTGTGTGTGTGTGTGTGTGTGTGGGGAATGCTCTCACGTATGTTTGTCTGTGTGTGATTATGTGATTTCATGTATGTGTTTATGAGCAGGGAAAGGGTCTGTGTTGGATGATGGAGAGTGCTAAAATGGAATGTTCCCACTCCCGTAAGTGGAGATAAATTGCTGTTTATGTTTCCACGTTGTCTGACAGAAATAATGTTCCTGTGTTTACGTTTTGGGCCAGAGGCTCCCCTGCACAGTGTACATGTTAGAGCTGAGGATTTATGCTGCTCCCATCTCCTCAACAAGGTTTATTAAGGGCAACCTTAGAGCAAAACATAGCCAAGGTGGTGGTGGTGCTTTATACAGTAATACAGTCGACTCTAGATTAAAGTGCAAATGGGATAAGTGCAAACTCTGTTTATGTGCAGTGCAGTTCACCGATCTCTGTGGTATTTGATATATATACATGCTTTAGTTTGTGCATGTATTCATGACAGGCCCTAGCCATTTAATAGAACAGGAGTTGCCTGTTTATGTCATAGATATAAAAGGAATAAGGCTCAGAGACAGAACTCTATATTGTGAAATATAACATGCTGTCAGTCATTTAATGCCGGGACTCAGGACAAGGTTAAGTTGAAGAGAGCGGAGCTTCCATTAGATGGAGAGGAAATGGACCACAGTAGGACAGTATTGCCGGCCTCATTGGGTCTGGATCCAACCAGGTCTATATGGAACGGGTCTAGTTGTCTTCGGGTCCATTAGGAACAGGTCTCTATATTTAAAAAGTTATTTATTTATATCTAGATGGAAAAGCCCCAGGTCCTTTTTGGGCCTGTGAAGGCCTCTAACACAAGCACGCACGCACGCACACACACACACACACACACACACACACACACACACACACACACACACACACACACACACACACACACACACACAGTAAAGTGGGAAATCAAAACCGGTGCACCTCAGAACTTCTAAGATGTCCTGGTTTAGGCACTTCTGGCACCTCAACCAAGACCACAGGAAGTAACCTGGCAAAACAACTTTTAGCTCCAAGTTTGTTTTCATGGTCGTTTGTTATTTAGAACTTTACTCATTTATAAGCTTACTGTGGTCTGTATGACCCCCCCCCCCCAGCTTTATTGTGGTGGATAACATGGTCTTACTAGGGTTATCATGGATTATAGGCATCATGGTATTCCTGTGATGTTAATCAACTCCTTCCATTTTCAAACCCTGTTGGCAATTTGAAATCATTGCTAAAAAATAACAAAAAAGCTGAGGAATGCAGAAGGCTGAACATAAACCACATGAGTTTTGTAATGTAATTATAGTGCCTTCTATCACGCCCACAGCCAATTAAAATCTCACGCAACCTATAAAAAATGCACAGTATTTATATTACCTATAATATATTCATAATACATTATTGCGATTCGCTGTTCCAAATGCATTGCTCTGCTGTAGAGGGACAAGAGAGAGCCCTGAGAAAACCAGTTTTGATCAGTCAAGAAAATAAAAGTGCTGAACATAAATTGGCTCCGTATTTAAAAAGAAGATGGAGAAGAAGAGTTTTTGTGCAGGCATATCCAACTAGCACAAAAATAATATTGCAATTTTGTCAAAACGATATAATACATCGTCAAAAATAATATCCTAATATGTAACTGTATGGATTTTTTCTCGCCCCCATCACAACTTTAGCATTCTACCAACTAGTTTCTTTATATCTGAAATGAGTTGCTGGATTCAAAGCTAAACCTTTATTTCCGTGAACCGACCTAGTCATGATTGCGGTAAAAGTTCTGCCTATGGCTCAGTATGGTATGTAGCTGCAATGCTAATGAGGCATTGGCCCGCACTAGGCTCTTAAACTCTTGATGGTTGCTCGGCTGCACTTTGTTACTACTCTCCTCCTGGCAGTTCTAAACTCTGCAAGGCATGTCACTTCACCCATTTCATCGCATAACCCACCACATCCACTGTTTTCTAAACCACACCAGTCTGGATAAATAAAGAATTTCAGTGGAAATAAATAGCGCGGAATTACGAAAACATTGGATTAAAGTAGGCTTATGCAATCGAAGGCATCAAATTGTTGCTTACTGAAGTCATCCAAGTGTTGTAAAACATTCAAAGCAATAGCCCTACCCGCGCGTGGTCAAATATTTCAGTGCCGTTTCGCGCTGCTTTGAGACAAGCGTAGTGTCTGGTTTTCATAAATCAATCCATGTCAAATTGTTATTTTCACGGAATCTCCGTTTGGATATTGATCAGGCTACAATTCGGTTGTGGAAATGTTAGCTGTGTTGAGGTGTGTGCTGCTCATGATCATCTTGTCCAGTCGGCTCATTCATCAGTGCCGATCAGAACATTGTCAGAATGTTATGTAGCTTACCAAGTGGATTGTTTTGCTCTTCACTCGCAGTCATTTAGTACCCTAGGCCTACTCCTGACCAAAAGCCTGTGACTTGTCTTAATCAATCCATGTGATCTTGTTTCGCTGAATCTCCCTCTGTATATTTGTGTTCATCGGTTTCAGGCTGGGCAAATAAGTGGAGGTTGGTATAGGTAATCTACTCGTTTGCTCCTCTATCACCGATCAGGAACATTTAACGTGCGACAATGTCTCCTAAATCAGGTGTAGGCCTATTGTTTTTGCTCGGCCGTGTATAGGTAGCTTCAAATGCCCACGGAAGTTGTGAAATATCGACGCCCACCTACATCAGCCCACGCCTGCTCCTACTCCTGCTTGCCCGGCATGTGCACGGGAGAGACGGTATGAAAGGCTTATCCCGGCAACAATGTGGGGAAATGGGACTGTATGGAATGGGCTCGTAAAAACATGGCCAACTTACCGTAAAGTCTGTCTGCAAAGGTTATTAGTACACCTACCTAGTGATCAGACCATCAGAGCGGTAACAGAAGACCGGGTAAAATGGGGGGAAGAAGACATGTGGAGACTGCCATCTCTGCCACCCCATGTGGTCCTCTCTCCAGCCAGAGAAGCTTCTCTCTCTGATCACAGCCCTGTTTTCCTTGGACACACTCTAAAGGCTTTCTCTCACATATCACTATCTACCCCGTCTATTTCTGTGACTCGGCAGATGTTGAAGAAAGCAACCCTTTATACTGTTACCATCCTAGAATGTCATCGGAAATGCATGTCTTCTCAGAAGTTGCCTTTAAACTTGTGTGACTTCCTCTTCTGAGTTTCCACACAATGGGATAAACTAGGTTGTCATGCAGATGAGGTTTGACCTTTGGCTGACTACAAAATGAAGGAGGCATTTTAAGGTACCTTGGGATTGGGACATGTCTTTATACGTCGATATTAACTTCCTGCCTTAAATGCTTTCATTGAGACACAGTCATTTAATGTTTTGAGGTTTTGAATGGAAGTGATGCACGTCATGTCATAATGACAATCATTAACTTGGTTGAGGAAATTGTGTCCATGTTTGTTTTTAGTGTGAAACCATTAGTTAGATCAGGGGGTTTTCATTTTGTGCCGGTGCAGCCAAACAGGGCTAAAATAGAATCAATGGTCTCATACAACTGGTTAAGATGGGGGACTTTGGCATCATTACTGTGTGTGTGTGTGTGTGTGTGTGTGTGTGTGTGTGTGTGTGTGTGTGTGTGTGTGTGTGTGTGTGTGTGTGTGTGTGTGTATGTGTATGTGTGTGTGAGACACTTTGACCCATGACTCAGTTGTTAAATAGTCGGTAGGGATTTTAGAATCAGCTTCAGTGTTTGATGTCAGGAGAGGGGCAAAGAGAGAAGGGAAAAGAGGCCAGGGAGCCTGTGACGCACCTTTCTTATGGAGTGAAAAGAGGGTGTAAAGAGATCCATAACTCCGTAGACCACACTATTTACCGAGAGAGTTTTCATCTACATTCTTCGTAGCTGTCTATTTACCACCACAAACCGATGCTGGCACTTAGACCGCACTCAATGAGCTGTATACGGCCATAAGCATAAGCATAAGCTTTGGACTTTAATGCAGGGAAACTTAAATCAGTTTTACGTCAATTCTACCAGCAACAGGAGGGAAAAAAACTTGACCGCCTTTACGCCACACACAGAGATGCGTACAAAGCTCTCCCTCACCCTCCATTTGGCGAACCTGACCATTCTATCCTCCTGATTTCTGCTTACAAGCAAAACTAAAGCAGGAAGCACCAGTGACTCGGTCAATAAGAAAGTGGTCAGATAAAGCATAGACTGGAATATGTTCCGGGGATTTTTCAGAGGAGTACATCACATCAGTCACTGGCTTCATCAATAAGTGCATCAATGACGTTGTCCCCAAAGTGACTGTACGTACATACCCCAACCAGAGGCCATGGATTACAGGCAACATCAGCACTGAGCTAAAGGGTAGAGCTGCCGCTTTCAAGGAGCGGGGCTCTAACCCGGAAGCTTATAAGCAATCGTGCTATGCCCTCCGACAAACCATCAAACAGGCAAAGCGTCAATACATGACTAAGTTGGAATTGTACTTCACCGGCTCCGACGCTCGTCTTATGTGGCAGGGCTTGCAAACTATTACAGACCACAAAGGGAAGCACAGCCGTGAGCTGCCCAGTAACACGAGCCTACCAGATGAGCTAAATTACTTCAAGGCAAGTAACACTGAAACATGCGTGAGAACATTAGCAGTTCCGGAAAAATGTGAGATCTCGCTCTCTGTAACCGATCTGAGTACGACCTTTAAACAGAACGACCTTTAAACAAAATTCACAAGGTCGCAGGGCTAGACGGATTACCAGGATGTGTACTCCGAGCATGCGCTGACCAACTGGCAAGTGTCTTCACTGACATTTTCAACCTGTCCCTGGCTGAGTCTGTAATACCAACATGTTTCAAGCAGACCACCATAGTCCCTGTGCCCAAGAACACGAAGGCAACCTGCCTAAATGACTACAGACCCGTAGCACTCTCCTCCATAGCTATGAAGTGCTTTGAAAGGAGACTGGTAATGGCTCATATCAACACCATTATCCCAGAAACCCTAGACCCACTCCAATTTGCATACCACCCAAACAGATCCACAGATGATGCAATCTCTATTGCACTCACTCCACACTGCCCTTTCCCACCCAGGTGGTGAGGGTAGGTAGCAACACATCTGCCACACTGATCCTCAACACTGGAGCCCCCCAGGGGTGGGTGCTCAGTCCCCTACTGTACTCCCTGTTCACCCATGACTGCATGGCCAGGCACGACTCCAACACCATCATTAAGTTTGCAGACGACAGAACCGTTGTAGGCCTGATCACCGACAACGACGAGACAACCTATAGGGAGGAGGTCAGAGACCTGGCCAGGTGGCGCCAAAATTACAACCTATCCCTCAACGTAACCAAGACTAAGGAGATGATTGTGGACTACAGGAAGAGGAGGACCGAGCACACCCCCATTCTCATTCTCAAGACTCCTGAACAGCTAATTAAAGGGGCTTCCCAGACCCCTCTTTTACGCTGCTGCTACTCTCTGTTAATTATCTATGCAAAGTCACTTTAACATTACCTCAATTACCTTGACTAACCGGTGCCCCCGCACATTGACTCTGTACCGGTACTCCCTGTATATAGCCTTGCTATTGTTAATTTACTGCTACTGTTGAATTATCTGTTACTTTAATTTTCAATTTTTTTACTTAACTCTTATTTTTCTTAAAACGTCTTCAAGCATTGTTGGTTAAGAGCTTGTAAGAGAGACACTGTTGGTTAAGACCTGTTGTATTCGGCGCATGTGACATAACATTTGATTTGATTTGGAACTCTCTCTTTCTTTCACACACACACGGACAGGCACACGTGTCTCGCTGAAATCTCCTATCCCATCCTTGTACAAACACACAAAGGACTTATACCTACTTGGCCCATTGAACAGATGGAATTCAAAACTTGATCTCAAGATGGGGGAGTGTACGTGTGAAGTCTTGTCTCTTATGACTGAAAGAGGAATCTTATGTTGGCCTGCAGAATCAGTGTTTATTATTTATGAGTGGATTCATTCAGATCAGTGGTCATGAAGGAAAGGAGACAAGGCAAAGGGACATTTCAGAGTGTTTTCATCACTAGTCCCGTGGAGGTACAGTTTTTCTGGTAGGGCAAGCATGGCAGGGTTTGGCCTGGCCTTGCATCCTGGCATGCAGAGAACAAAGGCCTCGAGGCGGAGTGTAGGCTCAGATTTATTACCTAGATTGGATCAGAAAGTGGTGTTTGAGGAGGGAATTTCTACCTGGGGAGGTGAATGTATACTGCTTAGTTTCTGGATCTGTTTGATCAGGCTATGGTATAAAATGTGCTGTGTGTGGGTGCATGTTTGCGCGTGTATGTACACGTGTGCACTTTTCATTGCGCGTGTGTGTGTGTGTTCCTGGCTCGGACTAGCCCATATGTTTTCCCTGTACGACATCAAAGCAACAGAAAGCTTGCTAAAGTAAATGAAGCACATAGTGAGTGTGAGGGGTAAGCTTCCGTAATTCTATATTGCCTGGAATGATACGGGCTAAACTACAGATATTAATAGATTTATGCTCTGTCTTTGTCAGCTGAAACTGAAGAAGCTGGCACTAAACGACGATATCAACCTGTATTTGCCCCATAGTGTGGCAAGGTTATTACGGTATCGTTTGAAACAAACACACAGGTAACAGTGGAATAACGGAACTGTGGACATGACCTATTTAAAGCCTTCGGACAGACGCCTTCATGTAAAGCATTCTTCTTCTAACTGAACCTGTAGCCAAACACAGCACAGGATATTCATTCCATGAGACAAAATTACAATGACACCCTGAAACAACCCACTGGGCACAGATGTCAGTTCAACATCTTCTGTTGATTTAGATTTCGTTGAGTTGTCAACTAATGTGAAATCAACAAAAAATGAAATGTGACTCGTTTCAGGAAACTAGTCGCACAGTGCCAGTCAAAAGTTTGGACACACCTACTCATTCAAGGGTTTTTCTTTATTTTTACTATTTTCTACATTGTAGAATAATAGTAAAGACATCAAAACTATGAAATAACACATATGGGATCATGTAGTAACCAAAAAAGTGTTAAACAAATCCAAATATATTTTAAGTAGCCACATATTGCCTTGATGACAGCTTTGCACACTCTTGGCATTCTTTCAACCAGCTTCATGAGGAATGCTTTTCCAACAGTCTTGATGGTGTTCCCACATATGCTGAGCACTTGTTGGCTGAATTACCTTCGCTCTGCAGTCCAACTCATCCCAAACCATCTCAATTGGGTTGAGGTTGGGTGATTGTGGAGGCCAGGTCATTTGATGCAGCACTCCATCACTGTCCTTCTTGGTCAAATAGTCCTCACACAGCCTAGAGGTGTGTTTTGGGTCATTGTCCTGTTGAATAACAAATTGTAGTCCCAAGAAGTGCAAACCAGATGGGATGGCGTATCGCTGCAGAATACTGTGGTAGCCATGCTGGTGAGTGTGCCTTCTAAATAAATCACCTATAGTGTCACCAACAAAGCACCCCACACCATCAAACCTCCTCCTCCATGCTTCACGGTGGGAACCATACATGCGGAGATCATCCATTCACCTGCTCTGCATCTTAAAAAGACACGGTGGTTGAACATCTCAAATCAGACCAAAGGACAGATTTCCAACGGTCTAATATCCATTGCTCATGTTTTTTGGCCCAAGAAAGTCTACTCTTCTCATTGGTGTCCTTTAGTAGTGGTTCCTTTGCAGCATTTTGTCCATGAAGGCCTGATTCACGCAGTCTCCTCTGAACAGTTTATGTTGAGATGTGTCTGTTACTTGAACATTTATTTGGGTTGCAATCTGAGGTGCAGTCAACTCTAATGAACTTATCTTTTGCAGCAGAGGTAACTCTGGGTCTTCCTCTCCTGTGGCGGTCCTCATGAGAGCCAGAGTTGTCAAAGCTGTCATCAAGGCAAAGGGTGGCTACTTTTAAGAATCTCAAACATCAAATATATTTGATTTGATGATAACATTTTTGGTTACTACATGATTCCATGTGTTATTTCATAGTTTTGATGTCTTCACTACTATTCTAAAATGTACAAAACAGTATAAAAAAACTTGAATGACTAGGTGTCTCCAAACTTTAGATTTAGCAAAAAAAGAGTAATTCAATTGTTGCCAGAAGCACAGTTGCAGTCACCAACGCTCTGGATAAATTAAAACAGCATACTAACCAGCTCTTTTAGGGCGAGTAAAATGGTCAGAGTGAGCTGTTTTCTCATTTGTGTATGGAAGTAGCTCGCAAGCTAACCAACGTTAGCCAGTTAGCTTGGGTGCTTGACTGCTACTCCTCAGCCAGAACGTCCAGTTTGCGCTCTAAACGCTCCGACAATCTGACAACGCTCTGAGTTTACAGTAAGAACGCCCGGAGCGCACTCTGAGCACACTCTGTCACTCCAGATTAAATTTATGAACACACCCGTAGTATAAACCAGCCGTTAGTCTTGAAATCTTTGGTTGTTTAAGTGCAAGGCCTCACATGTGAATCCTTAAAGAGATGGGTGGGGCTAAGGCTTTAGAGGGTGTGAATGATGCTGAATAGGTGTAGACAAAGAAGGGCTCTCCAGTAGGTGTACCAAAAAATTCAAGGGCCATTTTCTAAAAAGTGAGGTTACAAGTTTATCAACTTTCAAAGCAGAATTCTTCCCCCATTGTTCCTCAACTGTCTTGTAAGATAAACCCTTTTCTAGCTATGAGTCTCTACTTTTATCCAATGTAAAAAAAAACACAATTTCATTCAAATTGCACACTTTTTGCCCAGTGGGAACTATATGGCCTACACCAGGGATCATCATCTAGATTCAGCCACGGGACAATTGTTTTCTTGAGCGGATGATCGGGGGGCCGGAACACAATTAATAATAAATGGTAGACTGCAAATTGACCGCAAGAATCCCAAACAGATATAATGTTTGACTAAAACATAATAATTTCAAACCGTGCTTACATTTGTATATGATCACGTCTCTTTATTATGCATGGGGATAATTGGGAACATATTTCCTAAATTAAACTCATTTGGAGCTGATTTCCTGATGTTTTTGCAGTCTTTTATGTCCAACAATGAAGAAAAATGATACACATATTGCCAGTTGGGGAACCCTGGCTTACACTTTCTGGATACTTCGGCATAAGGAATACCTGTTAGGGCTGACGTGTTGTAACATCTGCCAGTGACATTTGACCTACTTGCAGTTCAGTAAAGTCCTCATGTGCAAAACAGCCCTTACTGTTTTCTTTGTACGTGTGCATGATTACCAAATTCAAAGAATGAGATGGGGGTAGGAGTGAGAGTGTAGGGTATATATGCATAGGGGTAGAGGTGCTGCTACTGATGACCTTGCCACACACACACACACACACACACACACACACACACACACACACACACACACACACACACACACACACACACACACAGAGGGCTCTTTCATAGAGGCAAAGATATACCATCAGGTTACATTCCCCCTCTTCATCACCACCCTCTTTGATACCTAGTGGAAGGTATCACTAGACTTCCCTTTCCCAGGATAAAAGACTCGACATGTCGTTACTCTCCTCTCTCTCTCTTTCTTCTCCTGGAACGTGTGCGCTTGTTCTATGACAGGCCAGAGACAGCAGCAGCAGCCATGGCGACAGGCCAGACAGAGGAGCCGATTGGTCCGAGATTACAAACCACACAGGAAGTTTTGCTGTTTGCCGCGGCCTGATTGGAGGTGAAGTGAAAGACAACGACCCCTTTGTGTGGATGCCTCCTGCTGACGTTTTCCACCGAACCAGTTCTGTCTCACATGTCCTTTGTTCCGTTGTGCCTCGTTGCAAGATGCGGTCTGATATAGAGGACTATAAGGGTTAATCAACCCATCTGGTGTGACATGTTTTATCTCAATACACCCATCCTCCTGCATGTGCAAGTTCATTATTTTACCTATAGCGGAGGCTCAGATCACTATAATATACATTCAGGTGTGTGACTATAGATTGCAGAGACTGAGCTTAATGTAATTAACAGTGGTGTGAACGACCATGCCCTGTGTGTGTGGGAACAGATGAGTAGCAGGCTTGGCATGGTTCTGCTCGGCTCCACTGTCTGCATGTGGCTGGTCTGGGCTTGTGGGCTCAGCACAGAGGTGCCTACGTGACGAACGCACTGATTGGCTAATACAGGTGAGTGCATGCCAGTGTGTGTGGGTGTGTGTGTGTGCCTGAAGGCATGCGCTAGTCACACACCCACGCACGTACACAGTGTATACACACATACCCACAATAACGCTCATGCAGTCATTAAATAAGATCTTAGTCACACATAAAAGTAGCATTCATTCAGTGTCTCTCTCATACGGCATTTGTCTGCATGCAACAGACCATGGGTCTGGGTTAGGAGAGGGGAGTCGGTCGGCGTCTATAAGCAAGAAGACGACCACCTAGCTGGGGCCTAAGTTATGGAGACTTCACTAGATACAGGAGAAGTATCTGGAAAGCTGCTTTCTGCAACTGCTTGAATCGCGGCCTTCCTCTCTGCCAATAGGTCTGTACATGTTCCTCTAAACCAAACTGACCTGCTAACCTGAGGGTATTAAAGAGCCTCCCCACAGGTAGTTGTCAGGACAATACCCACCACTAGTCTAATATGCATCTCCCAGGCTGCTCTTACAATGCCCTCCACAGTTACAGTAGACACTATTGTTAGAGCAGACGTCAAACTAACGCGTTGGCACTGGCTGCATGCTGAGCGGCATGTCTCAAAGCACAGGAGGGTAGAGGACGGGATGACGGGTTGAACCGCGGGTGGGGGGGGGGGTTTGGACACCCCCTCAGGGTGAAGCGTCCATCCTGACCCCCTCTCAGACAGACGCCCAATAATACCTTACCCACAACGCCTCGGCAATGTTCCACGGCGGCTAAGTCTGGGGACTGCCGTGTTTCATCCTTTATCCCCATGCCGGCCGGCGTTACCAAGTTGTGTTTAATCTCTGTGAGAGAGTGTCAGAGTGCGATGCCCCCAGGTCTCGTTCTGTAAGCTCAGAGATGTTTCTGATCTTGTTGGATGAGAAACGACTTGTGTGCAATGGGGGGGGCTCGGTGGAGTGGTTGCATTCTTGAGTGATGTCGACACGTTTCTTCATTGATAGAATCATGACAGTTTCCCGTCTGCTTTAACCCCATGAGCGTTACGGGAATGTTGTCATGACAAAGGTCCATCCATTGAAGCTGTGAGGCGCGTCCGCCTCGAAGCGGGCGGTTTCGGTGGAGCCTTCCACCCAGCAGGACCAGTGGTAGCGCAGCTATAAGTTCAAATTGAAAAGACTAGAAAGGGCAGGCAGGCACGCACACAGATGCGCACACACGGACACACAATAACCCATTCCTGTGATCTTTGCTCTCTGTTGTGTTTACACAAGCACAACTCTGGGAGAGATCTGAGGGCTTCAGGCCATGGTACAAGTACCAAAGCTATGAAGTCATCTTATTAAGATTACAACCCCTGTACGCCACGTACTGTACAGCCCTGTTTTTCACTTCCCGTTAAGGTCTCTTGTGGGTGATAATGGGTGAGACGAAGGGAAAAGGAGGGACGGTCGACGGGGAACCCCAGTACAACGTGAGAAATCTCGCCGCCCTGGTAGATTTCACAGTCGTGTGGCGCTCCAGCAGACACTGTTAAACAGTCCTTGCCTTAGCTTATCATTCTGGGACATTTCACCGTTTTTACTAATGGTCTCACCTTTCTAACTGTCTGGCTAGCAGATAGATACCATGGCCCAATTAGAGGATAGTGGCTATTTGTTTCCCATTATAATTGTGATAATTGTGTTCTTAAAATGTTTGGTTGTTGTGTGATGAATAATTAAACATGATGGAAATACAGTTGAAGTCGGAAGTTTACATACACTTAGGTTGGAGACATTAAAACTCGTTTTTCAACCACTCCACAAATTTCTTGCTAACAAACTGTAGTTTTGGCAAGTCGGTTAGGACATCTACTTTGTGCATGGCACAAGTCATTTTTACAACAATTGTTTACAGACAGATTTTTCACTTATAATTCACTGTATCACAATTCCAGTCGGTCAGAAGTTTACATACACTAAGTTGACTATGCCTTTTAACAGCTTGGAAATTCCAGAAAGTTATGTCATGGCTTTAGAAGCTTCTGTTAGGCAAATTGACATAATTTGAGTCAATTGGAGGTGTACCTGTGGGTGTATTTACAGGGCCTACCTTCAAATTCAGTGCCTCTTTGCTTGACATCATGGGAAAATGTACAAACAATAGTATGCAAGTAGAAACTCCATGGGACCACGCAGCCTTCACACCGCTCAGGAAGGAGACGTGTTCTGTCTCCTAGAGATGAACGTACTTTGTTGCGAAAGTGCAAATCAATCCCAGAACAACAGCAAAGGACCTTGTGAAGATGCTGGAGGAAACAGGTGCAAAAGTATCTATATCCACAGTTAAACGAGTCCTATATCGACATAACCTGAAAGGCCGCTCAGTAAGGAAGAAGTCACTGCTCCAAAACCGCCATTAAAAAAGCTAGACTACGGCTTGCAACAGCACATGGGGACAAAGATCATACTTTTTGGAGGAATGTCCTATGTTCTGATGAAACAAAAATAGAACTGTTTGGCCATAATGACCATAGTTATGTTTGGAGGAAAAGGGGGTTGGCTTGCAAGCCAAAGAACACCATCCCAACCGTGAAGCACGGGGGTGGCTGCATCATGTTGTGGGGGTGCTTTGCTGCAGGAGGGGCTGGTGCACTTCACAAAATAGATGGCATCATGAGATAGGAAAATTATGTAGATATATTGAAGCAACATCTCATGACATCAGTCAGAAAGTTAAAGTTTGGTCGCAAATGGGTCTTCCAAATGGACAATGACCCCAAGCATACTTCCAAAGTTGTGGCAAAATGGCTTAAGGACAACAAAGTCAAGGTATTGGAGTGGCCATCTTAAAGCCCTGATCTCAATCCTATAGAAAATGTGTGTGCAGAACTGAAAAAGCGTGTGAGAGCAAGGAGGCCTATAGTTACACCAGACTCAGTTACACCAGCTCTGTCAGGAGGAATGGGCCAGAATTCACCCAAATTATTATGGGAGGCTTGTGGAAGGCTACCAGAAACGTCTGACCCAAGTTAAACTATTTAAAGGCAATGCTACCACATACTAATTGAGTCTATGTACATTTCTGACCCACTGGGAATGTGATGAAAGAAATTAAAGCTGAAATAAATCATTCTCTCTACTATTATTCTGACATTTCACATTCTTAAAATAAAGTGGTGATCCTAACTGACCTAAGACGGAATTAAATGTCAGGAATTGTGAAAAACTGAGTTTAAATGTAGTTGGCTAAGGTGTTTGTAAACTTCTGACTTCAACTGTAGATCCTAAAATGGACTGACACTCTAAAGAGAGAGAGAGAGAAAGGGGGACAGAGGGAAACAATGATACCAAAGTAAAAAGTAGGGGAAGGTAGAAGGTTAAAAGAGGGCCTTAGAGGATGATAAGGCCGTGTCCCCTTTTCCCCTCCCGGCCCTTCCCTGTAGTCGTCTGTCCCACACACAGGCTGTTGGGTAGACGTGGGTGAGATGTTGGGATAGCAAGGGATAAAGGGACAAAGGGATAAAGGGACATTGTGAGGAAGAGGCCTAGCTGAGGCCTAGCTGTCAAAGAGGCTGCTGTAAGTCTTTATCAACACCATCCCCTAGGGTGGGTGTGGGCATTGATAACCTCCATAGGAACGTATGGGCCACTACTGATGACATCATCATACCCTTAGGAATGCCTGGTTCCTTGCAGTTGTTTAGGGTGCACTACCTGGCTGTGATAACACAACGTAACATAGAATGAATAGAATGGGCATTCACATTCAAGTCAATTATGGCATAATGGGTGGACTGGCAGCCATTTTGAGTGTACCCATGACAGGAAGTAAAAGCAGGAAGTGTACCCTTCAAACTGTGCTGTGACTTTTTTTTTGTCAACTCAACTTACATTACAAAAAATACATTCCATTTGCATGAGCCACTTCAGTTAGCATCTTTTAAATAAACATTCTACATTCTACATGGCAATCCAGCATCAGTTATTAGAACATTCAAAATTACCATGGAAATGTTTGTATCACAATACCAGGCAGCCATTTCAAGTGTATCCATGAGTTTACCATTCCATTTTCTAGGGTTAGATGTTCTATTAATTATTTCTATGGCTATTACATTGTTCATGTGGCTATTACATATGCTGAGTACTTGTTGGCTGCTTTTCCTTCCAACTCATCCCAAACTCATCCCAAACTCAATTGGGTTGAGGTTGGGTGATTGTGGATGCCGCACTCCATCACTCTCCTTCGTGGTCAAATAGCCCTTACACAGCCTGTAGGTGTGTTGGGTCATTGTCCTGTTGAAAAACAAATTATAGTCCCACGAAGCGCAAACCAGATGGGATGGCGTATTGCTGCCGAATGCTGTGTTAGCCATACTGGTTAAGTGTGCCTTGAATTCTAAATAAATCACAGACAGTGTCACCAGCAAAGCACCCCACACCAACACACCTCCTCCTCCATGCTTCACGGTGGGAACCACACATGCGGAGATCATCCATTCACCTACTCTGCGTCTCACAAAGACACAGCAGTTAGAACCAAAAATCTCAAATTTGGACTCATCAGGCCAAAGGACAGATTTCCTCCAGTCTAACATTGTTCATGTTTCTTGGCCCAAGCAAGTCTCTTCTTATTATTGGTGTCTCCTCTGAAAGGTTGATGTGAGATGTGTCTGTTACTTGAACTCTGTGAAGCATTTATTTGGGCTGCAATTTCTGAGGCTGGTAACTCTAATACTCCTGTGGCGGTCCTCATGAGAGCCAGTTTCATCATAGTGCTTGTTGATTTTTGCGAGTGCACTTGAAGAAACATTCAAAGTTCTTTGAAATTTTCCGGATTGTCTTTAAGAAATGATGTCTTTAAGAAATGATGGACTGTCGTTTCTCTTTGCTTATTTGAACTGTTCTTGTCATAATATGGACTTGGTCTTTTACCAAATAGGGCTATCTTCTGTATACCATCCCTACCTTGTCACAACACAACTGATTTGCTCAAATGCACAAAGAAGGAAAGAAATTCCACAAATTAACTTTTAACAAGGCACACCTGTTCATTGAAATGCATTCCAGGTGACTACCTCATGAAGCTGGTTGAGAGAATCCCAAGTGTGTGCACAGCTGTCATCAAGGCAAAGGGTTGCTACTTTGAAGGATCTCAAATATATTTTGATTTGTTTAACAATTATTTTGGTTACTACATGATTCCATATGTGTTATTTCATAGTTTTGATGTCTTCACTATATACAACATATCAAATCAAAGTTGACTTGTCACGTGCGCTGAATACAGAAGGTGTAGACCTTACAGTGAAATGCTTACTTACAGGCTCTAAACAACAGTGCAAAAAAGGTATTAGGTGAACAATAGGTAAGTAAAAGAGGAGTTGGCGGGTGGTGGGTTGCAGGACACAATGCAGATAGCCCAGTTAGCCAATGTGCGGAGGCACTGGTTGGTTGGGCCAATTTTGGTAGCATGTAAATGAATGTATAGCTAAAGTGACTATGCAAATATGATAAGTAGCAGCAGCTTAAATGAATAGGCTTTGTCGTGCTCTCTTCCCAACACTGTCTTGGTGTGTTTGGACCATTCTAGCTTGTTGGTGATGTGGACACCAAGGAACTTGAAGCTCTCAACCTGCTCCACTACAGCCCCGTCGATGAGAATGGGGGCATGCTCGGTCCTCCTTTTCCTGTAGTCTACAATCATCTCCTTAGTCTTGGTTATGTTGAGGGATAGGTTGTTATTCTGGCACCACCCGGCCAGGTCTTTGAACTCCTCACTATAGGCTGTCTCGTCGTTATCGGTGATTAGACCTACAACCTTGCACCACCTGTGGATCTGTTTGTGCGGTATGCAAATTGGAGTGGGTCTAGTGTTTCTGGGATAATGGTGTTGATGTGAGCCAATGCCAGCCTTTCGAAGCACTTCATGGCTACGGACATGAGTGCTAAGGGTCTGTAGTCATTTAGGCAGGTTGCCTTCGTGTTCTTGGGCACAGGGACTATGGTGGTCTGCTTGAAACATGTTGGTATTACAGAATCAATCAAGGACATGTTGAAAATGTCAGTGAAGACACCTGCCAGTTGGTCAGCACATGCCCAGTGCACACGTCCTAGTAATCCGTCTGGCCCTGCAGCCTTGTGAATGTTGACCTGTTTAAAGGTCTTACTCACGTCGGCTATGGAGAGCGTGATCACACAGTTGTCCGGAACAGCTGATGCTCTCCTGCATGCCTCAGTGTTGCTTGCCTCGAAGCGAGCATAGAAGTGATTTAGCTTGTCTGGTAGGCTCGTGTCACTAGGCAACTT
Source organism: Oncorhynchus kisutch (assembly GCF_002021735.2). NCBI lineage: Eukaryota > Metazoa > Chordata > Actinopteri > Salmoniformes > Salmonidae > Oncorhynchus > Oncorhynchus kisutch. Next base: position 11,427,198 of record NC_034198.2, read on the forward strand.
GCGGCTGTGCTTCCCTTTGTAGTCTGTAATAGTTTGCAAGCCCTGTGTACATAAGACGAGCGTCGGGAGTTGGTGTAGTACGATTCAATCTTAGCCATGTATTGACGCTTTGTCTGTTTGATGGTTCGTTGGAGGGCAGAACAGGATTTATTATAAGCTTCCAGGTTAGAGTCCCGCACCTTGAAAGCGGCAGCTCTACCCTTTAGCTTAGTGCGAATGTTGCCTGTAATCCATGGCTTCTGGTTGGAGTATGTACGTACAGTCAGTGTGGGGACGATGTCCTCGATGCACTTATTGATAAAGCCAGTGACTGATGTGGTGTACTCCTCAATGCAATCGGAAGAATCCCAGAACATGTTCCAGTCTGTGATAGCAATACAGTCCTGTAGTTTAGCATCTGCTTCATCTGACCACTATTTTATAGACCAAGTAACTGGTTCTTCCTGTGGTCGGATTTACCAAATGGAGGGTGAGGGAGAGCTTTGTGCGCGTCTCTGTGTGTGGAGTACAGGTGATCTAGAATCCCTCTGGTTGCACATTTAACATGTTGATAGAAATTTGGTAGAACTGATTTCAGTTTCCCTTTATTAAAGTCTCCGGCCACTAGGAGCGCCGCCTCTGGGTGAGTGGTTTCCTGTTTGCTTATTTCCTTATACAGACTGAGTACGGTCTTAGTGCCAGTGTTTGTCTGTGGTGGTAAATCAACAGCCACGAAAAGTATAGCTGAAAACTCTCTAGGCAAGTAGTGTGGCCTGCAATTTATCATAATATACTCTACTTCAGGCAAGCAAAATCTAGAGACTTCCTTAGATTTCGTGCACCAGCTGTTGTTTACAAATATGCACAGACCGCCCCCCCCCTCGTCTTACCGGAGTGTGCTGTTCTATCTTGTGTATCCCGCTAGCTGAATATCCATGTCATCATTCAGCCACGATTCCGTGAAACATAGGATATTACAGTTTTTGATGTCCCTTTGGTAGGATATTCGTGATCGTACCTCGTCTAGTTTATTGTCCAATGATTGCACATTGGCGAGTAATATTGACGGCAGCTTTCCCACTCGCCTTCTGCGGGTCCTCACGAGGCATCTCGCTCTGTGTCCCCTCTACCTGCGTTTCTTCCTCTTGCAAATAACGGGGATGTTGGCCCTGTCGGGTGTTTGGAGAATGTCCTGTGCCTCCTGCTTGTTGAAGAAAAAATCTTTGTCTAATCTGAGGCGAGTGATCGCTGTCCTGATATCCAGAAGCTCTTTTTTGCAGAAACATTATGTACAAAATAAGTTACAAATAACGTGAAAAAAACTAACACATAATAGCACAATTGGTTGCTGCCATTTCTTCGGGCTCCATTTAAGTAAAAAAAATGTCAGCAGAATTTGTTTTTGAAAAAATAAAGAACAATCTTTGAAGGAATAGGTGTGTCCGAACCTTTGACTAGTAATGTATGTTAATGTATGTTACTGAGTCTTGTCTACTTCTATGTTAAGATTGTCTCATGCCTCACTAAACATATTTCTTACTCCATTGAAACGCATGTCACAGTTATTCTTGTCTTTCTCTTTACCTCTCCTACAGGACTATTTTCTCTGTAGCCTCTTTCTCATCTCACAAATCAGCATGTTGAAATCTCTCCTTTTGTTTCCCTGTGTTTAATAATAAATCTTGCTGGGTTGTTTTTCTCTCTGGCATCTTCGCCGGCTCAGCCACCAAGCCACTGTGGTCTCTCAAAATGTGCTTATGGCAACAACAAAAAAACTATAGCATGACATATTTATCTGTCATATTTATGCCACATTCATCTCCCATCAGATGGAGCATTTTCACTATGAGACTCATAACGCTAGCAAAACAAACATGTGTCTGTGCTCTGGGTTAGAATGTGTTCCTGTATGTTTCATATGCTATAGGCCTGTTTATTTGAGCTGTGAAGAGCACTAGCTTGGAATGAAACGCTTGGCACATGACTCGTCATATTTCTTAGCATGTGGAGTGTCGGCCATTTTATGACTGATAGTTCGTTGACCTGAGGCTGCGAGGGGATACTGGAAGACTAACGCATAATTACTGGCCCAGTGAACGCAAGCCCCAAAATGATTTATGTCAGATAAAAAATTGCAAACTATTCGGGTTGCCGTGGTAACGGGTATACCGAGCAGCGTGTGTAAACAGTGTGGTCAGTGTTGTAGATATGAGTGGAGTGGATCCCACGGTGTGTATGTATGTGTGTGTGTGTGTGTGTGTGTGTAGGGGTGGCTGTACATAACCCTCTACCTCCGGACACTCCCGTTCGATAACGTCAGAGAAGAAGCTTTCCCTCGACATTCCCACATCTCCAAACATCTCCGGAATCCCATTTATGCCATGGTAACCAGAAACTGCACTCACCTGTGAAAAGACCAGATACATTCCCTGGCATTCCTTTTCGCAAGTACTCTATGGATTCATATACTGTATGTTGTTTCGTACCCATCACACAAATATACCATTGGGCACATGGAAGTTAGGAAATAGATGGAATCTTGCTGGATGCCCTGAATGCCTGTTAAAACCTCTTGTTCCAAGTAAACACTAGTTATCACACTACAGAGTTGCTACATGCAGATGGATACACCCACAACTCAGCTAGGAGCCCACGTAAACACTCACACGTACACCCCTTGGCACAGTTGGGCAACAAACACACACTCACGCGTACACATACACGCACACACATGCACATACACCCCCTTCCACAAACCCTTCAACAATCCCTTCCTGTCAAACGTTGATGTGCCATGAGTAAGGGGGCGTGGCTAGTGAGTGATTGACAGCTTGTTGGCAGCGGACAGTGCCGAGAGGAATCTGAGGGGTGAGCTTAGCATGCCTGTGGCCCAGGGCCTCTAAAGCGAGGCGTGGAGAGACAAACGACAATAAGAGAACGGAGACGTGCTGGAGAGGTCTCTCTGGACGTGTGGCCACTAAAAATAGAGCCAAGTGCAAACCACGGACCGGCATATCCTCATTGCTCTATCGACTGTGACGATGACAGATGGACAGTTGTCCAGTTGTAGGTAGGCCTGCCACTCGCATACCTGTGTGTGTGTGTGCGTGCATGCATGTTGCGCGTGTGTGTGTACATGTGTATTTCTCACTGCCAAAGGGGTTGGCAGAAATAGTTGGTAAGGGCTGACTGTATGTGCACCAGGTCGAAAAGGAAAGCAGGAGCGAGGGAAAACCCGCAGTTCTCTCCTTCACTCCAGCCCATGCCTCCTCAAACAGGCCTAATGTTCACAAAGTGGCCCATAACTGCCTAGGAGGGCCAGAAACCGTAGTAACGGGGGTAAAAACACAGAATCTGAAAGCCACAAAAATACATTCACTAAACCACTGGCCTGGAACTCACCTATAAACAGTCCTTGTTCGACAAAGACTCAGAATATGAAATTACTTAACGCAAGGACACTTGACATTTTACTTGGTCTGAGAGAACAGAGAACAGGAGGGGGGGGCTGAGAGAGGAGTGAGAGACGGGTGAGCGAGGGATGAGAGAGTTGTATAGAGAAGTTAGAGAAGGGCTATAGAGGGGTGACATCGGAGCAAGAGGGGGTTGAAAGTGGAGATAGAAACGTATGAGAGGGGTGAGAGAGAGGAGGACAGAATGATGGCGAGATGAAACAGAATGACAGGTCTTTCCCCTCCTTCCCTCGTTGCAGGAGTTTCTGTTCTTATAAAGCTCTCCCTAGGTAGCTCAATATGTCTGTGGTGGGTTGCCAGTGTTGTGAATGTCACCCCTCCTGGTCTTAGGATCGCTTTACTGCCTGTATGAATGGACTCCATGTGCTGAGGGATTGTGTGTGTGTGTGCGCGGGTGTGTGTGTGTGTGTGTGAACAGGCTTGTGTACATGTGTACACGTGTGTGTATGAGAGTGTGTGTGTGCATGTGGTTCAGTTTAACCCTTTACACCGAGCGCTGCACCATTTAACCCCTGTGCCTCAGGAGTGAGACTCCAATTAACAGCCTTTCCCGTTCATTCAGCTGCAGCTGGTTCCACATATGCAACAGGACTGCATCCGATCTACATACGACGCAGTGATACTGTGTCTATCAATGATTTCAGGTTCACACTCACTCCATGCACACACACGTCAGTGTCAGTCCATTGGACTTTCATTTAAGCCCGTTTGTATCAAGCAGCCTATGGCTATTGTATCGATGATATGGCTTTTTCAGGAGTCATTTTATTCTTTGTTGCATGCTTGAAGTCCAGCACAATCTCCACTTTACCACATGGAGGAATGAAATCGAGAGAGCGACAGGGCAAATAAGTAGAAGGTGGGAAAAGGTGTAAGGGGAAATAAGACTGTGATTTCTTCGGCGTCAAAAAGGGTGCACTAAAAGTTTTCCAAAAGTGTTGGGGAGCGCTCTCAAAGTGTTCTCATTAGATAGCTCGTGTAGAACTCGGTGAGGTGTGCGAGACTCGGTGAGGTGTGTGAGAGTGAGAGACAGAGCACTCCCCCTAGTTGGTGTGGTGCATCCACCCACTCGTGCTGCGTTTGGCCTGCTGCCTGCGTCAGATCGAGAGAGAGAGAGAGAGCAAGGGAGTTATGGACTGTTACTGAGGACATTTGCTTGTCATGTTTCAGGAGCTCTGGAAGTGAAAAGGAAGAAAATGAAGAGATTGGGAGGAAGAAGGACAGCTGCGTAGCTTTGAGCAGCCCTGAGTTCTCTCTGTGGTATACAATAGACTTGGAGTGATGGCTTCAATATGGATGAAGAGGTAATCCCGTAAAAAACACATGAAACGGATTTCTTCAAAGAGTATGGTTTTAATCTTTCCATATGACATCTAATATGCTGCATTTGTGTGTTTCATCATACGTTATGGTAGAATCATTTACTGAACAAATCCCCTGATGGTTGGATGAGAGTGTGGCTCACTGAAATGCAGCTCTACTATCCGGTAAAGAAATCCCAGGACTAAGGGCAGGGTTTCAGAGCTGGCTCCAAGAGCATCTGGGGTTATGGTCGCACTTCCTAGGTTATTGTCCTGGTTTGGACATTTAGATTCCTATGCTGCAGTTACAGTGCTCAGAAATAGCTTTGTCCTAGGTTGTGTTCAGTTGGGCACACGTTGCCAAATGTTTCGCAACGGAAAACTAAATCATGTGTTCTCATTGGACAAATTCAACAAGAACCTCCCACGTTTCACATTTCTTCCAAACGTTTTTTCCCAACTGAACACAGCCCTGGTGATGTTGACTAAGGAAATGGATGCGTCTTCACCAACGTCATGGCTCTAGTCCTCCTACTCAGCCTGGCCTCAGAGCAATACGAAATATACTTTACGTATTTCTGAGCACCTCTAAGATGAATGATACCTACTAATGGTCTATTTACTTGAGACAGAAATTAAATTAGGGAGTCCGCGACAGACTAGCAATCCAAAAATTGCATGTTCGAGTCGCATCAGGAACAACTGTAGCATTTTACCTAACCCTTCCCCTTATTCTAAACTTAACCAAATTAACCCAACCTATTATGTAAATTCACCTAACCTTTGTTGTTTTAGTTTTCCTAACCTTTGTTGTTAGTTTCCCTAACCAGCCATGTAAATTCCACCCGTAATTCTCCCTTGTTGTTACGTGTTGTAATACTCAAGTCCGTTCTTGAGACCACAAATTGAATGTCTCGGTCTTGTCTCGCTGTCAGATACATTTTTACTCGGTCTTGACTCCGTCTCAGACAATGAACAATCGTAATTTTGACTTGCCTGCCTTGCCTAGTTAAATTAAGGTTACTTTTTTTTTTTTTTTACAAAAATGTATACAAATGTTTCCCGAGACCAACAGAGTAAAAAAAAAATCATAATTATCAGCTCCCCTTCAGTCAGTGCATAAAACTGCTTCGCCGGACCAAATATTCACACTCCTTTCATGACACGACAATATCTTATCGCCTATTGAAACCGGGGCTTCCTACTTTACTTGTAATATTACTGTCCTTTACATTCGTCGGGGGAAAAAATCCTCAAATGTTTTCGAGCTCATCAGAATTTCCTTGATTCGCGGGAAGGGAAGAGTGGGGGAAATTGTTTGAAAGTTGCATACTCACTATTAGTAAGGGGAGACCGGGGCAACATATTTTGTCTTTTTATCTATTATAGACCTGTTTGGGTTAGTGATCATTTGTAGAGTGGCTCTCTATTTACCCTCTCAATGCATATTTTCACCATTCTGTATGTCTGAAGAATACATACTTCCGGCGCCGACAGAGATGGCCGCCTCGCTTCGCGTTCCTAGGAAACTATGCAGTTTTTAGTTTTTTTTACGTGTTATTTCTTACATTGGTACCCCAGGTAATCTTAGGTTTCATTACATACAGTCGGGAAGAACTACTGAATATAAGAGCAACATCAACTCACCATCAGTACGACCAGGAATATGACTTACCCGAAGCGGATCCTGTGTTCTGCCTTTCACCCAGGACAACGGAATGGATCCCAGCCTGCGACCCAAAACAAAGACGTCGTAAAAGAGGGAAACGAAGCGGTCTTCTGGTCAGGCTCCGGAGACGGGCACATCGCGCTCCACTCCCTAGAATACTACTCGCCAATGTCCAGTCTCTTGACAACAAGGTTGATGAAATCCGAGCAAGGGTAGCATTCCAGAGGGACATCAGAGACTGTAACGTTCTTTGCTTCACGGAAACATGGCTCACTCGAGAGACGCTAACGGAATCGGTGCAGCCAGCTGGTTTCTTCACGCATCGCGACAACAGAAACAAACATCTTTCTGGTAAGAAGAGGGGCGGGGGCGTATGCCTTATGGTTAACGAGACGTGGTGTGGTCACAACAACATACAGGAACTCAAGTCCTTCTGTTCACCTGTTTTAGAATTCCTCACAATCAAATGTCGACCGCATTTTCTACCAAGGGAATTCTCTTCGATTATAATCACAGCCGTATATATTCCCCCCCAAGCAGACACACCGATGGCTCTGAACGAACTTTATTTGACTCTTTGCAAACTGGAAACAACATATCCTGAGGCTGCATTCATTGTAGTTGGGGATTTTAACAAGGCTAATCTGAAAACAAGACTCCCTAAATTGTATCAGCATATCGATTGCGCAACCAGGGCTGGTAAAGCCTTGGATCATTGCTATTCTAACTTGCGCGACGCATATAAGGCCCTCCCCCACCCTCCTTTCAGAAAAGCTGACCACGACTCCATTTTGTTGCTCCCTGCCTACAGACAGAAGCTAAAACAAGAAGATCCCACGCCCAATCTGATTCCACGCTCCATGACTGCTTCCATCACGTGGACTGGGATATGTTCCACACTGCGTCCAACAACAACATTGACGAATACGCTGATTCAGTGAGAGAGTTCATTAGAACGTGCATTGAAGATGTCGTTCCCATAGCGACGATTAAAACATTCCCAAACCAGAAACTGTGGATTGATGGCAGCATTCGCGTGAAACTGAAAGCACGAACCACTGCTTTTAAACAGGGCAAGGTGACCGGAAACATGACCGAATACAAACAGTGTAGCTATTCCCTCCGCAAGGCAATCAAACAAGCTAAGCGTCAGTATAGAGACAAAGTTGAGTCGCTATTCAACGGCTCAGACACAAGGTATGTGGCAGGGTCTACAGTCAATCACGGATTACAAAAAGAAAACCAGCCCCGTCACGGACCAGGATGTCTTGCTCCCAGGCAGACTAAATAACTTTTTTGCCCGCTTTGAGGACAATACAGTGCCACTGACACGGCCCGCAACCAAAACATGCGGACTCTTCTTCACTGCAGCTGATGTGAGTAAAACATTTAAACGTGTTAACCCTCGCAAGGCTTCAGGCCCAGACGGCATCCCCAGCCGCGCCCTCAGAGCATGCGCAGACCAGCTGGCTGGTGTGTTTACGGACATATTCAATCAATCCTTATCCCAGTCTGCTGTTCCCACATGCTTCAAGAGGGCCACCATTGTTCCTGTTCCCAAGAAAGCTAAGGTAACTGAGTTAAACGACTACCGCACTCACTTCCGTCATCATGAAGTGCTTTGAGAGACTAGTCAAGGACCATATCACCTCCACCCTAGCTGACACCCTAGACCCACTCCAATTTGCTTACCCATGGGTCTCGACCCCGCCCTGTGTAACTGGGTACTGACGGGCCGCCCCCAGGTGGTGAGGGTAGGTAACAACATCTCCACCCCGCTGATCCTCAACACTGGGGCCCCACAAGAGTGCGTTCTGAGCCCTCTCCTGTACCCATGACTGCGTGGCCATGCATGCCTCCAACTCAATCATCAAGTTTGCGGACGACACTACAGTGGTAGGCTTGATTACCAACAACGACGAGACGGCCTACAGGAAGGAGGTGAGGGCCCTCGGAGTGTGGTGTCAGGAAAATAACCTCACACTCAACTTCAACAAAACAAAGGAGATGATTGTGGACTTCAGGAAACAGCAGAGGGAGCACCCCCCTATCCACATCGATGGGACAGTAGTGGAGAGGGTAGTAAGTTTTAAGTTCCTCGGCGTACACATCACAGACAAACTGAATTGGTCCACCCACACAGACAGCATCATGAAGAAGGCGCAGCAGCGCCTCTTCAACCTCAGGAGGCTGAAGAAATTCGGCTTGTCACCAAAAGCACTCACAAACGTCTACAGATGCACAATCGAGAGCATCCTGTCGGGCTGTATCACCGCCTGGTACGGCAACTGCTCCGCCCACAACCATAAGGCTCTCCAGAGGGTAGTGAGGTCTGCACAACGCATCACCGGGGGCAAACTACCTGCCCTCCAGGACACCTCCAGCCCGATGTCACAGGAAGGCCATAAAGATCATCAAGGACAATAACCACCCGAGCCACTGCCTGTTCACCCCGCTATCATCCAGAAGGCGAGGTCAGTACAGGTGCATCAAAGCAGGGACCTTGAGACTGAAAACCAGCTTCTATATCAATGCCATCAGACTGTTAAACAGCCACCACTAACATTGAGTGGCTGCTGCCAACACACTGACTCAACTCCAGCCACTTTAATAATGGGAATTGATGGGAATTGATGTAAAATATATCACTAGTCACTTTAAACAATGCTACTTAATATAATGTTTACATACCCTACATTATTCATCTCATATGTATATACTGTACTCTATATCATCTACTGCATCTTTATGTAATACATGTATCACTAGCCACTTTAAACTATGCCACTTTCTTTACATACCCTACATTACTCATCTCATATGTATATACTGTACTCGATACCATCTACTGCATCTTGCCTATGCCGTTCTTTACCATCACTTGTTCATATATCTTTATGTACATATTCTTTATCCCTTTACACTTGTGTGTATAAGGTAGTAGTTTTGGAATTGTTAGGTTAGATTACTCGTTGGTTATTACTGCATTGTCGGAACTAGAAGCACAAGCATTTCGCTACACTCGCATTAACATCTGCTAACCATGTGTATGTGACAAATAAATTTGATTGGATTTGATTTGATCAATGTTCTTCTGAAGTATGAACACAGAGATACTGGACATGTTGAACTGTTATTATGATGGCAAATTTGACACAATTACAATCATGGTCTTGAATTGCACTCACATTTTTCTGGTCTCTGTCTTTACTTGGTCTCGGACCCACACCCCCCTCCCGATCTTGGTCTTGACTCGGACTCGATTTGATCTTGAATCGGTCTCGCTTTAGGTGGTCTCAAACACCACACTGGTTGTTACGAACACGGCATTGGTTGTTCCATTTTCAGATATTTTGCTTATTAGTTACTTCCCAATGCACAATAATGCCTACAAAATAGATGCTTTGGGGTATGGAAAATAGATATCTGAATAGGAAGATTGTGATGTATATAGGGCTAATATACGTCCTCCAAGAGATAATGCGGTCATCTAATTTGTATGCAATTTGTACAACCGGGTAAGACATATGATACTATGAGTCCTATAATTCATGTGATATTGTACGACCGCTATTCCATTTACAATGTAACATGATGTTGCATATCATAATAAAATGGAGTGTTTTATGTATGGAATGACATGAGTAGTCCTGAGACCAGGTTGTCCTCCTTTACCCCAGTTTGAACTCTGGGTTGGTTGTCAACACCTTGAAGGGAAGGGCGCCATCCATCATTCCCAAATGAGAGACGGCAAGGACAACTGATCGGTTATCTTTCAGCATGGAGGTTCCCAACCCTGGAGTAAAATGACAGGTCGTCACATTTTCACAGAGGCACTTCCCTTCCCCTCAGTCCTCCACATCCTCTCTTCCTCTTCTTCTTCTGTTTAATTTTTTGTTTGTTCTCCGCGATGCCTTCAGGGTGTAATGCCTTTTCTTTGCTGTTTTTCTTTCTGTCACGATGTCCTGATGTGGTCCTGTTTTTACATCCTGCTTTCTGGTTTTATTTGGGGGTTTTGCCAGCTGTAAGTACATTGTTCATACCTTGATGATATGTTTGACTATGAGTTGTTTCTCTCTTGGAGATATTCGATATCTAGGCCCACATAACAGTAATAGCATCTAGCATCCAATGGACCTATCATCTGATTTTATAGAGGTGATTAATCTGTAGTCTAATCACTTTATTGACTTTATTTGACATTATTACCATGCAGAAAGCTCAATAATTGTTTTAAGACATCAGCATACAGATGTTGGACCTTCATTTGATCACTCTTTTGTTGCTGAGAATTCTAAGCAGGAAATTGCAAACTTGTGGTGTATTTATAGTGGCTTCTACAGTTTGTAATTTCCACTTTCAAACTTCAGACTTGATTTGCCCTAATGAAAAATGTATCAACCCCTTCAAAAATGTCCATTAATTATAATCTACATAATCATTCAGATTTCCTGTTGCTGCAAACTGGCTCAAATTAAGATCCTACATCTGTACACTCCCGTTCTTCCCCACTCATCGAATCACATCAAAGTCCAAATGATTGGATTTAACAGGCTTGCATCCTTCAAATAGACTCTTACCAACATAGTAAAATGCAACAGACCTGTTTTTTCCTTCCACTGTTGGAGAACATGAAAGTTTGTTTAGTCTATGTTGAACCATCACTCCACGCATCACTCCACTGCTCATTGATCACGACGTTGGAAGAGGGACGGATGGAGAGTCACAGCTCGTAAAGACGAAATTTTCAGACGTTAGCCTCTCTGGTAATTACCAGTGGGATGTGACAGATGTGCTAACGCTAGACTGCTAGTCCTAATTGGGGCCTAACCATTGAAAGGAACAGCCACTTCAGTCAGAACATGCCTCGTCTGGCATCACTGCCAGCCATTAGCGCTGAATGGATTCCATAATGTTCCATTAAACCAATTCTCTATCACTCTGTTGTGTTCATTTACTCTCTCTTTTTCTTCCTCTCTTTCTCTCATTCTCTTGTTCGATCTCTCTCCCTCTCTCTATTCCTCTCTCTCTCTCTCTCTCTCTCTCTCTCTCTCTCTCTCTCTCTCTCTCTCTCTCTCTCTCTCTCTCTTTCTTTTTACTCTTTCCCTCAGTACCTCTCTTTTTGGCTTGATCACTCTAAATGGGGGGAGTGCATTTTTATTGTTCCCCTAATGATTTGAGGCACTGATCAGTAGAGAGCTTTTAAGGTGAGCACGTCATCCAAATTTTTTTTTTTAAACACACGCAAAACAAACAAATGTCCCGTTCCAGGGCGAGATAGTGTGTGGTGACTGACCTCCTTTGTAAACAAACCGACGCACTGAAACGTTTCTTTTTGTTGTCTTGTTTTATTTCCCAGTGCTGGCCTGCTCCTTTTGTGACTTGTGTGTTTTATCTCTCTCTGATATGAGGGCATTCCATTGGCATGGTGTAACGCACAGGCCACATGGTAGCATAGCCCTCCACACAGCACATTTCCAACGGCCCGTGTGAGGCGGGTTAACCTCTACACCGCCTTCTACGTGTGGGAAGAAGACCTCTTATTCATCATGACTTCAAAGGCAGAACTGATCCTAGATCAGCACTCGTACTCTGAGGTGCTTTGTGAATACGGGTTGCAGGTTTGGGGGAGAGATATACCTCTGTTGTTGGGAACGTGGGGGAGTGGGGTGGTGGTGAGGAATTGAATGTTGTGGAGGGAAAAAAATGACACCGGTTGATAGAGAACAAGGGCGTATTTGAGTCGATGTAGAGTGGATGGAGAGAAAGTGAGAGTGAGGGAGGGTGAGAGGAAAATGATCTAGGAGAGAGGGAGGGAACACACCTATGGGGAGTGGTGCAGGTGGATGGCAACCAGCCATGCTGTGGGGCAGTGTGCATGTGTGTGTGTGTGTATGGGGGGGGGATTAATTTTACTCTAGGAGGCGCTATTGACTGAAGACAATACAATGCCACCACTTTCTTTCTGCCTCTCCCTTTTGATGAGGTCTGTTCATTTTCTCTCTTCTCTCGACAAATGGTCGCCACTTCTACTGCCCTTTTTCTAGTAATTATTATTTATTTATTTTAATTTTTTTTTCACCTTTATTTAACCAGGTAGGCTAGTTGAGAACAAGTTCTCATTTGCAACTGCGACCTGGCCAAGATAAAGCATAGCAGTGTGAGCAGACAACAAAGAGTTACACATGGAGTAAACAATTAACAAGTCAATAACACAGTAGAAACCAAAGGGGGAGTCTATATACAATGTGTGCAAAAGGCATGAGAATTAGGCAAATAATTACAATTTTGCAGATTAACACTGGAGTGATGAATGATCAGATGGTCATGTACAGGTAGAGATATTGGTGTGCAAAAGAGCAGAAAAGTAAATAAATAAAAACAGTATGGGGATGAGGTAGGTGAAAAAGGGTGGGCTATTTACCAATAGACTATGTACAGCTGCAGCGATCGGTTAGCTGCTCAGATAGCTGATGTTTGAAGTTGGTGAGGGAGATAAAAGTCTCCAACTTCAGCGATTTTTGCAATTCGTTCCAGTCACAGGCAGCAGAGTACTGGAACAAAAGGCGGCCAAATGAGGTGTTGGCTTTAGGGATGATCAGTGAGATACACCTGCTGGAGCGCGTGCTACGGATGGGTGTTGCCATCGTGACCAGTGAGCTGAGATAAGGCGGAGCTTTACCTAGCATGGACTTGTAGATGACCTGGAGCCAGTGGGTCTGGCGACGAATATGTAGCGAGGGCCAGCCGACTAGAGCATACAAGTCGCAGTGGTGGGTGGTATAAGGTGCTTTAGTGACGAAACGGATGGCACTGTGATAGACTGCATCCAGTTTGCTGAGTAGAGTGTTGGAAGCCATTTTGTAGATGACATCGCCGAAGTCGAGGATCGGTAGGATAGTCAGTTTTACTAGGGTAAGCTTGGCGGCGTGAGTGAAGGAGGCTTTGTTGCGGAATAGAAAGCCGACTCTTGATTTGATTTTCGATTGGAGATGTTTGATATGAGTCTGGAAGGAGAGTTTGCAGTCTAGCCAGACACCTAGGTACTTATAGACGTCCACATATTCTAGGTCGGAACCATCCAGGGTGGTGATGCTAGTCGGGCATGCGGGTGCAGGCAGCGACCGGTTGAAAAGCATGCATTTGGTTTTACTAGCGTTTAAGAGCAGTTGGAGGCCACGGAAGGAGTGTTGTATGGCATTGAAGCTTGTTTGGAGGTTAGATAGCACAGTGTCCAAAGACGGGCCGAAGGTATATAGAATGGTGTCGTCTGCGTAGAGGTGGATCAGGGAATCGCCCGCAGCAAGAGCAACATCATTGATATACACAGAGAAAAGAGTCGGCCCGAGAATTGAACCCTGTGGCACCCCCATAGAGACTGCCAGAGGACCAGACAGCATGCCCTCCGATTTGACGCACTGAACTCTGTCTGCAAAGTAATTGGTGAACCAGGCAAGGCAGTCATCCGAAAAACCGAGGCTCCTGAGTCTGCCGATAAGAATATGGTGATTGACAGTAAGACATCCAGACTGCCTCTGTGTAGTTATGTAACTGGGGCTCGTCTGGGCTTCAGAAGAAGAGACGATAAACAAAGATCAGTGACCAAACAGGAAGTGGGGACACCAGATTGGGTTGCATTTTAATTCACATCCTCAGGAGCTTCTGTGTCACACAATGCAGGAATCAGTATGGAAATCAGACAGGTCACCCATAATACAAGTCGGTATTCGACATCCATTCATGTCTGAGGACGTCGGGAGATGATGTGGAAACCGCCCACTAGGGGCAACAGTGAGTGCCGTCACCTTCAAGTGGGTTTCGGTTTTGCGTTGTCGATGGGGATTACGGATGGGCGTTTGATTCCAAGAAAGTTCCTTTTTATATTGTTGTTTTAAGCCTAAAAACCTTAACCATTTGGAGTTAATGCCTAACCTTAACCATTTGGAGTTGATGCCTAAACTTAACCTTAAACACTTGAATTTGAGGTTTGAGAAAAATGTCTGAGTTGAGACCGCGAGAGCTGGTAGATTAGGAACACATTGTATCCAATGATGTCCAGACCATTCATCGCCTAGGTGCACAACATCAGTTTCTGAACAGATTTGGTGGTGCATGTTGTTGATTGGAAAGATTTGACTTTGGCTTTGTCGTACTGTGTGGATAGGCAAGTGTGCCTTGTGTGTAATGTGTGTTGTGTCTGTGTAACAGTAAGTGTGTGCTAGCAGGTTTGTGTAAGTACTATATGTCTCCATGTATCATTGTGACATGGTGGAACGATGCTGACACTTCCTGGTCCCGTGGGGCTTTTCCCTTCCGACCCCACCCTATTGTCACCGGTGCCAATTATTCCACTAAACACTGCAAATTATTTAATGTAGGTAATCGTTCAGCGGTTCAGTGATCATCAATGGACTCAGTCACTGTATGATCAATTATTAGAGCATACCTGCATACTGTATGGAAGGAAAATAGAAGTTCTGCGATTGAGCAGGCAAATAGATTTCTGGAAAAAGTAGCTTTCCAGTGTTTTTATGTTGTTTTCTCAAGTCAGTCAAAACTGTGTATTCAGTGAGTCTCCACTTTCGACACCCTGAATAATTTGCCCCAATTAGGTTTAAATGTAATTCCTGTTGACGTCAACGATTAATACTGTTATTATTATGATTCAGTATGAATAAATGCTCTCAAAAAGAAAACAGCTGGGACTTGAAACCCTCAAAGGAAAAGCGAGGCAGTTCTGAAGGCACTCCAAGACAAGTAGTCCTTCAATCAAGATGCCAAACTCCCTCACTGACTCCGTCTCTGCTCCTGTCGTACTTTACATGTTCGGCATTTTTTTCTCTCCAAGGCTACGTCCCAAATGCCACCCCATGTTCCCTATATAGTGCACTACTTTCGACCAGGGCACCGTAGGGTTCTGGTCAAAAGTAGTGCACTATATAGTGACATTTAGTACAGTATTGGATGTACACGAAGACTCGCTAAGTGATTCTACTTAATGTGGAGAGAAAAGCGTGGGGAGCAACCTAAATCAAAATTTTAGCAGCTCTGCGGTCCGGCAGGACTCCCATTCTGACTGACGAGCTATTTGACTAGCATGCGATGCCAGAGGGCAAACCCAGAAACTCTACTCTTCTCCACCTTAGGGGTTTAATATTTCCTGCCAAGTGTGCAAGTGCAAAAAATAATTAATTCCTGAGATTCCACGTGCTGAATGTCAAATCTTCATGTCTGCATGCATTGTGTTGAATGATTCTGACATCTGCTTCCTAAGGCAAGAACAATATGAACCCATAGTTCCATATTGCAAGTATAACAGACTAATGCACTTGACCACCATCATTGCGGCATATAGATTTTGGCGTTGGGTTTGGACTGTATAGAGCCTGTGAATGATGTTCCATTACGTCTGCTGATAATTTCATAGATGGCCCTTGTTGTACAATAGCCTAACTTCTATGTCAAACGTTTAGCTATTATAAAATGATTATCAGACAAACTGCATGTGTGCATGTGTCTGTTTTGCCTAAGGTATAGTAGGCCTCAGTGGAGGCTGCTGAGGGGAGGACGGCTCATAATAATGGCTGGAATGGAGTGTAATGGAATGGCATCAACCACATTGAAACCAGGGGTTTGATGTGTTTGATACCATTCCATTGACTCCATTCCAGCCATTATTATGAGTCGTCCTCCCCTCAGCGGCCTCGACTGGTAGGCCTACCTGTATACATGTGTGTTCCAGGGTTAACTTGCCGGGACGGGTAAGTGAGTGTTTGTGTGGAGTGTGTCATGGTCATGCACGGTTGTCAGGGTGGGTTTCAGTGACATGTTAATGACAGTCGGTAACCCCATGACTCACAGCCCCCCCCCCCCCCCCCCCTCACCCCACTTGCCCCCGGTCGGTCCCAGTGCAAACATTAACCTGCTGGGAACTCCCTCACTCAGCCTGGTTGGCTAGGACCCACTCTACTTTGTGGCACGCTAGCTCCCACAACACTCTGTCTCTCTGTCGTTCTCTCCCGAGGTCTCTCTCTCTCCCTCCCCCTCTCCTCCCGTTCATCTTAATGTCCCCATGCTGTCATCTAATAGCGCCATTAGAGCCAGTGCCAGGCAGACAGGTTGGCACACACACATTTTTTTTTCTTCATTTCTCATTTTATGCTCCTCTCTTGTTTTGTTCTTCTGACGTATGGAAATTGACAGAGGCCATTTGATGGGAAACCGAGAGCTGTTTCACATTATATCCTTCTTCTACTAGCCTCATTGTCAGACGCAGTAGTAGGATGTATATGAAGTTGCTGGGCTGGGAACGTTGAATCACGTCTCCTGTGTGACTATCTCCAGTCTTTTATTCCTAGTGCTGATTGGTTTACGGGGCCTGGACTGATGGTGCGGCCTGTATGCCTGCTCCTTCCCATGGTACGGTATGACGGTATAGACACAATGCCAAGGCTTCCTAGGGAGCTGCTGTTTGTGTGACTAAGCCATAGTCACCACTGGGCCAAGACACCATTACAACACACTGGAGTGCACTTAGTCTTAGGGAACATTAGTACTTTTGGGACAGTTTCCTGGGTATAGATGAATACTAGGTCTGGACTTATTCAGGAGCGTGTTCGTTGGAGAAAATACATTGCGCATGCTTCGACACACAGAAACCTTAGTCTTCTGTGTGTCGGGCTGGGAATCTGCATGAATACAATCTGGGACATTGTGTATTTGTACTATTCATTGTGTTTGTGTTGATTTTGAGTTACAGTGCAGTGACATTGAGTCAGCCGCCAGCCCTGTGTCTCCTCCATCTGTGTGGAGCTACTCTCCAGTGGAGGGGAGGAAAATCCCTCTGTTTTTAATTCTTTCTTTTCCCCTCTCTTTCGACTCCGGTGTTTTCGTCTCTGCCTTTGGCGAGAGGGTGAGGAAAACCCTGTTGTCTCCACCCTTGCACGTCGTCACCCGTCACCGGTGACGCTGGCCCCTAGACGCCCACTTGCCCAGGAGCACCCACTCTGCCAGGGCAGGCATGCCCGACGTGCCTGCCTACTCACACACACTTTTATTATTTCTGGGGGCTTTTCTAAAATTAGCGGTGGATCTAGGAGGACCCAAAGAAAGGACCTTACATTTCCAACAAAAACAGGCTCAGAAGTTACACCGCGTAGCAGGACTCGCGTTAGAGTGAGTCAGAGACATTTACTGTAGTTGTTGAGTCAAGTTGTAGCACTGGCAGCGTGTGTGTGTGTGTGTGTGTGTGTGTGTGTGTGTGTGTGTGTGTGTGTGTGTGTGAGTTGAGTGTTGAGGCCATGCCATGGGTCTCCCCATAAGACGCATAGGGAGTTTGGCTGGCTATGGTCTAGTGAGTGGGTGGACAAGCAGTAAGGGCCTATCATGAACAGGAAATTCACGCCTCAATGCAGTTTTATTGAGACATGATGTTTTGAGTCCAAAATATAATGAATCAATAAGGCACGAGGTGGTGTGTTATATGGCCAATATACCACGGCTAAGGGCTGTTCCTAGGCACGACCCAACACAGAGTATTAGCTGGTTATCAACGTAATTAGAGCAGTAAAAAATGTTTTGGGGAAATACCCGTGGTATACGGTCTGATATACCACGGCTGTCATCCAATCAGCATTCAGGGCCCGAACCACCCAGTTTATAAGTATTTTTTAACTATGACTTGCTCTGGTTTTTTTCTAGGATGACTTATTAGTGCATTTGGTTATAGTTGTGTGGTTTGGTTTGTGATCCTAGCCGTTAACTAGGTCTAAGTTTAGGTTTAAGTCTGTATAGACACATTCCCAATGGTATTATTGGGAATAGTCCCCCCCACCCTCTTTCTCTCCCCTCAGATTCCGGGAACTGTTGCCTGACTTGCCTCTTGTGGTGAGGGAGAGGTTTAGCTATGTTTGCTGAAATCCTTTTTTTCATTTTTTTTCCTAGCAGCACGCAGACTGCTAGGGTGTGAGACTTCTCTCCCTGTTCCCTTGTAAAGCTAAGCCATGTATACAACCTGACTTCCAATGTTCCGGACCTGGGAGCCCCCGTTTCTCATAAAGAACATGACGTTGCCTAGCAACAAGCAGGGTCAAGTCTAGGGGGTATGACCTTTGATCTCCACAGTAGCGTTGACACTGTTTTCCCGCCCCCTGGATACAGTGGGGTTAAACTCCATGATTTCACCTGTTCAACTCAAATCAAATCACATTTATTCATAGAGCCCTCCTTACATCAGCTGATGTCACAAAATGCTGTACAGAAACCCAGCCTAAAACCCCAAACAGCAAGCAATGCAGGTGTCGAAGCACGGCTACAGGGCAGGTCTGTAGCCTAACGTTTGTATGGTTAGTGTTGGCTTGGATGGATATGTTTAGTGACAAGTGCTACTGTGCAAACCTATGTGAGTGAAGTTATGATACAGTTTGAGCAATGGAAGAAGGACTGAAAAAGATACATACTACTGAGGCTTATACTTGTCTGTTACTTTTATTCACTTAGGACTTAGGGAATGCATGAGTCAGCATGCTTTTAGCCTTTCTCCACGCACGCACACAGGCGCACGCACACACACACACACACACACACACACACACACACACACACACACACACACACAAAGTCCAGTTATTACCTCTGTACAGGTGAGTGTTTGCCTTGCTGTCACTCTTTATTGACTTGGTTCTTAGTGAGTAAGTACAGTCTGCCTTTCTTTCTCTTTTCGTCACTCTGCCCTCCTTTGTTTCTGTGCCCTTCCTGGCAACCCTGGGTTCTCCTGACAGGTCCCAGATATATTACATTCCTCTCACTGCACATCGTGAACGCCAGTGCTGATTGAGCGATTAACCAATATGTCAGTTTATTTATTTTTTGAAACAACGAATTGACCGACATCAGTTCAATTATTTAAACCGACGACGTCAGTTCAATTATTTGAATTCCTTTTTGTCTGTGAGCTCAGTGCGCACATCGCACTGGAGATAAATCAGATCATATGCCCGAACGGTGCGAAGTTGTAGGGAGTTGTAGTTTCCAACAGGCCAATGTTCTGCATAACCTACAATGACCATAATCCTTTGCGCGGCTAAACTGGTCCGGTCTGTGTTTCCTTTATGTCTTCTATGGATACATAGAGAGCAGTTTCTTCAAGGTATCTCTACCTGAAAATACATAATCTAAGTAATTGATAGTTGGTATTCAGCAGCCATAAAAATGTGCTTTTTTTACTTTGCAGAACTACTAAAATAGTGATTTTGTCAGACAGGCAGCAGCTCTACAGAGATGAGATGGAATGAAATAACGTGATCAAATAAAGCAATTGTATATACACAACAACAACATATTTTATTTAAGTAAATGTCAATAAATGATGGTTAGTAAGTGATAAGAAGTCATGTGCAGTCACTACCATCATGGGACTTTTATTCATTGTTTTATTCTGTGTTTTTACACCATTCAACTTACATAATGCATAGTGCGTTTAATGTTTAAAAAATAATCTAAACCCCCAAAAAATGTTTAAGGATACCGTACACACCTCAAAAAGCACTAATCGCTCAGCACTAATAGTCATCTGCACATCCACTGTGTGAAAGTGTGTAGTTACTACATACAGGTTTCTAAGAAAAGGATACATGCATGCAGGTTTGCTAGCCCATGCCCATGTGGATATACACTACATTACCAGAAATATGTGGACACCTGCTCATCGAACATGTCATTCCAAAATCATGGGCATTAATATTGAGTTGGTCCCCTGTTTGCTGCTATAACAGCCTCCGCTCTTCTGGGAAGGCTTTCCACTCTTCTGGGAAGGCTTTACAGTAGATGTTGTAACATTGCTGCACGGACTTGCTTCTATTCAGCCACAAGAGCATTAGTGAGGTTGGGCACTGATTTTGGGCAATTAGGCGTGGCTCGCAGTCGGCGTTCCAATCCTTCCCAATGGTGATCGATGGGGTTGAGGTCAAGGCTCTGTGCAGGCCTGTCAAGTTCTTCCACACCGATCTCGACAAACAATTTCTGTATAGATCTCGCTTTGTGCATGGGAGCATTGTCATGTTGAAACAGGAAAGAACGTTCCCCAAATTGTTGCAACAAAGAATCACAGAATCGTCCAGAATGTCATTGTATGCTGTAACGTTTCAATAAACTGGAAGGGGCCTAGCACGAACCATGAAAAACAGCTCCAGACCATTGTTCGTCCTCCACCAAACTTTACTGTTGGCACTATGCATTGGAGCAGGTAGCGTTCTCCTGGCATCTGCCAAACCCAGATTTGTCCATCAAGCTGCCTGATGGTGATGCGTCATCACTCGAGAACGCGTTTCCACTGCTCCATAGTCGAATGACGGCAATCTTTACACCACGCTGGGCATTGCGCATGGTGATCTTAGGCTTGTGTGACGCTGCTCGGCCATGGAAACCCATTTCATGAAGCTCCCGACGAACAGTTATTGTGCTGACATTGCTTCCAGAGGCAGTTTGGAACTCAGTAGTGACGTTGATCAGTGAAGGAAAGTAAAAGTGTGTGTCTGTCTTACTGTTCATGTTCTTTCTGTGTTTATATGCATTGGCCTGTGTGTGTGTGTGTGTGTGTGTGTGTGTGTGTGTGTGTGTGTGTGTGTGTGTGTGGTGTAGGAAAGTGACAGAGCTTTCTGATAGTGTGTGACTTGGATGAGGCCTATTTTGCTGTTTTGCTGTGGTGGGATCCTTCCATTCCTCTTTCCCATTGAGGGTGGGTGGGTGTGTTTGTGTGTGTTTGTGCGCGATCATGTTCATTTGTCTATAAGCGTGTGTTCATTTCACCCTCTGTGGTCGGGCCCAGTACAGTCAGTGATGGCTGAGATGAATTGTGCCTTGCACAAGTAGTAGAATTATGCCTTGCACAAGTAGTGATGGCTGAGATGAATTGTGCCTTGCACCCCCCCCCCCCCCCCCCCCCCCAATCGCATTATGCAACGTTGGACTGTGTGAAGTGTGTGCGCCCGCGTGACCCAGGTGATTCTGTTCCCAGTCATGTGTTCACGCGTGTGTGTGAGACCCAGCTGGTGCCCAGCCCCGTGTCTCTCCCATGGCGGTCCTCAAGGCTTAGTGTAATCCACGGTCACGTTAATCAGGCAGCCGCACTTGTCACATGAGGAGGCGTACGGCATGCTGAAAATCCACACGCCCATCACCAAATATCCCCCACTCCCTCACCAAACACCTGCAATGTCCCGCTGACACCGCAGTGTCACGTGTAGACCCCTCAACGTTGGGCACGGATACGCGTAACATCTCTGAGTACCCACAAGGTTTTGGCTCAAGTCCTGGCGTCCGTTGTGCGTACAGTATATCGCAAAATCTAGTTGACCTTGCGCTCCTCTCACCAGGAAGCGAATGGGTTCACACGGGCCCTGGCTGAAACACCTAGAGCGTCCAATAGATCCAGCGCAGTGCAGCATATCCTCTGTCATGTAATGTACTGTATGTATTCTCTGAAAATGGAGTGTACCTCGCACTCCTATTGGAAACAAGAGGTTCACCCATAGAGCATACCGTACATCATTCCTCAGTGACCCATAGGACCGGAACTCCGACACAACCCACAGCCCAGCTGCTCCGCCGCACTGACATACATCTCCAAGTGAAATATTTGTACTGTCTCTCACTGATCACGGTGTTGGAAGCCCCTGCTCTTCCCACCGGTCAAACCTCCATGTTTTCCCTTCAGTTCACATGACTCACAGTGCTTCGATACATGTCCTCCAGCGTTACATCATTAGACTGTCTCATCGTCCAGGCGAACTCCCTCACCCTGTGACACTAGTGTTGTCTTTGTTTATGAAAGAGGATACACTGGCTAAAAAGACAGAGCTGCTTCCCCCGAGTCACATCTGCCCTAAACGCCACCTCACAGTCAGCCCACACAGTGTGTGTGTGTGTGTGTGTGTGTGTGTGTGTGTGTGTGTGTGTGTGTGTGTGTGTGTGTGTGTGTGTGTGTGTGTGTGTGTGTGTGTGTCTGTGTCTGTGTCGACAGTGTGTATCTGCTATTGTGTGCCTGGCTTTGATTGACAGGCTAGATTTCAGATCCCTGCTCCTGTGTCCTGACTCTGACTGTAATCCTGTTACAGGGTTCGTGCCTCCCCACCCACCTCTCTTCCGCTCCCATGTGTGTGTATACATATTTCCACAGACTATGCCTCCAGGAATTCCAGGCCCTGTCTTCAGAGGGGGATATCGGGCCGACCGCAGGCCCTTTTTCCCCTCTCCGCTTCCATCTGGTGTCGCATTAAATATTACACTTTTTAATTTGATTCAATTCCCAACGACAAACACTTGTGATTGGGTGCAGATGGAGGGAGCGAGCTTGCCCACCCTGGGCTGGACCAGGGAGCTCTGGGCCGGGGATGAGACTTGGAGCTGTGGGCCTGGAGATCTGGGAGCTCCAGGCCTTGCCCGGGCCCATAATCTCAGCCTCCATCCCTCCAGCCCCCACAGAACTAAGACAACTAATACCAGAACCTTGTCAGTCATGACATATCTCTTCTCCCCATGTAACCAGATGTGCTCCCCAGGCCCGTTACAACCCAGTGAGAGTGAATGAGGCCCCGGTAGCGTACTGTCCAACAGGCGACACAACGTAAGAAGGGATCAAAGTGTGTCGGGCCAAATGTTACCTCACTAGAATATAGCTAATATGACTCCTCGGGAGTAATGTGTGGAGCAGAGAGTCGGTCCTGAGAGGTCTGCTCAGCCTGGCTCCTCGGTGCTCCACCGGAGCTGATATGCTTCATGCATGATGAGTCAGCACTAATGCGGTTGCTGTAGTTTATTTACAATGGAGGGAAAAGAAAGAGAGAAAGAAAGAAAGAAGAAAAGGCCCTATCTCCTCCAGGCAAGGGTTGGGTGTGAAGCTGAGGCACTTCTCTGATCTGCTGAGTTTGCTGTGAGACCATGAGAGAAACAGGGTGGAAGCCCTCTCTAACTTCTTCTCTGAGGGTTTTACTAGAGGGAGCTATGGTAACTGGCCCCCAGTGTGTTCCTGTATTCTGCCCCACCAATAGTGACTGTCTGTTGGGGGTAACATGAGGGTCCTGGGTGCCTGGAGGATTTTATGGATGTGCACAGGTCAGCTTTCCAGTTCTCTCCCTGCTAATTCCCCAACACAGTGTGTTCGCAATATGTTGAGGGCTTGACTCCAGAATGTGTTTTAGTGGCCTAAAATAGTAAAATACCATGAAACCTAGACTGAAGTAGGCCTATACATGTTTTTTGGTTACTGTGTGGAATGTAGCCTATGTCTCCCAAGGAAGTGTGTGTGTGTTTCTGAGTACATGTGACAGTTGAGTGGTTGTGTTTGGCTAGAGTGTTTGCTCCGCGCTTCAGCCCTCAGCGGTCCCGTTCTGGAAGCTTGTGTGGCCTACCACTTTGTGGCTGAGCCGTTGTTGATCCTAGATGTTTCCTAGTCATTTCCACTTCACAATAACAGCACTTACAGTTGACCGGGGCAGCTCTCTAGTGGGGCAGAAATTTGACGAACTGACTTGTTCGAAAGGCGGCATTCTATGACGGTGCCACGTTGAAAGTCACTGAGCTCTTCAGTAAGGCCATTCTACTGCCAATGTTTGTCTATGGAGATTGCATGGCTGTGTGCCCGATTTTATACACCTGTCAGCAACGGGTATGGCTGAAATAGCCGCATACAGGTGCAACTCAATATTACGAATGTCTGTGTGTGTGTGTGTGTGTGTGTGTGTGTGTGTGTGTGTATGTGTGGTCAGAACACAGCCTCATGTAATAAACAAGCAGTGGTTTTGGAGGTTGGAGGTGGATTGTTGGCTGGTTTGAATTATTGACACAATCCTGGCGAAACACTGCTCATGTCTCTCCAAGACATCTGGGGGCTGGAATTTGATCCATGCAGTTATTAACATCCATACCAATAGTAGGCTTTGTCCGGCTCCAGTTCCATCCGATGCATTCTCTCTCTCTCTCTCTCTCTCTCTCTCTCTCTCTCTCTCTCTCTCTCTCTCTCTCTCTCGCTCTACTCATCTTTTGTCTCTGTGCAGGCCCATGGGGTTTGGATTGGGGTTGGAGGTAGGACTTGAGGGTTTTGGGGTTTTGACGAACAGGCACACGGGTTAAATCCTGTGTCTCGGAGTGTCTCTGTGAAGAGAGTGTGTGAATGTGTACGTGTGTGCGGGTGTTGTGTAATCTCTGTGATTCTGTATCAGTGTGGCTCCATCTATCCTTCTCTCTTGTAGGTCAAAGTTCAAGTTAGAGATGTTGTTGAATGAAACTGAGCTGAACAGTGTATTTACAAGACCTGAGAGGTTAGGGAAGAAACACTGAACCCTGTACCTCCCCATTGGCAACATGCATTCCAGAATTTCTTGACCATTTAGTAAGAGACCACAACAGTACAGACACAGTACAGAGTTGAGGTCAATTATTTTTCAATTCCTGTCAGTGGGATTGGACATTGCATTTACCCAAAATAATTTCTGAAATGAGTGGAATCTCCAAACCAGACACTGTGTCGGGCAATATACATTTCTTTGACTGTCTGAGAACGAGAGCTTGCCTTCAAAGTTCATAGGATCACTAGATGTTGTTGTCCCCTTCTTTTCGCCTTGACGTCATCTTTATCATTGTGGTCTATTTAACCTCACCACAGAACTTTAATTTCCCTTATTGTTTTGTGTCATTCTCAGTTCAATGTGGGGTCCGAGCTGATAAAAAAAAAACGATTTAATCAAATTTATCTGGTTAAATGTTTTAATCTCTAAACATGGTGGTACCAGAGCTGTGTAATTGAGAATCAGAGACCTGGGCAGGAAATGTAGTCATGGCTTATTGGGTTTTATTTACACACTTAGTAACAGCAGAATTGGTTTTAATAATGTGAACTGAGTGTTGATAGCAGACTTGTGTTCGTGTGAGTGTGGATGTGAGGGTGTGCAATTTATGATCCTGTGCATTTTCCAATCTGTACGATGTGTTTCTGTTTTGTGTTTAGAGCAAGTATGCTTCTTCTTGTGTTTGCATTCACGTGTGGGTGCACGTGGACATGTATGCTTCTTCTTGTGTTTGCATTCACGTGTGTGTGCACGTGGACACGTATGCTTCTTCTTGTGTTTGCATTCACGTGTGTGTGCACGTGGACATGTATGCTTCTTCTTGTGTTTGCATTCGGGTGTGTGTGCACGTGGACATGTATGCTTCCATGTGTGCCTTTGTACGTGTGTTTATGTGCATGGTTGTGTGTGCCTTTGCATGTGTGTATATGTAATTGTATATATGTGTGTGTCCATGTGTGTATGCCCATTTGTGTGTGTACGTATGTATACATTATGTACTCAAATGTGTGTGTGTGTTGGGAGAACAGCCCTTGGAAAAAAACATGTGGTGGTGTGCTTGTGAAGCTCCTTCCAAGAAAGATCATTCCCTAGAGAAGGACATTTCCACCTATGTGGAATACTGACTAATTGCGAAAGCCTCTCTGGGAGACTGGTCCCGCCTAGTAGAGAGCTGCATTCCCGTGGACATCCAGCAGGACCTGCAGCCCCGACAGAGAGCATTGTGGCGTGGTCAGCATTTTTCATATGCATGGGCGCAGTTGCTATATGCATGGACACAGTTGCTATATGCGTAGGCACAGATGTCTTTCCATGGAAATGAACTTCCTAAATATGATAGGCTATAGTATAGGCTCCGACATTGACTGGGTGGGACCGGGCGGTCAGACAGACAACTTTCGGATGAAAATATTTCATTTGCCCAAAGATTATTTCAAACGGTTGTCTTTCAGTTATCAGTGTTATCTTTTGTATCAAAAGCACGTCTTTGTCGCACTATTCACAAATGCGTGGGCGCAGTTGCTATATGCATGGGCGCAGTTGCTATATGCGTGAGCGCAGTTGCTATATGCATAGGCGCAGGTGCTATATACGTGGGCGCAGTTGCTATATGCATAGGCGCAGTTGCTATATGCGTGGGCGCAGTTGCTATATGCGTGGGCGCAGTTGCTATATACGTGGGCGCAGTTGCTATATGCGTAGTCGCAGTTGCTATATGCGTGGGCGCAGTTGCTATATGCATGGGCGCAGATGCTATATGCATGGGCGCAGTTGCTATATGCGTGGGCGCAGTTGCTATATACGTGGGCGCAGTTGCTATATGCGTAGTCGCAGTTGCTATATGCGTGGGCGCAGTTGCTATATGCATGGGCGCAGTTGCTATATGCGTGGGCGCAGTTGCTATATGCATGGGCGCAGATGCTATATGCGTGGGCGCAGTTGCTATATGCGTGGGTGCAGTTGCTATATGCATGGGCGCAGTTGCTATATGCATGGGCGCAGTTGCTATATGCGTGGGCGCAGTTGCTATATGCGTAGGCGCAGTTGCTATATGCATGGGCGCAGTTGCTATATGCGTAGGCGCAGTTGCTATATGCATGGGAACAGTTGCTATATGAGTAGGTGCAGTTGCTATATGCGTGGGCGCAGTTGCTATTTGCATGGGCGCTGTTGCTATATGGGTGGGCGCAGTTGCTATATGCATGGGTTCAGTTGCTATATGCATGGGCGCAGTTGCTATATGCATGGGCGCAGTTGCTACATGTGTGGGCGCAGTTGCTACATGTGTGGGCACAGTTGCTATATGGATGGGCGCAGTTGCTATATGGATGGGCGCAGTTGCTATATGCATGCGCACCGTTGCTATATGCATGGGCGCAGTTGCTATATGCATGGACACAGTTGCTATATGCGTAGGCACAGATGTCTTTCCATGGAAATGAACTTCCTAAATATGATAGGCTATAGTATAGGCTCCGACATTGACTGGGAATGAATATCGATAGCACCTATATTTGTGTCAGCCTGCAAATTGTCCCACTCTTATCAAAGTTATGCAAAATGAGGTGTTCCTCTATGTGCCTATACTGTATGTGTTGTCTTATTGAAATAGCCTGTAGAATAGGCTATAGGGGCGGAGAAGTGCGTCACAGTTGTCTTTGACTTCCTAAATGTGATAGGCTATTTAGACTCCCACATTGACTGGAAATAAATATTGATGCTTGCAAAATCATTCCGCTTCTAAAGGTAATGCAAAAAGTAGCTCAAGTCAAGTAAGTGTCCACTCTCCCATCATTCCGCCCCTACTGTATTCCCTTTCATACTACGTCTACCCTATTGGCTGATTTCCTAATTATACCGATAGCCTAATATAATAGTGCACGGGGGAATCTCTGGTATTTTAACCTATTTCTTAGGCAATTTTTTTATATACAGTGTAGGTGTAAGAAGGAATAGTTTTTCCACATTTTGTTACATTGCAGCCTTAATCGAAAATGTATTAAAATGGTTTTTTTCCCCCCTGTCAATCTACACACAAAACCCTATAATTACAAAGCAGAAACAGGTAAAAAAATAAATAAAATAAAAACAGGAATTGTATCATATTATATAAGTTTTCAGACCCTTTAATCAATACTTTGTTGAATCACCTGTGGTGGCAATTACAGCCTTGAGTCTTCTTGGGTGTGACGTGACAAGTTTGGCACACCTGTATCTGGGGAGTTTCTCCCCATCTTCTCCGCAGATCCTCTCAAGGTATGTCAGGTTGAATGGGGAGTGTCGCTGCAGAGCTATTTTCAGTTCTCTCCAGAGATGTGCGATTGGGTTCAAGTCCGGGCGATTGGGCTCTTGCTGGGCCACTCAAGAACATTCAGAGACCCCAAGCCACTCCTGCATTTCTTGGCTGTGATGTTGCTACCACCATGCTTCCCTGTAGGGATGCTGCCAGGTTTCCTCCACGTGTGACGCTTGGCATTCAGGCCAAATAATTTAATATTGGTTTCATCAGATCAGAGAATCTGGTTTCTCATGGTCTGAGAGACCTTTAGGTGCGTTTTGGCAAACTGCAAGCAGGCTGTCAAGTGCCTTTTACTGAGGAGTGACTTCCGTCTGGCCACTATACCATAAAGGCCTGATTAGTGGTGCTGCAGAGAAGGTTCTCCCATCTCCACAGAGGAACTCTAGAGCTCTGTCAGTGTGAGCATCGGTTTCTTGGACAAGGCCCTTCTCCCCCGATTGCTCAGTTTGGCCGAGTGGCCAGCTCTAGGAAGAGTCTGTGGTTCCAAGCTTCTTCCATTTAAGAAGGATGGAGGCCACTGTGTTCTTGGGGACCTTCAGTGCTGCAGACTTTTTTTGGTACCCTTCCCCAGATCTGTGCCTCGACACAATCCTGTCGCGTAGCTTTACGGACAATTCCTTCAACCTCATGCCTTGGTTTTTGCTCTGACATGCACTGTCAACTGTGGGACCTTATATAGACAGGAGTGTGCCTTTCCAAATCATGTCCAATCAATTGAATTTACCACAGGTGGACTCCAATCATGTTGTAGACACCTCTGAAGGATGATCAATGGAAACATGATGTACCTGAGCTCAATTTCGAGTCTCATAGCAAAGGGTCTGAATACTTAAGTAAATAAGGTATTAATGTTTTTGTTTTGTTTTATTCTAAAAACATGTTTTCGCTCCTTTATTATGGGGTATTGTATGTAGATTGATGAGGGGAAAAAACAATTGTATACATTTTACCGTCACACCCAAGAAGACTCGAGGCTGTAAACGCTGCCAAAGGTGCTTCAACAAAGTACTGAGTAAAGGGTCAAATACTATGTCAGTGTGGTATTTAAGTTTTTGCAAAAAAAAACATCTATAAACATGTTTTTGCTTTGTCATTGTGTGTAGATTGATGAGAGGAAAAAACGATTTCATCAATTTTAGAATAAGGCTGTAACTTAACAAAATGTGGTAGAAGTCAAGGGGTCTGAAGGAGGGGAGGACAGAGTACGTGATTCCCAATGGACATCTCTGCTGGTAATATGAATGCATGGGTTTCTGAACGGACTCAGGGGAAATGACATACCTCGTCAATTCCCTGAACTAAATCATAGACGTAACCCTCAAATTGCCAATATATAATGTAGAAAAGCATTGTTGAAGGCCAAAACCATATCCTACATATTTCTTCATAAGAACACAGGGCGGTTGGAATAGTGTTCCTGTGTATTGGCACACAGAGATCTCTTTTCCTTGGGTTGGCATTAGTACAAACACCAAGGTGCTTATCCCTAACGAGTCCTTACCAACCTCCAATCAAAGGCGTGAAAGCACTGGCACAGGCTGATCGTGTAATTATGTGAGCCCATTAGCTAAATGGGTAATAACTGTTTGCAGGAGTTAGAGTGCTGTAGTAGAGTTGTTAAGGTCTGTCATTACTACCTAACCTGATGCCGTGCAGTATTTCATAAGAGACTAGAGATTTGTGTTTCTTTTAACTGGGAGATGAGGGGCCCAATGGTGTTTGTTGTTTGCATGTTTGGCTATGGGAAACAGATCCATTTTGGGGGAATTAACTCGATATCTACTCGTTCAAACACATACAGATAGGTGTGTGACTAAGCCGGGGCGAGGTTGGTAAGGTTTCATGTGACATTTAAACAGAACTCCAGAACTTGTCATTTTGATGTGAAGGAATTCAAATGTTGTTGAACGCAAGCAGAGCAGAACAGGGTTGGAGGGAGAGACAGGGAAGAGGAGGAAGATGAAGAAGAAGAGGTGGGAGAGAGAGAATAATAATCCATTGAACATGGTTTTTAGTGCGACGTTCTGCTTGGTCTAGGTCTGGGAAACCGTCACGTTCTAAGGGTTAAGTGTGTGCTGCTGTGGGCTTTTCTCCCTAATGCGTGTTACGCTGGCCAGGCCAATCTGCTGTTGGCTAACTGAGCTGAGCAGAGCTGGGCTGAACAAATCTCCATGACTGCTGCTGTTGGAGCCGTGTTACTGGAGGCCTGGAGTACGAGAGGAGCGGGCTGGAGCGGTGCGGTGCGCTGGGGCTGGGCTAAGAGTCGTACAGTCGGGACAGCACGTCGGCCTCTAGGCAGCGGGAGCAGTGGAGAGAGCCCTGACTAGGCCCTGCTCAGAGCCTAGCACCCTCTGAATGGCACAGTAGTACTGCCCAGTCTAGCCCAAAACTGCCCAGTCTAGCTCAGTGAACATGAACACAGGAGCAGAGCCAATAGCAGAGCAGTAATCTAATTTACCAGGAAGCTGTGTGGACCAGGTTATACTTCTCACATGACTGCTTTAACACAGGTTGGAGCTGGGCTTGGCCAGGAGTTTTGGTTAGGGCCAGTGGGTTAGGCCCTGTGGGTTAGACCCTGTGGGTTAGGCCCTGTAGGTTAGGGCCAGTGGGTTAGGCCCTGTGGGTTAGGCCCTGTGAGTTAGGCCCTGTGGGTTAGGCCCTGTGGGTTAGACCCTGTGGGTTAGGCCCTGTGGGTTAGACCCTGTGGGTTAGGCCCTGTGAGTTAGGCCCTGTGGTTTAGGCCCTGTGGGTTAGACCCTGTGGATTAGGCCCTGTGGGTTAGACCCTGTGGGTTAGCCCTGTGGGTTAGACCCTGTGGGTTAGACCCTGTGGATTAGGCCCTGTGGGTTAGACCCTATTTTTTTATTTCAACTTTATTTAACCAGGTAGGCTAGTTGAGAACAGTCGGGACAGCACATCGGCCTCTAGGCAGCGGGAGCAGTGGAGAGAGCCCTGACTAGGCCCTGCTCAGAGCCTAGCACCCTCTGAATGGCACACGTACTCAATCTATGTCTCAACTATCTCATGGCTTAATAACCTGTCTCCTCCCCTTCGTCTGCGCTGTTGTAAGTGGATTGAACAGGTGACGTCAATAAGGGATCATAGCTTTTCACCTGGATTCACCTGGTCAGTCTGTGTCATGGAAAGTGCAGGAGTTCTTAAAGTTTTGTACTCTCAGTGTAGGTTCATACCATAACTTAGAGCGAGAGAGAGAATGGACTGATCTGCACCAAGCCAACACTTTTCTATACTCACTCAGACTCACTCAATCTCATTTTCAGGCTGACGAAGTGCTACACTGGCGGCCCATTTTCAGATCCAGTTTAAATTTCAGTCTGGTCTTAGCTTCATTTCAGCAAAGGAAGGGTGGGGGGGGTGGGGGTGGGGTGGGGGGGAACAGATCAATTGGCAAATTAATCAAACCTGCGGCCATGTTTTGACATTGAATGAAGTGGACAACAAAAGGGGAGCAATGTTTCATGTGAGCAAAACTAGGAAGTGGTGTGGTTTGGATAGGGTGCTTGGCTCATTGACATAGTTACAGTAATCTGTGGAGTCCATGACGACTGCACTGTAGTGTAGACCCGGGTCTGTGGCGAGACAGGGCTGACCTGGCCAAATATGTTTAGGCCTTGTTACAGTATACCTCAGTAGTACTGCCCAGTCTAGCCCAAAACTGCCCAGTCTAACTCAGTGAACATGAACACAGGAGTAGAGCCAATAGCAGAGCAGTAATCTAATTTACCAGGAAGCTGTGTGGACCAGGTTATACTTCTCACATGACTGCTTTAACACAGGATGTGGAATGCCCTGTGAGTTAGGCCCTGTGGGTTAGACCCTGTGGGTTAGGCCCTGTGGGTTAAACCCTGTGGGTTAGGCCCTGTGAGTTAGGCCCTGTGGTTTAGGCCCTGTGGGTTAGACCCTGTGGATTAGACCCTGTGGGTTAGACCCTGTGGATTAGGCCCTGTGGGTTAGACCCTGTGGGTTAGCCCTGTGGATTAGGCCCTGTGGGTTAGGCCCTGTGGGTTAGGCCCTGTGGGTTAGACCCTGTGGGTTAGACCCTGTGGATTAGGCCCTGTGGGTTAGGCCCTGTGGGTTAGACCCTGTGGGTTAGGCCCTGTGGGTTAGACCCTGTGGGTTAGACCCTGTGGGTTAGACCCTGTGGATTAGGCCCTGTGGGTTAGGCCCTGTGGGTTAGACCCTGTGGGTTAGACCCTGTTTTTTATTTTATTTTTTATTTCACCTTTATTTAACCAGGTAGGCTAGTTGAGAACAAGTTCTCATTTGCAACTGCGACCTGGCCAAGATAAAGCATAGCAGTGTGAACAGACAACACAGAGTTACACATGGAGTAAACAATTAACAAGTCAATAACACAGTAGGGGGAAAAAAGAGAGTCTATATACATTGTGTGCAAAAGGCATGAGGAGGTAGGCGAATAATTACAATTTTGCAGATTAACACTGGAGTGATAAATGATCAGATGGTCATGTACAGGTAGAGATATTGGTGTGCAAAAGAGCACAAAAGTAAATAAATAAAAACAGTATGGGGATGAGGTAGGTAAAAATGGGTGGGCTATTTACCGATAGACTATG
The DNA here is from genome assembly GCF_002021735.2 of Oncorhynchus kisutch. NCBI lineage: Eukaryota > Metazoa > Chordata > Actinopteri > Salmoniformes > Salmonidae > Oncorhynchus > Oncorhynchus kisutch. The sequence goes on from NC_034198.2 coordinate 11,459,857, forward strand.
TACAGCTGCAGCGATCGGTTAGCTGCTCAGATAGCAGATGTTTGAAGTTGGTGAGGGAGATAAAATTCTCCAACTTCAGCGATTTTTGCAATTCGTTCCAGTCACAGGCAACAGAGAACTGGAACGAAAGGCGGCCAAATGAGGTGTTGGCTTGTGGGTTAGGCCCTGTGGGTTAGGCCCTGTGGGTTAGTGGAGTAATGATGCCCTACGGCTCAGTGACCAAGCCCTGATCTGCATGAATGTGGATGTGATTGCGTTTTTAGTATCGGGCGTTCCCTATCCTTGATGATATTGATTAGGCCTCACATCTCAGGGGTCGGATGCTACAGGGATAGTTATCTAACAGTTGATTACACCAGATGTTTTTACTTAGTTGGTTTGTTGTGATCGGGGGTCGGATGGTGGCGGAGTGGCTGGGGTGTGGTCTGAGACGCTCTCTCCTCCAGGCTACCGCGAGCAGCTACGGCGAGCCGGGTGAGCGATTAGCACGGCAGACAGCGGGTGCACCCCGAATGGCACCCTATCATGTACCATCTATATGCCTGACCAGGGATAATAGGGTGCCATTGGGGACGTAGCCAGCGTGTTCTGAGGGAGCAACTATCTCCAGTGTATACAGTGCTGTACAGGACACTCATTGCACACATTGTGTGGGGAGCTGTGGTTCTGGTCAGATTCAGACTGGCACTGCCTCACTGTTGTTGTAGAACGCTTGCCTCCTGATGGGTATGAGTCAGCACGGCAGATTTGATCTGTAGAAAGGAATACAGAACCATGAAGTCAATGGATTGGCTCGAGTAGGTGACGGAGGGGTCTTATACGAGTTAGAGTCATAAGGCGACACAACTGATTACGCTGATGAAGAGGCAGGCAGAGGGTTTGCCTGTTATTTTGTGACTCCTTAGACCAGTATTACTGGATAGTATGTGGAGTTGTGTTTGAACATTTTAACAGCATGGTAAATAACTCTGTTTGTCCCTGTTTTACTCCTGTGATGTTTCCCATTAACGTCTTTCTTAGCAAGGGTGACTCCTGCACTGAATAGCTTTGCTGGGGTCTTCAAGTTAAGTGCTCTCTGGCTTTCTGAAACGTGGTCTTTGTTGTCAGGGCAACTGGTTAGCACTGCTAAAAAAGCAGTTGGGCAATTCTGTTTTGATTTGGGATGGAGGAGATTGCACAATGGGAGCAACAGGGTAAAGGTAGAATCTTTCGACTTTCACTCAGCTTTTTTTTTGACGGTAAACCAATTTAATAACTTTGTAATTATACATGACCGTGTTCTCACGCTCCGGATATTGCTAAGTCATGATGTCGTCATCCACACAATAGGCCACAGCTGTAGTACAATAACAAATACACAACCAATTCCTCGTACCTTTTTAACTCTGAGAAAATGCCTGGAGATTGCAATGACAGGTCTAATCTAGCTTCCTTTCTCTTTTCTCTCTTTTAGGCGCGCAACAAATGCCTTGGCGAGTCCGAATGGCTGGAGGAAATGAAGACAACAGGGAATTCCGGTAAGGAACCAGTAGAATGTCAAACGGATGTCACCCTTTGCATCACACTCACATCAAACATCTCAAATCCAAAGATAAATCTAGAATTGGCTTCCTATTTCGCAACAAAGCATCCTTCACTCATGCTGCCAAACATACCCTCGTAAAACTGACCATCCTACCGATTTTCGACTTCGGCGATGTCATTTACAAAATAGCCTCCAATACCCTACTCAATAAATTGGATGCAGTCTATCACAGTGCCGTCCGTTTTGTCACCAAAGCCCCATATACTACCCACCACTGCGACCTGTACGCTCTCGTTGGCTGGCCCTCGCTTCATACTCGTCGCCAAACCCACTGGCTCCAGGTCATCTACAAGACCCTGCTAGGTAAAGTCCCCCCTTATCTCAGCTCGCTGGTCACCATAGCAGCACCCACCTGTAGCACGCGCTCCAGCAGGTATATCTCTCTGGTCACCCCCAAAACCAATTCTTCCTTTGGCCGCCTCTCCTTTCAGTTCTCTGCTGCCAATGACTGGAACGAACTACAAAAATCTCTGAAACTGGAAACACTTATCTCCCTCACTAGCTTTAAGCACCAGCTGTCAGAACAGCTCACAAATTACTGCACCTGTACATAGCCCATCTATAATTTAGCCCAAACAACTACCTCTTCCCCTACTGTATTTATTTTGCTCCTTTGCACCCCGTTATTTCTACTTTGCACATTCTTCCACTGCAAATCAACCATTCCAGTGTTTTACTTGCTATATTGTATTTACTTCGCCACAATGGCCTTTTTTTTGCCTTTACCTCCCTTATCTCACCTCATTTGCTCACATCGTATATAGACTTATTTTTCTACTGTATTATTGACTGTATGTTTGTTTTACTCCATGTGTAACTCTGTGTTGTTGTATGTGTCGAACTGCTTTGCTTTATCTTGGCCAGGTCGCAATTGTAAATGAGAACTTGTTCTCAACTTGCCTACCTGGTTAAATAAAGGTGAAATAAAAAAAGAATCATTTAAAAACATGAGAACACATCAAACTCACAGGATGGCGTAGTTAACAATGTATTCTATCAATTGTGTTCATGGTGCGTAATCTTTGATCATGGGCACATAACATTATACTTGACAGATTTCGAAAACATGTAAAACAATCAATCGAGAATACCTAAAGTGCCACATAATCCGACTTTCTGTATCCTTTAGAAGGTGACGTATTTCTCTGATGTTCTTCCACAGTGGAAGGAATGGAATTGGTTATAGAGATATCACTTCAAACGAGGTGCAGGTCTTGGGTGCTCTGATCTTAACGTTATAGACTACACAGGCTTTGATTATCCTTCCTCACTGTGACATTTACTGGCCTGACTCTCTCTCTCTCTCTCTCTCTCTCTCTCTCTCTCTCTCTCTCTCTCTCTCTCTACTGACAAACCAGGCCTAGCTCAAGAAATGATCCTGGCTCTGTGACTGACCTGTTGTGTTCTAAAACTGGGCTGGGAATCTGGCCTCCAGGTGGGCCCCATGTGTTCCTGCATATCTACCCGGCACTCATCCGAATCTCTCTCTTTCTCACTCTCTCTGCTTTTCCCTCTTTCTCTCGCTCAGGGTGTGAAGACAGGTGCCAAACGGTGACAACATCTGAAAGGGAATGTGTTTACTTCCAGAGGTGCATATGGGGTGAGCCTTTTTGACTTTGAAGGTGCATGGTGACGGAGTGAGAAATAAGAAGGATGGAGATTAGTAGATGGGAGGGATGACGGAGAATATCCATTATTAAGATATGATGACAACGATGGTTACTGGCCTTGAGCAGGTTAGTGGACAGGTGGATGTGCATCCAGTGTAAGAGGACACCCTTCCTCAAGACATTTGAAAAACAAGGGATGGGTAGAAGGAGGAGTGCTAAGGGGGATACAGATGAACAGGCTGTGAAAGGGGAGGGAAAGGGGGATACCTAGCCAGTTGACAGAGGAGAGCTCAGAGGAATACAGATGAACAGGCTGTGAAAGGGGAGGGAAAGGGGGATACCTAGCCAGTTGACGGAGGAGTGCTCAGGGGAATACAGATGAACAGGCTGTGAAAAGGAAGGGAAAGGGGGATACCTAGCCAGTTGACGGAGGAGTGCTCAGGGGGATACAGATGAACAGGCTGTGAAAGGGGAGGGAAAGGGAGATACCTAGCCAGTTGACGGAGGAGTGCTAAGGGGGATACAGATGAACAGGCTGTGAAAGGGGAGGGAAAGGGGGATACCTAGCCAGTTGACGGAGGAGTCCTCAGGGGGATACAGATGAACAGGCTGTGAAAGGGGAGGGAAAGGGGGATACCTAGCCAGTTGACGGAGGAGTGCTAACGGGGATACAGATGAACAGGCTGTGAAAGGGGAGGGAAAGGGGGATACCTAGCCAGTTGACGGAGGAGTGCTCAGGGGGATACAGATGAACAGGCTGTGAAAGGGGAGGGAAAGGGGGATACCTAGCCAGTTGACGGAGGAGTGCTAAGGGGGATACAGATGAACAGGCTGTGAAAGGGGAGGGAAAGGGGGATACCTAGCCAGTTGACGGAGGAGTGCTCAGGGGGATACAGATGAACAGGCTGTGAAAGGGGAGGGAAAGGGGGATACCTAGCCAGTTGACGGAGGAGTGCTCAGGGGGATACAGATGAACAGGCTGTGAAAGGGGAGGGAAAGGGGGATACCTAGCCAGTTGACGGAGGAGTGCTCAGGGGGATACAGATGAACAGGCTGTGAAAGGGGAGGGAAAGGGGGATACCTAGCCAGTTGACGGAGGAGTGCTAAGGGGGATACAGATGAACAGGCTGTGAAAGGGGAGGGAAAGGGGGATACCTAGCCAGTTGACGGAGGAGTGCTCAGGGGGATACAGATGAACAGGCTGTGAAAGGGGAGGGAAAGGGGGATACCTAGCCAGTTGACGGAGGAGTGCTAAGGGGGATACAGATGAACAGGCTGTGAAAGGGAAGGGAAAGGGGGATACCTAGCCAGTTGATGGAGGAGTGCTCAGGGGAGCTCACTGTTTCTCTTCTTCCTTTCACCAGAGCCAAAGAAAAGCAAAGTGAAGAAAGACAAAGAAAGAAAGAGAGAGAGATTGAGAGAAAGGGAGCGGGATAAAAGAGAGAAGTGCTGACATGTCTCCAGGCACGTATGTCCTCTCCTGTGGCCTCCCTAATCCCTTCTTTCATCCCCCAGGTCACCGCCAACTCCTCGGTGACAAACAAGCTGCCATGGCGATGGCAAGCAAACAGGGCAGGCCAGCCATGAGTTCATCATTTGGCACCAGTGAGTAGCATGTGTGTTTGTGCGTGCATGGATGTGTGCATGCATTTGTGTGTGTGTCTGTCTGTCTGTCTGTCTGTCTGTCTGTCTGTCTGTCTGTCTGTCTGTCTGTCTGTCTGTCTGTCTGTCTGTCTGTGTGTTTCATGGTGGAAGAATGTATTTCACAAAGGAGTAACTGAGTATTTAGAGAGCTACTACGACCCCACCTTACAATTCCCAAACAAAAAGACTGTTCATCTAGTACTGTACTACGGATCGGAGACTATTCCATTTTCGTCTGTAATGAGGTCACATTAGAATAACTGTATGATTTCATGCATAGTCCATTGGCTTAAATACATTAGCAGAACATCCAAACCCACAAATGGTAGTGACTTGAAACGGAAAATGAATGGTTAGGACTTGTGTTGTTGTCACCCGTCTCACTTGTCTCACTTCCTCCCTCTCTCTTGTTTATGCAGGAAGTGAGATGAAGAAATGGGTATGAGGACAAGACCCCCATCTCTCCAACTGCGCCGAAAGCGGAGTGGGACAGTGAGCGTGCGCCCCGCCAACCCGCGAGTTCTGAAGAGAGTCAGATAGAGCGAAAATGAGAAAGCGAGTGACTCACGCTCTCCTCCCTGCTCATCCATCCCATCCGTCGCTCCATCTGGTTTGTATTTGTTTGGATGTTTCTCCACCTCCAGCCTCTGGGTAGAACCAGTGCCAAGCCCACCGCGGAGAGGGTACACTGGGTTGGAGAATGCCTGGGCCTGCCTCTTGGCTGGGGAATGGGTGGTGGGCTATGGTGGGGAAGGGAAGGGCGGACCTGGCTGGTGATGGGACTCGGATGGACCGCACTCCGGCGATGACGCCAACATCCATCGATCATCCGTCGCATTGGTTGATAGTTTATCCCCTCTGTGCTGAGGACGGGAACCCAGTGGTGTTGAAGGGGGTGTCGGGGAGCATTGAGGCGTGCTCAGTTGACAGTCCGAGACGTCAGAGAGGACGTCACACAGTGGGCTGGCCGGTGCCAGGACTGACAGACTGGCCAGACGTCTCTGAGATCAGTTTCTGAGACTGGCATCTCATAGGACTGGCATCAGTACCAGGCTGGTAGACTCAGCTTGTCAGCTAGGATGAGAAACTGTTTTGGACTCGAAATCTGAATACCATGTCTAAATGTAGTGGTTTTTAGTTATATCTTTTTTTATTATTATTATTATTTTACCTTTATTTGACCAGGGAAGACATATACAGTACAAATATAAGCATTATACACAATTTATACATATAAACACATTATATCATGCTGTATGGAGGACATGATTTGTTTTTGCAGTCCCAGCCTTATTGCCTTTGTTTCGTTTATTCCTCGTCTTGTCTAAATAAAAGAGGCCTAAGCAGAACCCTACTGCCAGCAAATCCTTTGTGCCTGCTGATGACAACTTTGTGACACTTCCCATGCAGTGTTTCTGAGGGGTGGGTTATATTCAAAGCCTGCTTTATTGCTGAGGAAGTGTAATTGTGTGTGTGTGTGTGTGGTGGGGGGGGGGGGGGTCAAGACTTGGGAAGGGAGGCTTAGTAGGGTCTGAGGGCTGTTCTGGTGGGGGGGGGTTAAGCTTAGTTTAATGACATCTATATTGTGGAGTTTGATTAGCATGCCCCCCCCCCCCCCCCCGCGCGCGGTTTTCTCACCCACCACTCATGGGGAGGAAAAATGACCTCTCTCTATAGCGCTCATATCACCCCAGCTCAATAGCTCTGAATGGAGAGGCCCAACCAAAAAGGTGACATCATTTGTACCCAGGAACTGATTGCCCAATCAGGGGCCTCCTTGATGACATCACGACCTTCTCGTTCTCACCCATTCCCTTGGATGCTGGGTTGCAGTGGAAAGGAATACTTCACTGGAATTAGTCATAGTTTGATGGCCTGTAAAGTTTGATGTGGCTGTGTTTGCGGGGGAAAAAAACAAGTTTGGGGGTGAGTGACATCTTAGCCAAACACATGGCATGGCAACACAGTGCAGCTTGGGAGAATGAAGGCTTTCAAGCTTTAATCAGGTGGGGATTATTTCAGAGGTAAGATTCAATTATTTGGCAATGTGCAGGTGTACATTACACATATGCATACACACATACAGATGTGCACATCATATGCACACACACACACACACACACACACACACACACACACACACACACACACACACACACACATGGTCGTCTCCTCAGATCAGCCGAAGTTTGTTCTTCCCATGGTGCTTTGTGTTTCAGCTATATCCCAGCCGTGGCGTGTCCCTCTGAACTCCCAGAACTTCATCAAAGAGGAATGAACAGAAAAAGAAAATGAAAAAAGAGAGTGAGGCCTGTTTTTATAATCACATCCCCATGGGGATTCAGCTGTAGAGGTGAGGGGGAAGTAAACAATTTTGTTTATCGTTTTTTTTTCTTCTCTTCTGTTCCCTCTTGTTTTTTTACTGAGGAATGGGGGGGGGATGAGGGGTGATTAAGACCTTCCTCCTTCCCTTCTCTCCTCTGTTCCCCCCCCCCATTTCTGTTTTGGGGTAAAAAAATAAAAATCCCTTGGTAATTCATCTTCAACAGAATTAATTAGACTGGAAAGAGAGGGATAGAGAGAGATTGAATTTTACAGCTGAAATAATCCCCATCTGAATAAAACTTGAGCGAGGGCAAGAGAGAGAGAGCGAGAGAGAGAAAGAAATGCAGGGGGGAGAGAGAGAGAGACAGGAAAATACAGAGAAGGGGGGAGGGATTTGACGTTTTCTGAGTACTGTGTTCCTATACTGACTGTGTTCAATCGCATGGCAGGAATTAGCAGCCCCAAATCATGTTTGCGCAGAGCCCAGTGGCTCTCAGCTGAGTCTCGTTTTCAAAGTTTGGATGTGGGAATGAAGAGAAAACAGAGGGGGAATGGGAGTTGATAGAGAGAGGAGGATGTTAGTGAGAGGGAAGGAGGGAGGGAGAGATGGGAGAGGGGGTTGATAGTAAAGCGTGGGAGAGGATGCTAGGGAAAGAGAGGGGGATAATATTAGAGAGAATGAGAGGGGAATAGGGGGTTGGATTGTGGGATGTGAAGATGATGATGAGGGGCCTCTTTTCTCTCTGCATTGGAGCTCCTGCTCACTTTTGATTGGTCTCCCAGGGCGTAATGAAAGTGAGCTCCATCCAAACTCTCTACCAGCTGAAACGCAACTCTCAGAAACACAGGAACCAGACCACAAACCTCTTGTGTCTATGTCAGACTGTCAACGCTGTGTCAGTCTATGTAGACCTGTAAAAGTCTTTATCGCAAACCAAGGCAATTTCCAGTCACATTTTGTTTTTATGGGTTAATGATTTGATTAGCCTGTAGATACTCTGGCACTAACTAATTGGTTATTGTGGAGAGACCCTGCTGTGTCTTCATTATCCGTTCTCAGAATTGTTCAACCTTTTAATCTCTCTTCCTTCTTTGAATTTCTCATCCTCTGTTTGGTCCCTCCCTCCCTCCCTCCCTCCCTCCCTCCCTCCCTCCCTCCCTCCCTCCCTCCCTCCCTCCCTCCCTCCCTCCCTCCCTCCCTCCCTCCCCACCTCTCCCTCCCTCCCTCTCCACCTCTCCCTCTCTCCTTCCCTCCCTCCCTTTCCACCCCTCCCACCCTCCCTCCCTCTCCACCCCTCCCTCCCTCCCTCCCTCCCTCCCTCCCTCCCTCCCTCCCTCCCTCCCTCCCTCCCTCCCTCCCTCCCTCCCTCCCTCCCTCCCTCCCTACTATGAATGGGCCTGGAGCAATGTTGGGAAGAATGTTGAGGTCCTGTTCGTAGATGTAGTCCAGAGCCCCTCTCTCCTCCTCTCTCCGCAGCGTCCTGTCCCGACTGGACCTAATTAATGCCATGATCCCACTCACCCACTCTCTCAGTGCTGCAGCAGAGCCATGCTAATGGAATACGCAGCATGGCAGTCCTCCATAGACCGTCTGGGAATGTCTCGTGGAGAGCTTCGGCTCGTTAGTTATATTAGATTCAGAGGTTAGGTAGACGTTTGCTATTGCAATTATGGTGCTGCTTCTACTGTGGCTCGCTTCTTGCCTGCAATGGAGATGGACATTTAGGAGATGTCTCCTTCTCGGTCTGTCTGCTGTCTCTTTCTCTCACTCCGTGTATCTGTATCTCTTATGTCATATCTCCCTGCATTATGTATGGGTTTGAACTGTGGCTGTGTAGATGGACCTTTCCAGCACTCTACACAGTGTGTACATATGCGGTTGCAGAGCTCTGTTGTTAAGGTGAAAATCACATAGTAAAACAGCACTGAGTTGTTGAATATGTGGTCCTTCACTTGGCAGTGATATAATGTAGATGTGTCTCCTGGGAGATGATAGAAAGACAGTCACTTCTGTCTGAAATGGTTGAGATAGCTGTTGAATGAGTGACACATAGAGAAGACATGACACGATGATGTGGGAGCATGCATTAGTGTGTGTTTGCGCACCTATGTGTGCATGCATTTGTGTGGGTGTGTGTGTGGGTGTGTGTGTGTGTCTGTGTGTGTTTGCGCGCTCATGTGTGCATTAATTTGTGTGTGTGTGTGTGTGTGTGTGTGTGTGTGTGTGTGTGTGTGTGTGTGTGTGTGTGTGTGTGTGTGTGTGTGTGTGTGCGTGCGTGCGTGCGTGCGTGCGTGCGTGCGTGCGTGCGTGCGTGCGTGCGCATAAGGACAACTATAAGAGATTAGGGTGTGTGGAATGAAATGGAAAAGAGTAAGTAAGTTCTTATTTTCAGTAAACTTAAGGAGGCGGGAGGAAGACTAGAGGCCAGACTGGGAATCTGGAGATACATTCTTACTCGTTATTAGCATCAATATGGAGAGTGACCGAGGGGGACGGTGGTGTGAGAGAAGTAGAGAGAGAAAAGAGGCATAAGATAGAGATAAAGAGGAGGGGGGGGTAAAGATACACATAGAGGTGTAGAACTACCAAGAAGGATAGCAGAGTAAAGGAGACAAAGGGGACAGAGGGAGAATGTAACCTAATCCGCTATTTCATGCAAAACGCTGTGTGGTAATGGTCTGAAAGTGGAAATAATGTGCCTCTTTTTAATGATTATTTTGGGAAACATTCTCTGGGAATGTTCACTAATTGACTTATTAATACCAGCCAAACAGTGGGAAAAAAACTGCGTACTGACCCCAGGGCGGCTAACTTCAATCTGTTTGTTTCCGAATCATGTTTCTTTTGTCAGTAAATTGAATTGATGAATGCACCTGGTGTATCCGCAACAACCCTGTTTACTGTCAATTATGACCAAATTTGGGATTTCTGGAAAGTCGCACTCGTAGCACCGTACCCGGGACCTGACATGAGAGGATACCCAGCGAAGTCTCCAAATAAAAATGAGCCCTACTGTGTCACACAAACAACGTTGTTATTGTGGAAAACGTAATGAGCTCAATTCCCATTTCTTCCCGTCAATAGTCGCTGTTTGTGTCAAGTGGTTTGGGGTTGGTGCACGCTAGACTTTTACGAGTAGTGTGACATAGTATACTCACAATGAACATACACAGAGACGACGCATACATACATAAACACCGAGGCACGCAAGCGCACACACATACACACTCTCTCTCTTTCACCTCAGACTGTTGGTCAGGCCTCATTTAGCAGGGTGTGTAACTGACTCTTGGTAACGAATGGCTCAGGGAAGAGCCCAGGATCCAGTCAGTTCAGCACACAGGTCTCTCTACCCACTGTACACTGGCCAGATATCCTGCCTCCCGACCCCCATCCATCACCTCCACGGCTCCGCGTTATGGATCACATCAGGGGGCCACCTCACTAGACCTAGCCCCAGACCAGTGCACAAGAGTGGGCCACAGCGACACCACTGCCCTGCTTAAGATGCCCCGGCACGTCCAGAGCTACCGCCATACTTTCTCATTCTGTCCAGCGCCACCGGCAGGGGGAAATGATGACAAATGCCCTCTTTAATGCGTCTGTTTTTTTTTCTTCTTCAGTTTGTTCTTCATCCAGGGAAGAAGAAGAAAAGGAAAACCAGAACGTTCCATTTTACGACGACTCGGCGCGCGGCGTTTAGTGGCTTGACCTTTTAGGGGTTGACGTAGCTGGCGGAGGCTGAAGATGAGGGGGATTCAGAAGGAACTCTCTAGGGATTTAAGCTCTGTCTCCTTTGGTTACGCCAGCTGGTCCCGTGATATGTGTTTACAACGTACAATGGTGAGGGACTGAGGATCAAGTGTCAGATAAATAGGCTGCTGCTACAGTGGGTATTATCGAAGTAGAGGCATCATCATATTGGGATTTCTATTATTGCCTGCTCCTCCCAATGGGTACACACTGGTTGAATCAATGTTGTTTCCACGTCATTTCAATGAAAATACGTTGAACCAATGTGGAATAGACAGTTGGAATTCACGTCTGTGCACAGTGGGTTATGTTTAGAAGTCAATGAGCGACTTAGTTAGTTAATCACAGGAAAAACAGTATGTTCGACATTTTGCCGATTTATTTAACTCCGACGTGAGTCCGTATCAGTGTCCACACCACAAAGTTACCCATTTGACGCCATTCCACTTTGCTGTCACTGGGAAAAAGTGAGAGGGAGAGAGAAGTAGTTATTATCCCACAGCTCCCCCACCTTATCAGTGCAAAGGACACAGAGGTCACATTTCCCTGCAGACTCGGAGTAATCTCCGTGTGTGATTGGTTAGGTGCTGTTATCGTCTCTGGGCCAGGCTTATCACTATTTGCTAGGTTCATTATCCAGGGTGACTTCCCTTTGGAAACAGAAAGACAGATTTTCAGAGGGCAACTGCGATCAAACAGTGTATGGCCTTGGTCTTGACTTGTTTGCACTTGCTTGCATCGTTGGGATTTTTTCATGGCGACGTGATGTGTTATTGCAGTGAGAAAGGTGTGTACATTGAAATAATGATCAAAGGTAGCAGCAAAATATCTCCTTAAGTGTCAAACTTAACACTGTATAAACGTATAGGTTTATCATGGTTTACGACTTATTTGCTCTTTCAAATGCATCTGCGTCTGAAAAGATGACAAGACAAAAGGACAGGAATGACTTGCGAGCTTTCCTTTCTAGAACATTGGTCACATGCAGAACGGAGTCCAATCTTTAAGCCCAGAATTAAATCGGCTAATTCAGGGTTTAGCCGCATCATTCAGTTTGAGTGTGCATTTTATTCCTCTCGTCTAATCTGACAACTGGTTCCCAGCACTGCGGTTCTCCCATCCCCTCGTTGGCTTGTTCAGGATCAGCAGACTAAATTGAATATGGCTTGAGGTTCCTGGCCAAACTTTGCAAGCTCGGATGGGAATGACAAAGAAGCTTAAAAACCAAAGTATCCCTTTAGTAGGCAGCACATGTGCCGGATTATCTGACGTTTTTAAGTAGGGAGATTGTGTTTCCCCTCCCTAATTTTCCAGCGTTTAATGTCTACGTCTCGCAATCTAGTCTCCGTGCCTGGGCCAGGCTCGTGTTACTCGGCTTGAACGGTGGAGTGACTCCTGGTTAAAACCAATAAGCCCATCCGTTCTGCTCGCCTGCTCTGAGGTGTTTTTCCCCCCTCAAGATCCTGTGGAAGCGGAATGCTGTGCAACATTCCGGAAAGAAAAAGAGAACATAACACAGAACATCAGACGAACAAAACAGACAAGCGAATCGTGGGTTCTGACAGTTGAAGTCACAGCGGCGGGCAGGGAAGGGCCTCGTGTTTTCTGTTTACCTCCTCTTTTGTCCTCCTTTGCAGAGGCCCTGATTGAAATAATGAAGAAATTAAGACCCACGGATTTTTCTCTAATTCCGACTCCAAAGAAGAGAAGCTTTGTCCAGCCAACAGGGCCAGTTTGAAATGCATCCTGGAAAGTTGATGCGGTCCCGATTTTGTTATCGGCAGGCCCCCAAATCTGCCTGGACTGTCTTGTCTCTCTGGCCTGTAACTCGAGCTCAGAGCTGCTTTTTAGAAATGGGGAGATAAAAAGAAAAGTTGAATCATAATAATATTTTTAGAAGAGTATCTTAGATCCTCTCTTTGTCAAGCAGACAAATCAGTTCCCCATTGTGTACTCCTACCCCCTCCTGTTAATCAGGTTCTTACATGGGCAGATGAAATGGATAGCCCTGCTGTATGTCTGAACCAGTCTGGTTATTATGCAAATATGCCAGTACTAGAGACAACAGTGAAGAACTGGAATGGGTGACAAAGCTAGTTGTCTCTTTCTTTTTCTATATCCCTCTCTCTCTCTCTCTTTAGACCTACTGTGAAGACTAATTTAAGTAAACAGGATGTGGGCTTTTCGACCCATTCCACCAATGTCATTGCATTGAAAGGAGGCCTCTAAACTAACGTGGAATTTAAATTCCCAAACCATGTGTGGACATTCTTTGCCCTCCCTTGTGCTGAGAACCTGTTTAAATGGAACCTCATTTGGGAATATGAAAATATCAGAGACACTAGGTGGTGGCATGGCATGTGGGAGTGGGTCCAAGTTGACAATGGGCTTGTTCTGTCAACACCTTCAAGTGATGTCAATAGTGTTGAAAATCTGACCAGACACAAATACGAAGCAGTAAGGACAGATTCAGTTTGTATTTTACAATTATTCACGGGGGAATTGCCAAAAAAGAGCAAACCACAAAAGCTTTTTACAAAGTAAATAACCAGTAAATGTCTATTTTTGGCCTCCTGAACAGGAAAGAGAGGAAATTTATTCCAGCTCTTTCAAACAAAGATGTGTGAGGTAAATGATTCAGCATGACTGTGTGCCTGGCTACTGGGGCTGATAGGGGTCAGAGGTTTATTCTGGCTGTCAGGGGTCACTGGGACCCCCTGTGTGTTGGACAGGCGGAGAGCTAATGTAACAGGTGACCCCAGGAGGATGATCTTTCACCCCCGGGTGACTCATGGGTCTTCCAGCTGTGGGGAAGAGTGATGGGACAGTCCTCAGGGCTTGGGTCCACTCCTAGAAACCTATTTCCCATCCTCTGTTTTTCATCCCGCCATGTGGGATGACTCTCTGAGAAACATGTGTAAAGCTCTAGGACACAACGAGGCTAACCTGGTCAAATAAAGGTTAAATAAACATACATATTAAATTATAGCTCCATATCAAGTTTCAAGTTGTAATGTCACTTAATGTAAGGGGAGAAATCCCCTAGTAGTCAACCAGGGCCTGGCGGGGTGGTTGCCACAGACTACCGCCACCTCCTCCTCCTCCTTCACCTCCCCTTACACCTCCTCCACCTCCCCAACTTCCAGCTCATGACCTGGACCTGGGGTCAGCAGGGCTTATAGCCACCGTCCATAGGGAATTAGCCATAGCCCAGGGGAGAGTGTGCAGGTTTATGTTGTATAAGTGTGTGAATGTTATGCGTGCCCATTAAATGGACCATATGTCAAGGCTCATTGTATTCCCATTGAATTAAGGGTTAGTGTACTGTACTGTATAAAATATTTTAACCACACCATATCCCGACAAAAACTAGAACAGGCTGTACCTGCCCTGTGAGTAGTCTGGTGACTCGCACAGCCTGTTGAGGTTGACCTGTCATAGACCGCCTTTTAACTAAGTAACAGACGGGAATCTCTCTCTCTCTCTCTCTCTCTCCAGTGCCAGAGGGCGTGAGACAGTGAGTAAGTCTCTTCGAATGAGCTCAGGTCAAGGTAAGCAGACATATTAACCTGATGAGAGCAAGATATATATCACTGTCTCACTCACCCCCCTGACTCTTGCCCTCTGGCACTGTAGAGAGGTAGACTATATCACTGGGCTGATCCTTGAAGATTGTTGTCTTCATGTTTCAGTGGCGTCACACTTGACCAATGGCACATGTGGTAGCAGTGCAGTGTCTGTGGTAGTGCTGCCAAATGCCCAGCCTTAATGTTATTTCCCCTGCTGGTTCCTCCCAGGCCTGTTTTAACAAGTAACTCTGGCGGAGAATAATCCACTTAAAGTTGACCAGATTAATCCCCATGTCTTAGAAGGTGCATACACAGTGTACTATGCATCAGTTAGGCCCAAGATGTTGGTGTGTGCTTGTGCATGTGTGTGGTCTATAAACCTACTTCTCGGGCAGCTTTCAATCCACTGCATTCTCCACAGGGAGGCTTCCAGATCGATTTGAACTGATTTCTATTCAAAATAATCATGGGAAAAGTATAACCAATTATTAAGACTAGCTCCACCACCTACAAGAATCTAGTTTCACTATATTTGTCCCGACTCCCACTGCTCGCCTTTGCTCTCCCACACAGTCGGCTACACTTATCAACCAATAAACATTTAAATAATGATGTCATCGATAAGGGCCCGACAAGGAGCCATTTTGGCTGCATGTGGGCTCTTCAGACGAAAAATATATATTTTTAAATAAACTACTACCGGTACAGTAACAAAGAGGAGGGAGAAGAAAACAGGCAACATGTTGTCTCCCACAAATGATGCAACACCCCCATTTGGCCAATTGAAATATCGCTTGTGACTAACACATGTCAGTTGTGGTGGGTGACCACAGATTATCCATTATATTGACCAGAGCATCAAGTGGCTGCTCTTACAACAACAACAAAAAATCTTCAAAAATGGAAGGCAGTTAGCTAATCCACTCTCTGTACTCCATGTCATGTACCAAAGTCTTTGGCAATGACAAGGAGGGGCAAGGACTTGAATGTTAGCTTAAGACTGGTCCTCAAAGTAGAAGGCAGTCAGGAGGAGGCAAGATCAGGTGGGACCATTCTAGCCAATGAGAGGGCAGATATACGTTTCTCAAAGTTGCCAGGATGTCACGTGTCCTACTTATCACTACACTCGTAACAACCTAAGCACCAGGGAAACGTCTATTCAGTCAAATAAGCCACACGTTTGAAATAAGCCATTGCATTTTTTGTTAGCCAAATTCTGCACTCTCTCATAGATCGACCTCCATACAAAAACTCCCAGCTTGGTGAGTGAAAAAAAAAAGAAAATAAAAAACATCACCTGCTGAAGATGACCGATTTTGGGCCCTGTTTATCCCTCCTGCTTCACCTCTTCCTCTCTAGTGTCTCTCACAAATTTCTGTTAATTACTATAACTCCCTCCTTGGGCCAATCAGTGTCATTTTGTAAATGCCAGATCTTGTCAAAATCGGGCAAGTTCTGTCTGAGATATCGTGTGTGACTAACGGACGGGCGGATACTGATCCACAGTCCCCTCCCCTATTTCATCGTGGGGGACAACAACCACAAAGAACTCCTTTTATAATAATTTGGCTTGTGCAGTTAACCCAGCAGTGTATGTGCTAAAGGGTAGTCATTGGTAGAAGCAGGAGGAGCTACAGTGGGCCAGAGGGGACAAACTGGTTTTTGCAGAATGATAAATCGCTCCGCTTGAATAAACAGTGTTGGGAAATGCATAGAGCTGTCAACCAGGATTACAATGTGAACGATGATTATGAAAATGCAATAAACAATGGTAACTCATGTATGAACTCACACATGAATTTGGTCATGATTGATATACAGTTTATGTAGGGCCTATATAGTTTATGTTGGGTGATGATATGGAGGCCCTTAGGTACTTTCTCATAACGTTCTGTTTGTGTAGATAACAGCTCAAATCTGGGATGCCTTTTATGTTTTACAAATCACCTATCCTCAAATCATTCAAATATATATCTCACTGTTCAGGATATTCTAAAGTACACTCAGATCCCCTGAATAGAGGAGCCACATTTTCCAAGAGCATTCTGGGTAGGATAATGGCATGTTTGAAGAAGCTCTACATCGAAGGTATCCGAGATAATAATCGCATCATAATGACTGCAGCCCTCTGTATGAGTCATCAGATTGCATCCTTCTTGAATGACATAGGCTAACCTGAGAGGCAGCCGAAAGGAGATATGGGGCCAAACCTTGAAGTGACACAGCCCGATTGCAATGACGATGTTGAAAATATAGGTGATGGTGGCCATGGAAAAATTATGAAGCAACACTGTTCTTTTGACTTTGGGAACAAAGTGTCTCCATCAGAGCAATGATAAGGGTGATTACAGACATTTCATGCCACGCACACACACACACACACACATACATACATATATCCACACACACACATAGCCAGACAGACATAGCCACACACACAGCCATACACACAAACACAAACACACCTAGAACCGTATCTATACATCACCCTCATACACTCAGCTCTGGCTTGACTCTAGTCATACATACAAACTCTGTGCCTCACTGCCCGCCCTGCAGCCATGGGTGGAGGAACACAGAATAACAGGGTAGCAGTGATCAGGCCTCATGTAGTGTTTCTCGGGTAAACAGGAACCAGAACTGTGTGAAGGAGACTAAACATGTTTTAGAGTGTGATTGGTAGCTTATGGACGAGCCACAACGTTACAGCTGCAAAGTAGAGTTGGAATGGATTCTGATGGCAGTACTGCCCATGTGTTGTAAACTCCAACTAGCCGCTGTAAAACTAGCCCGCCATATCAATGCCTGTAATATGGCGGGATTTGAGATTTGTGCCAGCTGAGATGCGACACAGTTTAAAAAAATTATTTGATGTAAACTTCATTTCACCAGGGAGTCAATCTGATCCACAATCAATGCAGTTAAGTAAAATGAGGTCTCTTTTACAGATGAGCCCTGAATTACAGTAAATACACACATCCAAATATAAATACAAAATGCAAGCAGAAACAAAAACCTGGTCAGGAAAAACTAACTCATTCATCAGTAATAAGGTCCTCAATCAGCTTTCTGAATCGCCCGAGAGCACAGGTGTCAAACTCATTAGACGGAGGGGAGAGTAGCTTCATTGAAAAGGAAAAAACAAAAACCTGCAGACCCTAGGTCCTCCATGGAATGAGTTTGACACTCCTGCCCTAGAGTCACAAAAACATCAATCTTTTGAAGATTGTTCCACAAATAAGGTGCAAGAAAAGTAAAAGTTGATTTACCTAACTCAGGAGACACCAAAGGAATTTCCAGAGTTAGCCATCCCTGAGACCGGGTGTTGAAACTCGTATGTCTAAAGTTGAGTAAAGATAAGTACGCTGGGACTTTTAGTTAAAGGGCTTTATGAAAACATAGCAATGACTTCAAAGAGGGCCAACCAACTTTTTGGTAGAGGATGCAGTGATGAGTACTAAAATTGTCGCCCATAATAAAGTGCAGTGCGCTATGATAAACGGCATCTAGCGGCTTTAATGAAGTGGCAGCTGTGGTCATATAGACGATGTCGCCATAGTATAGGACTGATAGGAACGTTGACTGACTAATCTGCTTTCTACTATTTAGTGAGAGGCAGGACTTATTTCTATAGAAGAAGCCCATTTTTATTCTCAGCTTCTTAACTAACTCATAAATACACTTTTTAAAAGACAGATTTTCATCTATCCAGATGCCCAGATATTTGTAAGCGGGGACACGATCAATATGGACACCATCCAAAGTACAAATGCTTAAATCATCAGAGTTATTCTTATGCTCTCTAGAGAACAAGATACAGTGTACTTAGTTTTGGACATACACAAAATAGCCCAAATTGGTGAAGTGAAATGAAAAAAATAACTTGATAAAAAAATGTATAAAAAAATGTAAAACGGAAATGTGGTACGTGCATGTGTATTCAACCCATTTGCTATGAAGTCCCTAAATAAGATCTGGTGCAACTAATCAGACAGACATTTAATAAAATAAGGTCCACCTGTGTGCAATCTAAGTGTCACATGATCTGTCACATGATCTCAGTATATATACACCTGTTCTGTAAGGCCCCAGAGTCTGCAACACCATAAAGCAAGGCGCACCACCAAGCAAGCGGCACCATGAAGACCAAGGAGCTCTCCAAACAGGTCAGGGACAAAGTTGTGGAGAACTACAGATCAGGGTTGGGTTATCCGAAACGTTGAACATCCCACGGAGCACCATTAAATCCATTATTTAAAAAATGGAAAGAATATGGCACCACAACAAACCTGCCAAGGGAGGGCTGCCCACCAAAACTCACAGACCAGGCAAGGAGGGAATTAATCAGAGACAACAAAGAGACCAAAGATAATCCTGAAGGAGCTGCAAATCTCCACAGCGGAGATTGGAGTATCTGTCCACAGGGCCACACTCCACAGAGCTGGGCTTTACAGAAGTGGTCAGAAAAAATGCCATTGCTTAAAGAAATAAATAAGCAAACACGTTTGGTATTCGCCAAAAGGCATGTGGGAGACTCCCCAAACATATGGAAGAAGGTACCCTGGTCAGATGAGACTACAATAGAGCTTTTTAGCCATCAAGGAAAACGCTATGTCTGGCACAAACCCAACACCTCTCATCCCCCGAGAACACTATCCCCACAGTAAAACATGGTGGTGGCAGCATCATGCTGTGGGGATGTTTTTCATCAGCAGGGACTGGGAAACTGGTCAGAATTGAAGGAATGATGGATGATGCTAAATACAGGGAAATTCTTGAGGGAAACCTGCTTCAGTGTTCCAGAGATTTAAGACTGGGACGGAGGTTCACCTTCCAGCAAGACAATGACCCTAAGCATACTGCTAAAGCAACACTCAAGTGTTTTAAGGGGAAACATTTTAATGTCTTGGAATGGCCTAGTCAAAGCCCAGACCTCAATCCAATTGAGAATCTGTGGTATGACTTAAAGATTGCAGTACACCAGCAGAACCCATCCAACTTGAAGGAGCTGGAGCAGTTTTGCCTTGAATGGGCAAAAATCCCAGTGGCTAGATGTGCCAAGCTTATAGAGACATATCCCAAGAGACTTGCAGCTGTAATTGCTGCAAAGGGTGGCATTTACAAAGTATTGACTGGGGTGAGAGGGGGTGAATAGTTATGCATGCTCAAGCTTCCAGTTTGTTTGTCTTTTTTCTTGTTTGTTTCACAATAAAAATATTTTGCATCTTCAAAGTGGTATGTTGTGTAAATCAAAAGATACAAACCCCCCCCAAAAATCAATTTTAATTCCAGGTTGTAAGGCAACAACATAGGAAAAATGCCAAGGGGGGGTGAATACTTTCGCAAGGCACTGTACATCTGTCGGGTTTTAGACCAGCTCACAGCACTAGAATACATTTCAAAGTTAGCTAGTTAGATTGAAAAGACCAACTGTGTTTATTGTGGATGCAAACAGGAGGGGTTAGTTTGCTCACAACTTGCTTGGCTCTATCCTATTCCATTGTCTAATCGTTTGGCGTAAATTGAGCAATGTTCTTTTGTGCAGGACTCATTAAGAGGGTGGAAGGGCTGCGCACCACAGGTCTTTTTCTGTCTCTCCTGTACGCGATAGCCTGGTGTTTTATGAATCTGCCACTGAAGGGCTGTTGTAAGGCAGTGTGTGTGCGTGCGTGCGTGAGCGTGCATGTGTGTACATGCAGAGAGATGAAAAGCGAAGCGGCGCTGAGCTCAGAGGGGGAGGGAGTTTGTGTGAGTTTTCGGGTGTGTAATAAGAGCCACTGTTGCAGCGATACACAGGTGGGCCGGTCCTGAGCTCCTGTGGCTGTGTAGATCACCTGGTATCATTTAGAGCTCTTTGGGCTCAGGACTCTACTCACTCTGGGTGAATCCTGCCAGCTGGCTGGGGACCAGCACAGCGGGGACATTCAACCTCCTCAGAGAGAGGGAGCGAGGGAAGGGCGAGAGAATGGGAAAGTGAGCAACAAAAAAAAGACTTCAGATTATGTAAGCCACAAAAAAGAGAATGAGAGAAAGGGGCAGAATGGGAAGAAAAAGAGATTAGATGAGGTGTAGGTGCTGGGATGTTGAAATCCTTCCAGACTCATTCAACAACCAGGCAAAAAGGCAGGCAGGCAGGAAGGCTCCAAGCAAGTAGTCAGCAGTGATAGGACAGGAGGAATTTTAGAATCCAGTGTATCAGATTTACTTGCATCTGCTAGGAAGATCAGACCACTCAGAGCTGGCAAAATAAACATCCAGTAAATTAAAAGAGATAAAGGAGTGCTCAGTGCACTTTCAGGCTAAAAGTGACACTGAGTGTGATAATGCTTCTCGTTATAACCACACTTGCCTTTTGGGGTGTGGACAAGCACAATTAGAATCAGCTAACATGGTCCATTCCTTTCATACAGCCATTTGTTCTAGTCGTGCCTTGATGGAGATCACAGGAGGTTGACCTTATAACGGGCTTGTGCTAATGACTAGAGCGGGAATTAGTGGAATCGTATCAAATACATCAAACACCAGGTGTAGACAGTACCGTGAAATGCTTACTTACAAGTCCTTAACCTACAATGCAGTTAAGTGAAATACGAGTTTAAAAAAAATATTTACTAAATAAACTAAAGTAACAAACAAAAAAATGTATAAAAGAGCATCAATAAAATAATAATAACGAGGCTATATGCCATTCCATTTGCTTAGATCCGGACAATATTATGAGCCGTTCTCCCCTCAGCAGCCTCCACTGTTGGAGATGTACAAACAGTACATTTCTACCTGGCTGTATTCTGTACGTAAACAGTCACATTACGCCAACTGTATATGCAGCATTAGGTACATTACAGTGCTTATGTCTTGTGTGTGGTATCATGATCACCCATCCATCCATCCATCCATGTCAGTGTGAGGGTCCTTAGACAGGATGGTGTCGGCGCAGCCACCTCTTCCCTCCTTCCTCTCCCCTCTTCTCCCCCGGTCCTCCGGTCTTTGCCACTCTCATTTGTGGCTTCTGATTCCCCATTTTAGTGCGGGAACAGAAAAACAAACTTCCTGCATGGCGAGGTGTCACATGTCTCAGAGGAACAAAGCTGCCTTTGTCTGTGTCCTAGCCGTGTCCTGCCCTTATGTGATGAGGGCTGTCTGTCTGTCCACCCTATCCTGTCCTGTCCTATCCGCCTCTCTACCCTCTGCTCTACACTGCCAGGCTGCACACTCTCTACAGTTCATGCGAAGGCAAGGCTAGTATATAAACGTCACCATGGCAACACTACGCTTGGATGACACTAGGATAACAAAGCATTATGGGATGGTGTAGTGTAGTGATGCGGTGTGTGGGTTCTTGTTGTGAATGGGATTAGATTATTCTTGTTGTGAATGACATGGTTTGTCATTCATCTGGCTCGTGCCACGTTTTTCAAAAGCTACGTTTTCTCCACCAATGTAGGTGTTATAGTTTTAGTTCTAGTTCTGTTTTGTACTAGAACTATGTATCTGCATACAGTGCCTTCAGAAAGTATTCACACCACTCGACATCCTCCACACAATACCCCATAATGTCAGAATTAAAACATGTTTATTGAAAACGAAATACAGAAATATCTCATTTACATAAGTATTCACACCCCAAGTTAATACTTTGGAGAAGCACCTTTGGCAGTAATTACAACTTTGAGTCATCTTGGGAATATCTGTATCAGCTTTGCATATCTGGATTTCTCCCATTCTTCCTTGCTGATTTTCTCAAGCTCTGTTAAGTTAGATGGGGAGTGGCAGTGAACAGCAATCTTCAAGTCTTTCCACAGATTTTAAATAGGATTCAAGTCTGGGCTTTGGCTGGGGCACTCATGGAGTTTCACATTCTTGTTCTGACTCCATTTCAGCGCTGCTTTGGCTGTATGATTGGGGTATTTATCCTGTTGGAACGTAAATCTTCGCCCCAATCTTAGGTCGTTTGCACCCTGAAGCAGGTTCTCATCAAAGATTTGCTTGTATTTGGCTCCTTTCATTGTTCCCTCTGTCCTTACCAGTCTCCCAGTCCCGGGCCCATTAAAAGCATCCCCATAGCATGTTGCTGCCACCATCATGCTTCACGGTAGGGATGGTGTTAGACAGGGGATGAGCTGTGTCTGGTTTTCTCTAGACATAGCGTTTTGCATTCAGTAACATTTTTGTCTCATTAGACCAGACTCTTTTGCCTTATGCTCTCAGAATCTTTCTCGTGCTTTTTTTAAAAGTCCAGGCATGCTGTCATGTGCCTTTTTTTTTTACAGGAGTGTCTTTCATCTAGCCACTCTTCAACAAATCCCAGATTGGTAAAGTACTGTAGAGACTGTTTGTCCTTCTGGCAGATTCTCCCATCTCAGCCAAAGAACTCTGTAGTTCTGTCAAAGTGGTCATTTGGGTTCTTAGTCACCTCCCTGACAAATGTCCTTCTTGCCCGGTTGCTAGGTAGTTCCATATTTTTTCAATTTCCCAATGATGGAGAACTCTATTCTCTTAGAGACTTTCAACACTCTAGAAATGGTTTTATACTGTTTTTTTTTGTGAGGATTAAAAAATGTGAATGGTTAGATCATTCACTCACACACACACACACACACCCACCTACACACCCACCCACCCACACACACGCACACACACGCACACACACACACACACACACACCCCCACACACGCACACACACACACACACACACACACGCACACACACACACACACACACACACACACTGAGTGTACAAATGTACAAAACATTAGGAGCTCTTTCCATAACATAGACTTACCAGGTGGATCCAGGAGAAAGCTATGATACCTTATTGATGTCAATTGTTAAATCCAGTTCAATCATTGTAGATTAATGGGAGGAGACAGGTTAAAGAATGATTTTTAAGCCTCGAGACAATTGAGACATGGATTGTGTATGTGTGCCATTCAGAGGGTGAATGTGGAAGACCAAAGTCCCTTTGAACGAGGTATGGTAGTAGGTGCCAGGTGCACCGGTTTGAGTGTGTCAAGAACTGCAATGCTGCTGTTTTTTGTACACTCAACAGTTTCCCGCTTGTCCCTAATTGTTTTGTACACTTGGTGGCTATGCTTCATCATAATTCTCCGAGATCTACGGACAGTTCCTTGGACTTCATGGTATAGTTTCTGCTCTGACATGCACTGTCAACTGTGGGACCTTATGTAGACAGGTGTATTTCTTTCCAAACAATTGAATTGGCCACAGGTGGACTCCAATTAAGCTGTATTGACATCTCAAGGATGATCAAAGGAAATTGGATGCACCTGAGCTCAATTTGGAGTGTCATAGTAAAGAGGTCTGAATACTTGTGTAAATGAGATATTTCAGTACTTCATTTTCCATAAATTAGCAAACATTTCTAAAAACATGTTTTCACTTTGTCGTTATGTTGTATTGTGTGTAGATGGGTGAGAGAAAAACATATATTTAATCTGTTTTGAATTCAGTCTGTAACAACAAAATGTGGAATAAGTCAAGGGGTATGAATACTTTCGTAAGGCACTGTACATATAATGTACATTATGCATTTTAATGGAGGCCCATCTTGTTAGATTAGCCAGTTTACCTTTCTGGTAAAAATAGTTATACATTCCGTGTAGTCACTTTTGAAGACACAAGCTCAAGTACACAGTACAAATATGATAGAAAAATATGAAATATTCAACAAAACTGTATCAATAAGGCTTGAAATTACTTACACTCCTGTACTGTTCAAAAGTTACTTAGAAATGTCCTTGTTTTTGAAATAAATGCAAATTTTTTGTCCATTAAAATAACATCAACTTAATTGAAATAAAGTGTAGACATTGTTAATGTTGTAAACGACTACTGTGCTGTAGCTGGAAACAGCAGATTTTTAATGGAATATCTACATAGGTCGTACAGAGGCCCATTATCAGCAACCATCACTCCTGTGTTCCAATGGCACGTTGTGTTAGCTAATCCAAGTTTATCATTTTAAAAGGCTAATTGATCATTAGAAAACCCTTTTGCAATTATTTTAGAACAGCTGAAAACTGTAGTCCTGATTAAAGAAGCAATAAAACTGACCTTCTTTAGACTAGTTCAGTATCTGGAACATCAGCATTTGTAGCATCAGCATTTGTGGGTTCGATTACAGGCTCCAAATGGCCAGAAACAAATAACTTTCTTCTGAAACTCGTCAGTCTATTCTTGTTTTCTTTCAAAAACAAGTACATTTCTAAGTGACCCCAAACTATTGAACAGTAGTGTATATGATTTTTCAACATATCATAACCCAATTATAAAATGACTAACTATAAGATTTCACCTTCTTTATAACTGTAAAATAAATGTTTGTATGTTTAGTGTTAAAGTGCATATTTTCTTAAAGTTTGCAAACGTTTGCCCCGATCGCTGTGATCATCTCACTGTGTTCTAGCTTCCTGAGCTCGTTAGGAACTTTCATCTCACATTATTCTTGTCCGTCTATGACAAACAGAAATCATTTTTTGTTTTAAATCCATTAATTATTTTAGATTAATGGCTATAAATCGATCTCTGGATGTGTCGGCATGTGCTTTGTCAGTGGCTGCGAAGTAGGATTCAGCTAGGAGTTGATGGACAGTCGGAAGAGAAAATGAAATGGTAGGAGGGACATCCCAGCTTCAAGTGGTGTCAGATTTCACATCCTACAGTACGTCCCCTGAAAAAATACTACCATCTCCATGGGAACCAGGGCTATCGCTCAATGCAAGCCATTTCAATCTACAATGTCCACAGATCGATTTATAAGTGAAACTGTCAGTTGTAACTGGTACCAGAACCGTGCAGGTCCCCAAAACAGGGGACCTTACATCTAAGATGTTAGAAGACTTGGGAAATTTGATAATAGTAGGCTACCTCTGCCTCCTGTTTATTAGCATAGCATGATCCATTATGATTCACTGACTCATTCGATGGTGCCATTTCCCAATCATAGACATGGAATAGCTTCATTGTGCTGTATATAGTGATCACTAAAGAAGTGTGAAATGTTCCATAAACTTCAGAAATCTGCCTCCAGCTGCACCCCAGCCAGGCCCTATCCAACCAAGCACCAAACCACTGTGTCTGACTGAGTCTGAGTGCCATTGAGAAATTAACAGGAGGGAATGAGAGTTCTAGTCCAGATGAAAGCACAGGGCCCGGCGACCGGCAAGCATTTTTATTGTCATGTCCTCCCCCTGATAAAAACAAGTTTGATGGTGATGATTTCACTTCAATGGAAAACCCCTTCGTAAACGTTCAGAGTTTTTAATGCGGGACAAACACGAGTCTCCTGGTTGAGTGGCGGAGGGGATGGGTGGATGAGTAATTGGGGCGTTTCAGAATGGTTAGTGGTTAATGAGCGCTGGAGATGTGCCGGGAGCTATTCGGTTTCACTTGGTGAGTTGGGGCCTTGCCTGCCTTGCCTTGTTAGGCTGTTTTAGCTGTTGTGACTGCGGACCAAGCAACCCTTGTGGCAGTTAAACACTGTGTTCCCTGGACAGACTGTGCTCCTGGCTGGACAGACATCACACACCACTGCCATGTCCACTTCCACTACTACATCTTACTTCATTCCATTCCCAGTCCCTCCGGTCCCAATGACAAAACAGGTGGTGGTGGTGATGTGTCCGCCATTTTGAATCGATGAGGAGCCACAACATGCTCTCTGATAATGAGTTGCCCTTAGCGGATGCTTGAAGTGGATGACGCTGGCCTGTGTTCTGTGTTGTTGAGTAGTTAACGAGCAATATGGAGTAGTGATACAGTGGAGCGAGAGTGACTGATGCATGTCTAATGATGCTGACGCTCAGAGCCAGGCATCCAGCTATCAGCGGGCGCTCGTTGATCAGCTGTCGTCATGCACAGACTAGAGGTTTCCTTGAATTGTAGTGGTTGGGCCGCCACTGTTCGGCTGCCACTCATTTTTAACAAGCCAATAAAAACCCTCCCTCGCCATTGGGGGGAGGGGCCTGTGGGGCCTCACTTTCTCTTAAAAAATTTATGAGATCCCATGTTTTTTTACTGGCAAATTTTTACCTGCATCCTGTAGTGTTTGCAGATTTGAATGTGTCGCTTTTCCAAACGTTGGGGATTTTTATTGATGTTGTGTGACGCAAAGCTTAAGGTGTGAAGTATTGTTCATTTTTAACAGTGTGTCCCAAAGAGTAAATACTCTGCATCATTGATGCGTGCTGTGCTCTTATGCATAACATGAGAAAAACGGAGCATTGTAATTGTTATGTATACTCTGTATACCATACATGTGAACATATTGCAGCACAGTAATATCCTGTTTTCTCTAAACCTTAATCCCAAACCCCTAACCCTGACCCTAACTCCCAACCCTAAACCTAATCCCTAACTAATTCTAACACTAGCCCTTATTGATGAAATCTGATTGTACCCTAACCCTAAACCTAACTCCATTGCCTTAACTAGCATTTTGTCTTGTGGGGACCAGCATAATGTCCCTGAATTTGTCTTTTTTTTTACTATCCTTCGTCCACACAATGATAATAAAAACAAAAACACACACACGCACACGAACACACACACACAGTGCTCTATAGAGCTACTGCCTATGATCTCTGACAAAAATCACTGTTTTAGTAGTTATTCATATTAAATGAGGCATACTTTTATGACTGCTGAATGCCAACTATCAATCTAAGATCCTGTACTTTTAGGTAGAGATACTTTGAAGAAACTGTATATTCCTCTCTTCTCTCTGTCTGACCGGATAAGTATGCACTCAATGGATTATGGTCACTGTAGTTAATTACCACGTTTTCTCTGTAAACTATGTAGAATATTGGACTGTTGGAAACTTCATCTCCCTACTACATCGCACAGTTTGGACTTGATTGGATTTATCTGTAAAGACACTGCATTGCGCTCACAGAAAAATAACAAACGGAATGGAATTCAAATAATTGAACTGACTTCCCTCAATTAGTTGTTTAAACCTTCTTATGGCTTAGGTCCCGCTACCGGGATCGATATGACAACAGCCAGTGAAAGTGCGGCGCGCCAAATTCAAACAACAGAAATCTCGTAATTAAAATTCCTCAAACATACAAGTATTATACACCATTTTAAAGATAAACTTGTTGTTAATCCCACCACAGTGTCCGATTTCAAAAAGGCCCAATTTTTCAGTTTTTGATTTGTTAAAAAAGTTTGAAATATCCAATAAATGTCGTTCCACTTCATGATTGTGTCCCACTTGTTGTTGATTCTTCACAAAAAAAAAACAGTTTTATATCTTGATGTTTGAAATGTGGCAAAAGGTCGCAAAGTTCAAGGGGGCCGAATACTTTCGCAAGGCACTGTACATGGAATTATAGATCCACTTCTCTTTAATGCAACCACTGTGTCAGATTTCAAAACAACTTTACGGAAAAAGCACACCATGCAATAATCTGAGTACAGCGCTCAGACACAAAAACAAGCCATACAGATTTCCGCCATGTTGTGGAGTCAACAGAAGTCAGAAATAGCATTATAAATAATCACTTACCTTTGATGATCTTCATCGGAATGCACTCCCAGGAGTGTTTGTTTTGTTCGATGAAGTCCGTCATTTATGTCCAAATACCTCCTTGTTTGTTTGCGCATTTAGTTCATAAACCCAATTCATGAGGTGCTAGGTCCAGACGAAAAGTCAAAAAGTTCCGTTACAGTCCATAGAAACATGTCAAACGATGTATAGAATCAATCTTTAGGATGTTTTTAACATCAATATTCAATAATGTTCCAACCGGAGAATTCCTTTGTCTTTAGAAATTAAAAGGAACGCAGCTACCTCTCACGGGTGCGCGCGTGATCAGCTGATTGAAAGAGCTCTCATTCCCTCCTCCTTCATAGTAGAAGACTGAAACAAGGTTCTAAAGACTGTTGACATCTAGTGGAAAACTTAGGAAGTGCAATATGACCCCGTAGACACTGTATATTCGATAGGCAATGAGTTGAAAAACTACAAACCTCAGATTTCCCACTTCCTGGTTGGATTTTTTCTCTGTTGAAATGCAGGAAGTTAGCTGATTTCTGGGTAGTCTGGCCCTGTACACACACGCACGCATGCACACACGCACGCACGCACACACGCACACACACACGCACACACACACACACAAACACACACGCACACACACACACACACAAACACACACACACACACACACACCAACTCATCATCAGAGGTACTTGAGAATGTGTGTGTTTAGTTACAGGTATGTGGGGCGCCATACTGACCAAACAAATCATTTAAGGAGGTCCAGTGTGGTATATGCAAACTGGAGCCTGTGTTTGCTGAAGAGTCAAAACACTGTTTAACCATCCTATGTGATGTTATCACAGTGAATCTGATAGTCTGCCATGTGGTGGGGTGGATGGGGAATTTGGGTTGATCTGAGTGAAGCCTTCTAGCCTTAAAGGAGGCACATTCCACACAAGAAGATGGGGGGGAGGAGGATTGTAAAATGTCTGCGGACACACACACACACACTCACTGCTGAAACAGGTCTGACTAGGGGATGGTTTAGACAAGGAGCAGATTGTCTGTTTGTTTTATCATGTCAGTTATGGAGCATGACCAAACAGATTCTCCCCCTCCCCCCGCTCTCTCTCTCCTTCATCCCCCTTTCATCTTGTGCCCAAACATGCGCCGTGTGGGCGCAAGGACGTAGAGAGGGAAGGAGAGAAAAAGAGAGCAGTCATGTCAATAAATAGAAAATGAGATTCGTGTTCATCCAGACGAGAGGACGATTACATGTAGAATATACACATAAATTAGGCCAATCATTAGGAAGAGTTCAATCATAAACCGACAGAGAGAATCTCGACTGCATTGTATGATCTGTAACCTTGCTGAGGCCGGGATACGTGTCAGTGTGTGGTAGAACGTGAGATCGAAAATATAAGTGCTGTGTATTTTTCAATGTATGGCCAAATATACTACATGGATTGGATAACCTTGCTGGCTGTTATCGCTTTCCAAAATCCAATATCCACATTCCCCCCAGTGTCCACATTTCTCAACTTGACATGTGGAGGAAGAGTAGACCGTTCTTCAAATTCATGGGAGCGTCCCTCAAAGGTTGTTATTAGACTTATTATCAAAAAATGCTATGTGACTTTGTGTGGCTAAGATAGCCTATAGTAAGCAATTAAGACGCTTTCTCTTTATGTCTATCCTGTCACTTAAAAAAATATATTTAAAAATATTGGAACAAGAAAGTTGTTCATTTCCTGCTGTAGAGTTGTTTTTGTGAAGCTTGTGAACAATTGTGATACCTGATTCTTAGCTGGTAAATGCACTTGTCAGCCTACTCAACTAACCCTATAAGCATTACAGCACTGGTCTCTCTCATGAGGCAGAACTTTTAGACTTTGGACGTCTAAGCTTCCATTTGACACACTTTGCCTTTAAAAAGGAGAAAAGTGTATTTGGTCTTCCAACTGAACAGCTGCAGACTTGTGGTTTTCTCCTCCGCTCCTCATTTG
This sequence comes from Oncorhynchus kisutch, assembly GCF_002021735.2. Taxonomy (NCBI): domain Eukaryota; kingdom Metazoa; phylum Chordata; class Actinopteri; order Salmoniformes; family Salmonidae; genus Oncorhynchus; species Oncorhynchus kisutch. Next base: position 11,489,864 of record NC_034198.2, read on the forward strand.
CAGTGAGAAACGACGCTGCGGTTTCGGCAACTCTGTCCTCAGACGATTCACTGATGGCCGACCATCTGAGAGTGCTGCTACGGGACCGATCCTTGCCACATTAACCAAAACACTACGCAACTTTTAACCCGCTTTGACGCGTCTCATAACGCCAGAACCTCTCATCAAAGGTCTGATCGCCAAGTACCACGGCACAGACACAGAGAACAGTGGATGGATGGGGAAATCATCAGTGGAGAGGGGGGTAGAAAAAGAAGGAGGAGTAGTACTATTGCCAACTACCCTGGGTTGTTCTGCTAATGACGTCGTTAGATTAGGTTGGGGAAGGTAGGAAATGATTGTGCACATGATTATCCACTCTCCAATCGACGGGGCCGTTATATTCTCATAATCGGCAATAATACTACTTCACATGCGATCCCTTGTAGGAGCAGTGAGCCAATATTGCATTTTTCCCCCTGCTCTTGTGGCAGGGTTTGGATGTAAGTAATAACTCTTTTCATTTTTTTCATTGCTTGTCAGACTCACACAAACACAATATCAAAAACCTCCTGTTGGGAGAACATACTAACTCCCCACTGCCTGCCTTCTGTGATATTCTCTCCATTCTGAGATGAAAGGATGGGGCCCTACAGGCTGTCTGGAGGGTAGAGGTGTGTGTGTGTGTGTGATTGTGAGTAAGGGGGATGGAGTCTCTGAGCTCTGTCATGGTCAGCTGCCAGCCTCTCCCAGCGGACTCTCATCACTTTCTAATAAACACACTCACCTTGAGCCCAAGAGCTAAGCTCATCAGGAGGAGGGAGGGGAGGAGAGGTAGTCAGAGCTTTCTCTCAGCGGTGGACTGTGGGAGTGTATCCACGGCAAAGGTTAATCCTCTTTACTTCTCTTTCTTTTACTTATTTTTTTTCCTTGTCTGTGTTTTTATCTCTTTGTCTTATTTGTCTGCCTCTTGATTCTCTGTTCTTGTTCTCCCTGCCACTGAGTTTCACTGATCTTTACGTCTTCATCTGGCTTGGCCCTCATGCTGCGCTGTCTCTATACTCCGCTCTGCCAATCTTGTTGTTATGCTAGGTGACACAGCGATGTGCACTGGGCAACGCCTTACAATTGCAAAGCCTGTGATACATGAGATGTATCTGTTGACTGTACATCCACACTATTCCTCAAGAATGTGGCTACGGTATGTCTTCTCGCCAGCACATAATGTACAGTACCAGTCAAAAGTTTGGACACACCTACTCACTCTAGGGTTTTCTTTATTTTTACTATTTTCTATATTGTAGACATCAAAACTATGAAATAACAAATATGGAATCATGTGGTAACCAAAAGTGTTAAACAAATCAAAATAGATGTTATGTTTGAAATTCTTCAAAGTAGCCACCCTTGATGACAGCTTTGCATACCCTTGGCATTCTCTCAACCAGCTTCACCTGGAATACTTGAAGGAAGTCTTGAAGGAGTTCCTACATATGCTGAGCACTTGTTGGGTGCTTTTCCTTCACTTTGCAGTCCAACTCATCCCAAACCAGCTCAATTGGGTTGAGGTTGGGTGATTGTGGAGGCCAGTTCATCTGATGCAGCACTCCATCACTCTCCTTCTCGGTCAAATAGCCCTTACACCGCCTGGAGGTGTGTTGTGTCATTGTCCTGTTGAAAAACAAATGATAGTCCCACTAAGCCCAAACCAGATGGGATGGCATATCGCTGCCGAATGCTGTGGTAGGTAGCCATGCTGGTTAATTGTGCCTTGAATTGTAAATGAATCACAGAGAGTGTCACCAGCAAAGCACCCCCACACTATCACACCTCTTCCTCCATGCGTCACGGTGGGAACCACACATGTAGAGATGGTCCGTTCACCTACTCTGCATCTCACAAAGACACGGCGGTTGTAACCAAAAATCGTACATTTGGACTCATCAGATCAAAGGACAGATTTCCACCGGTCTAATGTCCATTGCTCGTGTTTCTTGGCCCAAGGAAGTTTCTTATTATTATTGATGTCCTTTAGTAGTGAGTTCTTTGCAGCAATTAGACCATGAAGGCCTGATTCACGCCGTCTCCTCTGAACAGTTGATGTTGAGATGTGTCTGTTACTTGAACTCTTTGAAGCATTTATTTGGGCTGCAATTTCTGAGGCTGGTATCTCTGGTGAACGTATCCTCTGCAGCAGAGATAACTCTGGGTCTTCATTTTCTGTGGCGGTCCTCATGAGAGCCAGCTTCATCAAGTGCCATTGCACTTGAAGAAACTTTAAAAGTTCTTGAAATTTTCCGCATTGACTGATCTTCATGTCTTAAAGTAATGATTAACTGTCGTTTCTCTTTGCGTATTTGAGCTGTTCTTGCCATAATACGGACTTGGTATTTTACTATATAGGGCTTCTGTATACCACCCCTACCTTGTCACGTCACAACTGATTGGCTCAAACACATTAAGAAGGAAATAAATTCAACAAATTAACTTTTAAAAAGGCACACATGTTAATTTAAATGCATTCCAGGTGACTACTTCATGAAGCTGGTTGAGAGAATGCCAAGAGTTTGCAAAGCTGTCATCAAGGGTGGCTACTTTAAAGAATCTCAAATCTCAAATATATTTAGATTTGTTTAACACTTGTTTTGTTACTACATGATTCCATATGTGTTATTTCACAGTTTTGATGTCTTCACTATTACTGTACAATGTAGAAAATAGTATGAATAAAGAAAAACCCTTGAATGAGTAAGTGTGTCCAAACTTTTGACGGGTACTGTATGTAGCTAATGTATGTAGTTCCCCATCCGTACACTACTACTTCGACTGAGCTCTCATGCGTCAGAGTGCCGGAAACCTTATGCAATAGCATGGGAGACCATCAATTTGTAGTATGAGCGGCGCGCCGCTCAGAGAGTGTGGGGTTAACCACACACGGGGAAACGTTTCCAACGTGACTGCGCTGCGCTAGGCCCTTGGCCTTTCTGCTAGTACACTGATTGAAAAGTGGTGCCAGCAGAGCAAGCTCTGGGCAGCCAGGGATGTTTAATGTTCACACATGTGCAGGCAGGCCGATGCAGGGCAGTCGCTCCAAGAATATCAATTAGGGAGCATTATGAAAAAACATGCACTTAAAAAAAGACCCCATTCCATCTTCCCACTGTCTATCCCTCCTTCCCTCCCTCTCTCCATCCCTACTTACCCTCCCCCTTCCATCCCATTGTCCAAGAGAAAGGTGAACAGAAAACTGTTGGGATAGAAACCATGTCTCAGAACGAGCGCTTAAGTTCATCATCGGCTAAATTGAGTTTGTGAGCATCGACGGCGGTTAGGCTGAAAGCATACTGTGCCAGGAGGGTGTGCGCCAACGCGACAATAGAAGCCATTGTTACGTTTGTTTAGAGCGCAGAGTGCAGCGTCCAGCGTCCCAACCAGATCCTCTTGGAGAGCACAGTCTGTAGTTCTTTGCCAGGAATGAATTGTGCCTAATTTGTACGGAAGTCGGGAGAAATCAACGTAAAAACGAATCTCAAAATATGCACTTTCGGCTACCGACCCATTTTTTTCTCTCCCCTGTTGTCATTTATGCGGTTTGTTTTGATCTTTCAAACAGCTCCAGGATCTTTAGTCAGTTAAATGTTGCTAAACACAGAGTGGCGTTCAAGAGCTCGGAGCCAGGATTGTGTCCGTGGTGTTTGGAGCTTGCAGCATGTTCCTTCTACCCTTCAAACCTCAAGGGGGTTAGGGGGGGGGGGGTGACGTCTAAAATCGAAAGTGGCATCCCCCCCCCCCCCCCCCGTCTCTCTGTCTCGTTCTGCTCACTGCCAGGCTTGAGAATAGAAGGATGAGGGAGTTTCCCTGGAACCTAAAACCTCTCATAGGACAAGGTGAAAGGCTGGTGGGCAGTGTCTGTATGTCTGTCTGGCTGGGTCAGTCTGGGCGTTTGTCCACTTCAGTATAGAACTGTATCATTTTAAAACACAAGAACTTATAAGACTTTTCCCTTTCTAGACCTGTGATGATGATGATGACGATGGTGATGGATCATTTAGGAAATTGGTCTTCCATGAAATTAGCTCTAATCTTTCTCTCCGAGCACTCTTCCTCGCCACTCACTTCCCCAACCCCAGTTTGTCCCTGAGGTGATGCTCTGGTCTATTCTTAGTCACCATCACTTCTTCTTGTCACCACGTCTCTGCTGGCCATAGCCATAGCCTAGACATTGTCATGCATGGAGGAGAGTTTCCCTAAGACTGTCCCACCTGCCTGATCATCACAGGATTATAGATGAATCGGTGGACTGTGACAGTATTATGGACGAGGCGGTGGAAAACTCAGAGACAGTTCCCTAAAATGTCCATCACCAAACAAAGATGCATTTGGCTTAAAGGTCAGGGTTGGAAACAAGAAGAGAGGAAGTGGAGGATGATGAGTAATGTCTACTTTACAAAGTTTCATATGGACTTTCTGTCACTTTGATGGGGAAGATCCATGCTAACCTAAAGATGCTTCTGTCTGAAATCATATGTAGGTGTACTAGGATTGAGTGGAGGATTGTGAACGGACTGTGAGTGGAGGATTGTGAGCAGAGGCTTGTGAGTGGAGGATTGTTAGCGGAGGATTGTTAGCGGATTGTGAGTGAATGATTGTGAGCAGATTGTGAGAAGAGGCTTGTGAGCGGAGGATTATAAGCGGATTGTGAGCGGAGGGAAAGGTGAGAATTGCATTAATTGCTACTATGAAGATGATGGAATACAGACTTCGTTGGCATTAGGGGCCACACAATGCACCAGTGTGGAGTTTGTTTTCTGAACTGATTAGCTAGTTTCTTACATGAGTCTAGTTGACCAGGAGCCGTGGAAAGACCGGGCCCAGTCTTGGCCTACCTCTGGTTTTCAGTTCTGGTGCCTGGGTCCAGTGGGCCAGACTGACAGCTATGAGTAGGTACCGAGTGCCAACGGCTGACCTCAGTGTTATGACTGTGGACTCCATGTCTGTAGAGATGTAGGCATACTGTATTAAACACCCACGACAAAACCCAATGGAAAAGTGGCACAGAGGGTGGTCAGGGGCTTGATTCGATTTGCCATATTCCCAAGCCCTTGCAATCCCATGTTCTCTCTCTCTCTCTTTCTTTCTCTCTCTACCTTCCCCACACTATTTCTCCATCTCTCCCACTCTCTTCCCTCTCTTTCTCTCTCTTTCTCTAATTCCCTCCCTCTTTCTCTGTCTTTCTCACTCTGTTTTCCTCTCTCCCACTCTCCACTCTCCACTCTCCACTCTCCACTATCATAATGAGTTTGGGACTAATCAACAGTTGCAGAAGGCACCAGAGAGATAGAGAAAGAAAGAGTGAGAGCATGTCTGCCAGCCAGGCTCATATGGGTCACCGGCCAGACAAGGACTCAGGGCTCAGGACTCAGGCAGGCTGCCTTGGGAAAAGAAGCCACACCAAACAGGATCCTGGAGAAAAGGTACACTCTGCTCCCGTTCAGTCCCGGTGCTGCTCCTCAAAAATACTTTTTTTTTTCCCAAAAAGGAAAGTATGACATTCAGCCGAATGAACCCCCCCACACACACACACACAGCTCCACACCCACCCACCCACCCACGAAATTAGATGTTATGCTGGAATAAGGAACCCCTTTTTAGGGGTGGGGCAGAATGAGCAGCCCCTCCCTGTTCCAGAACTCACTAGAACAGACACCAGTAGTTTCCACCAACACACACGTTCAGATGCTTTTTATGGCGTTGTTTGTCACAGATTATTTATCTACATCAGTGTGGGTGCTCCAAGGTTATTATAGTGAACAAAAAAAAAAAAAAAGTTTTGTTTTTACTATCCATGAAAAACCAATACAGTAAACTAAAATAAAATAATGAACAAACCCGTTTGGAAAACTAAAACTATACTTGACCTATTATATTTCACTCCAAAAAGCAAAACAACTAAAACATCATGAATTAGGTTGAGTTTTGGTATTTTGGGGGTGCAAAAATGTCAAGCTGTTTTTACTAATGGGGTTTTCAAGTATTTTTTTCACAATGGGGTTTTCAAGTATTTTTTTCACAATGGGGTTTTCAAGCTTCTGAATCTGGAGAGTCACATTGAGATTGACTTTATAATTTAAAAGGTAGACTCAGCAAGGTAACTTTGCCATGAGCAAATTTTGGGTGCATTTCAGTGGTAAAGCTATAGCAACCGACTGTAGACGGTGCATCTCAGATCAACATGGTAGTGTTTGCCATTGTTAATAAAAGTATTCTTTTTGTAGAATGTCAAAATAAACATGTAACTAACCCCTATATCACACAGTCACAAACTGAAATCATACTATAATGCTATGTGTGTACACATTGTACAATCAATTAGTGAGAGAACCTCAAATATCACATATTTGTTTACAATGCATTCGGAAAGTATTCAGACCCCTTGACTTCTGCTACATTTTGTTACGTTACAGCCTTATCCTAAAATGGATTAAAAATAAAATCATCAATCTACACACAACACCCCACAGTGACAAAGTGAAAACAGGTTTTTAGAAATGTATGCTAATTTATACAAAATTAAAAACAAACACCTTATTTACATAAGTATTCAGACCCTTTGCTATGAGACTCGAAATTGAGCTCAGGTGCATCCTGTTTGTAACAGCAGATTTCCTCCTCTTCGTCTGAAGAGGAGGTGTAGCAGGGATCGGTCCCAAACACAGCATGGTAAGTGTCCATATCGTTTATTATAAAACATAAACTGAACACTAAGAACTACAAAACAATAAATGTGAACATGAACGAAAACCAAACCGAAACAGTCCGATGTGGTGACAAACACTGACACGGAAACAAACACCCACAAACCAACAGTGAAACCCAGGCTACCTAAGTATGATTCTCAATCAGAGACAACTAACGACACCTGCCTCTGATTGAGAACCATACTAGGCCGAAACAGAAACCTAAACATAGAAACACAAAACATAGACTGCCCACCCTAACTCACGCCCTGACCATACTAAATAAAGACAAAACAAAGGAAAATAAATGTCAGAACGTGACACTATTTCCATTGATCATCCTTGAGATGTTTCTACAACTTGATTGGAGACCACCTGTGGTAAATTCAATTGATTTGACATTATTTAGAAAGGAACACACCTGTCTATATAAGGTCCCACAGTTGACAGTGCATGTCAGAGCAAATATCCAAGCCATGAGGTCGAAGGAATTCTCCGTAGAGCTCCGAGACAGGATTGTGTCGAGGCACCGATCTGGGGAAGGGTACGAAAACATGTCTGCAGCATTGAAGGTCCCCAAGAGCACAGTGGCCTTCATCAGTTTTAAATGGAAGAAGTTTGGAACCACCAAGACTCTTCATAGAGCTGGCCGCCCGGCCAAACTGAGCAATAGGGGGAGAAGGGCTTTGGTCAGGGAGGTGACCAATAACCAGATGGTCACTCTGACAGAACTCCAGAGTTCCTCTGTGGAGATGGGAGAACCTTCCAGAAGGACAACCATCTCTGCAGCACTCCACCAATCAGGCATTTAGACTGGCCAGATGTAAGCTACTCTTCAGTAAATGGCACATGACAGCCCTCTTGGAGTTTGCCTAATGTCATCTAAAGGACTCTCAGACCAAACAAAAAAACCCTAGTTGACAATAGAGCTTCCCACAATGCAGGCGATGACAGCAGGATGAAGATGGTGAAGAGCAACTGCAGAATCTAGTGTTTTTCTAAAGTTCATGCAGTCGACATGAATGTGCAAGTCGGACAATTTTTATCCCCATGATGCAACACATTTTGAAAGGTGGCGAGCAACGATGGTTACCTACTTGGCAAAAGTGATCTGCTCGAACGCGCCCATCGAGATGAGCAGATGCACACACAGTATCTACACAGGTCCACGGGTGCACTTCACGCAGCTACAATGCGTTTGCTTTGGTAACAAAACAGCAGAGAAGTTTATCCTTGCGCTTCAACGCTCGTGGTTGTAGGAAATTGACCCACTACTACTGTTTACGTTGTGCATCTACGTCATCTCGCTGATTTCCCCCCCCTCCCCCCTCAGGTGCACATTTAGATTTTTGCCCTAGCACTACACAGCTGATTCAAATAATCAAAGCTTGATGATGAGGTGGTTATTTGAATCAGCGGTGTAGTGCTGGGGGCAACTAAATGTGCACCTGAGGGGGGGGGGGGGGACCCTGAGCCCTTCTGTTTTCATACAACTTAAACTAAATAAAAACTAGTAAATTGGATCTGAAAATGAACTAAAACTTAACCAAATTTCAAATAAGATCTTAGAACTAATAGAAATAGAAACTAGTGTAAAGACTAAACTATAATAACCTTGAAGTGCTCTTTTTGAGGCACAGCGAGTCAGAAAAAGAGTGTGTGAGAGAGCAAGAAAAGGGGACAGTTCTGAAGTGAGAGCACCCATTGAGAGAGGGCTTTCCTATTTTCAAATCCTTTTCGGACCTTTGCTAGATCTGGAGAGGGTGCGACGGAGGGAGTGCGTGTCACGGTGTTTCCATCGTTACCTCGTTAGCTCAGTGGCAAGCGGGGATTATGGGAAGTCTCACGGTGTCCCTTGGACACAAAAGCATGACTTAATCCAGCAGTAAAATCTGAGCATGCTGCAGAACCTCAGGCCAGGTCCCAGTCAGAGAGAAGCTGCTGCCAAGAGCCCCCAGAGTGGGGAGAAGGACGCAGGGTAAACAATGGTAGCAAGGTGTGTGTGTGTGCGCGCGTCTGGTCGGCTGTGTGTCTGTGCAGGTGTCTAATTGGGCTAGCCTGAGAAAGAAGAGGTCTGGGTGGTCGAAGACATCCAATAGCTAACACCCACACCCTGTCCTATCTTAATCCCCCATCCCACCCTACCCTTCCCCTATATGTTCTAACTCCGGTCTGAGGCCTGGCCGGGGGCCTAGTCCATGTGAGAAAGCTGTAGTTTACAGCTAGCGCTTGGCAACATTGTGGTGGGGACCAACAGACCATTACATAGAAATCAACCCAATTATTTTCCGTGGTTAGATCCGGCTTAGGTTAACCCCCTCTGTAAAGCGGATCCATGCAAAACCAGGGCGGCAGCATCCAAAACCATTGAGGTCATGGAAGGAAGCTGACGCACAACAAGAGCAAGGATCACTCCATACTCTTTTAGCTATTAGTGGGACATGATCCCACATACTGTACAAACTGTATGTGTGACAACACTCATAAAGTTGTGTAAACACACGTGCACACACAGGCAAATCAATTCTACCCCTGCTCTTCCTAAATGGTTTACGCAAGACCCGTAAATGTGGACATGCAGCAGCAGTAAGGCTGGAAGACAATAAAAAATGACTGAGAAGATAGGAGCAGCAAAGAGAAACAAACAAATAAAGCTAAACTACCATGAATCCTGACAAGGGAGAAATGTGCAACAGATGTCCTGTTTCTGGGTCCAAATGGCTGTCCAGATGACTTTATCCAATTGTCCCAGAGGGAACAGCTGAAAGCACATGGCTTACAGACTCATCTCTCCTGCCCCTGTCTCTGGGAGACCATTGCTACGTTCTAACAGTGCGTTGAGTTGTCGAGCAGAGAACAGCCCAGTGGACAGACATGTGAGCTCGCACACACCCATGCTCGCACGCATAGAGTACATGCACATGCTTACACCCCAAGATACGTCCGTGCACACGCGATATACCACACACACTAACATTTTGCACATCGACACAGTCACACACAGTCTACAGTCGTCTTATTAATTCAAAGCAGGCAGTGAGAGGAACTCTTCATAACATGTGGGATGGCAGATCCTGGCCTGCTTATGTTATAAAGTTGAGGTGTTTCCATAAAGGGACTTCCCAGGAGCTAGCTTAGGGTTGGAGGTAGGCCCTGTCCTCCCGGCGAACAGCAGGATCAGTATCTAATCATAATACTTACAGTACTGCACAGCACTGGACTCACATTGCTACCACACACCTGAGGGAAAAGTGTAGCGGTTTCTTTTGATGGGTTTCATTTGAAATCGTGGTCAGAGGAATTTGAGTGTGGGTTTGGCGGGTGTGTGGTGGACAGCCCCATTAAACGGTCCATGAGAATTCACAAGGTGACAAAACCCATAGAGTGACATAATTTGATGTGGGATTCGGGGAGCTATCCGGATTGGATGGTACTTTGATCCTACCTCATAATCCTGACCTTCCTTTCTCTACCTCACAGTCACTTCATCAGAGCAGTAGAGTTTGTTATAGTAGCTTACTAAATTGAGCCATAAACTCTCCTTAAAAGGACCGGACCCTTCATCTCAATTTCTGCCTAAAATGACCAAATCTAACTGCATGTAGCTCAGGACCTGAAGCATCTCAAGGATATGCATACTATTGATACTATTTGAAAGGAAACACTTTGAAGTTTGTGGAGATGTGAAATTTATGTAGGAGAATATAACACGTTAGATCTGGTAAAACATAAAACAAACCATGTAGATTTCCGCGTAATAGACACACCCAAAAGTAATTGTTTGTCATGAGAGGGCCATAAACAATACCCAGTAATGCTTATACTGTAGTAATGCTGTCAGAAGGATTCAAATGTTGACTTTCAGGTAAAACATGTTTTATAAATTACTGTGGTGTAGTTACCTTTGAGGACACAAGCTCAAGTACACAGTGTAAAGAAAAAAGAAAAAATGTGAAAATATGAACAATCATATATATTTTTTCGTATTCAACAAAGGCAGGGGAATAGGGCTCGGAATTATTGAAATGCTTTCAAAATATAGTAACAATCAAATTATAAATGACTTACTATGAAATGTAACCTTTCTTGTAACTATCAAATACTTTAGCGACAGTACAAAATTGACACCAGTTTATAGTATAACTGATGACAGAGCATTTTCTGCCAAATGTCCTCTGAGCTACACACAGACGCCAGTCAAGTGCCTGCTGTCACACTACAACTTCAGCTTTAATCACAAGGTGATTTTGTCCGCCTGTGACAAAGAGAAAGTGATTTCTTTTCAATTCTAAGATTTTTTTCATAGTGAGATGAGACTGTGTTTGCTGAGTCTCCCCTTTTATAAGTCGTATTGCAAGCGGCGCTTCGAGGTTCACAGCCAAGGAAGTTCAATTCTTTGCAAGGAAAGGCCAGAAAATGTGATGTGTTGCTCCCTATATGCAAATGAGGTGTCAGATTTAACATCCTGCATTCTCAGGTGAGGACAGAGAACGGAATGCGAAACGGGACAGCCAGAGTTGTCACAAAGTGCGGAGCAATTGATGTTGCACTGTTCACAGAGCGCTCTGTACACAAAATGTTTCAGAACCGCTCAATAAGTGATTGAAATTTTTAGCTATTGAATTTTTAAATATTGTCCCGTGTACATTGGGTCACTGTGTACTTGCAGCTGCACTCCAAAAATGATGATTACTTGGATACTGCCGGCTAAGGGGTGAGGGTAGAATTGAAATATTCCCAACCCAAGAAAAACTGTCATGGTACAGTTAATTCCGTGACATACAATAATCTTGCAAATTTTGGACGAGACTGACTTTATGACCAAAATGATCCTATTTACACTTTGTGGTCCATTAGGACACTAGAAAAAAAACGGGCTCCTATCGATGCGATTCAGTCTATTTGCATACTGACACAAGGATGTATCCAAAAGTTCAGTCTCTTCCTTTATACCTTTCAAAAACACAGTGTTCCACAAGACCAGACAATGGTTTCTAAACAGTGCAATTAGGATTGATAAATCTGTTGGCAAATAAAGAGATTTCCCATAATTAAAATGACTCATTGGCAGTATCAAAGCTCCAACTAAACTGTGTTGGCAAATTGCCTCTCTGAAACCTTATCGTCCATTGGAGCGTGAATCTGCGTATTAACATCCTGTTGGCTGGTCCAGATACCGATCTATCCGGCTGAGATGCTAAAGCTAGCAGCTGGTCAGCTGGAGCAAGGAGTTAAACGCTTTCAGGGCAAAGGACATGGGCCATACCTGTGCCATACATGGGCCATACCTGGGCCATACCTGGGCCATACCTGGGCCATACCTGGGCCATACATGGGCCATACCTGGGCCATACCTGGGCCATACATGGGCCATACCTGGGCCATACCTGGGCCATACATGGGCCATACCTGGGCCATACATGGGCCATACCTGGGCCATACCTGGGCCTACATGGGCCATACCTGGTCCATACATGGGCCATACCTGGGGGCCATGGCTAGTGTACCTATATGTTGGGGAGTGAAAGCTTATTCTACTCTACTAATTTTCTGTGCCTAAGGGAAACTTTAAACCTTTAGCTAACTTTGGAGTTTTTTTACTTGATTTTTCTTACTTGACATATTACCTCTTTATAGGGCTAAGTGGCTAACTGGAAATTCCCCTCCTCTAGGCTCTGGGATCTTTTTTAATATTTTTTTTATGGAGTCGACCTGCAGTGATTATTATTAGATTATTACGCACAGGTCTGTTGTAAAAAAAAATTGCTTTCCACTGTTCTGCTCTGTTATGTTCTGTTCTGTTCTGGACAGAGTAGTTCATCCATGTGAGGACCCCCAGTCCCTACCTAGTCCTTCCCAGGCCAGGCAACCCCAGCCTAGCTGACCGGCCCCGGCCAAGACACTTCATGAATGGATGCCTTACGCAAGAGGCCCTGGGGACAGGACATTTTTTATTCTTTCCCTGCTTTAAAAACCCTCAGTCTATAGTATCGGAGAGCAATTCACCCAACACAATTACTGTAACCTACTAAAGGCAAATAGGCCATTTGGCCCACAGCAAGGTCTCACTTATACCTATGTGTGGTGAAACGAGGCACAGGAGAGTCAGGGTGGGGTAGATGGGCGCCGGGCTAGGGGGAAAGACAGAGTCGGAGGAGAGGAGGAGTTTATTGCACAAAACAGTGTAATTAGAGAGGTGTATGGCACCGAGGATCATGTGGGATTTGTATTTATTTCCACGCGCTTTCACTTCATAGAGATTTTCGGGGAAATGTCCGTTGGCGGGGTGTAGTCCAGTTCCTCTAAAGGAAAGCCCAGAGGGATTCAGTTTACACTTCCACAACACCACCTACGGAATTCTGTTAATCTCAGCATCACTCCTCCTCCCCTCCAACTTGCCGATGGGGGGAGCTGGGAATGAGGCCGGATGGTGTATCCAGTTATCAAAGACTCCACCACTGTCCAGAATCTTTGTTTTTATTGGTCAAGGGGCTTTGGGGCGGAAGTATTTGTTCTAAGCAGTGAGTTGGGAGGGGATGAAGCTGATATTTTATTTGCTTTGGGAGTATTCTTGTTTGTCATAAAGAGGGCAGCCCATGGGTGTCTGTAATGTTATATGGGGTGGGGATTGGGGATGTAAGGTTTGAGGCAGAGGTGGTGTATAGGATTTATTTAGTTAATATCGACTGTATGAGCCTTATGATCCAAGTGATACAAACCATACACCCTTTAGAGTAGTGTGGCTTGCAATCACATCTCCGTTTAATCTCCCAGGTCGGTTCCTCCCCATCAGAGGAGGGCAGTGCCATTAGCCAAGTTAATAGCTGAGTTATGACCAGGCAGTCAAGACCCAGTGAGTGTGCATCTTAATTGTGTGTGTGTGTGTGTGTGTGTGTGTGTGTGTGTGTGTGTGTGTGTGTGTGTGTGTGTGTGTGTGTGTGTGTGTGTGTGTGTGTGTGTGTGTGTGTGTGTGTGTGTGTGTGTGTGTGTGTGTGTGTAGGAGTGTGTATGTGTATCTAAGGTTAACATGTCTGGAGCGGTGACCAGGGCCCATATGGAAGTGATCAGACGTTGGCTCTGGCAGGGGGCACACTGAGCTGGCGGGAGGGGGTAGGGGGCCACCATCACCCCCTCCCCAAATATTACATCTACAACTGTCAGCATGTCCTCTGAAAGTCAGTGATGCAGACTCAAGTAGATGGAAAGAGAGCCAAGGCCGGGAGAGAGGGAGTTGGGTAGTTGGGGGAGAGGGGAGAGGGGAGGAGGGAGTGGGGTAGTCAGTGGAGAGGGTATGGGGATTGTGTAGAGAGGTGATTGCACCAAGGGAGAGGGAAAAGAGGGGGAGGGGAAAGGGGGACCAAGGAGAGTTGGGAGTGGGAAAGGGGAGGAAGTGGAGATGGCAGGAGGGAGGGGTTGTGTGCAGTATAGGCCCAGGGTATAGGCTGGCAAGGGCAAAGAGGAAGATAAAGGGGAAGGTGAAGAGAGGGATGAGGGGGAGAAAGAAGACCAGAGAAAGGAAAGAGAGGGAGGAACGATGAGGAAGAGGAAACTGCCCTACCTCGCCACGGTTCACCATGGTTTGTGATCGGGGGTCAGCAGGTTGACCGGTAATCAGGTTCTGGGGCTGGATGTGAACCCTCATCATCACGGCTGACTGAGTACACTTTAATTCACCATCCTGAGGGTCGGTGGACTGTACAATTACAGCCAGCATCACTCACTATAATCAAGTTCTCATCACGATCAAGACAACATCACCAGTCCACAGCACTGCGCAATCACCATCACCACAATAATGCTGGAACAATCATCTGATGGATAGATGGATGGTTTGGTTGGTTGGTGATGCCATCAGGATGTTATCATGGTGTATGGTAAATGTTTGTAATGATGTAATCACAATGACCTTGGGGAATAGGTCAGAGATCTTGACCCTCAGGATTTCACATGTGTTTGGTGAAAACAGGTAATGTACAAGTTTAAACAGTATGTCTGTGTTGATGTTGTTGTTTTAGGTAACTGGGCACTGCCCATAGTGGCCTGTGTCAGTGGTCTCTTCTCTGATGGAGATTGAATGAAAGTCAACTGTGGGACCGTAGAAACCCCATCTCTTGATGAGAGCTTGTGTGCAGTTCTTTGAGTGTAAGATAATGTCTATTTGGGTTATTTCTTGAATGTAAGGAAGTTATATTATATGTTTGAATAGTCCCACATTGTACATGAACAAAGATGACAGCCAAGATGATAGATCGAGAGATGCTGCCCACACAGAGAGAGAAAGTCAAACAAGTGATTGAAGGACCAGTGGAGAGTTTAATGGACAGATGAGTGGCTGGGAAAGATGGATAGAGACAGAGAGACAATGAAGGATGGAGAGGATGAATGGAGGAGAGGAGGGAGGTCTGACGATGATAAATGGCCCTCTCAACATGCCGTAGCGTGCGGATATGAGACTGAAGGCCCTGCCTCCTCCGTGACCCCCAGTGTTCAAACTATGACAAGCTCCCAGGGCTCAGTGGTGGGGCCACCATCTGGTACCTCTACTACAAGAAGACCAGGGGACCCAACACATCCATGCAGTATATTCTATTCTATTGTACTGTTTTTTAGTCAATGCCACTCTGAGCAATGTCAATCTAATATTTATATATTTCTTAATTCCATTATTTTACTTTTAGATTGGTGTGTATTGTTGTGAATCGTTTTTAGATACTTCTGCAATGTTAGATAATAGTGCACTGTTGGAGCTAGGAACACAAGCATTTCGCTACACCTGCAATAACATCTTCTAAATATGTGTATGTGACCAATAAAATTGCATTTTATTTTATTTGACATGTATGATTAATGACTCATGCTGAATTTGACAGCTTTGATTGCTTAAAGTTGGATTGATTGTCTGGTTGATTGCGTGACATATCTCTATTTCGGCTCACGTTTCCTTGACACTCTTCAGTGATCCAGTTATTGTCACGTTCTGACCTTTATTTCCTTTGTTTTGTATTTATTTAGTATGGTCAGGGTGTGAGTTGGGGTGGGCAGTCTATGTTTGTTTTTCTATGATTTGGGGATTTGTATGTTTCGGCCTAGTATGGTTCCCAATCAGAGGCAGATGTCATTAGTTGTCTCTGATTGAGAATCATACTTAGGTAGCCTGGGTTGCACTGTTTGTTTGTGGGTGATTGTCTATGTTGATTGCTTGTGTCAGCACAGTTCTTATTAGCTTCACGGTCGTTATTTAGTTGATTGTTTTTGTATAGTGTGTTTCAGTGTTCAGTGTTTTCTTTATTAAAATTCATGATCCGGCGTGGTATGATTCAACACATACCACGCCGCATTTTGGTCCTCCGATCCTTCTCGCCTCTCCTCTTCTGATGAAGAGGAGGACGTCCGTGACAGTTATAGAAACTGTTACGTGTATTTTGTGCGTATGCCTGTGTATTTGTGTAAGTGTTGCGCGCTACTGGTACAAATAACTAAAATGTTACTTTCAAGTAAAGCTAAATCTCTCCCAAAAAAAAGACCACCTCACAGACCAGATGCAGTGTGCTGTGCTGTCTGTGTGTGACAGAGACAGATGTGTCTCAGCGTGCTACTGTCTCCCAGCACAGCATCAGACAAGGCTGCAGGCTTGGGCCTTCCACCTGCCAATCAAACTACAGCCAGGAAGCCATCTCTGCCAATAGCCTGGTTAACCTACACTCACTCCAAATTGAATTCCTTAACAGTGTGGACCTGACATGGAAATGATCCCTGAAATGGACCTGCCATGGAAATGTTTCTACTTCTTCAACTCGTTGGTGTCTTCGTGTAAGTGCGTGATCTGGTTCTCGACAAAACCTGCACGAGGTTTATCAGGTTCACAATTCACGTATGACTGAAGGCTCGATCAGTCAGTGGCATGTAGCCAATGTGATATGATTCACTTCATTGTGATTAGTTCCAGCTGCTGCCTGTGAGTGTGGGATGGGGTTTTGCGTTTAAATTCCGTGTTCAGCAGATTATTTTTATTCATGTACAGGTCGGTGTGCTCTGGGAGGACGAGAGTGGGGATGATGTGGAAAAAGTACCCAATTGTCATACTTGAGTAAAAGTAAAGATACCTTAGTAGAAAATGACTCAAGTTAAAGTTAATGTCTCCCAGTAAAATACTACTTGAGTAAAATCTAAAAGTCTTTGGTTTTAAATATACCTAAGAATCAAAAGTAAATGTAATTGCTAAAATATACTTAAATATCAAAAGTAGAACTAATTTCACAATCCTTATATAAAGCCTCGAAATGGCACAATTATTTTATTTTATTTACTGATAGCCAGGGGCACACTCCAACACACAGAAATAATTGACAAACAAAGCATTTGTGTTTAGTGAGTCCGCCAGATCAGAGGCAGTAGGGATGACCAGGGATATTATCTTGATGTGTAAATTGGACTGCTTTCCTGTCTTGCATCTGCTAAGCATTCAAAATTGTAACGAGTACTTTTGGGTGTCAGGGAAAATGTACGGAGTAAAAAGTACATTATTTTCTTTAGTAATGTAATGGTGTAACAGTAAAAGTTGTCAAAAAATATAAATAGTACAGTACAGATACCACCAAAAAACGACTTAAGTAGTACTTTAAAGTATTTTTACTGAAGTACTCTACACCACTAGGTGTGGCCTAATCAAAATCCCGTTAACAAGTTTGTAAGTGTGCTGGACGCACGAGTGCCCATCTCGCTCCAGATCCGCCCTCCTTCTCCCAGCAGCATGCCGTGCTCAGCTGTACGCACTTCGTAAATTGTTATTTGAAAGCTGATATTGAATCTCATTGGATAGCTCGTTGTTTGAGTGACAGCGCTGAAGATAATGGTTCATATGTGCGGAGCGCTTAGATTATTTGTTGTCGTCGAATGTTTGCGGCGATCTCACGATCATGGCTGCTGCTTACCTTGCTACAGAGAATCAAATTAAGCACTATGCTCCACAGCTGTTAAGAACTTGTATTTTGTTGTTTTTAGTTGTGTTGATATGTATGTGTTGTTACAAGATGGCTTAGCGGCTACAACCTTCTCCCTGTCACACTAATACAGTATGTCTGGCACTCATCTTTTCCCATTGAATGCAATCTATTGACATAAACGTCAATCTAGCTTCTTTTACCATTGAATGCAATGTATTAACATAAGTGTAAATTGGTTGATGCTCCTCTTTTCTCCTTGACCGCAATGTATTTACATAAGCTTCAAGTAGCTGATGCTCATCTTTTCCCATTGGCACAGCAAAGCCTTCTGGGAACATGGCTAATTGACAGAAGCTTCAATTGGCTGATGCCTAACTTTTTGAAAAATTGTGACAGAATTACATTGTCCTATGATATCATGTTGGGATGGTGTGTGTGTTCCTGTGTGTGTGCTTTCCTGTGTGTGTGTTTCTGTGTCTGCTACTGTACGTGTCTGTATCTGACGATTATAAGGGAGCCCCTTAGACTCGTGAAATTGAATCAAGACGTCAGGCCTCCAGCTACTGGCCACCCTATGCACTGGCACCTGTCACTCACAATGACAAATGAGCACTTGATTACATCATTGGTACCATCATTGCCCCCCCCCCCGGTAGATATGGGAGCATGGAGTGTGATTGGGGAGAGTTAGGTACTCTGAGGGGCTGTGGAGGGGCGTTGGTGGGAGGAGGGGGGAGACAGGGGGATCCCACCCCATCATGCAGCAGAGGGGGATGAGAGCTTTGATTTCCACTCAAGGGCACCAGGGGTTTCCTGACAGGGGGAGTTATGGTCACTTCGCCCCTGAATCCCCCTACCCCCTCATCCTATCCCCCATTCCCCATGTCCTTAACACTCTACTCTGTGTTTTGTCAGCTGACCTGTTGCTAGCCATGTACGAGAGGCGTTTAATGAGTTAATAAATTAATTGACAAATGGACTGTATTGGATTCTATATCGAAGTTGTTCTGAGACCTAACAGTAAAACAGTCCTTCCTGTAGATTATAAATATCTCCTTGGTTTGTAGAAAGCTAAGTAGTCAGGGAAGTGTTCCACACACGTTGCAGGAGGAGGAGGTAGAAACAGCAGGATACAGTTAATGACAACGAGATAAGATTGCAACAGTCTGACTTGTCTTTTTTCCTCCCGGCAGCCCCTCCTTCCACCCCAAGCAGGGATGGGAGATATTATTCCTGTGGGGGACCTCTCCTCTTCCATTCTGTCTCTCACTTTCTCCTCCCTCTCAAACTGTCCTTCTCCCACTCACTCCCAGTGTTTCTCTTTCTGTTCCTACATGTTGTTCTACTTATCTGTCTGCCTGGCCATCTTTCCATCTGGACGTGGTCTGGTAAAGTAACTGTGTGATTGGGACCGTGTCCTCAAACTCTTCTCTCTGCCACCACCGTCATCCATTTCTCTCTGTGCTGGGTGAACTCTACGAGAGGAGAGAAAGGCAGAGAGGAGAAGGAAGAGGGGAATCTGGTGACCAAATGTTACTGCTGCGGTGCCTGCCTGCCTGCCAGAGCCGCAATCGTTGAGGTAAAATTACAAACAGTACCAGGAGGGCTGAGGTCAGCAATGTGAGCCTACAGGGGTAAAGGAAGAGGTTAGAGGAGAAGAAGAGGGAGATGGTAGAGGAGAAGGAGAGGGAGAGGGGTAGAGGAGAAGGAGAAAGGGTAGAGGAGTGGAAGAGAGGATAAGGATAGAGAAATATTGAAAAAGGGAGAGAGAATAGACAGAGTGGGAAGATGAGGGGGATAGGTTTGATGCACAGAGGATAGAGTGGATAGAGGGGCAAGGAGGGGAAGAACAAGAGTAAGCAGACAGACAGACATTATTTGGAACCATACAGATGTAGGATCTTAATTTGATACAGTTTACTACAGCAGAAAAATAATCCTGTAGCAATAGGAAATGTGAATTACTATCTGGATTATAATTAATATAAAAAAAATAGTTGGACTTGATAGTTTGTGACCGACCACCTGGATTTGGTCTTATGTAACATTTGAAATTGTTTTTTTTTTTTATACATTGGATAAAAGCAGAGACACAGAGCTACAAAATGGTATATTATACACTGCATTTGAGGAACAATGGAAAAGTAATCCTGCTTTGAAAACGGATAAACTTGTAACCCCACTTTTGAGAAAATGGCCTTTGAATGTTTTGGTACACCTGCTGGAGAGCTCTCCTTTGTCTACACCCATTTAGCATTGTTCACACCCTCTTAAGCCAGCCCCACCCATCTCTTTAAGGATTCACATGTGAGGTAATGTGCTAAATAGTGAGCAGTGTGGAAAAAGTGGGAAAAGTAATAGCCTACGATAAGGAAAAATTCCAGGTAAACAGAAAGTGTCTAGATAAAAATATTTGAATATTGAATATTGAATATTAGACGACGTTTACCCAGACACACTTGTCTAAATTGATCGGTCATGTGAAATAAATGATATAATGGGAAAGTGAAAGGGTTACTTTCAATAACGATATCAGTGATAGACGAGGTAGTTATATGCATACAATCAGGGGTAAAGTGGCTGAGAAGCAGGATACATTTTTTTATAGTAGCAGCAACATATGTGTGTTAGGAGAGAGTCATTTGAATAGAGGCACTGCAGGTAGTGCTGATGACTGGGAACTTGCCCCCAATGATGAACTGGTCCGTCCGAACCACGCATGAACAAGGGAATCTATATTTGGAGAGCCTGTTTCTGTCCTTCCCTTGACTTTGGTGCAGGGCATGTGAAGTCCATAGCCTCTTTGTCGCAAAACTTCCTGATCATCTCAAAAATATATGTTTGTCTAGCTGTGTCCAGTCCAGGTGGTGCTTGTACAGGCAGACCATCTGTGGGAGGAAGGATGTCAGCGTTGCACAGCAGCTGAAACCTGGTCCCGACTGAGTCCGAACGCTCCTTGGTGACAACAACACCAGGCTCCAGAGCATTGAAGCTGTAAAACAGGAAATAACAATTAATAGCAATCAATTCAACCTCCCAAGTTTAGATAAGAAGTACGAGTCAGGTGTCCAGGTCGGTCCTGGGCTTAGTGCTTGAGATGTGGGCCCGCAACTTTCTCTACAGATTCCTGAAGAAAGACAGCCCGACGACACATACCTCTGGAAAATGCAGAAATAATGTGAGATCAATAAAAGTGGTGTCAATCATGTTGGAGGTCAATTAAATAATCAAAACGTGTTGTTTATGCTTTACATATGAAGTGTGGTCATTGATTCCTTGTAGAGATGCCACACCGCTGATTTTGTCTCATGGGATGGCAGCAGCTTTCATCCAAAGTGTTTGTGTCCTGGGTGGCGTCCTGGTAACACTATTGCATTATCCTCTGCGTAGTTGCTGTTGAAATCCACAACTCACTGCAAGTCCTGATGCTTCAAGTGTAACCTGCCTTGCTTGGGCCAGCTCTCTTTTTGATGGGGGGCACTAGACCAATCTCTTTTTATGAATAGTGGAGGAGAGTCAGGTGTGTTCTACTGATGCTGAAAGACAAATTCCAGATACAAACATTTTGCCATTATTATACAATAGATAGCCGTAATCGCCCCTTTACTTTCAGTGCAGCAAACTCTCTCCAGAAGTTCAGTGAGGATCTCTGAATGATCCAATGTTGACCTAAATTACTAATGATGATAAATACAATCCACCTGTGTGTAATCAAGTCTCCGTATAAATGCACCTGCACTGTGATAGTCTCAGAGGTCCGTTAAAAGCGCAGAGAGCATCATGAAGAACAAGGAACACACCAGGCAGGTCCGAGATACTGTTGTGAAGAAGATTAAAGCCGGATTTGGATACAAAAAAAATTCCCAAGCTTTTTAAACATCCCAAGGAGCACTGTGCAAGCGATAATATTGAAATGGAAGGAGTATCAGACCACTGCAAATCTACCAAGACCTTGCCGTCCCTCTAAACTTTCAGCTCATACAAGGAGAAGACTGATCAGAGATGCAGCCAAGAGGCCCATGATCACTCTGGATGAACTGTAGAGATCTACAGCTGAGGTGGGAGACTCTGTCCATAGGACAACAATCAGTCGTATATTGCACAAATCTGGCCTTTATGGAAGAGTGGCAAGAAGAAAGCCATTTCTTAAAGATATCCATAAAAAGTGTTGTTTAAAGTTTGCCACAAGCCACCTGGGAGACACACCAAACATGTGGAAGAAGGTGCTCTGGTCAGATGAAACCAAAATGGAACTTTTTGGCAACAATGCAAAACGTTATGTTTGGCGTAAAAGCAACACAGCTCATCACCCTGAACACACCATCCCCACTGTCAAACATGGTGGTGGCAGCATCATGGTTTGGGCCTGCTTTTCTTCAGCAGGGACAGGGAAGATGGTTAAAATTGATGGGAAGATGGATGGAGCCAAATACAGGACCATTCTGGAAGAAAACCTGATGGAGTCTGCAAAGACCTGAGACTGGGACGGAGATTTGTCTTCCAACAAGACAATGATCCAAAACATAAAGCAAAATCTACAATGGAATGGTTCAAAAATAAACATATCCAGGTGTTAGAATGGCCAAGTCAAAGTCCAGACCTGAATCCAATCGAGAATCTGTGGAAAGAACTGAAAACTGCTGTTCACAAATGCTCTCCATCCAACCTCACTGAGCTCGAGCTGTTTTGCAAGGAGGAATGGGAAAAAACTTCAGTCTCTCGATGTGCAAAACTGATAGAGACATACCCCAAGCGACTTACAGCTGTAATCGCAGCAAAAGGTGGCGCTACAAAGTATTAATTAACTTAAGGGGGCTGAATCATCTGGCGAAGTGGAATCTTTTGTTTAGACTTGCTCGCTAAACAATGAACCATAATCCTAATCCATAGAGTACTAGAAATACAAAGCGAGCTAAAGTTAACCAAATAGGTTCATTAGGCTTTAACTAGCAATGCAAATGGCATTTGCATGCGCATTACTACACAGATCATACGCGTAATGTTAGCTAGCGAGCCAGCCATCTAAGGTCAGCTAGCTAGCTAACAGTAAGCTTTACCTTGGGGTCTTTCGTTTAGATATGTCGCTAGCTAGCAAAACAATTACCCATAATCCCAATCCATAGAGTATTAGCGATACAAACCGATTGTCATAGCTAGTTAAAGTTAACTAAATAGGTTCAATGTTAGCTAGTTAACTAGCTAACATTAGGCTATAACTAGCAATGCAAAATGGTATTGTGAGATAACATTACTACACACAGATCATACACGTATTGTAAGCTAGCGAGCTAGCCAATTTTGACAAAATTAGAAACGTATAATATATGAAAATGTAGCTAGACTCTTACCCGTATAGATGGATGAATGCTTCACAGCAGACTGCAACCCCTTTCATTAAATAAGACGCCCTGTGTGGTTTCCGTTTTGTTTGTACAGCTTGCTTGGCCCATTGTGTCAAGTCACTCTGGTTCACACTGACAGTGTGCAATGCCATAAGAATCATCAGATCTTTCTCCCTCTCTGTCACAGATGCCATGGTTGCCCTTAGTTTGAAGATGTAATACGGTTATATTCATCTCCTTATATCATAGTCTGCTTCTACCAGACATTCCACTGATTTCAAAACTCGGGCAACTTCTTCCACGGCAACAAATCAAATCAAATCAAATGTTATTTGTCACATACAACATTTGTAGACCTTACAGTGAAATGCTTACTTACAAGCCCTTAGCCAACAATGCATTTAACCAAATATATATATAATTAGAAAGAAAAGTAACAAATAATTAAAGAGCAGCAGTAAAATAACAATAGCGAGGCTGTATACAGGTGGTACCGGTACAGAGTCAATGTGTGGGGGCACCGGTTAGTTGAGGTAATTGAGGTAATATGTACATTTAGGTAGAGTTATTAAAGTAACTTTGCATAGATAATAACAGAGGGTAGCAGCAGCGTAAAAGAGGGGGGGGGGGAGTCTCATGGCTTGGGGGTAGAAGCTGTTTAGAAGCCTATTGTACCTAGACCTGGCGCTCTGGTACCCATTGCCATGTGGTAGCAGAGAGAACAGTCTATGACTAGGGCGGCTGGAGCATTTGACAATTTTATAGGGCCTTCCTCTGACACCGCCTGGTATAGAGATCCTGGATGGTAGGAAGCTTGACCCCAGTGATGTACTGGGCCATACGCATAACCCTCTGTAGTGCCTTGCGGTCGGAGGCTGAGCAGTTGCCATACCAGGCAGTGATGAACCCAGTCAGGATGCTCTCGATGGTGCAGCTGTAGCACCAAAAACCCTGTTGAACGCTGTTTCTTCCCCCATCACTGTCATCAGAAGACTCTCTACAATGTCTTCTTCAATTAAAATGTTTTAACCTAAATCAGGGATTTCCTCATTGTCTGATTCATTTTCAGTCAGAGAGAGTCAACATGGCACGATTGTCTTCCAGAAAGTGGTCCATTACAGCTTTTTCCCACTAACCTTTGTCGATAGCGCCTGATATGTTATTGAGAGCAGTAGCATAACATTTGCAGTTCTCTATGTTATAGATTTGGAAAAAACTGCAGTAGAAAGGATGATCTACGCATAACGAGCAGCTCATTTTATAGACAGAAGATGCTACATGGCAGACCAATCAAACTCATCTCTCGGCATGTCCAGCCCACTTATTATCTCAGCCAATCATAGCTAGCAGGAAATGTCCTGTCTTTTTCTGTGGCTAAACCAACTAGGCTTGTAATTTAACAACTTTATTTGTATTTACAGATGGCATACAAGTTTGCTGTTAAGGCACATGAAAGTTAAATTGTTTCATTTGATTTGATTTGATTTGATTCAGAAGGCATTTCTGCCCCCCCCCAAAATATATTTTGATACATAAAAAATAAAAAAACATTCAAAATACTCTCCCGTGGAGTCGTGACTTGTGACATACGCCTAGTTGCCTGAAACGAGTCACATTTTTCGTTAGGGCAAATCAAGTCTGACATTTTAAAGTGGAAATTACAAACTTTAGAAGCCTTTTTTAGCCTTGAGTACACTACACGTTTGCATTTCCTGCCGTGCAGGAACATTCTCAGAAGCACAGGAGTGATTAAACGAAGGTCCAACATCTGTAGGCTACACTTGTCTGTCCATTACGCATGTAAACAACTAGCTTGCCTGCTCTATCCGCACTGGTTCAAATCAAATCCAATTTTACTTGTCACATGAACAGAGTACAACAGTGAAATGCTTACTTAAAAGCCTTTAACCAACAATGCAGTTAAGAAAAATAAGTGTTAAAAATAAGCTTTTTTTTTTTTTTTAATTAAAGAGCAACAATAAAATAACAGTAGCGAGGCCATATACAGAGGGTAGTGGTAATAATGTACATGTACTGTAGATGGTTTGAAGTCAACCACCGTCCCAGTGGAACCTTAGCACAGGCCTATGCTAAGGTTCAGCCCTTTCCCAGGCCCTCAGATTGTTCTAGTGTTTGTAGGCCACTTTCACCTGGCCATTGAGGGCCACCACCCTATGGTCTCTCCAGTCCTGATGAATTCCAACCATTAACCTTGGCCACACAACCAATACACACGGTGGACTTGGCACAGTCTTTACTGGCTGAAGACAGGCAGCATGTAGGACATTCTAATAGTAGAGTTCAGTGGCTTTTTTTGCTGGAACATGATGCAATGTTGTGAAAAACTTCCACAGGACAGTATAAAAAGTATGAGCCAAAAGAAATGAGCTGTTCAACATAACCTGAGGATATGATTGAAATGAAGCCTCGTCTGTCTGTCTGTCTGTCTGTCTGTCTGTCTGTCTGTCTGTCTGTCTGTCTGTCTGTCTGTCTGTCTGTCTGTCTGTCTGTCTGTCTGTCTGTCTGTCTGTCTGTCTGTCTGTCTGTCTGTCTGTCTGTCTGTCTGTCTGTCTGTCTGTCTGTCTGTCTCTTTGTCTGTCTCTCTCTCTCTCTCTCTCTCTCTCTCTCTCTCTCTCTCTCTCTCTCTCTCTCTCTCTCTCTCAGATTACTCAAATGTATTGCTCTTCATCCCTCAATTTAAAAAACAGAGCCGTCCGCTTACCCCACATTGGCAGAACCTAACAAGCACTGTTTCTCACACATCTCTTTTCTATTTTATCTTGCAGTCCCTGGCTCTCTCCGAGCCAAAATGGAGAGCAGTGGGACCGTCTTCTCCCCTGTGACAGG
The DNA here is from genome assembly GCF_002021735.2 of Oncorhynchus kisutch. Classification (NCBI taxonomy): domain Eukaryota; kingdom Metazoa; phylum Chordata; class Actinopteri; order Salmoniformes; family Salmonidae; genus Oncorhynchus; species Oncorhynchus kisutch. The sequence continues at coordinate 11,515,712 of NC_034198.2, forward strand.
TCCCTTTTGTGAGACTGAGACAGTGAAGTCGAACCAGAGGAATGCTCAACTCCCCAGGCATCACATCACTCTAGTAATATCAAGTGTTGAAATAACAACATAAATGTATTTAGGAATAGTTTTTTGGTGTATCATAGCTTTTGAGGCCATTAGAAACGTTCACTTTTCTGAATTGATTTATGCTATATTAGTGCTATTATTCTGTTATTAATCATTGCAGAGTAATATGCTTACACTAAAGTCTGGATTGAACAAGAGAGACATTCCTCTATAATCTCACCATTGGTGTCATTTCCTGAAACTACAGCAAATAACAATCAAATGCACATTTCAAAGATGACAGAGTCCTGCATGCTTTGGCTAATATCTTGTCTACATGGATTGGAGTGAGTCCTGAAGACAGGTTGGCCTGCTAACCAGTATTCCAGTCACTCTCTGACATATCCTTACTCACTCAAAACGACCTTAACTAATTACCCGAGAATAACCCTCGCACGATTCAGAGCCCTGGACGGCTGTTGTATGATAGCGATGCCGGTGATATGCTCCTTTGAAGGGATGGCATGTGCTAGTTTGATTGGTGCGGTTGCGGTTTGATCGGTGCGGCTTGATCGATGTGTGTACAACTCATTGGCTAAACGCTACCAGATACCATAGATGCTATAACAACGTTTAGATACCACCACCACCCCCCATCCCCCACCACACGCACACACTTCTCTGATGGGGCCCCCCTGTGCAGTGCAGTACACCAGGTGGTGAGCAGAACCAACAGATGTAGTACTGAACTAGAGGCTACATCTGGCTAACCAGAGCCACACAGACTGGGTTCAACCATAGTGATGTATCGGAGCTGTCAGAGTCCAAACCCCGGCCCATCTATTAGGGCAGCGTCATGGGTTCATGTGGCAACTGAGTTTGTGTGTGACTGTCTGTAAGTGCATGTGTGGATCTGTGTATAAAGGGGGAAGGGTGTTGGAGGATGTTGTAGGTGGGTGGGTGGAGTGTTGGTAGAAGAGAAACAGCTCATGCCATGCAAAAAAAATGTAAGTAAAAGAAATAGATTAGGAATGAATAGCAATACGTGTTCAAATTTGGCAAGAGAGAGTGATAGAGAAAAAGAAAGCGACAGCAAGAGAGGGAGCGATAACGTGTGTGTGTGTGTGTGTGTCTGTGTGTGTGTGTGTGTGTGTGTGTGTGTGTGTGTGTGTGTGTGTGTGTGTGTCTGTGTGTGTGTGTGTGTGTGTGTGTGTGTGTGTGTGTGTGTGTGTGTGTGTGTGTGTGTGTGTGTGTGTGTGTGTACCGTTCCTCTTCATAAACCCCAGTCCTGGGAGATGGAGTGCACTGCCAGGTCGCTGCTTTGACTGTCTTCTGGGAAATGCTGGGTCACTGTGAAATAACTCAGGGATATTTACCATTGACCATTTGTCTTAACCCCAAACGCACATAAAAACCCCAGCGCCTGTCATGGTGTTAGACCCTCGCCCAAACATTCAGAGCCCCAGGAGCCCCCCTTCAACCCTCCTCTCACCCTCCTCTCTCGCTGAACCATCGCTCCATAAAGCTATCTTCTGACTAACCTCTGAACTGTCTTTCTGGACGTGGAACTAGGACCGAAGACAGAAGTTGACCGTCAATTCTAAAAAATGAATTCCTCTCTCAAGTTGTCTGATGCCATTTATACAGAGAAACAGGGAGGTGGGTTTAGAACTTTCAGGTACAGTAGCTAGCTAACTTCCAGGTACAGTAGCTAGCTAACTTCCTGGTAGTAGCCAGGTACCCCCCTCCCTTGCCCCTCCAAATACTGCTTACTTAAGCAATGGTGGTCTACCCCCAATAGAGCCCTCCCCCCAGGTTTGCCACATCCATGGTCCCCTGCATTACTCCAGGGCTCTCTAAACAAGCCTATCCTAGCCCACCACCGTGCTAAAGTCTCCCTATGGATCAGTTACAGGGGTGGCTCAGCCATTCTCTATGTCTATTTACTCAGCCAAAGGTGTTATTGCTGCCCATGCAGACCAAAAGATAGCATGCATTTAAACATAATCATACTTAGGTGCCTATAATCTGAGGCTGTTTGAGGAGATTGGTGGTAATGGGATATGGAGATGGGAGAAGGTAGCTGGCGGCTGTTGATTGGGCCAGCTGTCAATTTGGGGATGGGCATGCTTGTTTTTACAGAGATGAGAGTGTGGTGTCATTTAAGCTGTTGGACCACATTCAGACCGTGACCCTACTGCAGTCTACAGGCAATGGGCCTTACTCAGACGAGGCACCAGGTTGGTCCACACTTTTAAAGAGAGATAATATATTAGAGATCACCCTTTACTGGCCCTTTGTGGTGGGTTCCAACAAGGGTGGATGCAGTCCAGGAATTTAAGAACCAATAGAGCACCACTGGCTCTCACCAACCGAGAAGGTGGAAACGCGGTTGAGAATGTTTGCTCTGTGGCAAGCAGGGATGTTCAGAGCCACATTGTATGCACCAAGGCCATCCTAAGAAACAAGAGAGAAAAGATGAAGATACTATAAATCCTCCCACTTGTGTAAGAGCCCAGACAAACAGGACTAGCACCTGACGGACCTCACAATATCCAGGCTAGGGACCATATAGGCTACTGTTTCTGGCTCGTGTGGGCGTCTGTTGCCAGGGGAGACCAATGTTCCTCTCCATCGGCCTCTGTGTGAAGTGTAGTAAAAAAAAAAATCCTGTCTCGCCGGTTCTTATTGATGTACAGTTTCCTCTGTGGCACTGCTTTCGGGAGGCTAGGCAGTTTGAAAGGAGAGGAAATGGGGGGGGGCACGAAGGGGTCAAGTCGTCTCGTTTGTGCTGGTCCCTAGGAACAATGACAGTGGGCTGCTGTAGTGAGGGGGCAGTGGGGTAAATGTACCCGAGACAGAGGGGTTCGATGTGAAGATGACGGGGTGTGTGTGTGGGGGGGGGGGGGGGGGGGGATGTTGCCAGAAGCAGCAAGGAGTTGGAGAATGTGAAGAGAACTGGACGGAATCATACAGTAAGTAATGCAGCCCAAGAGCACCATAAAGTCAATGTGATTTTCATACAGTGGGCTTTGCACACCAACATAAGCAAACAAGTTTGCCCTGGGGGTTGTTACTGAATTAGCAAATGCTACTTACCATTGTTTTTAATGACTCCTGACTTGGGTATGGTATTGTGTTTTTTTATGTTCAAGCAGCAAGGAGGCCATGGAATACTGATTGTTTATTTGATTAGGTCATTTTCTTGTTTAGTAAACTTTCTCACACATAAACACACACTAATACACCTTTCACAGACACACACACTCATGTAAACACACACAATCACTCGCTCTTCAATACATTTACTTTATTAATCCCCCCCCCCCTGTTTCGGGTTGGTATTTCTCCCACACAAAACCGAATCACATCTATTTGTGCATTCTAAAGCAGTCCATTGTCCGAGGGTTGGAAGTTGCCAGGTTCTCTTTTGGTGTAGTATTTTACATTTAAAAAGGACCACCCATTGGGCTCAGAGGGGACAAATTCCCATCGAGACTGTCTGTTCAGAATATTAATGGGCTTCTTCTGGGGAAAACTGCCCACTGATTGAGCCACTCCAAATCCAGTGTCCCTGCTTCCGGCCTCTGGGGAGTGGGTGTATATGCCAGGGCTGGGGTCTGGTCCTCACCCAGTCAATTGTGTGCATCGCACACAGCTAGAATATAACTCCGACATGTGGATATTTTAGGACTTCGCACAGTCATATAAAGACAGAGGAGGTTTGTGTGTCCATGTGCCAGTTAAATGCTGCACAAACCTATTGACACTTAATCGTAATGGATAGCGTTTAAGATGGCATTTTCTCAGTCTAAAAACACTTTTACATTGTATTGGGGTAACTAACCCAACCCACCACCAATAGGTGCATTGGGATACTTTCAGACCCAGCCAGAGATCCTATAGTGAACAGGAACTGTTTTAGTCCCTCAGTCACCAGTATCAAGGCTATAGGGTGTCTTATGCAATCAGTAACAGGCCTATATTTAGACCTGTCCCTCAGAGCAGCTGACAAGACAGACTGCCTATATGATTAGTTCCACTCCACAGTGGGGCAGGGCAAGCTCTAGTGGGGGCCCCAAGCGAGATTTGGTTGGGGCCCCCCCACCTAGCAGCAAAACATTAGTGTGTCAACCCCCTTGACAGTAGAGAGAAATTGAAGTTCATTTCCTGCAATTCTACACATTGCCATGGGGCAGAGAGAAAACATACTTTAAGCCATGTTATTGATATTTGCATGAGAATTACTAACAAAATCTACGGGGACCTTCTCTGGTCAGAAATAAGCGATAGGTCTACACAGACAAGGTAGCTCAATGAAGACAACCCAATAAATATATAACGTGACATTTAGCAGGCGCTACTTCTGGGTGGCCCTGGGAATGAAACCCACAACGCTGGCGATGCAAGTATCCCACCCGAGCCGAGACTAACATGGCTCACCTACCAGACTACGCCGGTTCCTGTTTAATGAGGTGGAACACCTCAACCAGTACAAGACAGGTTTGTGACACTCAACATATTGATTGGGTCATGAGCAAGACAATGGACCAGGCAACACTTTAAATCAAATACACAATTTTATTAAAATATATATTTTTTAAATGTTGTAACTGAAACCATCTGGCCATAGTCTGTTTTAACGTCGCCATTATAAATAACAGGCAGTGACACATACCCAGATGGTGGCTTGCACACTACTCAGACAACTATAATACCTAGGATTACAATCACATTAGCATCAAATGATCAGAGAGAGCAATAAATGATCAGATTATTAATAGTTACAAATACCCAGCGATCCCATATAAAGAAAAGAAGACAAAAACCCCTTGAAAGCAGGGCAAATTGTTTAGAACAGGCACCGCTATAAGCTGGCACCAACCAGACCTCTGCTGCTCAAAACATTTGTAGTCTCGCGCTCCTGGCACACTGCCCTAACAGGTGCTCCAACCCAAACACAAATGCACCACGGGTTATCAACGAGACCAAGGGCGTGAACTGCAGTGAAAGAGAGAGCATAGTTAAAGGATGTTCCCAATCACGGGAGGAGGGTGGTTGAGAAAGCTCATACAATTATGCACCGCAAACCTCCAAGTCACAGCACACATGCAATCACTGAATGGCAATCAGCAACCGATCAAGGTCAATTATTTGTGAGATCATCATGCAAAGATCGGCGAAGATTCAATTCCTATGAGAGCTAAAGTCCACCCTATAACACAAGCGCCACGCTCTACCAACTGAGCCATAGAGGACCAAAGATAGGCGGAGGGGTTGAGGATGATGCTTAGCAACATGCCTTGTCATAGGGCGAGAGCGTTCATTTTATTTCAGTGCACTGCTGGGACTGAGCCTACACCCCAGCATGTGACTTGGCCTGGGAGCACACTGGCGGGGGGAAAAATCCATGTGAAACATGTCATCTGTCCACTCCTAAGTACTACCATTTCCCCATTAGAAGAGCAGGGATACTGATGGCTTTTTCAGATGGGTTGGGCTGCTTTTCAACTGAAGTCATCTCTCTCCCTCTCTTTCCCTCCTTATTGCTCATTTTCTCTCTCTTCTCTGCCTCCCCCTCTTTCCTTCCTGTCTAGGAATCGATTCCAAGGTGCCAAACTGATGTCTTCCAATCGGATCACTGGAAACAGGTGCTAGATATCCTCCTCCCACCTTGATCAGCCAATGAACTAGGTGCACAGCCAGATCATATAATATGGTGGAGATGACTGTATGTAATTGTCATTGACACTTAAAGACCAAGGTAATCACAATACATAAGTGGATACTTCATTTCTATAAACAGCTACAGTGATTGTTTTGATTCAGAAAGTTACATCTTTCTCTCACACCTTGATGAATGTTTCTATTATGTCTAAAAGGCAATAATACACCGTCACTGTCACTCTCACTTCTCGGATCAAAAACAATGACGGATGCCATATAAAACTATGCGTATAGTGATTCTGATGATGATTTTAAAAATATACTGTACAATAACATGGATAAAATTATATTTTTGACCGACTGGATCGATTCGGTCTGATGCAGCAACATTTGAAGTTGTGTTTTTACATTGGATACACTACAGTTGAGGAACAATGGGAAAGTAATTCTGCTTCGAAAGTTGATAAAGTTTGTCTATACCCTTTCAGCATTGATCACACCCTCTTAAGCCTAGCCCCACCATATCTTTAAGGATTCACATTAATGACATCAGCAGCCTGGTTGTCCAAACTAGCATAACTGGTGTATTTTAACACCAATAAACCCATCCGTTTAAAAATAAATTTTGTTTATGTCAATCTAGCAAACCAGGCAACTAAAAGCAACTTTCTAAATAATGTTTTGGTTTGTTTCTAGCTTGTTAGCATAGCATAGCATAGCTAGCTAACGTTAAGTTAAAATAATGATCACATCATACAGCTGATAACTGCTTAACTTTAGCTAATTTGTATTAATTATTACAGGAAAATAAACTCGCAACAAGATCATTATTTCCAAGTTAATGGCATGCTAATTACAGAAAGAATCTCGCCAGTTGTGAGTGTGGCGAAATAAAAGCAGGGCATAGGCTAATTTGACTTTGGTGTAGGTCATGTTGTTCTTCACATTACCATTTCTGGTAAACACACACAATATCAAATAAAATCTAAGTTTATTTGTCACATGCACAGGATACAGAAGGTGTTATGGTACAGTGAAATGGTACCTTGCATAGTAGAGTATTTTGTTTAGACATGTAGCTAGCTAGCTCATAACATTACTACCTTGCATGAATCTGCAGGTAACTAATCAACTAGATTCAATGTTAGCTAGCTAACAGTAGGCTATAACTATCAATGCAAATTGCTCTGAGATACAAATAATATTACTACTCAGATCGTACATGTAACATTAACTAGCAAGCCAGCCAGCTAACGTTAGCTAGCTAGCTAACAGCACGCTTTAACTTGCAATGAAAACAACTTTCTAAATCAATTTTAAGCGCACAATATCCTTCCTCTATGTCACAGATGCCATGGTTGCCCTTAGTTTGAAGGTGTAATCCGGAGACAGGTGTTTTATACAACAGCCTTCTGTGTATTCTGTTTTTGACTCCCTCCACATATTTGCAATTAAAAGTCAGAATCTCCTTAGCTATCATATGCTGCTTCCACCGGACATTCCACCGATTTCAAAACTCTGTCCTCCAGAAAGTGGAGAGCAACACTTTTGCAGTTATTTGTGATATCTTTCATATAAGCTGTATTAGAAAGGGTTACCTACACATACTGAGCAGCCCTTTGTTATAGACAGAAGCGCGGTACATGGCAGACCAATCCGAACTCATCTCTCAGCATGTCCTGTCCATCCATTATCTCAGCTAATCATGGCTAGCGGGAAGGTCCCTGTATTTTTCCGTGGCTAAACCAACTAGGCTCTATTTTACTCATATTTACAGATGGCATACAAGTTTCTTATTAACGAACGTGGAAGTTAACATGTTCCAGAAAGCATTTCTGCCATAAAACACACTTTGATCAAAAATAAATGTTTACGTTTGAATGCTTCTAGACATACGCCTAGTTTCCTGAAACGAGTCACATTTTATGGTCCTCCTATGCCTTGTGTCCATACTATAAAACTGTGGTTTCAAAAATCACAATAGCTTCCAAAAGGTGTGATTCATAGTAGTAGAGAATAGGAAAATGGCACTTGGTCCCGGGTGTTGTGAAGCTTGTAAATATTTCCTTGAGTTGACCTTTAAAAGGTGGCAGCACTGAAAATCTTTAAAGAGAGCTTTGCTGGTAGGGAAGCAAAGTCCCTGCTTTAAAATTCAAAAACATTTGTTTTTTTTCACGGTTCTAATGTTTTTCTGCAGAGTAGCCTCTCCCAGTAAAGCTCCAGAGCCTTACAACATGCAGACTGGAGGAAAGGGGGGACCCCCTGTTGCTCCAGCTGACGGAAGAGAAAGAACGAGAAAATAAATGAGATAAACAAGGCTTCTGAGAGAACTGCCTTCTCTCAGGCTCTCTCTTTAACTCTTTCCGTCTACCTCTCTGTCTCAATTTGACTAAACAGTAAAATTCTGAGGTTGATATTGGGTTGGTTTAAATGTTATGAATTCCAAAGTATGGAGGTGTTATGTAGCATAATGTTTATCCATATAAACTAGAGATTCCTTGTTCCCCCACCATTCAATAAGTAGGTCATGTTTTGTGCAATAAAATATCAACATCCATTTTGTTTCTAGAGTATTTTCTCTTTTATTGCAAATACAATACAAAAGTTAAGCTTCTTTTTAAGACAGTACAGTAACATGTTAAGCTAGCTGAAGAAAATGACAATTTGTTCAGATGCATCAGAAAAAAAACATCAGTACTGAGATAGTACTGTATGTGTCAGGACGTTAAAAAAAAAGTCCTTAGAAAAGACAGGGATGCTGGTACCTCTAATAACACAAACATATTAGCCACAGCGTAAACATAACTAATTGTAAAACTTTGTCATTATGCTCAAAACGTATTTCCAGTTTAGAATCCAAACTTCACAATTAACAATAATCCGTACACAACTAGATAACAAAAAATGACAAATTAAACATTTAAAATAGAAACATTTACACATGTTAAATAAAGCATGATGATTACAGTTTGTGTCATTTTTTAAGTAACCCCCTCGGCTAAAAAGACCGGTTTATATGACATTTAATATCCAGAAGGTAACTTATTTTGAAGACAAATTAATTAATTGTATAAAATATAAAATAAAGAATAAAATGCTAAATAATAATTACTTTGAAAATAAAATTAAGCTAATAAATAAATTAAAGGGTTAAGACTGAGAGGGGGCGGGAGGGGGTGAGAGGTGGATCAGGCAGGGGGCTGTAAAACGACACTGGCGTGATGGTGGACGTCAGGGGACGCCCGAGAGGTCAAAGGGCACTTCCTGTGGCTGTCAAACACATGCTGTCAGACGGTAAGTAGAATCTCAGCTGTGGCTTCTCTCTTCTATAGTATGTGCTGTAGCACACACACTCTGACACAGACATCCTATCACCCAACCTCTGATATGCTAGGCACTAACGGTGCAAAAGGGTGGAATCTCCTGCACAAAACGATAACGTCCAAACTTCTTCCCTTGCCATTCACAGCATGCCCCTGTTACATCTAAGAACGTGCTATAATCATAATATATCATTGATGAAACCCTAAACTGCACAAATACAAATGTAGTTCATTTTGTTGGATGGCACAGCACATATAAGCACAATGCACTGCAGGAAGACAAACAAAAACCAAAACAACCAAAAAAGGAGAGATTTACTGCCTATAAAAAATTCCACCAGAGAATTGAGGCCATAGAATAGATAACTGCACTACTGTGGTTTACTGCTGAACTGGATAGAAATAAAGCTTTTTCTCTACAAATATGTGTTTAAAATCACCCAGAATAGCAAACTGCCAGAGTAAAAAAGGTAAGAAAACATACACAGTACCTGCTAAAAATATCAACAATTTAAACAGTCCTCACAGAGGATTTCTCAATGCTCAAAATATGTTTAATCAATACACAAAAAAAGGCACGTTGTGAGCCATTCTGGTTTAATTTCAGTTCTCTCAAGTCCAGCTTTCCTTCTTCTTCTTTGTTGTCTTCTCCTCTGTTGTAAATTCAAGTGTCTGTTTGCTCGGAGCTAGATGTTGGAATGTTGTGACAAAGTCTCCCTCTGCAAGATGGGCATGTCTATCAGTCTATGTAAGTCTGTGTGTAGATGACTGTGTCCTCAGGGCCGGGAGAGCTGTGTGTACACTGGCTGCTGGTCCCAGTGATGCTGGGGACTGAGGGTCTGTGGCACGGAGGGCACTCCTGTTGTGTCTGCGATGGGGGTGTACATGGGCCTCTGGCTGGGGCTCATGTAGCTGCTGAAGGAGTAGAGCCCTGAGCCCTGGCCTCCAGCTGCGTGGCTGTAGTAGGAGTTGGTGCCGACCTGGTGGTCAGAAAAGTCATACTGGGCGCGGGTGATGGAGGGGTAGGAGGAAGAGCTGTAGTGTTGCAGGTTGAAGGAGCCGTAGGTGACGTGCTGCGGGGGGGAGGAGTTCTGCTGATCGTTGTAGTGGCTGGGGCTCAGCTGCTCTGTCTTGATGTGTGTGGGGGTCCTCTGGTTCTGGCCCTGCTCCCCTCCACTACCCAGCGTGGTCAGGGAGTGCTGCTGCTGACTCTGGGTCTTGGTCATCCAGCTGTGCCCTGCGGTGCCCCCTGCTGCCTGGCTGACTGCGGAGCTGCTGATGCCATAGGTACCGTTGTAGGAGACCTGGCCAGCGGCAGTGCCAGGAGCGCCTGGGTGACCGTTGGGGGGCAGGTACTGGTCAAACTCGTTGACATCGAAGGTATCGATGTGGGAGATTACGTCGCTGCTCAGCTCACCGATGTCCACATCCCGGAAATCAATGTTGAGCTGACGGCCCGTGCCTTCCTGTAAGGGGCGACCCTCACGCTTCAGGTCCACCTTTCCCACTTGGATATCGGTCTTAGGTGTGGTGGGAGGGGTGGGGGGCCCTTGGGACTGGCCTGAGAGAGAGAGGGTGGGTTACATATAGAATACATATTTCTGTAATACAAATCTCAGACAAGAGCAGAGCCATGGATTTAATTGAAAAGGAAAAATAAGGGCTTTACAAGTGGTCATGCATGAGTGGAATAAGAAATGAGTCTAGACATCAAGTTAAACTAACAGAGAACATATCTGATCATATCAGTCATCAGCTTTTCAAACAATCTATTTCAGACAATATTCTTATTAAACGTCTAGCAGCATTGAAGTGTCAAATATACATTGATGAACACATGTTGAATGAGACCAATGCAATAGGCACTACGCATTTTCTTTCCTCTTACCTGAGTGTTCTCCTGGGGAGTGCACTTCTCCTATGCTAGAGGCTGGAGAGTCAGCTTGCTGGAGCGCCTTGAAGATCGCTCCTGGCGATATGTGCGTCTGCTCGCTGCCGTCCTCAGACTCGCTTTGTCCGTTCTTCATGGACTTCCTTCGCCGGGGCTGGTACTTGTAGTCGGGGTGGTCTTTCTTGTGCTGTACCCTCAAGCGCTCTGCCTCCTCCACGAACGGACGCTTCTCTCCCTCATTGAGAAGCCTGTGCGTGAAAGGCAAATAGATACATGAATAAATCAAATATTAAATTGACAACCAAATAGTTTACGACGAAGGTTAAATGATCACAGTATCGAGTTCACATGCGAGCGCAAAATGCACGAGTAAAAGTAGAATTGAGTTGTCTATTAAATAAAAACTATTTTCATTAACAAGACCACAAACGCGATGCCACTCGAAATAAACCTTTGGAAGTAATAACAGAGAGGAGTGAGACTCACCTCCATAGTTTCCCCAGAGTTTTGCTCAGCTCCGCGTTATGCAGATGAGGGTACTGATCAGCCAGTTTTCTCCGAGCGGCTTGCGCCCAAACCATAAACGCGTTCATCGGTCTCTTGACGTGGGGCTTGTTCTTACTAGATCCGTTCACTCGGACTGGCATTGGCACCAGGGTCCAGTCGTAGCCCTTCAGCACCTGGGACACAGCGTCGCGGATGCACACGGGGAACTTGTCATCGTCGTCCTTCTTGAACTCGACGAGGGGACCGTCCGGACCCATCAGCAGACCGTTCTCTGAAGGTCTGGTGTTCTCGGTGTCTGAGCCAGAGCCGGAAGGGCACGGGGATCCCGCAGAGTCCTCCGACATGCTCGGGCTCGGTGCGTCAGAGAGACATTTGTCTTGTTCGTCTGTCATTTTCAGGAAGGGGTCGAGTAGATTCATACGAAAAATGTTGTCGAACAATTACGCACAAAATATGAAAGTACGGCTCTTGAGGGTGAGATCCCTAGAGATGCTTTACACACGAGGAAAAGTTTGACCAAAGTATTTAAAATGTCCAAAAGTGGATCAAAAGTAACAGTAGACGTTATTTGCTCCTGCAATGAGGCAGTCAACTGCACAAAGCCTTTTGGAGAGAGAATGTCTTTATGCATATGCCTTTCTAAAATATTGTATAATAACCTAGTTTTGTTTGCAGGCGTCTCCACACTCGAGCAACAGCTGATGATTTGCGGCAACTTTTTTTTTCAGATAAAAAGAGAAAGTGTTCTAGTCTGTCTCCAAATAGTATCTCCAGAACGTGTGCGTGCTTTGAACTGAAATCCTTTGCAAGCGGACTTTATAAGTGAGTTACTGTACGGCTACAGAATACCCGAGAATACCCAAATGTGATTGGTCGACAGAGCATAACGAACTGAAGGAATTTGATCCCTACGGCCCCCTCCCCTCCACACACACAGCATATGCATCGACAGTTTCACATTTTGTGTACAATATTGTTGTAGGTATAATAATTCAAGTACTGAAATTGATTTTGGTTTACAAATATATTTTTATATTCTTAAATCATAGACTATTTGAGTGTTTCATCCATACACTTATATTTATATATTCTTATTCCATTCCTTTACTTAGATTTCTGTGTACTAGGTATCTGTTGTGGAATTGTTAGATATGACTTGTTAGATATTGCTGCACTGTCGGAAACTAGAAGCACAAGCATTTCGCTACACTCGCAATAACATCTGCTAACCATGTGTATGTGACCAATAAAAAAATGATTTGATTTTTTGTATTTTACTCACACCTTCAAAGTTAAACCAGTAAAGAAAAAGCTAATAGTTGACGAAATAAAACATTGAAATCATGGAAATAGGCCTACCAATAATGTTTCCATTATGACTCAATTTGTCTGCATAAGAAATCCCATATCGAAAGTCATACAAAGTCATACAATCGAGGAGGGTCTGTAGTGACCATGCCCTACGGCTATTATGTGCGACAAAAAAAAGGCCACAGCAGATACATTACAAATATATAAAATACTATTTATTCGATGCATACAAAACCAATTATTATTTTACTGGTTCAAAATGGCCATACAGTCTTTACCGTTTGGTTTGCAGAGAGGGATTGGCAAAATGAAATGTTGGTCCATGCATGCCATGATAACATATGCCCATAGGGGGAGACAGCAGCCCAGGAACTTACTTTACAGCGTGTTCCTTTTTCTGGAGGACATGAGGAACACAAGAAAAGTTTGAAACATTTGCACTGCCGCAACCGTTGAGGATGATTTTTTTTCTTCTAATGACAGCGCTGGAGATAAAAGCAGTGGTCAAAATTAATCATTATAAAATCGAACAAGTATTTCCTCACCCAAGCTCACCATGCACCCTCCATTGATAAATAATATTTATATCTCCCTCAAAACACAGAAATATTTATGTCTCACCTAGAGATCACCATAATAAAGTCGGTGTCCACTGGGTCCACTTGGTTATTCACAGTCCTTTCTGTCTGAACCCATGTCGTTTGGTTGTTTATTTGGCTTTGTAAAGTTGTGGAAATTTGATTTAGGTTGTAATGTGTGTGTGCAACATGTGTTTTATTTCTCTCTCTCTCTCTCTCTTTGTCTCTCTCTGTTTCTATGCCTATTGTGGGCTGCTTAAGTGGAAGGGGACTCTGGATGTTGTAAAATTGTTTGTTTGCATTATGTCAGCCTGCCGAAATGTAGAATCAGTCAGTAATCCTATCTTCTCCTCAGTGCAATTAGAGCTCTGGTTCCAGATACAGAAACTCCCATGGTGTCTGCACTCTTGCGCAGCCATTTATTTACATTGAGCCTGTTTATTTAAGATATTCACTTTTAACATAAACAGAAGAGAGCATTTGAGACTTTTGTTAATAACCCATGCGCCACTAAATTAGTGTCCTTGTTTGTTTATAGTCCTCAAAGGAATAAAGGCATCACTGAATACATTCACCAACAGAGCTCCAAGGATGATGATGAGGAAGACGAGGACTTACAATGTTGTTATACAGTTTCAAGTTCAAGGCACTGGATAACATTCTGTCATTTGAAGTCAGGTGTTTAATTACAATCAGCAAGCTCGTTCCTTCTTCTAGCCCTGCCTGAAGGTCTGAAACCGGCTGGCACAGATACCAGACGGCAGCGTCTCTACCTGGATTGGGTCATTCCAATTCACTTCTTCAGAAAGGTGACATGATCTTTTTTTAAATATTTTTTATATATCAGAGTATTTAACTAATAATTGAAAATAATAATAATAATAATTACATTCATAAATTCACCACCAAACGTGCACACAGTCCCTCATCTCAGAATAACATTTATATTATCAAAATGAGAAACTAAGCCCAGGAAGTGCACCACACACTTGCAGGAAATAATGAGCTTGCAAGTAACTGTTCTAACGTGAGTAATATTTACTTTTAAAAGTAGCAAAATCCATAATAACTAGCGAGCCATGTAATGTAAACAAAGTAGGCTCCCGAATCAAGTTTTATCAACCGAATGCTTGTCTGCAGGGATGGACATTTAACGAGCCTGCTAGCTCGAGGCTAGTAGAAAACATGCAAACCTAGCCCGCCAGGCCAGTGGAATTTGGTATTTTCATATTTAATGGCACAGATTTATTTATTTATTTATTTACCTTTATTTAACCAGGTAGGCAAGTTGAGAACAAGTTCTCATTTACAATTGCGACCTGGCCAAGATAAAGCAAAGCAGTTCGACAGATAAAACGACACAGAGTTACACATGAAGTAAAAACAAACATACAGTCAATAATGCAGTATAAACAAGTCTATATACAATGTGAGCAAATGAGGTGAGAAGGGAGGTAAAGGCAAAAAAGGCCATGATGGCAAAGTAAATACAATATAGCAAGTAAAATACTGGAATGGTAGTTTTTGATTGAAGTTCCAAGAGTTCCATCCCTGTCAATCTTAATTAATTATTAGTAATTATTAACATGAAAATAAATGTTTTTAAAAAGTCTGTAAATTAAACATGATAAAAGTCCGAAAAATACGTATTTTCAACATCCGGAAGAGACGTCTTTTCAACTTGAATTCAGAACCCAAAATGAATCTGATTTCAATGTCTGAAAAATACTTCCTTGTTATTGGCCTAATTAGAAAACGACATTGATCCCAATGTTACAAATACTGGGATAAAAATCTTACAGCGAGCACAATAGCTAACATTTAGGCCTAAACACAGCAACAGGTAGACAATGAAATGGATGAAAGAGTGGGAGAATAAGGCCATGATTTAATTACATGTTTCATACTGTGCAAGGCCTCATCATCACAAATGTATTGGGGGGGGGGGGGGGGGGGATTTACATGAATGAAATACTATATGTCTAGTGAGACTTACTCTTGAGAGTCAGAATAGGAGAATACACAAGGTGCAATTTAAAAATTTGGTTGTGTTTTTCTCTTATGTCAGTCACTGACTGTCACTTAATTAGCCAATGTCAGATAAAATGTTTTAGATTAGTAAACTAGTCTAGCCAGCTATCTAAACTTGTATTAATCATGGTTGAATTGCATTTTTTATTTAACTAGGCAAGTAAATGAACAACAAATTCTTATTTACAATGATAGCCTGGCAAGAGGCAACAGGCCTCATGTGGGGATGGGGGAAAAAACATACAAAAAACAAGTACAACAAAACGACAGAAGACGCTGGCAACAGCACAAATACAACAGCAGACAAACAGCCAATGTGCGTGTGTGTGCATGCAGGCATAAGTGTGGTGTGTGGTGTGTGTGAAATAAAACAACATGCTTCCTTACATCAGGGAACGCAAACTAGTGACATCGGTTAACAACTAGAAACAACTACAGTACGGTGGATTCAGAAAGTATTCAGACCCCTTGACGTTTTCCACATTTTGTTACGTTTATAGGCTTATTCTAAAATGTATTAAATACAAAAAATCTCAGCAATTTACACACAATACTCCATCATGACAAAGCGAAAATATGTTTATAGAAATATTTGCTCATTTATAAAAAATGAAAAAGAGAAATACCTTATTTACATAAGTATTCAGACCCTTTGCTATGAGACTCGAAATTGAGCTCAGGTGCATCCTGTTTCCATTGATCATCTTTGAGATGACTCCAATCAACAACTTGATTTGGAGTCCACCTGTGGTAAATTCAATTGATTGGACATGATTAGGAAAGGCACACACCTGTCTATATAAGTTCCCAAAGTTGACATTACATGTCAGAGCTAATACCAAGCCATGAGGTCGAAGGAATTGTCCGTAGAGCTCCAAGACAGGATTATGTCGATGCACAGATTCCAAGAACACAGTGGCTTCCATCATTCTTAAATGGATGTAGTTTGGAACCACCAAGACTCGTCCTAGTGCTGGCCGCCCGGCCAAACTGAGCAATAGGAGGAGAAGGGCATTGGTCAGGGATGTGACCAAGAACCCGATCGTCACTCTGTTAGAGCTCCAGAGTTCCTCTGTGGAGATGAGAGAACATTCCAGAAGGACAACCATCTCTGCAGCACTCCGCCAATCAGGCCTTTATGGTAGAGTGGCCAGGCAGAAGCCACTCCTCAGTAAAAGGCACATGACAGCCCACTTGGACTTTGCCAAAATCCACATAAAGCACTCTCAGACCATGAGAAACAAGATTGTCTGATCTGATGAAGCCAAGATTGAACACTTTGGCCTGAATGCTAAGCGTCACGCCTGGCACAATCCCTATGGGGAGGCATGGTGGTGGCAGCATCATGCTGTGGGGATGTGTTTCAGTGGCAGGGACTGGGAGACTAGTCAGGATCGAGGGAAAGATGAACGGAGCAAAGTACAGAGAGATCCTTGATGAAAACCTGCTCCAGAGCGCTCAGGACAACAGACAGGGGCAAAGGTTCACGTTCTAACACGGCAATGACCCTAAGCACACAACCAAGAAACAGCAGGACTTGAACCTGATTGAACATCTCTGGAGAGACCTGAAAAAAGCTGTGCAGCAACGCTTCCCATCCAACCTGACAGAGCTTGAGATTATCTGCAGAGAAGAATGGGAGAAACTCCCCAAATACAGGTGTGCCATGCTTGTAGCGTCATACTCAAGAAGACCCGAGGCTGTAATCGCTGGCAAAGGTGCTTCAACAAAGTACTGAGTGAAGTGTCTGAATACTTTTGTAAATGTGATATTTCTGTTTTGATAGTTTAATACATTAGCAAAAATATGTAAAAACCTGTTTTGGGTTTGTCATTATGGGGTATTGTTTGTAGATTGATGAGGAAAAACAACAATTTAATACATTTTGGAATAAGGGCTAACAAAATGTGGAAAATATCAAGTGGTCTGAATACTTTCCAAATGCACTGTACATGTCTCAACAACCTGTTCATCTATTTGTCCTTTGAACTCCTCCAGGGACACCAGGTCCTGGAGTTTTAGGCTTGGATAGCCCAGCCAAAAACCCTGGATGAACAGAGATATCAGTACCATGCTGAGGGCTCGTAATGCAGTATTACATGTCAGCAGAATGAAACCCTATGACAAGGCATGCAGGTATGAGCTCCGCAAATCCATTAGGGATACAAAAAGACAATACATACTTAAACTTGAACTGAATGCATGTGGCAAGGACTTACAGACTACAAAGGAAAATCCAACTGTGTGGTGCCCACCGAATCCTCCCTCCCAGATGAGCTTAACACATTTTATGCTCGCTTCAAGGCAGACAATATCGAGCCATCTAGGAAGACTCTACCTGCTCAGGACGACTAGGTGCTTTCGCTCTCCAAGCTTGATGTGAGGAATACTCACAAATGAGATGGACCATCAACACCACCACTCTTGTCAAGAGGGCACAACAGAGTCTCTGTTCCTAAGGCGACTGAAGAAATTCGGCATGCCATGCTGGGTCCTCTCCAAATACTGCCGCTACACCATTGTGAGTGTCCTGGCCGGTTATCACGGCCTGGTACGGGAATTGCTACGTCCACGACCTCAAGGCCATCCAGCGGATGGTGAAGACATTCCAGTGTATCACTGGGACCCGTGCTCCCACCCATTCAGGACATCTACTCGAAATGGTGTCTGAGGAAGGAAGACAGCATCATCAAGGACACCACATACCCCAGCCACGAGCTGTTCACTGCCTTACTGTTTAGCATGAGGTCTGATACCGACAGGCTCAGATACAGTTTCTATCTACAAGCCATCAGACTGCTATACACTTGAACTGGACTGACCACCTGCTTTGATGCTCCAAACCTTAGCACACATGTACTCACTCACCCACTCACTCACCCACTCACTCACTCACTCACTCAGGTAGCCTAGTGGTTAGAGCGTTGGACTTGTAACCGAAAGGTTGCATGATTAAATCCCTGAGCGGACAAGGTAAAACATCAGTCATTCTACCCCTGAACAAGGCAGTTTACCCACTGTTCCTAGGCTGTCATTGAAAATTAGTATTTGTTCTTAACTGACTTGCCTAGTAAAATAAACTCACCCATGCTGCTACTAGACTCTTACTATGTGTAAATATTGGACTATAAATTCTGCCTTCCTGTATTATAGTTATGTTAAAATGTTTATTCTATTCTACATTTACTTAGTTCGTATTCTTATCTTTTATTATTTCTTATTGTTGTTGCATTGTAGAGAAGGAACCTGCAAGTAAGCATTTCATTGGTACACATGGTGAAAGTATCTTTTTCCATGCTCTGTTCCAACTCCTGGTTTCAACATGCTCGGTTTCAACTTCTCATCCACCCAAACTCCCAGATATTTGTACGTTTTGACTTGTTCTATAGAATGTACAAAGTAGCAATTAATTACACCGTTTTTAGTGTTTAGTATTGGAAAATACCATGCATTTTGTTTTAAAAGAATTCAGACCAAGCTTAAAATTGTACAGATTCTATCGAATGATGTGAAATGCTTTTTGAGCTTTTTCAAAAGCAAAAGTCGAACTGTTGCCACTTGAATAGAGAACAGTGTCATCTGCATTAAAATATGTCTCCCAATGTTGTCGATCTAGATAATAAACAACAAGGGACCTAAAATTGATCCTTGGGGCACACCCAAGCATAACTCTATGGTTTCCAACTTACAACCATCTGCCTTAACACACTGGGTTCAATTTGACAGGTAGTTCACAAACCACTCCAGAGCATGACCAGTAATAACAATGAACTTCAGTCTCTGCACCAAGACAGTATGGTCCACAGTGTCAAATGCCTTTGACAAGTCTATGAATACAGATACACAATGCAGCTTCTTACCTAGGGCACAATTAATATCACTCAAAACCCTCTAAGTTGCTGTGACAATGCTGTTTCTAGACCTGAAACCTGATTACATACCACTCAAAATATTGGTTTCCTGGAGGTAGGCCTTAAGCTGCCTTTTGACTAGGGACTCCAATACCTTTGCCAGAACAGACAATTCAGCGTCTGACCTGTAATTTCTGACGGGTGGGCCCTCATTGATTATGTTTGTTACTCTCACTCAGATATCATATTAAAAACTGAAAACATTTCTCTCTACCCTATTGCAAAATGTGTGGAATTGCAGAAAATTAGCTGTACAACTTCAAATGTCCTTCTCTGCCCCATGGCAAAATTAGTAAAATTGCTGGGAAAATATTTAGCATGCAAGGTGGGGAGATATTAAAGTTACCTTCAAACAAACCAGGCTTAATTTGATCAATATCATGAAAGTCATGATATGAGGTAAAAAGCAAATTGCGACTGAACATTTTTATAATTCCCTGGTGAGTTTAGAAAAATGTCAAATGTCCGTAGATTTCAGCTGTTAAATTGCTCTGCTATTACAACTTTTACTGTAAGAGTGTTGGCGTAACGAGACAATTCTCTTTACACTGCCCTGCTTAGAGGGGGGTAACTGTCGGGCGAGTATCACAAAATGAGCAGCTGAGGGTATTTTTGCGAAAAGTCTTGTCAGTGTCAAGGCCCTCTACCTCCGGAGGTAGTGTAGAAGACATCTCTTAAAGAGAGATTTTAATCTATGTAGGTCCGTTTCTTTACAATACACAAGAATCTCTCCTCAACCTAGTTTGTGTCATCAAAGTGGTGTGGTGTATAGAGGCCCAACTATCAAAACTAGTAGAGATGGAAAGATGTGACTCACCTGTAACCCCTCCTCTCTCTCTCTGTTTGCCTGTAGTTCCAGCCACCTGCTCAGCACCAAGATAGCAGACTAGGCCAACACACCTGAATCCCAGGGGTACATTCACTAGGAACCAAACGGAACCAAACAGGGAGGGATCGACGCCAAATTTTTCCAACAGAAACTCTCTTTTTTTGTTTTCGTTTGGAGTAACGGCTGCTGTGGCAAAACATTTTGGACTAACGATTACACACCTTGTTACCATTGCACCATGTGGATCTCACCTTTCCTCCGAGTGCGTACAGAAGAGCTACTGCTACGGTAGGCCTACACCCACACGACATCCTGTCAAAGATAACAAAGTCTACAGAATTGGCACAAGACAAACTAACAAAACAAATGGTCTAATGTACTTACACTCAGCCATACTCCCCCACATATCACACACTCTGTCAACTTTATATCTCTATTCAATGTGAAAGTCTGGTGGTGGAATGCAATTAAAACACTACGTACTGCGCAGATAACATACATTGACTTCTCTCGACTGTAAGATATCGGCTGGGATGCAATAGCCTACGCCTTATCCTATTTGTTGTACAATGTCGAACATAGTCTATCCTTTGAACGGTAGGACGAGACAATGATAAGACTCACTGAGCCGCAGGCCTAGAACGAGTTAGACTTGGAAACCTTTATTTAAGTGTCACTCCACAATGATACAATAATAGCAAATATAGATATATATTCTTTTAACCACATTGTGGCCAACTCAAATTGAGTTTTGAGACACTAAAAACAATCATGGTCAAACATGGTACAGGCTGCATCTAGGATACATTGGGAACTTAAGAAGACAATTATGCACTTAAAAAGAAATGTGTCCGTTGGAGGATAAGAGGGCAGGCTTTGTTGCAGGCATTTACATTATTGTTACCTAGGTAAGATTTCCACATAGTTCATTATTTTCATCAAGACCATGAACATTTTCGTTATGGCTGAACAGCTGACCTAGGCCGATGTATTTGGATTAAATATGACATTGTTTTCATTCCAACCATGCTGGATTGTTCTAAACCACATGTGCCTTGGAGTTTGCATTTTTTAAATATTTTTTTACACACAGTAAGTGCTGCATCGGGACATCCACGTTATGCAGTGTCTGAATTCCTTACACTCCACTATGTAACACACCATAACGACTCCAAAAATGAGTGATGAGTGTCGGTCATACATAAGGCATTGCCTTGGCCCTGGGTTGCACAGAGATGGGTATGGCTGAGACACCTTGGGAAACTTCTCATCTTGACTTCGAGTTGCAGCGTCAAAATTCTGGGCAAACAGTGGGAGTCAATCGCTAAACCGTGTCTGCCTTTTCCTGAGAATCTCACTGGGCTGTCTGAGGGGAGATCTGGGAGTTCTCTCCTGGGCTGTCTGAGGGGAGATCTGGGAGTTCTCTCCTGGACTTAGCGCTCTCTCTTTCCATTCAGGTTGTGGTTTAACAGTCCTAAAGGATGTCCTAGCTGGGACACATCTAGATGCAGTGATTAGACATTGAGTCCAGAGTGTGCATGTATATTTTGTAACTACTATGCAGGCAAATTACTACACATGGCATTACTACTGTACATGTACCTATTATTTATTTATATATATATATATATATATATATATATATATATATATATATATATATATATATATATATACACAAATGAAGTCGGAAGTTTACAAAAAAAGCTCGTTTTTCAACCACTCCACAAATGTCTTGTTAACAAACTATAGTTTTGGCAAGTCGGTTAGGACATCTACTTTGTGCATGACACAAGTAATTTTTCCAACAATTGTTTACAGACAGATTATTGCACTTATAATTCACTGTATCACAATTCCAGTGGTCAGAAGTTTACATACATTAAGTTGACTGTGCCTTCACACAGCTTGGAAAAATCTAGAAAATGATGTCATGTCTTTAGAAGCTTCTGATAGGCTAATTGACATCATTTGAGTCAATTGGAGGTGTACCCGTGGATGTATTTCAAGGCCTACCTTTAAACTCAGTGCCTCTTTGCTTAACATCATGAGAAAATAAAAATAAATCTGAAAAAAGATTGTAGACCTCCAAAAGTCTGGTTCATCCTTGGGAACAATTTTCAAACACCTGAAGGTACCACGTTCATCTGTACAAACAATAGTACGCAAGTATAAACACCATGGGACCACACAGCCGTTATACCACTCAGGAAGGAGTCTGTCTCCTAGAGATGAGCGTACTTTGGTGAGAAAAGTGCAAATCAACAACAACAAAGGACCTTGTGAAGATGCTGGAGGAAACAGGTACAAAAGTATCTATATCCACAGTAAAACGAGTCCTATATCGATATAACCTGAAAGGCTGCTCAGCAGGGAAGAATCCACTGCTCCAAAACCTCCGTAAAAAAGGCAGAATACAGTTTGCAACTCCACATGGATACAAAGATCGTACTTTTTGGAGAAATATCCTCTGGTCTGATGAAACAAAAATAGAACTGTTTTGCCATAATGACCATCGTTATGTTTGGAGGAATAAGGGGAGGCTTGCAAGCCGAAGACACCATACCAACCGTGAAGCACGGGGGTGGCAGCATCATGTTGTGGGGTGCTTTGCTGCAGGAGGGACTGGTGCACTTCACAAAATAGATGGCATCAAGAGGAGGGGAAATTATGTGGATATAATTGAAGCAACATCTCAAGACATCAGTCAGGAAGTTAAAGCTTGATCGCAAATTGGTCTTCCAAATGGATAATGACCCCAAGCATACTTCCAAATTTGTGGCAAAATGGCTTAAGGACAACAAAGTCAAGGTATTGGAGTGGCCATCACAAAGCCCTGACCTCAATCCTATAGAAAATGTGTGGGCAGAACTGAAAAACTGTGTGCGAGCAAGGATGCCTACAAACCTGACTCAGATACACCAGCTCTGTCAGGAGGAATAGGCCATAATTCACCCAACTTATTGTGGGAAGCTTGTGGAAGGCTACCCAAAATGTTTGACCCAAGTTAAACAATTTAAAGGCAATGCTACCAAATACTAATTGAGTGTATGGAAACTTCTGACCCACTGGGAATGTGATGAAAGAAATATAGGCTGAACTAAATCATTCTCTCTACTATTATTCCGACAATTCACATTCATAAAATAAAGTGGTGATCCTAACTGACCTAAGACAGGGAATCTTTACTAAGATTAAATGTCAGGAATTGTGAAAAACTGAGTTTAAATGTATTTGGCTAAGGTGTATGTAAACCTCCGACTTTATATATATGTGTATATATATGTGTATATATATATATATATCTATATCAACGATAATCAACACACCGTGTCATAGATCCTTGCCTCACCCGCCATCGTACCCAGTAAGCCCTTGTATATTCTTTGAATACCAGGCCTCCAATTCAGTCGATCACTTCAACTTGTTGTGACATGGTGTTTGATATGTGGAAGTGTGTTCAGAATTGGAAGTTCTGGATGTGATATCCTTCATATGGTGCGGTGGAGACGAGGAGAGGAGAGGGATGGTTTAGCTTGGATGCGTGTGCCAGGGCTACTGCCTGCGTGGGTCAAAGGTGTCACTCACTGCTCGTTGTCGAGTGTCTGTGATTTATAGTTCCTGTAGGGCTGTGTGCCTGCCTGCCTGCGGCTCAACTCACATCACAGAGACCTGAGTACCAGGCGTCTGTTGACATACGTCATTCTGTTCCAGTGAATGTTTAAACAGGACTTATCAGGCCCCTGACACCTGCAAACTGAGGCAGAGCTTCTTTCCCTCGCATTTCCTCCCCCTCTCCCTTTATACCTCTCCCCTGCTGTCTCTTTTTCTCGATCTCTTTCTCTCCTACTCCATGCTCTCCTTCTCTTGCTCCATCCTCTTGCTCCATCCTTCTCTCTCTCTCGCTCTCTCGCTCTCACTCCCCTGCTAGACACCAACCAAACCATTCATCTCTGTTGTTTGGACAGAATGTCTCCAGCACAGATCCAGTGTGATCTTCCATTGAATCACTCTGAGGCCTTCATATGTCAGGTTTCCAGGGAATTCAAAAACCCTGATAAAAAAAAAACCATGTGAATCAGGTGACCGGCGTAGGAGCAAGCCAGGGGAAACTGGATCCACTCAGACAGGGGATTGCGAAAAGCCGCAGAAATACTGGTTCTCTCCAAAGATACGGCTTGTGCAAATACCTCTCTCTACAATAACAATGGTGTCCTCTGCCAGGGCTAGTTAACTAATGACAGATACACACCTTAATAATGCTGAGCAGTTGTTAGGTTTCAACAGTGGGGAGAGGATAATGGCTTGTCAGCGGGAGGCCCATGCCAGTGGAAAGCTCTGTCTGTGGACGGAGAGATGGAGAGAGGGAGAGAGCACCCAAGGCGAAGAGCAAGAATGCTTGAAAACTCCTGACACAGCAAAATGTTAGTCTGACTGGAAGGGGCTCCAACCATAACGCTGCAATTTTTTTTTTTATAGCTTATTGAATTGTGCAGTGCAGACAGAGGTGCTAGATGCTTTTCTAAAATGATTTGTCCTTATAGCCTAGCGCTTTGTAACCTACAGTTACCCGTGGTTCTGCTCAATTACGTTTCAGGGGCTGATTTTGATGTCTTAATGGCTGGGGTTTATGGTAATTGCTGCCATGCAGTGGGCTTGCCATTTACACATGTTTGTTTCCCACTAACCGATGTGGTTCATTATGCCATTATTTGGTGTCAGTTAGGGCAAAACCACAATGCAGATGTATTTTTACACAGGTCCAGTTTACACAAGTCCTGGAGCATGAATGCGTTTGTGTGTCTGTGTGTATCTTGGACTGTTCTGTTTCAGTGGCTCACTTTGTACTGACCAAGCTCAGTGGTCCAGCACCAGACTCTCAGAGCTATCGACGTTTAACGGGATATGATGTCATTGCCTGCTCCTGGCTGGTTCACAGCTGAGCACCGGTGGTAGGTGCTGTTGAGTGGATCCTCATCCAAACCCTCTTCCCTCCCTCCTTGTTTCTGTTCTCTGTAACCACAGCAAGGTGCCTAAATATAGTTAGCACTGTCACACTGACGTAGGCACTCCATGGTAAATGACCTGCCAGAGCTACCGTTATGAGTGCCGTTCGACCTTTAAAACCGCTCACGGTCTTGTGGTTGAACCACTTTGTCATTGTTGACTCATAGACAGTGCTACCTCAGCATCGCTATGCAGCTATGCACCATGTGTTATAGGATGTTGTTTGGCAATTTTGTCAACCCATTCCTGCTTCCTCACGGCTTCCCTCTCCCTCCCCCTCCTCTCTGTGGCCGTCAGGGTTCGTCAGCCTAATGAAAAGCCCTATTCTTTCTGCACAGTCACTCACTCTTATACTACCTGGGAAAGGCTGCTAGCCAAATGAAAGAGTGATGATATCGGATCGCTTTGGCCGGGTGCAGCATCTCTCCTTCTTTCCTTTCGTCCCACTCCTGCCCTCCCAAAACCCGCCGAAAGGGACCCTCTCCAAAAGGAAGGGACATTATGTAAAAGTAAGAGCTTGTATGTACAGGAATTCAAGAAAACAACATGCTATAGCGATGTCAAAATGATTTAAGAGATGTTGTTAAGACAAATATTTGAATGAAGGAGGGAGGATAAAAGTCAGCTATTCAAACCAGTCTCTTCCACAATGTACCACTCTGCACCCCAAACCACAGCCTGAAAGGCCTTGAATCAGAAGTGGACTTGCTGAGACAGCACATTATTAACAGAAAGAATAACCTCATTTATTTTTCTCCTATTGAGAGTGGTAATTGTTCGGGGAAATGAAGCAGTCTGTGTACTCCTGGGTCATATCCTATATATGTTATTGTTGTGTTTTTTTCTCCTCTGGTATTAAACTGACCTATGAGAGTCTGCGCCCCTCTTCCTCCCTCTCCCCATATCGTCCATCACTATATTCCCTCTCCATTCCTCACTCCATCCACCTCTGCCCTTTTTTCCCTTTACTCCTACCTCTCACCCTATTTCCCCCCCTTTCAACCCCCCCCCCCCCACCCCTCCATCCTGTCTGAAGATCACTTTGCTAAGTGGTGGAGGCAGTGTGAATAAGAGTGTGTGCTGTTGAGTACAGTATCCCAGGCATCCCCTGGCATCCAACAGCCAGCCACGTCCGGCCCTCAGCTTCTCTTAGCTCCATAACCCTGCCTCTGCTCAGCACGACAGGACCAGGCCAGGCCCAAGACTGGAGACAGCAGCATGGGGTCAGTGTAATCAGATTGTCCCAGTAGCTAGTAGCTACAGTATCATTCCCC
Source organism: Oncorhynchus kisutch (assembly GCF_002021735.2). Classification (NCBI taxonomy): domain Eukaryota; kingdom Metazoa; phylum Chordata; class Actinopteri; order Salmoniformes; family Salmonidae; genus Oncorhynchus; species Oncorhynchus kisutch. The sequence goes on from NC_034198.2 coordinate 11,542,080, forward strand.
TCTAACCTGCCACTCCCCTCTGCCCCTCTGCTTCAACACGCTAGCATTACTTACCGCAAGAGGAAATTGTCCTGCCTGATTTCCTGACATCTATAGTTCATGAGTAGTGTGAGTATTGCAGTAGAACTGGATCTGTAGAGAGAGAGAGAGAGAAAGATATATATATATATATATATGAGAGAGAGAGAAGGACGGAGAGAGGTCATCGAGATTAGCGTCTGTGCAGTGTGCTGCGATGACAGTCCTTTAGTAAGTGAGGCAGGGTACATCTGTGGATGATTCTGAGGCGATGGAACGTCAAGCTGCGGTTCCTATATCTCAGAACAGATAGAGATCTAAGAATGAAAGTTCGACAGGCTATGCTGATATCTTGCCAGGAGTCCTGCTGCTTCGCTCAGAAGCATCCTGGCCGTGGAGGTATGAGCTGACCTGCTTATCGCACCACTGAGGCCTGTAATTAAAAAGGTAGAGTTACCCTGTCTTTACCTCCGCTGACCCCTGCCTCGTGGCTTAATAACAGCCAGGGTTAGTGAAGCAGCTCTGGGGAGACTGGGAGAGGAACTTGGCCTCCTGTTCGATGGAAGGAACTCTGCCTTCTTACCTGGTGGATGCTACGGCTCTTTAAGGGGGTGAAAGGGTGGGCGGATGTTGGGCACGTATACCCGCTGTACCAGGGGTTGCCAGGTAAACACCTGGCATGGACGATGACAGCGCAGTGCCTAGACTGTGCCAAGCTACCGGGGCCACTTCTAACCTGTGAGCACTGTCCTAGAGCCGGGAGGCAATGAATGCTGCTGGCAGTGTGTGCTTGTCTGCCCGCATACATGTGCGTGTCCCTGCGTGCGTACGTGCGCATGTGTTTGTGCATGCAAGGATGCGTTTGGATGATGTTTCCATGTGTAGGTGTGTGCATGTGTGAATAATATGTGTGGAGAGAGGCCTTGGTGGTATCAGGGGTCCCATTCTCTGGGGCCATTACTAAAGCAGTATTCTAGACTCTGGGCGGAATGTGGGAATGTTCTGAGGCTCTCTCTCTCCATGGTTAAATATTACTGATGAGTTAGAGGGGAAAGAACGAGGGATGTGTCAGGAAGGAAGAGAGCAGTCCACCGGGACGGGTTCACCAGAGGATCCGAATATTGTAGCTTGGTGCAAATAAAAACGAGAAAAGAGCGACGTCGAGAAGAGGGAAGCTCAGTAGGATTTAACGAGGAGATTGATCGACTCACATGCTGTAATCATTTTGCCAATTCCATCTAAATCCCAGTCAGTTCTGGAGTTCTATTCCTGTGGATACATTCCATATCCAATGCAGCTGGATAGGAATTGAACTAAAATGGCCACCCGGTCTTCCAACTCTCGTATTAACCCCTTCCCGTGTCTCAACTCTGAGGTGAGCCAAGGCTTAAGCGGGGGACTTTCATTCTAACATGATACCCCTGTCATCGGTAAGCCCTCCATCGTTAGGCATCGTGTGAGAGGGAAAGAGATGTATATGCTGCCTCTGTGTGTGTCTGAGGCTCATTCCACTGTGCGGTTTGGCAGGTTCAGGCAGCGCTGTAGGTGGCAACGAGAGAGGGGCACAGCACAGTGGTCGGCCACAGGGCCACAGAGGCTATGGACAAAGGACCAATGTTTTATGGGCTGATGGTGAGGGGCTGAGGTAGCTACTGTATGTGTGTATACATAATATGTCCATATTTCTGTTTGTGTGCACTTAAGTGCAACGTGTAAGTATGTGTGCGTGTGTGTGTGTGTGTGTGCGTGTGTGTGTGTGTGCATTCTCCTGTTAACCCTCAACCTGGGCCTGTACGCAGCGTTGTGCGGCCTATTAGACTTGTCACGCAACTATGTTTGAATTTCTAATTTAAGAAATCCAGGCATGAGTTTTTCAAAACAGGTTCCTTCTGCGAGCCACCTGGTATCAACTGACTGGGCAAATAAACGCTGATGAATGTCAGTCTATTCTAGAACAGCGCCAATGCTGTCTAGTACCAGAAACACACACTCACATTTCAATGTTGCAATCCCGAAACTGAGACCTAACTGTAAAATAAATGACCCCAAGAAGGGTTCTCTGAAAGTGTGCCTGGAATTCACATATCACAAACAATTTCACATCAAAGTATGGACGGCGGTCCCTTTATGACTAATTATTGATGTTTGCCTGGAATTAGAGATTTTTAATAAAGTTATTTTGTACTGTAAACAGTGTTAATGCACACGTTAAACATCGCTAAGAACTTTTGACGTCGGACTGGCTAATGGGGCTTTTATGGAGCTTAGCAACCCTTCCGTAACATAATATAGAACCACACAAGGCTTCCTCACACACAGACATTGAGTAGGTTCTCTGTGCGCACCACTCAAACCAAAGAATAATCTTGACAAAATAGGTCATATCTTCTGAGAGAATACAGCAGCTAAGAAACACAGAAATAGAGAAATATCTTTGTATACTTTCGATTATTCGTTTTTTTCCCCCCCCTGTTTATTTTTCATATACACCCACTTCTCCTTAAAAAAAAAGAGTACAAATATTTTAAAAAGTGGTAGTGTAGAAGTAGAGACCTTATACAGTATTCCTGGTCCGATGTGTGGCTTGTTCTCGTCTTGCCTATGTACACTGATGCAGTGCCAGAGAGCAGTGATGCCGACTCCTCTCTAGGTGCCAACTGATTTTATCGCTCGGAAAACAGTCTCCTTCCCATCTGAGCCCTCTCCGGAGCATATGAATATATTTTACACTCACACGAAGGAAAACAGGTAACTCTATATCAATATGAGGGCAGAGAACTGTGTGCCTCAGGTATACATATGAAAGAGGTGGATCTGCATATTACAACTGCTTTATATTTAATATTTTGTGAGAAATACTTTTGAATTTGCTGCCATTTTACAATTGTGTTTTGACAAATCTGCCAAAAAAAGCTGGTTAAATTTGACAGATAGAGGGTTTCTGCATTCTAAATGCATACGGTTTTCAATGGACACAAAACAAGAACTTAGACAGACACATTCAAATTGTTCCTGATGGAGTTTTTCTTCGCAGGAAACATTTTCAGACATCATTCCAAATCCACAAAAGATCCATATAAAACGTGCACAAGTCGTGGCGAGGTGTGTCAAAACGCCTCTCTCCACCGACCCTGTTCGTTTTATTTCATTGATTTAATTTTTTACCCCTCCCTCTTTTAGGAGTGCCGAATGCTCAGCTGTTGATTTTAGATTTGAAGGGAGAAAAAAAGCCCTGCAAAATGAAAATAAAGGTAGTGTCACATTCATAATATTTGGAGTGGCAACCCCTTTTATTTTTCTTTTATTAACTGCTGATTAATATTCAGTGGTGGTGGAGGTAAATAAGCTGTCCTATTCCCCTGTATCCTGCACAAAGCGTCGTTTTCTCCCCGACACAGACTTTAGCCACAGCCACAAAATGTGCAGATTTCTGGTTTAAATTACTGAATCATCTCCATTTCATCCACTTTCTTCTTCTTCTTCTTCTTCTTCATTTTTTTTGAGGAACTTGTAATTGTTCAAATTAGGTGTCTTTCACGCTCAGTGTAAATGGGGATGTCAGAAAGCGGTAGGCCTCATTAATTTGGTCAAATTTCCTCTCGGGGTAGATTCCTCCACGGTCGCTAGCTGGAAGGTTGCTAGCGGAGCTGTTTAATTAGAAGTGTGGATCTAGATGTGGAGAAGTGATGGGGAAGTGTTAGTGCAGCCAGACATTACACTAACAGCTAGCTGCTAACTGACTGCCTCAAATACCAAAGGGAACTACCTGTATTAGCATTTGTGAATATTCCTTTAGATATTGTATGGTTTGCCAGTGAAGATATGAGGATTTCCATGTACTTTTGGCTCAAACATCAGTCTACTCTGGAGTGTTCTTTACTCTGATCCCAAAAATTCTGCAACCTGTTTTGGTTGAATATGGCCCAGGCCCACAGTGTCAGTACTGTGTCTGTCACCAGTGTTGGTGTTGTGTGGCTAAAGGACATACATTACCAGTCAAAATGTTTGACAAACCTACTCATTCAAGGGTTTTTCTTTATTTTTACTATTTTATACATTGTAGAATAATAGTGAAGACATCAACACTATGAAATAACACATATGGAATCATGCATTAAGCAAAAAAGTGTTAAGCTAATCAAAATATATTTTATATTTCAGATTCTTCAAAGGAGCCAACCTTTGTCTTGATGACAGCTTTGCACACTCTTGGCATTCTCCCAACCAGTTTCACGAGGAATACTTTTCCAACAGCCTTGAAGGAGTTCCCACATATGCTGAGCACTTGTTGGCTGCTTTTCTTTCCCTCTGCGGTCCAACTCATCCCAAGCCATCTCAAATGTCTAATGTCCATTGCTTGTGTTTCTTGGCCCAAGCAAGTCTCTTCTTATTATCGGTGTCCTTTAGTAGTGGTTTCTCTGCAGCAATTCCACCATGAAGGCCTGATTCACACAGTCTCCTCTGAACAGTTGATTTTGAGATGTGTCTGTTACTTGAACTCTGTGAAGCCTTTATTTGGGCTGCAATTTGAGGCTGGTGACTCTAATGAACTTATCCTCTGCAACAGAGGTAAATCTGGGTCTTCCTTTCCATTTATTTGACTGCACTTGAAGAAAAGTTATTGACATTTTCCACAATGACTGACCGTTATGTCTTAAAGTAATGATGGATTGTCATTTCTCTTTGCTTATTTGAGCTGTTCTTTCCATAATATGGACGCCTTTTACCGAATAAGGCTGTCTTCTGTATACCACCCCTACCTTGTCACAACACAACTGATTGGCTCAAACGCATAAGAAGGAAATTAGTTCCACAAATTAACTTTAAACAAGGCACACCTGTTAATTGAAATGCATTCCATTTGACTACCTCATGAAGCTGGTTGAGAGAACGGCAAAAGTGTGCAAAGCTGTCATCAAGGTAAGGAGTGGCTACTTTGAGGAATCTCAAATATGAAACATATTTAGATTTGTTTAACACTTTTTTGATTACTACATGATTCCATATGTGTTATTTCATAGTTTTGATGTCTTCTCTATTATTATAGAAAAACCCTGGAATGAGTAGGTGTGTCCAAACTTTTGACTGGTACCGTACATAGGAAAAAATCCTGTAACTGAGCTTTCACCTCATCCCAAAAGACACCACTGCCTCAGCCTGGGAAAATATTTAGACATCACCTTCTGTGGGAGCAGTACACATGGGGAACACCTTGGGATGTGGCCTTTGAGGTAACTATGACTCAATGCCGTGGGCAAGTCACTAACATGAAGGGTGTCCTGGAACAACTCGGTAACCCAAGTCCTGTATTTTGACAGGCTTTCTGAGATGCCTCTCATTTCCTGGTGGAAAATGTGATAAATCACAACTTTCATCACCCTTGAGGTGTAAAGATTTGAACTGTTTCTAGGACACTTGGTTTGTCACGTGGGGTTATTCCTCAGGTTTCTGTACTAGGGATAGAGAGAGTTGTATTTGGTGCAATCATCTTTGAAAGAGTGCACAAGGTATGTGCCTATTCTCCTCCTTTCTCATTCCCTCTATTCTTCAACTCCTCAATTCATCAAAACTTAAACAAGGCTACATAAATCACCAGCTTATGTACATTTCGGTGCATCAAAGAATTTTCTGATGTATGGGGGAGTCCCCAAACCACAATCCCCCACCTGACATTCAAACTGCACATTACCCCACCGGTTCTTGATTTTCTGCCTTTTCCTGAGATCTCATTTTTTTCAAGCGGGGCCCATCACAAGCGTTTAGGCTGAACGGAGACCAGATCCCAATAGCTAATTCCCCTGCCTTTTTTGCCTCAGCAGCTACTTAACTCCAATTTGTCCAGACATGGACACTGCTGCGTTTGGACTTTTCAGAGGGGGTCGTATTTACTGTGTATGTCTGAGGGTGGTTGGGAGAAGGGGACTGTGTATGTTTTTTGCCTTAATTATAAATAGGGGTCAAAGTTGAGCGTAGCAGCTTAACCTACTACTACATTCGGTGGTAGAAGTGGGATCCAGTGATTGTAATAGTGTGTGTGTGTTCAGTCTCTTGGTTCTCCAATAGTCACCAGGTCCAAAGGTCAAACTTACAGTTGAGCCCCAGAGTCACCGGGCCAAATATAAAGGGCAGTCTACTGTACTCTCTAGGCATCCAGTCTCTCGTTAAGTAGCCACGTCCTGTAAAAAAAACGCCCCCAAAACACTCGAATGCATACCCATTACAGCTTTACGTGTTAGTGAACTTTTATTTTACGAGCTTTGAATAAGTTCCCCAAGAGCTGCCATTTATTGTGTGGTTTATTTTCACACCCCAAAAAATGTATTATTAAATATGGACCTCTCTCTCTTTCTCCTTCCCCTTTCCCTCCATCTCCATCACTTCTCAGACATTTTGTGAGCCATTTTGACTGTAAAGGACGTTTCTTCTAAGCCGCAGAATCACTCTCCAGTTCCCATAACTCCCTTTTCACCTCTTAATCTGCCTAATGTTTATCCAGGTTTGATTGACACTTCTGTGTGGTGATAAAGGGGCGGGACATAGACCCACAGTAGAGCAGCGAAATTAGACCATAGCTGCCACACCACAAGTAGTAGCCACTGAATTCATTATATCTTTCCGCTGCATTTCAGTTCTGCAGACTAACATGCGGTTGGTCGTCAAACACAGTTTTTTGGGGGAAGCGCCATGTCCTGGGAAGCAAATATAACCTCTATGTCTGGCTGTCTTTGCAGCGAGCCTGAAAGATTGCTCAAATCTCATCCAAATGTTGGAGCAGCATAAACTTCAGGAAGACAAAGGAGAGTGGCGGAGAGCCACAAGGTGTAACATCACAGTGCTTCAGTAGGACCTCACCCTCCCTGGATCCAAAAGTGCCTTTTTAACATGCTAATTCCCCATGACAATGCTGTCACAATAACTCCAGTAATTGCAGGAAATGCACAGTCCAACCTCTCCCTCCTACACACAGTCCATCTACCATTTGAATATTTTTTTTTATTTAACTAGGCAAGTCAGTTAAGAACAAATTCTTATTTTCAATGACGGCCTAGGAACAATGGGTTAACTGCCTGTTCAGGGGCAGAACGATAGATTTGTACCTTGTCAGCTCGGGGATTTGAACTTGCAACCTTCCGGTTACTAGTCCAACGCTCTAACCACTAGGCCGTCCTTCTCTGGGTTGCTTAAAAAACATATGTCATTTTATTCTAATAGACACCAATCATTTTTTTTACTGCTTCTTCTTCTTAATTGTGTCCCTTCATTTACCATACCATATCCGTACTCACCAGCAGTTTACTGTTAATTGGGGCTTCATATACGAGGTAGAACTAGGATAGCATTTAGCTCATGTCGGACCCCAGTAGAACTAGCTGTCGCCATTGGCGTCGAATAATGGGCATCCTAATAACGCAAGAACTCTTATAGCCCCGTCTTCCAGAGTACATCCAATCATTTGACAGTGATAACTGTGAGTCAGTTCAACAGAAGATCACTCAGCGTTCTCTCTCACGCCACACATTCCTTCCGTCTTATTTCAATATGTTGTCTTCCAAGGCCTAGCCTCTATAAAACTGTTGCTGTTTCCTGAGCATAAGTGACTTTATCAGGCCTCTGGAAGGACTGTCTGTCCTCCTGCCTATTCATCCCACCGAGCCATGGGGGCGGGGTATTTAATCATGATCGTCCAACAGTCAAAGCGGCAGGGGAGTGGTGGGAAGGCAGGCTGAACACCGCCCTCTGCTGAGCATCCTGGCGATGGCGCATCCTCCCGCTGCCAATCGGATGTCTCTCATTCGGGGCCAGGGATACTCAGAGTCAATCAGAGCCCCTTCATTTCCTCTCTGGCTTCTGTGGGCAAGGTGACGGGGCAGTGGGTGCTGAGGGGCAGCAGGGATAGTTGGATGGCTAGGACACTGATTCAAAGTCCGTTTTGTGTTGTTACACGTATTGTTAAGGTTAGGATTAAAGGAGGTTATGCTGATCCTAGATCTGTGACGAAGGGCTTCTTCTATCTAGAGCAGCATGGTCTATGATCGCCAAGGTGCAGTATGCTTGAGAGGCTGTGCAGTATAAGAAGGTAGGTATTGACTCACATGTACAGTGTATGTTATAGGTCATACAAATATATGCAATAACATACATATTTGGTGAAATCATGATGAATTGTATTACTGCATGCTGAGCAATCCTGTTGTGCTTTCAGCTGAATCTTTCAGCTTTCAAATGTTTATGATAAACGATAGCCATATGGTCAAGTATTGATACATTTCTACTGAGCTGTCCCCCCATAGAACAGTTAAGATGGCACGGGTCCAGCCAGACATGAGAGCGCTGTGTCCTGGTGGCTAGGTCCTGCAGAGAGACTGGAGCTTAAAGCACGCTCCCTCCTTTTTAAAATTCTGTCTCGCTCCCCCTGTTTCTATCTCTTTCTCAGTTAGTCTCCACCCTGTGAGTGCACTCCAGACACACACATAAGGACTCGTGCACACACGAACATGCTCACACGCACACACACGTGCGCACGGGTGTTTGTGCGCACCCCCCCCCCCCCCCCCCCACACACACACACACACACACACACACACACACACACACACACACACACACAGACAAAAACACACACACAGTTCCAATCCTGGCTGCAGCAGATTTGCTAAGCCATGCCAAATCCAGTCTTGCCAAGTAGTAATTGTTTCCATATTGTACAATATATTACATAGCTTTTTTTCCCTACCTCTCTGTTTTTTTCTGCCCTGAATAGATTGTCGTACCACTCCTGTGCCAGATGTCCACCCCACTCCCTTTTTTGGCAACACTTAGTAAACGTCTTACTATTATTTAGATAATATGTAGGTGTGAAATTTTAAATATATTATTTGCAGTAGTCGTAAGCCACTCACACACCCGGGCTTGGCAGTGGGACCTGTAGTGGCGGGTTTGTGCCTCTCATTATACGACACAGACTACAGTGCATTCCCCTTCGGAACGCTAATCTGTCAATAATAACCATTTTACTGTGCATTAGAGCACATTTAGAGTGCTCATACATCAGACCGTATGGTTATTGCATACAGTGGGTTTTCTTTCCGTGGGAGCACATGGCAAGCCTGGTTGGCTGTGCATTGGTACTGTAAAACCAGCCGGTATTATAACATAAACCCAAATGGGCGCTCCATTTGGTTCACGGAGCAGCTGGCTTGGCTGCTGAGTTCTTGCCCAGATTCTGGGCCCGGGATCTCTGGTTCTGGGGTCTGGCTTCTGGGCTGGTTCCAATGGTTCATTATGGGATCTCAGGATACAGTTGCGGCCGAGTTAGAGATGTCGAGAGCGGTTTCCAAAAGGATCCTGACACGCCCACTACCGATGGAGAGAGGGATGGATGGAAACGGCAGGATGGAGGGAGGGAGGGAGGGAGGGAGGGAGGGAGGGAGGGAGGGAGGGATGAAAGGAGGAGGGAGGTGAGTCAGAAATAGGATAAGGGAGAAAAGGAGGAGGATGGTGGCCGTGTAAGTGTGAGGGTGCGTAAGGGTGGATGGGTGTCAATGGAGGCTGAGGGGAGTGGGTGGGGGGGGGGGGGAGCAACCCAAAGACATCTATTTTGGGGTATATTAGTGAGCCTTAGAGTGACCCTCTCAGACCCCCAGACAAATCTCTGAGGCTGTTTTACAGCCAGCTCATAAGTCTTTTTTTCCCCAAAATGAAGATGCCTTTCCTCCCCATCCCATCCATAACGCTCCCAGCTCACTGTGAGGCCTGAGACTGGATGCCAGTATAAGCACATTAACACCCCCCACCCCTCTCTCACTAAAGGTGTACAGGAGACACTGCATTGTGTTGCCTCTCAGTCTCTCTCACTCTGGTTCTCTCTCATTCTGCCTCTCCCACAGAATGTTATGTTTTTATCCTCTGAATGTCTTGTGATTGCGTGTTATAGGGTAGTATAAAGAGTTACAGAAGGTCAGCGATTTAGCACTTAGTGTTAAATAATTGAACCCTATTGCTTATATTGTGTCAAACCCATATGTTTTTGAGGTGAAAGAACAAAGTAACCAGAAATACATTATCTCCAACAAACAACATTTATCCACATTTCTCCCAAAAGTCACATTTAGAAGTTGCTCCAAACGTCATATTTAGAAGGTTAATGGTTAAGGTTTTGTATTGGGTTAAAACGTGATTTTATCACTCATTCCAAATGATTATGGTAAGGGTTAAGGTTTGGAATTAATTTTTAAAAAATCAATTCCACCGCCGGGATCGAACACGCAACTTTCTGATCCAGAGTCATGGGATTATGCCCATCCACCATCTCCAATGCCCTAGCAAAATCCAAGCCTACTTGAGGGTAGCGCTCACTGATTCTCATAATGGCCGCTTTTGAAGACCTTTCCCGACGTCCTCAGGACATGGATAGACGTCCAATTTCGAAGACACTCTTGAGCAATCTGCCTGATTAGTTCTTCATTCCACCATGTTGTTTGGCGAGAACCCAGGTAGCTGTGTGTACATCTCAATGCTGTGCTTACACCAGATAGGTCCCCCCAAACAGACTGCAGCTCTCCCACTGAGGCCAAGGGGTTCTCTGCATTGCACCTCCTGTGTTGTCACTCTACCGTTATGTGTTCCTGAGAGTTTGTAGATATCACCGATCAGTCAGCAAAACTACTACACAACACAACACTAAACAATACATTAATTGCACTATAACGGTCACAAACTGTTAGGGCCTACATAAAGCTGCCCCAACAGCAGTCCCAACACCTTACCACTGCTACACCTGGCTACACCTGGCTACACCTACACCTGGCAGAGAAACAGTTAAATCAGCCTCATTTACTATCTTTAAAAAAAAACATAGATACGGCTAGCTTGCTTAAGCAAATATGGTTTATACTGACAATTGAGATGTACAAACTATGGCCTAAGGGGACGACGAGCGGATAAGAGTCAATCCGTAATTTCAATTAAGACATTAATGAGCGAGCTAGGACGGACGTAGTCAATGTACTGTAAATATTACATCAGCACTTTTGAAATGTACAGCGACAGAATTCAGAAAGTGGGCCATTCATACAGTATTCTCTCTGTACAGTGCCTTGCAAAAGTATTCACCCCTTTGGTATTTTTACTATTGTGTTGCCTTACCACCTGGAATTTGGGGTTTGTATCATTTGATTTACACAACATGCCTACCACTTTGAAGATGCAAAATATTTTTTTGCGTGAAACAAACAAGAAATAAGACAAAAAAACTCAATACTATGTAGAGACACCTTTTGCAGCAATTACAGCTCTCTTGGGGTAAGTCTCTATAAACTTGGCACATGTAGCCACTGGGATTTCTGCCCATTCTTCAAGGCAAAACTGCTCCAGCTCCTTCAAGTTGGATGGGTTCCTGCTGGTGTACAGCAATGTTTAAGTCATACCACAGATTCTCAATTGGATTGAAGTCTGGGCTTTGACTAGGCCATTCCAAGACATTTAAATGTTTCCCCTTAAACCACTCAAGTGTTGCTTTAGCAGTATGCTTAGGGTCATTGTCTTGCTGGAAGGTGAACCTCCATCCCAGTCTGAAATCTGTGAAAGAATTTCCCTGTATTTAGCATCATCAATTATTCCTTCTATTCTGACCAGTTTCCCAATCCCAGCTGACGAAAAACATCCCCACATCATGATGCTGCCACCATCATGCTTCACTGTGGGGATGGTGTTCTCGGTGTGATGAGAGGTGTTGGGTTTGTGCCAGACATAGCGTTTTCCTTGATGACCAAAAAGCTACATTTTAGTCTCAATTGACCAGTGTACCTTCTTCTATATGTTTGGGGAGTGTCCCACATGCCTGTGGGACACTCTGTGGAGTGTACGGCTTAAAGTGGTCCTATGGATAGATACTCCAATCTCCACTGTGGAGCTTTGCAGCTCCTTCAGTGTTATCTTTGGTCTCTTTGTTGCCTCTCTGATTAATGCCCTCCTTGCCTGGTCTGTGAGTTTTGGTGGGTGGCCTCTCTTGGCAGGTTTGTTGTGGTGCCATATTCTTTCCATTTTTTAAATAATAGATTTATTGGTGCTCTGTGGGATGTTCAAAGTTTTTAAAACCCAACCCTAATCTGTAGTTCTCCACAACCTTTTCCCTGACCTGTTTGGAGAGCTCCTTGGTCTTCATGGTCCTGCTTGCTTGGTGGTGCCCCTTGCTTAGTGGTATTGCAGACTCTGGGGCCTTTCAGAACAGGTGTATATATATACTGAGATCATGTGACAGATCATGTGACACTTAGATTACACACAGGTGGACAAGTACTCAGACCCTTTTCTATGAGAATCGAAATTGAGCTCAGGTGCTTTCTGTTGCTATTGATCATCCTTGGGATGTCTCTACAACATGATTGGAGTCCACCTGTAGTAAATCCAATTGATTGGAAATGATTTGGAGAGGCACACACCTGTTGGCAGTGCATGTCAGTTGGCAGTGCATGTCAGAGCAAAATCCAAGCCATGAGGTCGAGACAGGATTGTGTAGAGGCACAGATCTGGGGTAGGGTACCAAAAAATGTCTTCAAATGCATTGAAGGTCCCCAAGAACACAGTGGCCTCCATCATTCTTAAATGGAAGACGTTTGGAACCACCAAGACTTCCTAGAGCTGGCCGCTCGGCCAAACTGAGCAATCGGGGAAGAAGGGGCTTGGTCAGGGAGGTGACCAAAAACCCGATGGTAACTCTGACAGAGCTCCATAGTTTCTCCGTGGAGATGGGAGAAACTTCCAGAAGGACAACTATCTCTGCAGCACTCCACCAATCAGGCCTTTATGGTAGAGTGGCACATGACAGCCTGCTTGGAGTTTTCCAATAGGCACACCTAATTTGGGGAGTTTCTCCCATTCTTCTCTACAGATCCTCTCAAGCTCTGTCAGGTTGGATGGAGAGCGTCGCTACACAGCTACTTTCAGGTCTCTTTAGAGATGTTTAATTGGGTTCAAGTGCGGCCTCTGGCGGAGCCAATCAAATTACATTCAGAGACTTGTCCTGAAGCCACTCCTGCGTTGTCATGGCTGTGTGCATAGGGTCATTGTCCTGTTGGAAGTTGAACCTTTGTGTGTAGATTCATTTGGGAAAAAATTTTTTTAATCCATTTTCAAATAAGGCTGTAAGGTACCAAAATGTGGAAAATGTCAAGGGGTCTGAATACCTTCCGAATGCACTATACAATACATTTCTTTTTGATTCACCTTGTTGTGCTGTGCTCACTTGAACAGGAAGGTGGCGCAGCGGTCCTTCGTGGGTAAATTTTGTCATCAAACTCTGTCATCAAAGTCTGTCATTCTCTGGATTTATTGTGCTTTCAAGACAACTGGGAACTCTGGAAAAAAACAATGTTGAATCCTGATAACATCAGTGATCTTCAAGTCGGAGCTCTAGAAAGATGCCCAAGTTCCCGACTTGCAATTCAGAGTTGGATGATCGTTCAAAGCGTATTTTCCCAGTTGTAGCTAATTTCTTTCCAAGTTCCCAGTTGCTTACTGAAGTCAGATTTCCCAGTTCGGAGTTCACATTTGTTTTGAGTGTGGCAGAAGTTATGCTGGATTGACATCATGGCCAATGTTGAATGTTTATCCTTTTAAGCTTGGAAAAGAGACCATTGAACTCAGACTTGGGACCACACACCCACTCCACTTTGCAATGCTTTGCAATGCTTGAACCACGGATTCCTTCCAAACCACTCATTGTTGAATTTGCGATTTCCAACTTGTTTTGTAATGTTTATGTCCAATGGCAGATGAGCACCAATGCATTTTATCTATAATTTCTCTATTTAAATTTTTTTAATACAGTTTTTCTCTTCATTTGACAAGGATTTTAAAGGATTTGCCAGTAGATTGTCATCTTGATTCATGATGATGACTGCTTGTCTAGCTTGCTAGCTAAGATTTTGAAAGTATGATGTTGACATGATCAGTCCAATCAAAGCTACAGTAGATATAACGAGATTTGACGTAATTTTATCTGTGGTCAACGGCCTCGAGCCTGGATGGGCACTTCTAATGTAAATCTATAGCAGTACCCAAGGGGCTTGAATTTTCTACCTCTACTCTACTTGAATTTTGTGGTGACTTAGTCTCCCCATGAGTGACAGAACACTGAGCCAGTCACGGTGCAACTAGAGAACATTACCAACCCCTTTGCTCCGTATTTTCCTCTGGCTGCCCCACCACCACAGAAAGCACTAAGCTAGGCTGAAACACCTATATTTTGGAGCTGCCTTACTCAAGAAAGCAAAAAAAAGAGACCGTGTTTGTATGCAGCTTTTATTAAGTAAATTATTGTTATTATTATTATTATTATTATTTACATTGTTTTCAAACTGATATGTGACACGTATTAATGGCAAAATAACATGCAAAACCCTTTTTCTTTTAGCTAAACAGGTGGGGCTCAAAACAGGTGCCCTGAATGACGAGTTGCCACTGTCACCGATTTAAGTAAAAAAAGACACAAGAGGAAGGAAGAAACCACAAATCTCAGCTGTAGCTCTTAGTTTGCTTCTTCTTCCACAAAGTTACTTGGTGACTGCTAATTTTTGGATGGATTGACTACACACACACACACACACACAAACACACAAAGCAAGTTCTGCAGGCTCTAGTTTTGGCTAATCTTGATTATTGTCCAGTCGTGTGGTCCAGTGCTGCAAAGAAAGACCTACAGTGCCTTGCGAAAGTATTCGGCCCCCTTGAACTTTGCAACCTTTTGCCACATTTCAGGCTTCAAACATAAAGATATAAAACTGTATTTTTTTGTGAAGAATCAACAACAAGTGGGACACAATCATGAAGTGGAACGACATTTATTGGATATTTCAAACTTTTTTAACAAAACAAAAACTGAAAAATTGGGCGTGCAAAATTATTCAGCCCCCTTAAGTTAATACTTTGTAGCGCCACCTTTTGCTGCGATTACAGCTGTAAGTCGCTTGGGGTATGTCTCTATCAGTTTTGCACATCGAGAGACTGAAATTTTTTCCCATTCCTCCTTGCAAAACAGCTCGAGCTCAGTGAGGTTGGATGGAGAGCATTTGCGAACAGCAGTTTTCAGTTCTTTCCACAGATTCTCGATTGGATTCAGGTCTGGACTTTGACTTGGCCATTCTAACACCTGGATATGTTTATTTTTGAACCATTCCATTGTAGATTTTGCTTTATGTTTTGGATCATTGTCTTGTTGGAAGACAAATCTCCGTCCCAGTCTCAGGTCTTTTGCAGACTCCATCAGGTTTTCTTCCAGAATGGTCCTGTATTTGGCTCCATCCATCTTCCCATCAATTTTAACCATCTTCCCTGTCCCTGCTGAAGAAAAGCAGGCCCAAACCATGATGCTGCCACCACCATGTTTGACAGTGGGGATTGTGTGTTCAGGGTGATGAGCTGTGTTGCTTTTACGCAAAACATAACGTTTTGCATTGTTGCCAAAAAGTTCAATTTTGGTTTCATCTGACCAGAGCACCTTCT
The DNA here is from genome assembly GCF_002021735.2 of Oncorhynchus kisutch. NCBI lineage: Eukaryota > Metazoa > Chordata > Actinopteri > Salmoniformes > Salmonidae > Oncorhynchus > Oncorhynchus kisutch. The sequence continues at coordinate 11,557,599 of NC_034198.2, forward strand.
TCCACATGTTTGGTGTGTCTCCCAGGTGGCTTGTGGCAAACTTTAAACAACACTTTTTATGGATATCTTTAAGAAATGGCTTTCTTCTTGCCACTCTTCCATAAAGGCCAGATTTGTGCAATATACGACTGATTGTTGTCCTATGGACAGAGTCTCCCACCTCAGCTGTAAGATCTCTGCAGTTCATCCAGAGTGATCATGGGCCTCTTGGCTGCATCTCTGATCAGTCTTCTCCTTGTATGAGCTGAAAGTTTAGAGGGACGGCCAGGTCTTGGTAGATTTGCAGTGGTCTGATACTCCTTCCATTTCAATATTATCGCTTGCACAGTGCTCCTTGGGATGTTTAAAGTTTGGGAAATCTTTTTGTATCCAAATCCGGCTTTAAACTTCTTCACAACAGTATCTCGGACCTGCCTGGTGTGTTCCTTGTTCTTCATGATGCTCTCTGCGCTTTTAACGGACCTCTGAGACTATCACAGTGCAGGTGCATTTATACGGAGACTTGATTACACACAGTGGGATTGTATTTATCATCCTTAGTCATTTAGGTCAACATTGGATCATTTAGAGATCCTCACTGAACTTCTGGAGAGTTTTCTGCAGTGAAAGTAAAGGGGCTGAATAATTTTGCACGCCCAATTATTCAGTTTTTGATTTGTTAAAAAAGTTTGAAATATCCAATAAATGTCGTTCCACTTCATGATTGTGTCCCACTTGTTGTTGATTCTTCACAAAAAAAATAGTTTTATATCTTTGTTTGAAGCCTGAAATGTGGCAAAAGGTCGCAAAGTTCAAGGGGGCCGAATACTTTCGCAAGGCACTGTAGTTAAGCTGCAGCTGACCCAGAACAGAGCGACACGTTTTTCTCTTAAATGTAATCAGAGGGCTGATATAAATACTATGCATGCCAGTCTGTTGGCTAAGAGTTGAGGAGAGACTGACTGCATCACTTCTTCTTTTTATAAGAAACAATGTGTTGAAAATCCCAAATTGTTTGCATAGTCAACTTACACACAGCTCTGACATACACACTTATCCTTATTTATATGTAGGCTACGTGCTCCTTTAAAAAAAACAGTCTCAACGTCAACAGTGAAGAGGCGACTCCAGGATGCTGCCCTTCTAGGCAGAGTTCCTCTGTCCAGTGTCTTTCTTTTGTGCATCTTAATCTTTTATTAGCCAGTCTGAGTTATGGCTTTTTCTTTGCAACTCTGCCTAGAAGGCCAGCATCCCGGAGTCGCCACTTCACTGTTGATGTTGAGACAGGTGTTCAGCGGGTTCAATTTAATGAAGCTGCCAGGTGAGGACTTGTGAGGCATCTCTTTCTCAAACTAGACACTCTAATGTACTTGTCCTCTTGCTCAGTTGTGCACCAGGGCCTCCCACTCCTCTTTCTATTCTGGTAAGAGCCAGTTTGCGCTGTTCTGTTAAGGGAGTAGTATACAGCGTTGTACGAGATCTTCAGTTTGTTGGCAATTTCTCGCATGGAATTGCCTTCATTTCTCAGAACAAGAATAGACTGACGAGTTTCTGTGTTTTTTGTTTCAATTTGAGCCTGTAATCGAACCCACGAATGCTGATGCTGCAGATACTCAACTAGTCTTAAGGACAGTTTTATTGCTTCTTTAATCAAGATAGTTTCCAGCTGTGCTAACATAATTACAAAAGGGTTTTCTAATGATCAATTAGCTCTTTAAAATGATAAACTTGGATTATCTAACACGATGTGCCATTGGAACACAGGAGTGATGGTTGCTGATAATGGGCCTCTGTACGCCCATGTATATATTCCTGTTACGTCCATCGTTAGAATGAGACCAAGGTGCAGCGTGGTATGCATACATTTTTTCTTTATTCAAAATGACACCGAAAAACAACAAAATAAGAAAACAAATGTAAAGCTATATGCAGTGCAGAAAGCAACTACAAACAAGATCCCACAACTGAAGGTGGGAAAAAAGGGCTGCCTAAGTATGATCCCCAATCAGAGACAACGATAGACAGCTGCCTCTGATTGGGAACCATACCCGTCCAACAAATAAATAAACAAACTAGAATGCCCTGACATAACCAAATAGAGAAATAAAAAGGCTCTCTGAGGTCAGGGCGTGACAGTACCCTGAGACAGTGGATCATCACTGGAGGCTTCGGTTCATAGATCATCACTGGAGGCTTCGGGCGTGGAGCAGACACAGAACGCACCGGGCTGTGGATGCGCACTGGAGATACATTGAGTATCTCCACAAAACATGGTGCCTGAACGGTCACAGGCTCCTTAAAGCGAGTGTGGGGAGTTGGCTCTTGTCTGAAACCTGGCTCCGCCAACCACCCCCTGTGCCGCCCCCCAAAAAATGTTTTGGGGCTTCCTCTCGTGCTTGCGTCTTGGTTGCGAACCCCGGTCTCGTCTTTGTTCCTCCTTTGCTGCCTCCATCTGCTCCCATGGAAGTTGATTCTTTCCAGCCAGGATCTCCTCCCATGTCCAGGATGTCTGCTCCTCCTGGCCACGCTGCTTGGTCTGTTTGTGGTGGGATCTTCTGTTACGTCCGTCGTTAGAATGAGACCAAAGTGCAGCGTGGTAGGTTAATTATTTTTCTTCATTCAAAATGACACCGAAAAACAACAAAATAAGAAAACGAATGTAAAGCTATATGCAGAGCAGAAAGCAACTACAAACAAACAAGATCTCACCAAAAAAAGTGGGAAAAAGGGCTGCCTAAGTATGATCCCCAATCAGAGACAACAATAGACAGCTGCCTCTGATTGGGAACCATACCCGTCCAACAAAGAAATAGACAAACTAGAATGCCCACCCAAATCACACCCTGACCTAAACAAATAGAGAAATAAAAAGGCTCTCTAAGGTCAGGGTGTGACAATTCCATAAAAAAATCTGCTGTTTCCAGCCACAATAGTCATTTACAACATTAACAATGTCTACACTGTATTCCTGATCAATTTGATGTTATTTTAATGGACCAAAAATGTGCTTTTCTTTCAAAAACAAGGACATTTCTATGTGATCCCAAACATTTGAACGGTAGTGTACACATACACACTGGAAAAGAATGCACCTGTATTGAAGTACTTAAAAAAATCACTCGCCATGTGTTACACTGATTCCCTCCTCCAGCATAACCAATGGTTTAATGTAGATTGATGAATAAGAGCAAGGCTCGGTTTGAACTACATCTGATCTTTTTAACCTGCTCATTCTTCACTATTATTACAACATTTCTGTCTGTGAGCTTCTCACTGTGATAGCTGTAACCCTATATCCCCTCGGCTCGTGACCACCCATTTTCATTGGCTAGCCAGAAGATGACGGCTTAATTAAAAAGTCTCCTGCCCCTCATCGTAAAACAATACCCGAGAGGGCAGACTGACAGGGCTGCAGCCGTAATCAGTGGACGGTCTGGTGGCTAACTGGCCATCCGAGCTGAGCCAAGAGGCTTTGAAGGGGATAAGAAGGGTTACAGGTTCATGAGGTGCCTGTGTATGATTGTAGTGTGACAGTGCTATAGTTAGCCTCTTTGTGCCTTGGCGGTATGTGTTCGTGTGAGTGAGTGTGTGTGTGTTTTTTATCAATGTGGTTTCCGGACAGTCTCCACGTGAACTGTGGTTGTTCCAGGTGACTATAGAGGAATATATGGCTGGACCATTTTTTAGAAAGAGACTAAATGTAATCACTCCTGAAGATTAAAAAATGCATCCAATCAGTGAGGCCTCTGAATGACTACATTTGGAATACTCAGATTTGATGAAAACGAAATAATCTCCATGCTTTTTTTGGGATCCCCTGTTTTTCTTTGTTTCTGATGCTGCAGCACATTCTTGCAGCATAAATGCTTTCGTAAGCCTTCGTTATTTTTTTATTATTTTTTTACAGTGTCACCTTTCACATTCTTGAGTGTAAAAGAACCTGTTGCCACTCCAGATACAGGACAATATATTAGCTATGTTTTCACTGGGCTACAAACTGAAAAATGCCTTCCAACACTTGGTTTCAAGCAATGTATAACAGCAGGTTATGGCTGAAATAACGTGATAGGGTTGTCATTTGTCAAATGGAAAAATATGATTTGACTCTGGCTTGAGACTGGGAGGGCTGCGGTCTGCCCTGTAGAATATGACAAATTATCCTACTACACCTCTGTGACAGGAATGGGGCCTACTGTGTTTAACCAAGAGCACCCCTGCACCAGTGACAAATGACAGGTGATGGAGGAGGTAAGAGGAGGGGGGGGTGAATAGCTAGATCTGAGACAGAGCAAGGAGGGAAGTGGGCGGTTATGGGTGCTGCCGGGTCGTCTGTTTCATCTCGGTGTCGACTTGGTGACACCGCTTTCCGGCCCAGGCTTGTAATGGCGTCCGCCCACATGGTGGTAGGTGGCGGTGGCATTGACTGTGGTGCCGGGTGGACCACACAGGAAGAAACTTATACAGCTGCCTGTCTATGCCGAGCCGTGACAGGCGACATGTTGCGGCTATGACTCCCTCCCGCGTGGCTGTTGTGATGGGATGGGAGTCAGCAAACTGTGGTCAGTGCTGGGGGACATTATGTTGTGGAGCAGGAGAGATGATTATGGGGTTGGTTGTAGAGTTGCTGTAATGGTGAATTTAAACATATCCTTGTTATCTCCAAGGCTGACTCTGAGACCAGATACAGACTGTAGTGAGTGGGACATAGCTTCTGGTTTTCTATCTGAAGAACACCTTTCAAATATGTCACCTGTAGTAAGACCCTAACAAGACAAAAGTGCTCATCTGCTACCATTCTGCACTAATATTACCTCAAAGTAAGATACAATCCCTTGTGTGTGCATATACACTGTCTGTAGAAAACATTAAGGACACCTGCTCTTCCCGTGACATAGACTGACCAGGTGAATCGAGGTGAAAGCTATGATCCCTTATTGATGTCACTTGTTAAATCCACTTTGATCAGTGTAGATGAAAAGGAGGAGACAGGTTAAAGAAGGATTTTAAAGCCGTGAGACAATTGAGACATGGATTGTGTGTGTGTGCCATTCAGAGGGTGAGTGGGCAAGACAAAACGTTTAAGTGCCTTTGAACGGGGTTGGGTAGTAGGTGCCAGGCGCATCGGTTTGTGTCAAGCATGGCAACAGTGCTGGGTTTTTCCACGCTCAACAGTTTCCTGTGTGTATCAAGAATGGTCCACCACCCAAAGGACATCCAGCCAACTTAACACAACTGTGGGAAACATTGGAGTCAACATGGGCCAGCATCACTGTGGAGCGCTTTCGACGCCTTGTCGAGTCCATGCCCCATTGAATTCGTATACTCAGTGTATGTAACGTCCTACATTTTTTACTTACAACCCATGCCATTTACATTGATATAAAGCCTCTTATGGGACCAAATTAATTCTTGCTCTGAGTTTAGTCTCCCAGTGCCAGCTCCTTGGTGGGCTATAATCCCCCATTATAATCTGCCATTAATCCCAGATTGGGAGATCAGGCCGCTGACTGGGTTTATGTTATGCACGTGCATGTGAGTGTCTGGCCTTAGTGTGTTTATCCAGAGGTGGTTGGAGAACACAGGTACTGTAGGTGTGGAGCATGTCATACAGCCTAACCTCGGCTTGGGTAATCAAGAGCGGGGCAATGTGATCCTGCAACTGTGGGCCGAAGTTAGTCCTGCTGCCTCTCTTTCATGCATGCACGCACACACACACACACACACACACACACGCATATGCACAGACACACAGTCACACACCACCACCACCACCACTAAAACTTGTCCAAGCACATCCCTATGGTGGGGGAAGAAGTACCGTTAGCTACAGGACCACCATGGATGTGTTTCCAGAGGTGTGACCTAATTGCTGAAGTTTTAAAGGATCTTTAATTATCCAGTGTTGGTTTATGGTAATGTGGGTGACAGGGTTCATCACGACGGTAAAGATCGAAAGGCTGTAGTCTATTCCAGCTGTGTCCTGACTCCTTGCCAAGTCCAAGCCTAGTCCAAGGAGAGCTCACACCATCACGTGACACTGGCCAGAGCTAACCAGTTAATATTAGATCACCACCTGGGTTATTTTGGTGAGGGGTAGGTACAGAGGTGTGTTTGTGTAGAGTACTGGTCAACTGGTCTCGCTTTACCTCAGTGGTCGAGGTGAAAATGCTTCATCTGGTTATCCCACTCTTATAGACAACATCACAAACACTTTTTAAGTCAAATGTACATATCAAGAGGTTTTTAGAGACAACCTTTTGAGCAGAAATTGGTTGTTAACATCGTTTTTTTTGCTATTTCCAGAGAAGGGTTTATTTCTATGCGATGAAATTGAGTACTGTATAGATAGGTTAACTCACAATGTCATGAAAACGATGTGTATGCTTCCACGGGGCAGAAGTCAATGATTCTGGATGGCCAGATTGCTAGCAAGGATGACAAGAAACTGCTATGTGGGGAATCGTATGTGTCTCGTATCAGCTCATTTCATCTGGTTCTTGATACCATGTCTTGTTTTGAGGTGTTTTGACTGATTTCATGTATGGCTAATATGGCTAAAGTTCGCTAGCTAGCTAACCAACAACTGTAACAATGTATTTGAGAGACAACAAGTGCTCATTGTGCAAATGTATTTATATTTTCAATAAACATTGGAGACAAAATATATCTTACATGTTGTCAACAATCTAAGCCAACCCAATCTGTTTTGCCCCATACAGTAGTTGCGCACGTGTCGGTTTTGTTGCTAAGCAACCAACCCGTCCATGAGAGGAGAAACACACGTTGACTCATGCAATAACTGACAGCAGTAGTTGAGTTTCAAAACCATAACACACATATCACAGGTTAAAAGCCACAAGCTACAATTATAGCCCTTCATGACAGACAGGCCCTGTAGAATCAATAATTCCCCCCTGATCTTTCAATCGGCCCTTAATACTCAGCATCAGCACCTCAATATGGTTAACCATCCGCTTGCTATACTCTTGTATTAATGTCTACCCCTTCCTATTCATTTGACCGGTTGGCTGGCTCCATTCCATTTCCCCTGGCATTGCACAGGGGATGAGGAGGGGATCCAAGACTGTTTCAGGGATGGTTGCCTATTATTCGGCAGTAGTACTTTAGCGAACCCAAAGGAGCCCTCGCTGCCATGAATCTCTTTCTCTTCATGTTGTGGTTGTAACTGATTTCCCAATGGAGATGCCAGCCTAGCTCTGTGGTTTAGGGTTTAGAGGCACCAAGTCTAGCGGATCACCCCCCTCTAAGGTGATGGGTTCATGGGAAGGCCTGGCATGGGCATCCCTTCTTGGCCAAGATGATATTAAAGGTTGATGAATCACATTTGGCTTCCCAAAAGCAGCCGGACAGCCCCCTTGCAATGTCAGCATTTTGGTCAAGTATGTATTTGTGCTTGTGTGTGTGTGTGTGTGTGTGTGTGTGTGTGTGTGTGTGTGTGTGTGTGTGTGTGTGTGTGTGTGTGTGTGTGTGTGTGCGTTCATACCTGTGTATGTTGGAGAGAAAGGTCCTGCTTTAAAGGATATGACAAAGGAGCTGACAAAAGACCTCCCTTAATGGTTAGTTAGCTGTGGGAGGGCTGAGTATTTAGTCTTTGAATAGAGGAAATGCTCAGGGCTGTGGGAGAGCTGAGTATTTAGTCTTTGAATAGAGGAAATGCTCAGGGCTGTGGGAGAGCTGAGTATTTAGTCTTTGAATAGAGGAAATGCTCATGGCTGTGGGAGAGCTGAGTATTTAGTCTTTGAATAGAGGAAATGCTCATGGCTGTGGGAGAGCTGACTGGGCCTGGACAACAGCCCAGCAAACACATCAATTATTGACCTGACGTTCTAATGCATCTGGACTATCTGATCTGCTCTATCATGTTCAATCGCACCTGCTACTGTCCGTCATGTCAATTCAGGCTGTTACTGCCCTAGGAGTGGGCGCAGTAAGAGTGGCTGAAAACAATGAGACAAAGGAGACTGGAGGAAATGCTTGGTGTACGGCATGATTTTGCATGAACTCTAAGTGATACCAGATTTTCTGAATACAAACATTATAAATATAGCTAGGGACAAAATGTTCAACACCAAAAAAGTGTTGCTTATCACCGAGGTGGGTGTACCTGTAGCATGGGTTATCAGACACTGTCAACATGATGTCAACACATCAATATCAAAAAACCTTATTCTCTCCTGCTGGGTGCTTTCATCGACTAGTTCAGCTGGAGTCACGTGACCCCATGTGTTGACAGAGAAAAAGGCATCATTAGGGACATCGTTACATATCTGAGAGATCAAAGGTCAGAAATAAATCAGGGCCTTGATGTGCCATGTGACATAAACCTCCTTTAATGATTGGGTGGGTGGAGTTTGGTGACTGGATGGCATCTCTGGAGAGCCACAGTAATATCGTAGAAATTTGCCATAATTAACTTTCTAATTACTTGGTAATTGGTCTGTAATGAACATGTGCACCTTGGCTGTTGAGTGGTAAATTAGGTCTGATTTCAACAGGTCTCACTGCAGGAGAGAGGCACGTTGTGCTTCTTTCACAATGTGGATTGATTGAACTTTTCTTAATATGGTAATGGCCCTAATATGTGTTCTTATATTAATTCAGTTATTCAATTTGGATATAAAGTTTATGCCAAAGTGTTTTTACGACTAAGGAAGTTTCACAGTCAGCAGTTGGCTGTACCAGGGAGCATAAATCTCCGGCAGGATTAGAAAGACCAAGTCAAGGAATGTTTCTCTCAATAGTTTGTGTTGACAAACAAGATTTAATGTGGCAGCGCTATTGGTGGCCAGGCTTAAAGACAACATTGAAAGTGGCCAGCATTTCTGTGGTTTTCCATAAGGTGTGTTGACACACTCGTAGCCAGGGCGTTTCATCGCCCCGGCCGGAGCCAAATAGAGATGTGTGGTCCCTCTCTAAACATGTCAGCGCTGGACATTAAGTATGCGTGCACGATACACAACAGGTTGAGCTCAACTCATTTGGATCGGGACCGGTTACAGATCATTGGCAATCCATTAGGACAAAATGTATCATTAGAACAACTTTTATACAGGTAGATGTAGATGTTTTCTCACATTTCAGTCATCGCTTCCTCGGTCATAACGTATGCTTCATTCGTGCCGTGGCTCGTTGGATATATGTGATGACCGAGCCTGGTTGCATGGATCGTATTACACGCATAGACATGCATGCAGGGAGGCACATATGCACGCACACACCGACTAGCTCTCACGGTCAGAATTAGACGGTCACCCATGTTTCTCAGACTTAAAATTGTTGTTGTTTTTCAAACTGTTTAAGGTCAAGTTTATGGATGAACTCAACTTTTTTTTTTAGGTTAGTTATGTTTAGGCGTTAACTCCAAAATGGTACGGTTTTAACTTAAGAATGGTTAAGGTAAGGACTAAGGTTTGGGATCGGCTTAACCTTTTCACACGTGAGTTCCAAAATCTCTAACGGTCGCCCCAGTGTGAGTTCTTTTATGCAGGTGATGTCAGAATGCACTCACTGTTCCAAAATGTGATTGTTACGCAACAGGACAGTTAACACGCACTGCCTGCTAATTATCTATAGGCTATGTTTCAACTTGTCCATTTCAAATGATTTTCTAACAGGTTTTATTTTCTATCAACAGTTTAAATTGAGGTGTGTTCAGCCTCCTCATTAATTCAGATCGAAGTAGCCCATTTCACTGTAGCGTAAAATGTATGTTTGAGTCTTTACTGATCCGGAAAAACTTCTCTCTTCGAGGAGAGCCCAAGCACTTCCCCAGTGTTCGCAGATCAAGTATGCATTTGCATATATACATTTGTGCAGTCTTGCATGCGCTGACACTCTTTCTGGCTGGCGCTCGCATTGCCTTCATTGTTGTTTTCCTTACAAATAATAACTTTTGTACATGGGTGCTTTCCTATCAAAGTAGGTGCCTTATTTTCTGTATATTGTGTTGTTGTTTCTCCTGTAGCAGTATGTATGTATGGTATGTATGTATGTATACATACAGTATGTATGTATGTACGGAGCATAATGTTTTCAAGTACTGGGACAAATAATGTATTCCGGTTACTGCATAGATTGTAATGGACACCTATGATGTGTGTAAAATACTTTTTTGAAGGTTGTTCTGATTATGATGACCTACTGCTAAGCTATGTGTGGCGCCATGTTTGTTGACATTATACAATGCATTCTGCGTGTCACGGAAACGTCCAGACCAAAAAATGTTATGAGGTGAAGGAATGGTTCACAAATCTTTCGAGTAATCTTCCTGAGGTGAATGGAGGGAAGTCAATGATCGTAGACAACACACACCCTTCAACATGCATACTGCAAATAGACCAAACTTATCTGGTCTCCTCTTCTTATCTTTGGATGATGCGGAAAAACAAACATGGTGGCGCTCACAAACTACCCACTGGTGAGCTCACCCGTGATGTGATGAATTGTAAATAGCAATTGCTATTAGCTAATTCGGATTGTGGTTTCTGTCAGCCGAGAGTTAGCTAAATATGACCTCTTGCGTTATGTCAATATTTCCTCAGTTTGGATGATTGTTTTATGCAAGATGCTTACAACCATCCGCCGTCCCTATCCACAACACCCTATCAAAACCAAAATCGACTTTAAAACCTGTTAAGGCTATGGCAGAATACTGCCCCCGCTGGAGAAATGCGTGCCCATAGTAAACTGACAAAAAATCAGTAAAAAATTTCTAATATATGCATATAATAAATATTATTGAATAGTAAACACTCTAAAGCTTCTAAAACCGTTCAAATTATGTCTGTAAGTAAAGCAGAACTCACAGGGCATCCATTCTTCCAAACTCTTTCTGTCATCAGAAAAGTTGGCCCAACTTTGACGTCATCGCCCCCACCCTTCCCAACCAGCTACAGATCTGGAAACAGTTTCTATCTCTTCAGCGCGATGTCCTCTTTCATTGTGAAGATTGCGCGCTCCCTCACCCTTTGGCGGGGCGAAACCCTCCGGTCACGCAATAATACGTGCGCGCGTCTGCAAATTCTCTCTTTTGTTCCAAGATCCACCAAACGACGTAGGCTTCTCCTTTCGAGCTTATATCTTTTATATATGATTAAAACATGTTTTAGCTCGAATCTGAACTTAGTTTGACCAGTTTAGTCGACATACAATATGTAATTTTGAAGTTTCGATGCGCAACCCATAGATTTTTGAGTGCTTTTCAGCCGAAATTAGTCTCGTTTGATAACCCAAAGACACACATTTGAAAGGCAAACGCTGGTTTTGGTAAGTATGACTTCTTCCACGACTTCTGATCGAACAACGGCTAAGGTAAGGGAAGATTTATGTGGTTATTATGTGTTTCTGTGGACTCCGAAATAGCGAAGCCATATTGCTAATCTATGAGCGCCGTCTCATATTATTGACAAGTGAACGAATTCTGTAACGTTAAAAATAAATGTAATACAGCTGTTTTATTAAGAAGAAGTGTATCTTTCTAACTATATGTAGAACATGTATATTTAGTCAACGTTTATGATGTGTATTTCTGTTATCTGGCAGAGTTATCATAATTTCTCCGGGCATTGTTGTAGCATTTTTTGGCCATGACCTTCTATGTAAACCGTGATTTATGGATATAATTAGCATATTATTGAAAAAAACATAAATGTACTGTATAACATGTCCTATTCCTGTCATCTGATGAAGATTTTCAAAAGGTTAGTGAATTATTTTTCTTTTAATCCTGCTTTTGTGATTGCATCTATTGTTCTACAAAATGGCTATGTAAATTAGCCTATCTTTGGTGGTGGTTTGACATAAATATGTGCTATGTTTTCGCCGTAAAACATTTTAGAAATCTGACTTGGTGGCTACATGAACAAGGTGTTTATCTTTCATTTGAGCTATTGGACTTGTTAATGTGTGGAGGTTAAATATTTCTAAGAATATTTTTGCGTTCTGTGCGCCACTGTGTCAGTTGAGCAGTGGGGGAGGGTACCCCTAGAGGGACGTGTTGGGCCATGTAGTTTAAGGTAACACATTGTTGCCCCTACTGGCCAGTTTCCAAGTCATCTCCCGACGTCATTTGGATGAATGTCAAATACTGACTTGTATCACGGGTGACCTGGCTGCACACAGACACACACACGCACACATACACACGCACACATACACACGCACACACACACACAGAGCAATTACTAGTACTATACTGTAGGTTCTTGATCTGAGCACTGATCTTTAAAATGCCATATGCCACATGCCTCTGAGCTTTATTCAGTGGAGCTTAGCTGCTGCTGTTGTCGGGAAAGTCAAGCTTGTGGTTCATACTGTATAAGAAAAAGGGATTGAGGTTTATACATTTCTTTCGTTGAAGTTTGTGCTTGGCTTTTGGTAATTTGAGAGGGAACCCACAGCTGTTAAACCTACTGTATCTGGAGGACATTCCCTGATGCGTAAAATGACTGACATATCTACAGTATGCAAATCATGAGCTATTATTCCTGACTGGCTGATCAAGATATAAGATGTTAAAGGAAGTCCCCTTTCCTCCTCATCCATCTCCTCCACGACAGGTTCGATAACCTGCAATTACTGTGCTCAGACCATCCTGTAAATACACACCTGTAATCACTGACCTGCTCCACTGAATTGCACTGCCCAGGGAAGGGGGAGGAGATGGGGGTGCCAGGACACTGAACAACCGCATCCCCTGATCCAAAGACCAGACCAAAGAGACATCAACGAAGAGGCTGCATCTGTAAACAAGGACCCTCTTTTTTATTATATTCTGTGTCTCAAAGAGCCCCAGAGTGCAGATCTCTGATCAGTGCTAACATGTGCTGCCCAGGCCATTGTCGGGACCCTCACAGCACAAAGACTAGGGAGGAGTCGCCTTGAAGCTACAACGTGACCCTGACCCCGGAACGTGACCTCTTCCCCCTGAGGTCACTTCCACGGAGACGTCCTCAAAGTGGCGGGTGTCGATGCAGCTTTTGAACAAGTATGATGGGACATATTTTTGATGATGTCTGTAAGGGTGGATGATTTGTGGCTCATTTGGTTTCTGAAGATTGAAGCAGTAGATTGAATAACGAACAAAGATCATTATTAAATGAAACATAATTAATAAATAATTACAATTTGTCCAAATCCACCCTCAGAAGTGTGTTTGAACCCCACACGTTAAAACATTTATAGAGAGCACGTCTTTATCTCTCACTATCTCACAAGCACCCACCCACACACACACACATGTTCCTGCACACACGGACAAACATACACACTCTCTCTCTCTCACTCTCTCTCTCTCTCTCACTCACACACACACACACACACACACACACACACACACACACACACATATAATATATTTAACTCAATGTTTTCCTTTTGGGAGTAAACCCAATTTTTTTTTCAGTTCATTTAAATTTATAAGAATCAACTGAATGGAAATTCTTTTTTTTTGGTGGGGGCAGTTTTATGGCTACAAAAACAGAATTTGTGGTTTCAACCATTGAGGTTTGATGCAAACGGCTTTGGAACCTTTTATGCAACCTGGCGTCCAGGAGACTTAAGAAAATATTTTGCTTTCCACCCTTTTGAGCCTTTTAGCCTCTGCTAAGGGAAAAGAGTGAGTCTGAAAAAAACACGCTGTAACAAAAATTAGAAAAAAAACTCTAAGGTCAAATGTCCTGAGTGGGACGGCTGCCAGGTCGATTCCATTACCATGTTGCACACACACGTACAAACGCATGCACGATAGTGCACACACGCACAATCACACGCATAATCACCCACACAAGATCACATGCATGCACCCTTCCACTCAACTCCGAGAAAGAGAGAATAAAAGTTGACAACACACTAGTGGTCCACGCAACCATATAAGAGGCTACTTAAGAGCAGCGACCAGGCAGATCGCCCTACGAGATAGATAGAGAGAGAGAGAGAGCACAGCTCCTCCTAATTGACTGGGGGATATTTCCAAAGAACGGAGCAGATTATTTATGCGGGTGGCTTATTATGACTGCAGGGTCCAGGGCATAAACAGCCGTCCCCACAGAGCCCAGGGTAAGTGGCCCAGCTGATCAGATAGCAGCCCTCCAGCCCTCCACCAGGGCCGGCCAGAGAGAGAGGCCCGTGACCCTGTCACAGGCCCACCATTGTTTACCTGCCGCGCCCGCGTGGTGTGGACAGGTTATGCTTTCAGGGCTGGATACGGTCTGTGGAAAACACAATCTGTCATAAATCATGATGCAATTTCGGGCTGTGCTGCCACAGCGGTGGCCATCAGGTCTAACGGACTCCTGAGAGCAATTAGACCGCAGAGTGGTGGGCTAGGTTAATGTAAAGTGTATTACTTTCAATTTGGACTGATTGCATTTAATGTCCTTTTATAGTTTTCTCCTCTGGTTACTCTTTCTTTGTGACCAGGCTGGTCTCATAGACTAGACCTAACATAGTAAATGAAAAATCTGGTTCGCTGGAATTGGTATGATATGTTACGTTTGGTATGGTTACAGAAGATAGAAGGTTACTTAAATGCTGCATGTTTGAATCTCATCACCGGCAACTTCAGCGTTTTTAGCTAATTAGCAACTTTGCAACTACTTAGCGTGTTAGCTAACCCTTCCCCTGACCATAACCTTAACCTTTGAACCTAACTCCTAACCTTAACCCGAACCTTAATCCCTAACCCAATTGTAATTCCTAACATATTATATGGAAATGGATGATGGACATCCACAATTTAATAAATACCATACAAAACAGAACATAAAATACTCTTTTGAGTGTCCCGGTTTTTCGTTTACTATGTTACGTCTACCTGTGAGTTCATGTTGTTGTGACTGTACAGAAAGGACAGATTGTTCTGTATTGCCATGGTATGAAATAGAGCAAAGGATATTGCTGATATTACGGTACACTAATTTGATATTACAATAGATTTTTTTTTATCTTGAGGAGTTTCATGCAAATATGTATTAGTAGGTTTTACCTGACATTTAGTTCCCTAGGGCCCCTTTGAACTCATATAGTCCACTCCACATGGTCTCTGTCAGCAATACAATAGTGAGGTCAAACGCCTCAGTGAAAGGGGATCTCAGAGGGCCAGTAAAAGTGTCATTAATGTGTCCATATCCTAACAGCCCCGTGGGTGATAACATTGTGTGGAGACCACTGACCAGGGTTAAAGATGTGGATATATGACTAAACACGCCAGATAGAGTCAAAGTACAGACTCTACCTCCTCTCCATCTCTTCTCTTTTCTCTTTCTCTCCCACTCCTTCCATTCTTCTACTCTCTGATGATCAACGTCTTTCTTGACGGAGCCCAAAGGTAGACATGTATACTGTATAAAACACTTCATATACTACACCACTTGTGGTATTTTTAGGAACATGCATAAGTAATGCGGTGGTAATGAGTGAACTTTCCTTGAGATTGTCGTTAACACCCGTCCTATTCTTGGTGTGGTTCTCACCAGCAATGTAATGAAGAAGGTGCTATAAGCTGCACCAATGCCGGCCACATGACTAACCACAGCTCTGGCCTGTAATGGATGAGGCTTTTCCTGTTAGGGACTCCGCTGGTAACAACTTCATAATTACCCATAGTCATCTAGGGGACATCGAAGTCCCTGCTGGTGATCTCAGCAGTCACCTCCTCAGTGACATTAGAGTCTCCGGTGCTCTGCCCAGCCCAGGCGAAACAGGAAGTGACCAGGAGCAGAGGGAAATGGGGTGTGTGTAAGGAGTGTATGGGAAAGGGGAGTGAGGAGTGAGGAGAGGGAAGGGGAGGGTTTGGAGCTATGTAGGTGAAGCTGCATTGTGGCACGCGTATTACTTTTGAACAGCAAAAGGAGCAACAAAGAAGTGATTGGTTACTAATTTCTAAATATTTCAGGCTTTAAATTGCTTAGCAACACAGACGGAATGCCCAAAGCTCCTGCAGTTGATCACTCCCGCTTTGTATAGCAGGCAAGCCATCAAACCAGTCTGCTGCTGGCTTATATAAAGCCCTAGGCATCCAAGTGAGGTGAGGTGAGGTGAAGAAGGGGGAGGAGGAGAGGCTAGAGCACCTGGGGGTACAAGCAGTCACATCCAGTGCTCCTCAACCTCCCCTCCCAGCAGGGTGCTACTCTACATCCATTGATCCGGCCACTCTACCCCTCCCGTGTCTAATCCTCATCTCTTGTTCTTGGCCGGTGACTAACTCCCCCTGCCAGACGCTAAGGTCCAACCACTGTTCTTTTATGCACTGTGACCAGCTAGGACCTAGCAGCTAGGTGGCTGGAGGCTGGAGTCAGACAGGGTCACAGGGTTAGGGTCACAGGTCAAGACTCATGCAGTGCAGCGATGACTGGACGAACGGGTTGGTCCCCTTCATCTCTCTGTGATGCAGACCTCTCAGAGCCACATCAAGGATTTCAGCCTGAAATGTGATATGGCAGTTTGACACAGATGTTCTATGGCAGATTCAGATCAGTGATCCGTTCAATGTAATCTCTTTTTTTCTTGATCTTTATGCTGAATAAGATACTATATTGTCTGTATCACACTATAAAGGGGTTACTGTGAAATTGACAGTAATTTACAGGCAGCTCAGTGGCAAGTAAAATTCTGTATTTAATTTTACAGTACACCTACTGTAATATAAATACATAAAATATAAATACATATCACAGCAAGTACTGTGTAATGACACACATAATTGAATTACCATAGAATTGACTGTATTATACTGTAAAAAAGTACATGCTAACGTTATTAGAATGAATGAATTAAATGTATTGAGGGAGATGTTTGTATTTTACAGCATTTTACTGTAATTAGAAGGGATTGGTGCAAGCAGGTAGGCTGCTAGGTAAAAAAAAGTTTACACATTACGGTATATTATTTAATATTTGGTATTTTATATAACCTCCACTTCCAGAGCTCTTAACAAAGACTTCCAAACTGGCAGTAACTATGGGGAAAAACAGACCAAAATGACATGGCAAAATGCTCAACCATTGATGGTTTAAAACTCGCTGTCACTCCAATCTGTCCCCAATACAAATTGATCGGGCACCATAACCAGACAGGAGTTAATTGGTACAGCATTCTCACTCACAGGTGCAACAAATATAGCTTCTTACAAGGCACGCCTAAAAATGTGTTTACAAGACAGAAACAACAGTACCATGCGCCAGTAGTTAAAAGGTTTTTGGTGCTCCAAAGATATGGTCCGGTACTGTATTCTATAGGATGGAATTACAGTAGCATTTGAAATACACAAACTCTTTCCCTAACCACAACATTCTATTTTACTGTTGATAATACCACAAATTACTGTCATTTTTTCCCTGTTACAGTGCAGTCTTATGTATTTGCCAGAATATTTAATTGGCCTCATATGACCTTTTTTTTCTCGTGACTTTTCCACTCCTTTGAGTGGTCATCTCTCTGTGTCAAATGCCATACCGTCTCTCCCCCACTCTCTCATTTCTCTCTCTACCTTTCCTCTCATTCTGGATCTCTCTCTCTCTCTCTCTCACACACACACTGCTTCCTCTCATTTGTATCTCTGCCCTCCCTCCCTCCCTCCCTCCCTCCCTCCCTCCCTCCCTCCCTCCCTCCCTCCCTCCCTCCCTCCCTCCCTCCCTCCCTCCCTCCCTCCCTCCCTCCCTCCCTCCCTCCCTCCCTCCCCCCTTCTCTTGTACTGGTCCATGCTGTTCAGTCAGACAGTGCCCTCTTGATGCTCATTAAAACCAGTGTAAATGGTCCTTGACTCTAGCCGAGAGGGAGGTAAAGATGTGGGTCTTATTCCTCCCCAGAAACTACACTTAACATCGGCCCGTTGCCACTACAGAATTTGTGGAGCTCCTAGTCCTTACCTTCCATGTCTTCAATAAACTCCCTCACAAATTAATAAGGAGGAGGCTTTCATTGAATGTCTGTTTTGTGTGGTCGGGGTTGGCCTCCACAACGGCCTCCACAACGGTGGAGTCCCTTGATTCACAAGTGGTAACCTTTGAGACTGTGTGGTTCCCGGATTTACACGTAGCATAATTATGGATTTAATAAGGCATGTTTACAACTGCTTTGCACCTGAAAGATGCCTGGTGGCTGCAGCCCATAGCAATTACTTCTATTTCCTATGAAAAATTGCAATAATTTTGCTTCCACCTCGGTAAACTTTTGCAAAACTTGGGACAACAAATCAACTGACCACTCTTATTCCATTTGCAGCCCACCTAGAAGCAGCATTAAAATCTCCCTGATGACAAACCTTGAAAAAAACAAGACCTCTCTTGTTTTTGCTGCATTTCGCAGCATTTAATTTCCTCCAGAAGCAATACCTCAATATATATGATTTAATTTGGCAAATGCATCAATCTAAGAGAATGTCATTCGAAAGCTATTCATTTCTGATTAAAATAGACACTGTATCAAACGTTGACCGAACTAAAACCTGCCGGCACAACCCACGGTACACATTTTTCCACCCTCAGCAAACAAACAGACTTTGCTGAGGGGCTGGTGGTCCGATGGTGGGACGGCTGAGTCGTACGAGACCTCTGCTGGCATTCCTTTTGAAACCTAACCTGTCACAGGAGAGGGATGCTATGCCTTTCATCATTGGCCAGCCTCCTGGTCCTAGATGTGGCCTGAACCTGAGGAGGAGGAGGAGGGGTTAAGGCCTAGCAGGGATGGAGGGGGGATGGCCAACTGCCCAAACCCAGTGGGGGGTGAGAGAAGGAGTGAAGAAGTGAGGTTAGGTGGGTCGAAGTGTTGATGGTGGGAATGTAAATCTATTTGGCGTAAAAAGCACGGGCGCATCAGAGAGGAGGTCATTCAACAGAATTTCACCCTGACTCCTCCTGCATGAATGCAGCCATTGAAGGCCGGGTGCCGACGCTCATTCTGAGGACCGCAAAGCAAAAACAGGGAAGCAACTTTTTTTTTTTTAAATCAAACATGTTTCTTTTTTTCTTTTTTTCAATGACCCCCCCTTTTTTTTAAACAAACGACTCAGCAACTTTTCTCCTGAATGCATTTATTTTATTTTATTGTTTTTGTCTTTGAGTAAATGTGATATGATGCAGCTAAAATACATCTTGGTCAGATGTCTTTCTGGTACTGGCTGTTTTAACCATCTTTTTATATTTTATATTATAATTATAAATATTATAATTATTAGTACAAGCCTTAGTTGGCAATAATATCTGGCAACAGCATAGTTGAGACACAACACACGTGCAATATTCGCTTCATGTACAACCCCTTTCATTGAACCTCCTTTTTTTCTAAAACTGTGTTAAACTTTTTCAGGGTCATGGCACACACACATGCGCGCATGCACACAGGCACGCGCACACACGCACACCCACACACACACACACACACACACTTGGCTCTGTAACAGACCGGCTGTAGACGGTTCTGTGTTTTCCCTCCATTTCTCAGAGGTCTGACAGGAAACTCAAGACTTTAATTGTTGCAGCGCATGCATAATTAACCAGAGTGCACAATGCCTCCAGGATGCCTTAGTGGTGCAGAGCCAGCGGGCACCTGTGGCCAACAAAGATGGCCTTATCCCGGGGGTGGATGGGACTGGTGCCTTCCCACACCTATTGTCACCCAACACAGCCCAGCCAGCCTTAGCCCCAGCTGCATTGCATTCAGCTGTCCCAGCCTCCACACATATTCATGTGGTCCACAGTGACAAGCCATAACACTGTCGCTGTGACACCACCCTCTCCTCACCCTCCTCCCCAGCCCGACCAACCCGACCCCACACAACAAGCTCTTTATCCAGGTTATTAATGATGGCCAACCAGCTGTGGCCTAACAAGTGGACGTGAGGTCTTTATTGGACCAGAGCACGAGCTGCCTGGCTTTTTGACTTTCTTATGGTGAAATGTTGAAACTTTGACGTCTCAATGCCCCAGTCAATCAGTTGTGCGGGCTGTATGAAAGAGGACAGTGTGTTTTGTTTTGTTGATGCCATGTCAGTGTATGGCTATGCACATGTTCTTTGGTGAGATAAATTGCTAGTCTTTTAGCGTTGCTAGTCTTTTAGCATTGCAAAGCTTCTACTGGCTGCGATTCCAATAGTAGATTTTGTGTTTCAGTGTCAATAGAGTACAAGATGAGCCAAGCTGTTGGCATTCAGGGATGGAGAAAGACTACAATTGTCATTGTAATGTAAAAATATATCCAGTCAGTTACAAGACTGCATTGCCCAAAGCTGGACCTTGTTATGGTAATGTTGTGGCTTTGCTGTGAAAAGGGGGAAGCTTTACCAGTTAATGTCTTTGAGTTCATGGCAGTCGCAAAACTTGCAAGGAGGGGGAGACGATATTAGAAACAGGTCAATTTGACCCACCCTCAATAATATAACATGATGAGTTTGATTGACTGGAGAGAAAAATCCCCAAAGTGCCAGGCAGCTACTGGCTTCTTAACAGCTTCTACCCCCAAGCCATAAGACTCCTGAACAGCTAATCAAATGGCTACCCAGACTATTTACATTGTTGCCCCCCCCCCCCCCTTTTGCTGCTGCTACTCTCTGTTTATTATCTATGCATCGTCACTTTAACTCTTCCTACATGTACATATTACCTCAATTTCCTTGACTGACCGGTGCCCCAGCACATTGGCTCTGTACCGGTACCCCCTGTAATAGAGCCTCACTATTGTTATTTTACTGCTGCTCTTTAATTATTTGTTACTTTTATTTTTTATTTATACATTTTTTACTTAACACTTATTTTTCTTTAATTGGTTAAGGGCTTGTAAGTAAACATTTCACCAGAGTGCTCCTCAGTTCCTCATTTTATGATTGGATCCCACCACTGCCAAATACACTCGTTTGTGGTAAAAGTGAAACAACATAAAAACATGCAATTTCTCCTCTCTTTCCATTTTCATCGGTTTGTGATGTATTGCTTTGGTCTGCAGTAATAAATCACCAGTTCCACTACCCGCTGTCTCTTCCTTTCTCTTTGTGGTGTTTGCTGTGGAGAGGTAATTATATTCACAAGCGCTCGTAAGTACTTCCTATGTTGTTGTGTAACTAGTGAACTATTGGTGATGAGATAAAATTGTGTAAAAATAGTTTAATTCCAAGTGAAATCAAAAAAAAATGTCTTGTCACATGCGCCGAATACAACAGTCGTAGGGTCAAATGCTTACTTACAAGCTCTTAACCAACAATGCAGTTCAAGAAATAGAGTTAAGAAAAGATTTACTAAGTCTACTGATATAAAAAATAAAATAGCCTTTTGGTACTAGACTTGGCGCACGGGTACTGCTTACCATGCGGTAGCAGAGAACAGTCTGTGACTAGGGTGGCTGGAGTCTTTGACAATTTTGTGGGTCTTTCCCTGACAGCCTAGTATATAGGTCCTTGATGGCAGACAGCTTGGCCCCAGTGATGTACTGGGTCGTACGCACTACTCTCTGTAGTGTCTTACGGTCGGGTGCTGAGCAGTTACCATAGCAGGCGGTGCTGTAGAACTTTTTGAGGATCCGGGGACCCATGCCAAATCTTTTCAGTCTCCTGAGGCGGAAAAGGCATTGCCGTGCCCTCTTCACGACTGTCTTGGTGTATTTGTACCATGATAGTTTGTTGGTGATGTGGACACAAAGGAACTTCAAACTCTCGACCTGCTCCACTACAGCCCTGTTGATGAGAATTTGTGCGTGTTCTGCCCTCCTTTTCCTGTAGTCCACAATCAGCTCCTTTGTCTTGGTCACGTGGAGGGAGAGGTTGTTGTCCTGGCACCACACTGCCATGCCTCTGACCTCCTCCCCATAGTCTGTCTCATCATTGTCAGTGCTCAAGCCTACAACTGTTGTGTCATCAGCAAACTTAATGATGGTGTTGGAGTCGTGCTTGGCCACGCAGTCGTGAGTGAACAGGGAGTACAGCAGGAGACTAAGCAAGCACCTCTGAGAGGCCCCTGTGTTGAGGATCAGCGTGGCAGATGTTTTGTTACCTACCCTCACCACCAGGGGCGGACCATCAGGAAGCCCAGGATCCAGTTGTAGAAGGTGTTTAGTCCCAGGGTCTTTGTGGGCACTATGGTGTTGAACGCTGAGCTGTAGTCAGTGAACAGCATTCTCACATAGGTGTTCCTTTTGTCCAGGTGGGAAAGGGCAGTGAGGAGTGCGATTGAGATTGCTGTTGGGGAGGTATGATCTGTTGGGGAGGTATGAGAATTGGAGTGGGTCTAGGGTTTCCATGATGATGGTGTTGATGTGAGCCATGACCAGCCTTTCAAAGCACTTCATTGTTACCAACTCGAGTGCTATGGGTGGCAGTCATTTAGGCAGATTACCTTCGCTTTCTTGGCACAGGGACTATGGTGGTCTGCTTGAAACATTTAGGTATTACAGGCTTGGTCAGGGAGAAGTTGAAAACGTCAGTGAAGACACTTGCCAGTTGGTCCACGCGCATGCTCTGAGTACACGTCCTGGTAATCCGTCTGGCCTTACGGCCTTGTAAATGTTGAACTGTTTAAAGGTCTTGCTCACATAGGCTATGGAGACAATCGTCCGGAACAGCTGGTGCTCTCATGCATGCTTCAGTATTGCTTGCCTCGAAGCGAGCATAAAAGGCATTTAGCTTGTCTGGTAGGCTTGTGTCACAGGGCACTTCATGGCTGGGTTTCCCTTTGTAATCCATGATAGTTTGCAAGCCCTGACACATCAGAGCCGGTGTAGTAGGATTCGATCTTAGTCTTGTATTTATTTTACATCTGTACACTATGAGTGTTGCTTTACCACTCCCCATCACTGATGTGGAGTACAGCTCCGCTGGTATGTTGTTTTGCAGAGGGCTGCAATTCCCGACTCTGTTTGTTCACTGTTCCGAACAGGCTCGTCTTTGCAATCAACTTGTCTACCATGGAAATCAATGTGAAGAAGTTGTTCACATTTTTTCCTTTGCCCATGCAAGGCTCCACAAGTCTCAAAATCACAGTCTCAGATAGGCGCTCACCCGCTAGTATGGTTTCATCTTTCCCCAGATATGGAAAGCCATTGAGCAAGTACTTGGTTTCGACATCGGTTGCTAACCAAAACTTAATTCCAAATTGGTCCGGTTTGTTGGCCATGTATTGGGTATAAGTGTATTGACCTTTGTTTGGGATCATCAACAATTATGTTTTCTGCTGGCTTGTCACAATTAATGCAATTCTACATAAAACTTTTCCAGGTGTCCGAGACGGCGGCAAACTTGTCCGTCTGCACTCTTACTGGACTTGTCGCCTTGTCATCAAAACGCAGGTGTCGCTTAATCTCTCTGAAGCGGTTGCGTGGCATGGTTTCTCGGAAAAAATCCACCCCATACCTATCAAACCAAAATGATTCCACATCCATGCTCTTTCCGCTGTATGCCGCACTGCCATAAATGCTTTGAGTTCGTCCATAGACGTGTCCCACGTACTGTTTCCTTTTCTTGTGTGCATGTGCGACAGTATAATCACTGATGTGCTGCAACATCTGCTTGTCACATAAACAAATTTGTGCACTCACAATTGATCTTGTTGTGTGAGGTGTAGGGCCTGCTCTCTCTGTGACAATATTCTGGGAAGGCTGCGCTCTCGTCACTATTTTCTACCCAAACTGTGCCGTCCCTCCCAGACTCCCGTGTCACTGTGGCTGTTGGGATCACTGTCTCAGTTGGCTCTGTTCTATAGTTTCTGTGGCGAGGCTCAGGCATCGGAGGCGCAGGCTCGAAGTCAACATCAGAATGAGATGAAGATTCGTCATCAGCAACCTCGATTTTAAGATTAATCTCTGATCCTCCATCCGTAAATAAATAATGTTTCAAATAAAAGCAGAATCTAATTAATGTTAATAAACTACCCACATTTAAAACAAAATGTTGGTATATTATGGTATGAATACTATAATATTAACTGTAGTGTTTTGTTGACTTTTCTGTAGTAGTTAATGTAATATTTACTGTAGTATACTGCAATATTTACAGTTAACTAGTATAAATACTGTAGTAAAATAAAACTGTTGTATGTGCTATAGTAATTGTGTTTTGTAGATTGTAATGTACTGTACTATACTGTAGTATTTACTGTAGCGTTTTTGCCAACTGTAGTATACTATAGCAGTTATTTTAGTGTTTTTGCAAACATTACTGTAGGTTTTACTATGTTTTTTTTATTTTATTATCTTTGACATAGAAGTAGAGGCTTTCTCCTTGATGAAAACTACTGGAGAAATACTAAAAGACCACACTTTCCATCTGTTGGTCGGTAGGACTTGGGTCTGAATTGGTAGTTCAGAGCTTCTGCTCTTTTCTGGAACCTGTAGGGAACACAATATATGGTCTATCCTTGGCAATGTAGGCACCCTCACTTATGGGTGGGCAAATTATGATATGGGGGAGTGGAATGGGCATCGTATATGCAATTAGTAGTGTTTTTTCAGACAATACTGTAGAATTTATAATTGTTTTTTTGCAGATAGTACTGTAGTATTTACTGTACTATTCTACAGTATACTACAACATTCTATAGTAAGTTCTACACATGATCGAGGTATACTACAGTGTGCAGTATAGTATTCTATAGTATACAATAGTTTACTATGTTTACTATGGAATTATATAGTAAGTACTGTAGTATTCTATAGTAAACTGTAGTATTTGTTTATGTGGGTAACCAATCATTGTTTAGGACAGCCATTTTTGTCATATGATAATGGTATTTGGTCATATGATTATGAGAGGGGTAAAGGACAGGCAGTAGAGAGGGCAAGCAGGTCATCAGGTGAGATTTTGAGTTATAAGGCACTATCAGTTCAACTCATCATTGCTGACTGTATCCCACTGCTATAACACATTTTGTTGCCTACATTCTGATTCAATTTGGTTGTCATGGAAGGGGTCAGAGACAGTCAGCAGAGAGAGGGAGAGCACTGTCCATGCTGACACAGTTGAAAGTAATGCCCCTGGACACCCCTAGAAGGGGTATTAAGAACCCCTTAATATGCAACACAACGTTACGCCCTTGGTTTATGGTGATTGATCATACATTTAACTGGGGAATCAAATCAAATCGATGTTTATTTGTCACATGCGCCGAATACAACAGGTTAGACCTTACAGTGAAATGCTTACCTACGAGCCCTTAACCAACAATGCAGTTTTAAGAAAGATTAAGTGTTAAGAAAGTATTTACTAAATATCGTTGTTTATTTACAACTAATTGAGTCATTGCATCATATGTGGTAATGTATTTTCAGTGTTGTCAAATGGCAATTACTACTAAGACTGTGAGACAACAGAAAGAAGATAATTTCTTTGATTCTTTCATGAAAGTGAAAATGGAGAAATTTCACTGAGTGTGATGAAGTAATTTAGAAGAGATTTGACCTGATATTAAACACATGGCAACAGTTACTTGGGAAAAACAATCTGATTGGGAAATCTGATCGCGGATGAACTATTTATCTAACGGCTCACTTTTTCTCAACTCTGACAAAGTCCAGCATCTCACCTAAGAATGTCAAGTCTGTAATAGGTGCCATGGCACATGCACACACACACGCACGCGCGCTCGCACACACACACACCCACACACACACCCACACACACACACACACACACACACACACACACACACACACACACACACACACACACACACACACACACACACACACACACACACACACACACACACTGTAAATGAAAGATGAGCATGCGGATGAGATTCTTCCATTAATGGCAAATGGTCTTGTTTTTGTCTGGCGGAGCTACAAAGTCCACTAAGATCATTCACCCTTTGGTATGACAGGGCCCCACCAGAGCCCAATTGGTGCAATGTAATGATGATAGTTTTACATGTAAGGGCCCTGTCTTTCAGAACCAGGCTGGGTAGTCTGGATACTCTCACCAGGACCAAAGAAAGGCACAGGACTCGTTGTCCTCAGGCAACAGAAAATATACATTCAATTGTTTTGCGTGTTTAAATTTGTACTTGTGTAGGAGCCTCGAATGAAACATATTTGCAACTATATTTCTATACATATTTTCTACTATATTTCACTTAGTAAATGATTTTCTAGGTATTTTAGTACCTTTATTGCACAGTGTTTCCCTGAAGCAACAAACAAATGTCTGGGTGTGGGGGGTAAAAGTTTTCTTCCATTTTTTTTTCAATTATTGACACATTTTCAGAAAAACGACATTATTATTTAATGAAAAACCTATATGTTTGCAGTAGAGGCTTACGACACGCCTATCTCTCTGATCGCACCGAAGCTAACATTTGCGATTAATGCTGGTCTTTGGAACATGAGTAGTGGACAGATTAAGCTATGCTATGAGTTCTATGCTCAGGTAAAATACAGTTTGGAAGCTAATGCAACAGGCTTGAAGAGTGAGTGAGTTTGTAAGGTCAGTCATGAGAGAGAGAAGGCGAAAGAGACCTCTCTGAGGGAGGGAGTTGACCCCTAAAGGAACCCCAGATTACCCTGCTAAAGTTCTGAGTTTAAGGTCTCAATTACTGTTGCTGGCACGGCAGGCTGCAAATCTGATACATTAGATGAAACGATAAACCATAATCCGAGGACCACACAGAGGCAGAGGGAGAAAGAAGCTTGTAGATCTCATAGTTATTTAATTTATTCTCCCACCACCTAATGTACCTGCATGTACTTGATATTTTAGAATACATTGGTGTGTGCTCGTGCCTGTGTGTGCAGCCAGGTCACCCGTGAAACAAGTCAGTATTCGACGTCCACCCAAGTCTGAATACTTTGGAAGATGACAAGGAAACTGTGTGAGAGAGAGAGGGCGTGCGTGCGTGCGTGTGTGTTTGTGTTATCATGATTATTATTATCATTATCATTATTATTATTATACTGAACAAAAATATAAACGCAACATGCAACAATTTTAAATCATTTACTGAGTTACAGTTCGTATAAGGAAATCAGTCATTTGAAATAAATGAATTAGGCCCTATTCTATGGACTTCACATGACAAGGCAGGGGCAGCCTGGTGGCCCTGGGAGCCATGGTGGCCTGGGAGGGCATAGGCCCACCCACTGGGGATCCAGGACCTGCCAATCAGAATGAGTTATTCCCCACAAAAGGGCTTTAATACAGACAGAAATACTCCTCCGTTTCATCAGCTGTCAGGGTGGCTGGTCTCAGATAATCTCGCAGGTGAAGAAGCCGGATGTGTAGGTCCTGGACTGGTGTGATTACACATGGTCTGCAGCCTCCAGTATTTATGCTGCAGTAGTTTATGTGTCGGGGGGCTGGGGTCAGTTTGTTATATCTGGAGTACTTCTCCTGTCCTATTCGGTGTCCTGTGTGAATCTAAGTGTGCGTTCTCTAATTCTCTCCTTCTCTCTTTCTTTCTCTCTCTCGGAGGACCTGAGCCCTAGGACCATGCCCCAGGACTACCTGACATGATGACTCCTTGCTGTCCCCAGTCCACCTGGCCATGCTACTGTTCCAGTTTCAACTGACCTGAGCCCTAGGACCATGCCCCAGGACTACCTGACATGATGACTCCTTGCTGTCCCCAGTCCACCTGGCCATGCTGCTGCTCCAGTTTCAACTTCCACCTGACTGTGCTGCTGCTCCAGTTTCAACTGTTCTGCCTTATTATTATTCGACCATGCAGGTCATTTATGAACATTTGAACATCTTGGCCATGTTCTGTTATAATCTCCACCCTGCACAGCCAGAAGAGGACTGGCCACCCCACATAGCCTGGTTCCTCTCTAGGTTTCTTCCTAGGTATTGGCCTTTCTAGGGAGTTTTTCCTAGCCACCGTGCTTCTACACCTGCATTGCTTGCTGTTTGGGGTTTTAGGCTGGGTTTCTGTACAGCACTTTGAGATATCAGCTGATGTACGAAGGGCTATATAAATGAATTTGATTTGATTTGATTTGGTTGTGAGGCCAGTTGGACATACTGCCAAATGGGTAGAGAAATTAACATTACATTCTCTGGTAACAGCTCTGGTGGACATTCCTGCAGTCAGCATGCCAATTTTTCTTGTTTTTTTTGTTCAGTGTATATCCTCAGGGTGGGTGGGTTTAGAGTCATGAAATATTGGTGGGTGGGAGGGACGGGTTGAATAAAGAGCGAAAACAATGCATTAAAAAACATCCATGAATGTACAGTATAATTATTGCGCAATTCATATCAAAAGGCTACATTTCATTTATTTTTTCTACAAAATTTTGGTCTGCCATTAGTGCGTAGCCTAAGCCTAAGCTTTAGGGCCTAACTGTAGCGTGCCAAATACACACCAGTTACCAAATGCTTTTGTTATCTTGCGTAGAAAAAGTTAACGTCGATCGACTCAGGCAAAAAAGGACAATGCCAGAGTTGAATTCAATATGAGAAAAGCTGCGAAATGGAGAGTAGACAGTGAACTTGACTTAGGCAGGAGCTCACCGTAACTGATTACCGGCACCTCAAATGTTATTCTGCTTGCACCTCCTATAGAACATTATCTAAAAAATATTGAGGAGTTCCTGCACCTAAATATAAAAGGTAACGGGACCCAAAATGAGCACTGGCAAACTTAACATGTGTAAATATTTGTATGAACATAACAAGATTCAACAACTGAGACATAAACTGAACAAGTTCCACAGACATGTGACTAACAGAAATTGAATCATTTGTCCCTGAACAAAGGGGGAGGGGGGGGGGGGGTCAGTATCTGGTGTGGCCACCTGTTGCATTATGTACTAGATTGCATCTCCTCCTCATGGACTGCACCAGATTTGCCAGTTCTTTCTGTGAGATGTTAACCCACTCTTCCACCAAGGCACCTGCAAGTTCCCAGACATTTCTGGGGGCAATTGTCTTGGCCCTCACCCTCCGATACAACAGGTCCCAGACGTGCTCAATGAGATTGAGATCTGGGCTCTTCTTTGGCCATGGCAGAACACTGACATTCCTGTCTTGCAGGAAATCACGCAAAGAATGAGCATTATGGCTGGTGGCATTGTCATGCTGGAGGATCATGTCAGGATGAGCCTGTAGGAAGGGTACCACATGAGGGAGGAGGATGTCTTCCCTGCAATTCACAGCATTGAGATTGCCTGCAATGACAACAAGCTCAGTCCAAATCAAATCAAATTTATTTATATAGCCCTTCGTACATCAGCTGATATCTCAAAGTGCTGTACAGAAACCCAGCCTAAAACCCCAAACAGCAAGCATTGCAGGTGTAGAAGCACGGTGGCTAGGAAAAAACCCCTAGAAAGGCCAAAACCTAGGAAGAAACCTAGAGAGGAACCAGGCTATGTGGGGTGGCCAGTCCTCTTCTGGCTGTGCCGGGTGGAGATTATAACAGAACATGGCCAAAATGTTCAAATGTTCATAAATGACCAGCATGGTCGTATAATAATAAGGCAGAACAGTTGAAACTGTAGCAGCAGCACGGTCAGGTGGACTGGGGACAGCAAGGAGTCATCATGTCAGGTAGTCCTGGGGCATGGTCCTAGGGCTCAGGTCCTCCGAGAGAGAGAGAGAAAGAGAGAATTAGAGAACACTTAGATTCACACAGGACACCTAATGGGACAGGAGAGGTACCTCCAGATATAACAAACTGACCATAGCCCCCCGACACATAAACTACTGCAGCATAAATACCCCCCTGTCCGGGGGTGTCCTGTCCGGACGCCCCCCCTGTCCTGTCCGGACGCGCTGGGCGCCACAACCCAGACAGGATGACCACATCAGTGAATCAACCCACTCAGGTGACGCACCCCTTCCAGGGACGGCATGAGAGAGCCCCAGTAAGCCAGTGACTCAGCCCCTGTAATAGGGTTAGAGGCAGAGAATCCCAGTGGAAAGAGGGGAACCGGCCAGGCAGAGACAGCAAGGGCGGTTCGTTGCTCCAGAGCCTTTCCGTTCACCTTCCCACTCCTGGGCCAGACTACACTCAATCATATGACCCACTGAAGAGATGAGTCTTCAGTAAAGACTTAAAGGTTGAGACCGAGTTTGCGTCTCTGACATGGGTAGGCAGACCGTTCCATAAAAATGGAGCTCTATAGGAGAAAGCCCTGCCTTCAGCTGTTTGCTTAGAAATTCTAGGGACAGTTAGGAGGCCTGCGTCTTGTGACCGTAGCGTACGTGTAGGTATGTACGGCAGGACCAAATCAGAGAGATAGGTAGGAGCAAGCCCATGTAATGCTTTGTAGGTTAGCAGTAAAACCTTGAAATCAGCCCTTGCTTTGACAGGAAGCCAGTGTAGAGAGGCTAGCACTGGAGTAATATGATCAAATTTTTTGGTTCTAGTCAGGATTCTAGCAGCCGTATTTAGCACCAACTGAAGTTTATTTAGTGCTTTATCCGGGTAGCCGGAAAGTAGAGCATTGCAGTAGTCTAACCTAGAAGTGACAAAAGCATTTTCTGCATCATTTTTGGACAGAATGTTTCTGATTTTTGTAATGTTACGTAGATGGAAAAAAGCCTTGAAATGGTCTTGATATGTTCTTCAAAAGAGAGATCAGGGTCCAGAGTAACGCCGAGGTCCTTCACAGTTTTATTTGAGATGACTGTACAACCATTAAGATTAATTGTCAGATTCAACAGAAGATCTCTTTGTTTCTTTGGACCTAGAACAAGCATCTCTGTTTTGTCCGAGTTTAAAAGTATAAAGTTTGCAGCCATCCACTTCCTTATGTCTGAAACACATGCTTCTAGCAA
Source organism: Oncorhynchus kisutch (assembly GCF_002021735.2). Classification (NCBI taxonomy): domain Eukaryota; kingdom Metazoa; phylum Chordata; class Actinopteri; order Salmoniformes; family Salmonidae; genus Oncorhynchus; species Oncorhynchus kisutch. The sequence continues at coordinate 11,588,290 of NC_034198.2, forward strand.
TCCAATGATGATGTGACACACCGCCCCAGACCATGACGGACCCTCCACCTTTAAATCAATCCCTCTCCAGAGTACAGGCATCGGTGTAACACTCATTCCTTCGACGATAAACGCAAATCCGACCATCACCCCTCGTTAGACAAAGCCAGGGGTGGACATTTTGCCAGTCCTGTCTGGTCCAGCGACAGTGGGTTTGTGCCCATAGGCGATATTGTTGCTGGTGATGTCTGGCGAGGACTTGCCTTTACAACAGGCCTACAAGCCCTCAGTCCAGCCTCTCTCAGCCAATTGCGAACAGTCTGAGCACTGATGGAGGGACTGTGATTTCCTGGTGTAACTCGGGCAGTTGTTGTTGCCATCCTGTACCTGTCCCGCAGGTGTGATGTTCGGAAGTACCGATCCTGTGCAGTTGTCGTTACACGTGGTCTGCCACTGCGAGGACAATCAGCTGTCTGTCCTGTCTCCCTGTAGCGCTGTCTTAGGCGTCTCACAGTACGGACATTGCAATTTATTGCCCTGGCCACATCTGCAGTCCTCATGCCTCCTTGCAGCATGCCAAAGGCACATTCACACAGATGAGCAGAGACCCTGGGCATCTATCTTTTGGTGTTTTTCAAAGTCAGTAGAAAGGCCTCTTTAGTGTCCTAAGTTTTCATGACTGTGACCTTAATTGCCTACCGTCTGTAAGCTGTTAGTGTCTTAACAGCTTACAGGTGCATGTTCATTAATTATTTATGTTTCGTTGAACAAGCATGGGAAACAGTGTTTATTAAACCCTTTACAATGAAGATCTGTGAGGTTATTTAGGATTTTTACAAATTACCTCTGAAAGACAGGGTCCTGAGAAAGGGACGTTTCTGTTTTTCTGCTGAGTTTATTTCAGTCCGTGTCAAAGCACTAAGAGTTCAAAACAAATAGAAAGGAGGGCCAGAACAGTGGTCTAACATTTGGGAAAGAGATGAGTGTAATAAACAGGATGACAGCAGTGCCGTCTGTTTGATGTGCGATGATTGTGAGACACCATGCAAATTCAACAGTCACAAGAAGGGGACATCAAAATGGCACCTCAACTGTACTGTTCCGATGGGTTAAATGGAATTGTAGCCGAAATGAAATGTGAAAACTGACTGTAAGTCTATAACCTGTGACACAGCCTATAATATTAACCCCTTAATAATTATGCATTTTTTGCAATGCATTTTATTTTATTGATCAGGATCCATTAGCCGACGCCTTGTTTTAATTACAAGTGATATTCAAAACATATTTTAAAGTAACATTTATTTCATTTGATTCCTTTAAATCATTTACTGAGTTACAGTTCGTATAAGGAAGTCAGTCATTTGAAATAAATGAATTAGGCCCTAATCTACCGACACTTAACGAAAAATACATTACAGGCAAAAGACTTGACAATTTACATACAGTACATTTAAAAACATGAACATATCGTGTGTGTGTGTGTGTGCGTGTGTGTGTGTGTGTGTGTGTGTGCGTGTGTGTGCATCTATCAGTAACACATACATTGGGATCACTTAGAAATGTCCTTGTTTTTTAAAGAAAAGCATATTTTTTGTCCATTAAAATAACATAAAATTGATCAAAAATACAGTGTAGACATTGTTTATGTTGTAAATGACTATTGTAGCTGGAAACAGCTGATGTTTTATGGAATATCTACATAGGCGTACAGAGGCCCATTATCAGCAACCATCACAACCGTGTTCCAATGGCACGTTGTGTTAGCTAATCCGAGTTTATCATTTTAAAAAGCTAATTGATCATTAGAAAACACTTTTTCAAACATGCTAGCACAGCTGAAAACTGTTGTTCTGATTAAAGAAGCAATCAAATTGGCCATCTTTAGACTAGTTGAGTATGTCTAGCAGCAGCATTTGTGGGTTCGATTACAGGCTCAAAATGTCTGTATTTCTGATAAATGTTATGTTATTTTTATGGAAAAAATATGTGTTTTTCTTTCAAAAACAAGGACATTTCTAAGTGACACCAAACTTCTGAACGGTAGTGTATATGTCAGTACATACACGCAACAAGTAGGTCACATGGGGGAGAGGCTTTATGCCGTGAGGTGCTGCTTAATGAGTTTTTTGAAACCAGGTTTGCTGTTCACTGTGCTATATAAGATGGAACGGAGTTCCATGTGCTCATTTCTCTGTATATTACTGTACAGTGCATATACTTGAATTTGTTCTGGACCTGGGGACTGTGAAAAGATCCTTGGTCGCATGTCTGGTAGGGTAAGTGTGTGTGTCAGACTACGCAAACAATTTAGAATTTCCAACACTTTAATAATTCTTATAAAAACAAGAAGTGACGCAGTCAGTCTTTCCTCAACTCTTTGCCCAGAGAGACTGGTATACATAGTATTCATATTAGCCCTCTGATTGCAATGAAGAGCAAGACACATGACTCTGTTCTGGGCCAGCTACAGCTTAACTAGGTCTTTCTTGCAGCACTTGATTGATCTCTAATACACTATTGTAGGCCCAGCTTTTGGAACTTTGGCTTTCCTGGATATAGCCACTATATTCTGATCACTGCATCAAATGGGTACAGATACATCCAATGGGTAAAATGAAACACCAAATGTCAATTTTGATTCGGGAACAGGAGTGGAGAATGTGTGGTTCGTGACAATTTGTAAAGATGGCGGTGCTATCTTTTTTAGCATCATAAAATCTGAGATTATATGAACCACTTAAAATATGCATCCAAGCCAAACTGAAATCTTATCAAAGACATGTTGGGTCGTTTAACAGCTTTTAATTTCCTTAAAAACCCAGGCAAACTGATGTCATTGGGAAATTTTGCAGGGAAAATCTTTCCCTCTTTTTTTTCTATTGGATTTCTACCCAGTCCGTAAATGTCTGTGCTGCAGGAGAGAAGGAGAGATGAAAGAGAAAAATATAGATACATTTTACCGATGTCAACTAGATTGAATGCATCAATCTATCGATTTCTGACGTTTTTCTGATGAGCACGGGTTTACTTAGTCTTCTAGGGCAACAAGTAATGACAGAAGAGAAGCTGCATGTAGGCCTATTGAATTATAGACAAGTTGACAAACAAATAGCCTACTAAAATGTTGGAAATTATAAGCAGAAGAATAGGCCTATATAAAAAAGGACTGTCAAAAAAATAAAGCTCCACCATCTCTGACTATACAGCGTATTTATACTTTATTACATGTCGTCAGGCAATTACGGAATGGTTATTAATAATTGCAGGTGTGTGCGGTTGAACAAACTGACCCTCGCCACACTAGTGCTTGATATCTTAGAGTACATTTGTGTGTGTGTGTGTGTGTGTGTGTGTGTGTGTGTGTGCGTGCGTGCATGTGTTTGTGCATGAGTGTGTGTCTATGGCTCTTCTGCACTAGCCCCCCGAAACAACCCTTGGCGCCAGTACAGAGTCCCATGAAATGCCCCTTGGTGCTCCTCAACAGGGAAGCCTTTCTTCCAGCATTCTCCTGGCCTCGAAACAAAATCTAAGTGGCGGTCAGAAAGAAAATAATGCATTAAGGATAACCATTTGGAAAAAAGTTATCTTGCAGAAAATGTATCCTAATTTATCAAGCTATAATGTAATCATATTATAAGGTAGGGGCATAATGAATATGGTCTTTAAGGTAGTACACCGGAGTTATTTTTCACAGGGAGGTGTACATTTTTTGTGGCGTCCTGTATTTATTTGAAATTCCTCTGTCTGGTCTCATAATACAGACAGAGTAAAGTGGGCATGCACTCCCCTCCACTCCATCCATTTTCACGATGCGGTTTTCGTTAATGGTGTTCTCCATCTATACGTTGTTACAGAAATAAATGGAGCAGCAATAAAGTTGCTATGGTCCGCCTTAACTCCATTCGTCTACGTTTGAATAGGAATGGGTCCTTTTGAAACCTTGGGCTTGAAACCTGTCTCGACATTGTGGTTTACGTACTACCTGTGCGCCCACATTTTACACTGAAAACTCCTGGGCAGATTTCTTTTACAATGCCAGCGGTGCTACTGTGTAAATATGTAAATGAGGCCCCTGTGTTGATCTTTTATATTCATGTTCTCATAGATGGCTATATAGCCTGTGTGGCTTATGATTTTGCTTCGTCTTCCGACAGAAACATCGGCATACCACTGAGACAGATGTTTTCTCCATGTGGCCACTGAGGAGTCACTCTTGACTTCTGACCTCTCCCCAGAATGCCTCACTCCCCGCACACTTCAAACTGGAAGCTTTGCTTCATCTCTGTGTGTCAACTGAAATAGAAGATCATGATAATAGTCATCCTGATACCAATGAAAACACTCCCCGCATGACACAAAACCCCCCCCTGATAATTAGCCAGGTAAGTACAGTGGGGCAAAAAAGTATTTAGTCAGCCACCCATTGTGCAAGTTCTCCCACTTAAAAAAATGAGAGAGGCCTGTAATTTTCATCATAGGTACACTTCATCTATGACAGACAAAATGAGAAAAGAAATCCAGAAAATCACATTGTAGGATTTTTAATTCATTTATTTGCAAATTATGGTGGAAAAGAAGTATTTGCTGGGCAACACGGACTTTCAACTCCCTCCAAAGATTTTCTATGGGGTTGAGATCTGGAGACTGGCTAGGCCACTCCAGGACCTTGAAATGCTTCTTACGAAGCCACTCTTTCGTTGCCCGGGCCATGTGTTTGGGATCATTGTCATGCTGAAAGACCCAGCCACGTTTCATCTTCAATGCCCTTGCTGATGGAAGGAGGTTTTCACTCAAAATCTCATGATACATGGCCCCATTCATTCTTTCCTTTACACGGATCAGTCATCCTGGTCCCTTTGCAGAAAAACAGCCCCAAAGCATGATGTTTCCACCCCCATGCTTCACAGTAGGTATGGTGTTCCTTGGATGCAACTCAGCATTCTTTGTCCTCCAAATACAACGAGTTGAGTTTTTACCAAAAAGTTATATTTTGGTTTCATCTGACCATATGACATTCTCCCAATCTTCTTCTGGATCATCCAAATGCTCTCTAGCAAACTTCAGACGGGCCTGGACATGTACTTGCTTAAGCAGGGGGACACGTCTGGCACTGCAGGATTTGAGTCCCTGGCAGCATAGTGTGTTACTGATGGTAGGCTTTGTTACTTTGGTCCCAGCTCTCTGCAGGTCATTCACTAGGTCCCCCCGTGTGGTTCTGGGATTTTTGCTCACCGTTCTTGTGATAATTTGGACCCCACGGGGTGAGATCTTGCGTGGAGCCCCAGATCGAGGGAGATTATCAGTGGTCTTGTATGTCTTCCATTTCCTAATAATTGCTCCCATAGTTGATTTCTTCAAACCAAGCTGCTTACCTATTGCAGATTCAGTCTTCCCAGCCTGGTGCAGGTCTACAATTTTGTTTCTGGTGTCCTTTGACAGCTCTTTGGTCTTGGCCATAGTGGAGTTTGGAGTGTGACTTTTTGAGGTTGTTGACAGGTGTATTTTACTGATAACCAGTTCAAACAGATGCCATTAATACAGGTAACGAGTGGAGGACAGAGGAGCCTCTTAAAGAAGAAGTTACAGGTCTGTGAGAACCAGAAATCTTGCTTGTTTGTAGGTGACCAAATACTTATTTTCCACCATAATTCACAAATAAATTCATAAAAAATCCTACAATGTGATTTTCTGGATTTTTTTTCTCATTTTGTCTATCATAGTTGAAGTGTACCTATGATGAAAATTACAGGCCTCTCTCATCTTTTTAAGTGTGAGAACTTGCGCAATTGGTGGCTGACTAAATACTTTTTTGCCCAACTGTATATTCCAACATTGAACATGACATTTTATGTTGTGTGAATTATTATGTCCATGGCTTATTTCATCTAATCAATATTTAGTATTACTACAGTTACCGTATGCGATTCTATTTTCAAAAAAGCATGTTGTGGCGTCTCAGTACGTTCGGTTATGCCTAGTTTAGTTTCCTTGCTAAATTCCACTCCCAAAAGCCATCTGGTTGTTCGGGGGAACATACGCTGTTTGCTATGTTTTGAGAACAAGCAACACACAGGGGTCACGGTCGTTTGATGTCCAAAGGAGCTACTTTAGTTACACCCTCTGTTAGCACAACAACAAACTACCCACACAGCATATTTCAAACCATGTATTGCAAAATACACAATAACAATTTTCACATTTCTATCCATACCCCAAAACTGTTAATGGTAATATTAGGGCCCTTTACCTATGGTTCCTAATTCAACATAAGGACCAGTCCAGACAGGCACAGTGGCGAGTGTGTCAATAAACTCAGAACTTCCCTTTTCACACCTGCTGGCCTGGCAGGTTCGAAAAACCAGCAGCGCTGCTATTGTGTCAGTGTGGTAATCAGCAGAGTAGAAAATTAGACACCCTTCCCTTTTTCTACACTTGGCAACACTACCCGGTGCCAACATCCACAGTGTCCCTATTCCTGATTTCACTCATTTATACTGAAGAAAAATATAAATGTTTAATGAGCTGAAGTAAAAGATCCCCAAAATGTTCCATACGCACCAGAAGCTTGTTTCTTTTAAATTCTGTGCACAAATTTGTTTACATCCCTGTTTACATCCCCTTGCCAAGATAATCCATCCACCGCACGGGTGTGGCACATCAGGAAGCTGATTAAACAGCATGATCATTACACAGGTGCACCTTGTGTTGGGGACAATAAAAGGCCACTGTAAAATGTGAAGTTTTGTCACACAACACAGTGCCACAGATGTCTTAAGTTTCGCGGGAGCTTACAATTGGCATGCTTCTATACCATCAGCCACCTCCAACTTTGTTTCAGAGAATTTGGCAGTACATCCAACCAGCCTCACAACCGCAGACCACGCCAGCCCAGGACCTCCACATCTGACTTCTTCACCTGCAGGATCGTCTGAGACCAGCCACCCGGACAGCTGATGAAACAGAGAAGTATTTTTGTCTGTAATAAAGCCCTTTTGTGGGGAAAAACTCCCAAGTGGTGGGCTTATGCCCTCCCAGCCGTGGCTGCGCCCCTACCCAGTCAGGTGAAATCTATTCATTATGGCCTAATGAATTCATTTCAATTGACTGATTTCCTTATATGAACTGTAACTCAGTAAATTCAGTAAAATTGTTGCGTTTATATTTTTGTTCAGTGTAGCTGTTTTTATTTAAACTGCGTGTCTGTCTCAACGTTGTCATGCTCTAGCCCTGAACAGGCCTCCCTGTCTGTAAAAAACAGAGAAGAAACATCCCATAATTGACTGTGGTGTTTAGGTTGTCCCCAACTAGATTTTCTAGACGTTTTTCTATTCTTTACATATTTTCTGGGTGACAGACAGCTACTGAGCTTTACCAAACACAGAAATATAAAATAACCATAGATCATCTGAATCTATCACGGGGGTTAGATTCATATAAATGTAAAGGGTTTTGGCCTATTCAGCATACAGACGCAGCTTCTTAATTTGATCCCTCTTTTGTTGCTGCCATTTTTCCTGCGCCACACGACATGCAAATGAGCTCAGTGATTTACATAAACCCACTGAAAACCCGCACTAACACACTGCTATAATAATAGCGTTGCACTTTTCATGTTGCCTACTTTTGCCCAGCTAATGGCCTAACCATCGGTCAAGCAACATTATGGACGAAACGTTCAAATCCTGTTGCTACAGGATTATTGTGCTATGACAATACAGGTCAAATTAAGATCCTACATCTGTGTGTAATACATTGCTACCCAGTGTATGGTATGAAGCTAAGCCTCTCTCCAAGATATAACGTCTTCATCCCCCTCTTGTCTGGCTGGCTCATGTGTTTCTGATAAGGCCTATAACTGCCTACAGTTTAGTTCCGCTGCGTGGTGTGAGACGATGGGGAATAGGTGTCCTCTGCTCCGGCCTTATCGCGTACCGGCCCCCTCTCCAACGCTTTCCACTAGGCAGGAGGAGGTACCCTGTGGTGGGAGGCTGATGCCGTCCATATGTCTTCTGACAGCGGGCTACACTGACCCTGCCTGTGCCAATGGCAGGGGGTTTGGGGGGGTTCAGTGCATTTTCATTTTCTTAGCTATTGAGGGTGGAGGGCAATCGTAGACTAAGATGCTGAGGAAGAGGAATGTTCCCATGCCAGTGTTTTGGATGTATTGGGGTAGACACCTGGCAAATGCTCCTCCATTTTCACGTATGGGAGAACACCGACATGTACTGTAACCTCCTCTTGCGGTTTTGTAGCTCAGCACACATCTTTCCATTACCTTTTACTGAGTGCAGATGTTTTGGTGAAGTTTGTTCTGCTCTCAATGAAGATTGCATACAGTTGCACAGGCCTTGTTGGTAGTTGCATCCGGCACTTTTCTGAATGGATTTTCAGTCATATTCGCTGGGTATCAAATTCCTATCTCGTCTGAAACTCTGTAGGCCTCAATTCGGGCTTGTAGACGCAAACATTGTATCTATATACTGTATGTGTTTACATGTTTGTGTGTGTGTACACCATGCATGCGTGTGTGTTGTTTCGTCAGGGATGCTGAGGCTTGCTAGTGAGCTCTGGAATTCATCTGAGAGCAGGGAAATCCCTGCATGCCACACAGTGGTATTTACATTACAAAGCCAGGTTGTCTGGGCCAAAAGCATTCTGGGAGCCCCGAGGTGGAGATGGGATCCATATGCTGCTGAGAAGGTGCTGGATCTGACACAGAGATGTGTGTCGCAGGCCAAAGCCCTGAGATTACCCTTATCTGTGCCCCACCTAGCTGATTAGTGGGGGGGTTTTCAGGGTGGTTCAGAAACCCAACACAGGGTTGGAGGAGAGGAGCGGGGTACTTTCTGTACTTTCGCTAACACCCACAACATAGCCAGCCTTCAACTGTGTCTGTATACTACTGTCAACTCTACTTCTTCTCCACTCCCTTTCTCAATACACACATGACCCACTCTTTTTTTACTGTACGATATTTGCCCGAAGCTGAAATAAGATCATCATTTAAGAAATGAAACGTTTTCAGAGACACTCAAGTGGAAGGCTAGTTTGGTGAATGGGCTTTTTCATGGAGAGCGGAGCGTAAAGGTTTTTCCTGCTTTCCTGATTATACCAATATGTTAGCCGCAGCCATGCACAGCTTGGGCGTAATGTGTTATTTTACCAGTTTAGAATTGCCATTTCATGCTTGATTCTGAGAGGGAAGGGGCATTGCAAATATTTTTGGGAAGTGTTCTAGACTTTTGGATGGCAGGGTAGACTCTTACCCTATTACGCGACTGTCTGGGGCACTATTTTAAACCAACAGAGGTGGAGCAAACTCTATAATACATTATATGCGCCATTTCTCTCTTTAATCTGAGGACTCAAATCATTTAAATGGATGGAAAAAGGAGAGCTGTAAATGATTTATTGCAGGGAATTATAAATGGGAGACGAGAGAACATTTGATGTACAGAAGTGGGCACCACTTGCCCGCTGCAAGTATGAGAGGCTTTTATTCACGATTCCAGACATTTTCTGCCCCCTCAAAAATAAACATGTTTGTGTAAAATTGCTAGAAATGTAGAAATGTTAATAGCGACATTTCCGAAGTATGATTATGGTGATCAGCTGACATCTTATTGCAACATACTGTAATATATTATGGTATCCGGGATCCTTGGGACATCCCTACCCCAAACCTTAACCTTACCCTAACCATAACCCTTACCTAACCCTCAAACTAACCTTTAACCCTTAACCATTTTACATTTCAACTTCAATGGGGTAGGGACATCTCAATGATCCCGGAAAGCATTGACAAATAAATGACTGGACATGACTGGACATCCGTGGGGCTCCAATAGGAGACAGATAGGCCGGAAGGCCATGGCAGTGTCATTGTGACCACAGAGAGATTGGCATCACTCTCCTCACACAGTGTGCAGTGTGTCAGGGTGCAGCTGTGGTGACAGCCACTGTGACCACTCACTGACACACAGAGTGGTTCAACTCAGAGAGAGGGAGAGAGAGAGACTATTGAACTTTGGCATACTGTTGAACCTTTCTTTAATGGGCTGAACGAGAGTTCAACAGTTCAGAAGTAGAAGCAGTAGTAACATTTCTGAATGTGATTTCCATGAAGACAAGGAATTCCTAACGATGAGATGTTGAAAATGTGATAATCTCGGTGATATTTCAAACATGACATTACACAAAACTTAACCAGCCATCATAGGGAACCTACAGGATAGGCACCCAACAATGCAATGCTTCTTTTCCCCCATCAGTTTGCACACATCTGCTCTTTTCAAGGATCCACTCACACCCTTAGTGTTCCATTAGCTGCCCTGCCTACAGCAATCCTCCTTAGGAGATCACAGATCTTGTTTCTATATAAGCAACACCACTCCCTTTGCCTGAGCTCTACTCGCTGCCCTTTAAGGGCCTCATTCTGGGTCTGTGCTCATAACGAACGGCGATTCATGTCCACAACCTGTCTGTATACTGTACAGTGAGCCAACAAAACATGTTGAGACATTTCTCACTGTAATATCAGATCCATCTTATTTGGGTAGGACTGTGTATTTGGGTAGGACTGTGTATTGCCAGCATGCCTCTGACTACAGTTTGCATCCAGTGGTTTCCTCTCCCCGTTGCAGTGCCCTTGTAATGGAGGGCAGAGGTAATAACTTTCTCTAATTTAGCCTGTGGCTGCACAGTAAAAAGCATATGCCACAGTGAATCTCTAACATAAACATTAAGGCAGCAGATATCTGAGGGGCAGAGCTGTAGCTTTGACATCCCGTATTACCCTTAATTGGCACCAGGCATTAAATAGAAATCCCCCACAGCCACCTGCTCCTAGTGCTGTGTTTATGTTTAAGCAGTAATGGCGCTGGACCACGGCGATTTCGACCTGCTATTTTCTGACACCCGAGATGAGGATTTTGGCTAAAGAATGTCAGTTTAAATTTGTATCCAGGCTGTGTTTTGGAATTCCCAAGTGCATTGTCTTACGCACACCTGATTTATGTGTTATTTGTTGGTAATGAGATACGGAGGAAACAGAGTTCATATCTATATTGCACAACTCATTTGTGTTTTCTTAGAATAGTAATTGTGTCCGAAAATAATGCAAATCCATATATTGTAGTAGGTTAGTCGAACCAAGTATTTAAACCGAAGGACTACTGATTTCAATATCATCTTCATTAAACAGAATAAATAATACTTTTCTCCACAATAATTTCTCTGCATTAAAACACTTGCCAAATGGGATTTGAAAATACAAAAAGGAGGAAGTTCATGTTCCCCATAGTGTAGTGTTCCCCATAGTGTAGTGTTCCCCATAGTGTAGTGTTCCCCATAGTGAAGTGTTCCCCATAGTGTAGTGTTCCCCATAGTGTATTGTTCCCCATTACCCTCCTATCCTCCCCTGACGTAGCAGACCTCTCCTCCCCTGACGTAGCAGACCTCTCCTCCCCTGACGTAGCAGACCTCTCCTCCCCTGACGTAGCAGACCTCTCCTCCCCTGACGTAGCAGACCTCTCCTCCCCTGACGTAGCAGACCTCTCCTCCCCTGACGTAGCAGACCTCTCCTCCCCTGACGTAGCAGACCTCTCCTCCCCTGACGTAGCAGACCTCTCCTCCCCTGACGTAGCAGACCTCTCCTCCCCTGACGTAGCAGACCTCTCCTCCCCTGACGTAGCAGACCTCTCCTCCCCTGACGTAGCAGACCTCTCCTCCCCTGACGTAGCAGACCTCTCCTCCCCTGACGTAGCAGAACTCTCCTCCCCTGACGTAGCAGAACTCTCCTCCCCTGACGTAGCAGAACTCTCCTCCCCTGACGTAGCAGAACTCTCCTCCCCTGACGTAGCAGAACTCTCCTCCCCTGACGTAGCAGAACTCTCCTCCCCTGACGTAGCAGACCTCTCCTCCCCTGACGTAGCAGACCTCTCCTCCCCTGACGTAGCAGACCTCTCCTCCCCTGACGTAGCAGACCTCTCCTCCCCTGACGTAGCAGAACTCTCCTCCACTGACGTAGCAGAACTGTCCTCCCCTGACGTAGCAGAACTCTCCTCCCCTGACGTAGCAGACCTCTCCTCCCCTGACGTAGCAGAACTGTCCTCCCCTGACGTAGCAGAATTCTCTTTCCCTGACGTAGCAGACCTCTCCTCCCCTGACGTAGCAGACCTCTCCTCCCCTGACGTAGCAGACCTCTCCTCCCCTGACGTAGCAGACCTCTCCTCCCCTGACGTAGCAGAACTCTCCTCCCCTGACGTAGCAGACCTCTCCTCCCCTGACGTAGCAGAACTCTCCTCCACTGACGTAGCAGAACTGTCCTCCCCTGACGTAGCAGAACTCTCCTCCCCTGACGTAGTCGACCTCTCCTCCCCTGACGTAGCAGAACTGTCCTCCCCTGACGTAGCAGACCTCTCCTCCCCTGACGTAGCAGACCTCTCCTCCCGTGACGTAGCAGATCTCTCCTCCCCTGACGTAGCAGAACTCTCCTCCCCTGACGTAGCAGACCTCTCCTCCCCTGACGTAGCAGACCTCTCCTCCCCTGACGTAGCAGAACTCTCCTCCCCTGACGTAGCAGACCTCTCCTCCCCTGACGTAGCAGACCTCTCCTCCCCTGACGTAGCAGACCTCTCCTCCCCTGACGTAGCAGACCTCTCCTCCCCTGACGTAGCAGACCTCTCCTCCCCTGACGTAGCAGACCTCTCCTCCCCTGACGTAGCAGAACTTTCCTCCCCTGACGTAGCAGACCTCCCCTCCCCTGACGTAGCAGAACTGTCCTCCCCTGACGTAGCAGACCTCTCCTCCCCTGACGTAGCAGACCTCTCCTCCCCTGACGTAGCAGACCTCTCCTCCCCTGACGTAGCAGACCTCTCCTCCCCTGACGTAGCAGACCTCTCCTCCCCTGACGTAGCAGAACTCTCCTCCCCTGACGTAGCAGAACTCTCCTCCCCTGACGTAGCAGAACTCTCCTCCCCTGGGGTAGCAGACCTCTCCTCCCCTGACGTAGCAGAACTCTCCTCCCCTGACGTAGCAGAACTCTCCTCCCCTGACGTAGCAGAACTGTCCTCCCCTGACGTAGCAGAACTGTCCTCCCCTGACGTAGCAGAACTCTCCTCCCCTGACGTAGCAGACCTCTCCTCCCCTGACGTAGCAGACCTCTCCTCCCCTGACGTAGCAGACCTCTCCTCCCCTGACGTAGCAGAACTCTCCTCCACTGACGTAGCAGAACTGTCCTCCCCTGACGTAGCAGAACTCTCCTCCCCTGACGTAGCAGACCTCTCCTCCCCTGACGTAGCAGAACTGTCCTCCCCTGACGTAGCAGAATTCTCTTTCCCTGACGTAGCAGACCTCTCCTCCCCTGACGTAGCAGACCTCTCCTCCCCTGACGTAGAAGACCTCTCCTCCCCTGACGTAGCAGACCTCTCCTCCCCTGACGTAGCAGACCTCTCCTCCCCTGACGTAGCAGACCTCTCCTCCCCTGACGTAGCAGACCTCTCCTCCCCTGACGTAGCAGAACTCTCCTCCACTGACGTAGCAGAACTGTCCTCCCCTGACGTAGCAGAACTCTCCTGCCCTGACGTAGCAGAACTGTCCTCCCCTGACGTAGCATAATTCTCTTTCCCTGACGTAGCAGACCTCTCCTCCCCTGACGTAGCAGACCTCTCCTCCCCTGACGTAGAAGACCTCTCCTCCCCTGACGTAGCAGACCTCTCCTCCCCTGACGTAGCAGACCTCTCCTCCCCTGACGTAGCAGACCTCTCCTCCCCTGACGTAGCAGACCTCTCCTCCCCTGACGTAGCAGACCTCTCCTCCCCTGACGTAGCAGACCTCTCCTCCCCTGACGTAGCAGACCTCTCCTCCCCTGACGTAGCAGAACTTTCCTCCCCTGACGTAGCAGACCTCCCCTCCCCTGACGTAGCAGAACTGTCCTCCCCTGACGTAGCAGACATGGGCAAATTTCACTAGGGACTGCATGCATCTCCTTGTCAGCATAATAATGGAGTAATAACATACTACATACTAGTATGTCATACTACATACTACTGTAGGACCACAGAATTATCACTCAATAAGTCATGCCTGGGTTGCTCTCTTTTCAACCAATAAAGCTACCTGCAAATCACTTGCATATTGCACTGGCTTCATAGTGGCCTCTGGGGGAAAATAACCAATTGAAAATGAAGAAAACAATGATTTGCAAGAGTTCATGACTCTGGATTGAAAAACAAAAAGCAGGTTTGTTAGAATAAATGAAATCTTGGTTGTCTGTTATTCTGTTTGGTAGGGTATGGTTTTCACATTTCTGGCATGCAGACTGAGCTGGTGTGGATGATGTCGTGGGATGGGAGTGGTCAATTCTGAATATTGGCAGTTTGCAAAGAAAACACTTTGTTATACAGTTCAATATGTTGGTTACAATATGGACTCGTTATTATAAAATACGGATTGCGGTTATGAACCAGTGATGGGAGTCTTACATTTCATTCATACTGAATGCCCAAAGTGACCTTTGGTACCAGTACTAAATATGTTACTTCTGACACATGAAACCGAGTAATAGTGATGAATATGGATGTCTAAGGTTGTTTGTTAGCTAACGTATCGTCTACCGTTTCACAACCAGGTTAGAGGGTGGCGGGAGATCAGTGACTCCCCTCCCCGTCATGTACCTGATGGTATATGTTACCCATTAAATAGGAACCCTCCAGGAAATCACTGCTCCATCTGGGGCCCAGTCAAATCCGACTGCCTCGCCACAAAGCCGTGCATGGTAAAGTTTAAAAACTCGAAAGCAGACCGAGCGCACTGTCCACCCCTTCTCCCTTCTGAACGAGGGAACTGACAGAGGTAGAAGAGATTTACTACCCTAATCAAAAACCGGCCCACTGTTGGAAATTGAGCGTGAATGATGTCATCAAACTGTTCCCACTCAGATGCTGTGATTTATCACATAATGTGAGATCCCTAAAAAAGGGAAGAAGGAAAAACAACGACTGAGGGGTCTCACAAGGATTGCTGTGTAGAGTACCCTGTGTACTTGTCTTTTGAAGAAGTAAAAAATGTAGGTGCGTTTGAATATTTTCTTTTCCCCTTGAATGTTACACAAACCTGTGTCACTTCGGTGATGCATTGCACTGGCACTCCTTCATCAATAAAGCTAATTGCCATTTCTGCGAATTCAGCGATTCCACGATCCTGAATCTCACTCCAGCGAATCCACCATGTCAAATACGCTGTTCTCCACAGTGGTTCTGCACAGAACAGACCACCTCAAGATGCACCCATGCATATCCTGGTTGTCATAGCTTATCTATGCTGAGGGAAAGCATTCAGGTCACTGCTCAGTGGTGTCTTGGCACTTCATTAAACAAATTATCAGGAAAACACAAAGCAATCTCAGTCTTCAATCCTGGGAAATTATGCGAGAGGAGGGGTGAACTTGTGCTCGTTCGTCTTTGTGTTTGCGGAGCTGATAGGAACTGTGAATGAAGAATGTGTTGATACTGCAGTCTACACAAGCTGATTCTCAAGTAATGAGGTACTGTTGTGTTTCTAGCCTTTTCTGACTCCAAAATACACGTATTTATAGAAGCTCAATAAAAGCTTAGGATTTCTCATGTCCCTTTAGTGAAGCGGAGACCTAATTCAGATGGGATCTGTAGATTTTGGCAGACTTTGCTGCATGGATAAGGCTGCACATTGGAGCTGTCCCACAAATGCAGACCATTGATGAAATTGAGTGAGAATAACTGAGAAAGAAAGAAAAGGAGTGAAAAAAAGAGGGTGATTCCTGGCGGTGTGTAAGAGAGTAGGGGGTGGGAGTAGTACACACACGCTGAAACGGGAGGCTTGGCTGTAATAAATGAACTGCCACACTGCTATTTCAGGCCTCCGCTCTGGAATAATACACGGCTGTAAGCGCAGCTGGGGCGCGATCAGATGTTCCCTTGCGTGTGGTGTCAAGGTGGTGTCTGCCTACCATCACAGACAGACAAGGCACGGGCCCTAGCAGTCCTCCTAGCCCCAGCCCTCCATCCCTCCCAGCCCTCCAGTTTCCCTAGCCCCAGCCCCCCAATCCCTCAGCCCTAGCTCAAACACTCCCCAGCACAGAGCACTGCTCTGAGGCCTCTTCCTCCGTCCTCTGGTGGGGTTTTACCCCAGTGGAAAAATGGCTCATTTGGTTACCCACAGTGGAGATGATGGATAGATGGTTCACTTACTGGAACAGCCCTACTTTGAGGTAAACAAGTGTAAAGCTATAATAAAAATGGAGGAGAAAGTGACCCTTTTTCTACTAGTTACCAAAAAACGGAGAAGGAGGACGGCTTTGGGGCTATATCTGAGCCCCTAAGTCAGAAGTACACATTTGTTAGACACCAGGTTGGTTTCGTATGCACTGAAATGGAAATATAGAGTGAACACACCATTTATCTAATCTCCAGATAAAGTGAAGGTGACTTGGTTGCTTGTTGCCTTTAAGTAGGTGTTATTACACGATTATAATGGAGTCATTACACTTGAGATTGTGGCCCTTGTCTGACAAAGTCTCTGCACTATGAGTTACATTGCTCCGTGAATGCCCGCCTTTTAGAAAAGACCTTAGACTTTAATAATGGCGACAATTTTTTGATCTATGCTTTATTTTCCATTAGCAGGGTTGAGGAACCAATGGTCCATGTGAGGCCAAATCAACAGGGAAATTGGACAAGATCTTTGCCCCTGAAAATAAAAGCCATTGGCCTCATTACTCTTCACACCATTACTCTCCAATTGCTCCTGATGGCTGTAATTTCGTCTTTCAAATCAGATCTTGACTAATTAATTCCAGTTGTTTTTCTTACTCAGACTCATGTGCGCACCCCTTTGTCAGAGACCCTGTGACAAAACTAAACGGGTGAAATGAGACAAATTTAAGTGACATTAAATAATGATTGAACTAGAATCTACCAGTCTCCCCCAATGCAAGGAAACTTTGTGTTTTAAAGGTGCAGCAGTGTAAATAAAAGGAAATTAATTAAATACAGGGCGGGTGGTTTACTGCCATGGAAAGAATACACAATTTAGAGACCTGTGCGGAAGATCGAAATGAACAAAATGAAGGTGATCAGTCATATATCTCAGCTTTTTGACAGTGAAGCATATATTTTTTTTTTTCCGGAGGTCGACGGAGCAATTTAGACAAATTGGATGGAATTGCAAAGGTAAACACAGGGAGATGACCTGTAATGTTTCTCTCTTTCTCTTTTTCTGTCCCTTACTCCTTTTTTCAAGGACAATTTTTTGTTTTGTATATCCTTGAACTGTATTTTCTGTGAGCAAGGAGGCGAGACCAGAAGGCCCCCTGCCGAAGCTATCAGAAGTCTGAACCGTGACATGACAGCAAAGTGCCTTATTTGCTTTCGCTTATGTACAGCAGCGGTTCGAAAGTTTGGACAAGACCTGCTCATTCAAGGGTCTTTCTGTCTGCTATTTTTCTACATTGTAGACTAATAGTGAAGACGTCAAAACTATGAAATAACACACATAGCAAGCAAAAAAAAAAGTGTTAAACAAATCAACATATGTTTGAGATTCTTCAAAATCGCCAACCCTTTGGCCTTGATGACAGCTTTGCACATTCTTGGTTACTACATGATTTTTTTTGAATGCGTTATTTCATAGTTTTGATGTCTTCACTACTATTTTACAATGTAGAAAATAGTAAAAAATAAAGAAAAACCCTTGAATGAGTGGGTGTGTCCAAACTTTTGACCTGTACTGTATATAAACATACTTCCCTTTTTTTTGCATAATACAATTTTTTTTAAACAACAAAAAAATGTAACATTCAAGGCAACAGTCCAGGTAATAGATAGAAGGCAACTCATCTGTGCTACGGAGCACATTGTCTCTCAGTGACGTGTTTCCAAATGGTGAAGCAATGGCAAAATGAATCACTTGTGACGCACACAGTTCATTTTAAACACTTTGCGCTGAAGCGTGTGTGCAAGGTGCTGAAAACCTGGAGCGGTGTGAAAGGTAATAGGTCCTAAGGGTTGCAGGCCTGAGGGCCAAAGTTTATACAAAGTAAATCGAAATAATAAAGGAGAAAATAACAGCACCACTAAGACACAACACATTTATCTTATGACAGAAGGAAAACCCGGTTCTGGTTTTCTCTCACCCCCAAATCTTTTTTTTGAGAGGGAGGCGAGGATGGGGTCATTGGTTCAAAGAATGAGGACGCCATTACAATCATTGCGACAACATTGTGGCAGTAGTCAGGGGTCTCTTTCATACTGTAAAACGGCTTCCTAAATTGACTGTAATGATTTCTAATGTAACATAAAGGGTCACAAGTTTGATTAAATCTACCCATGCCGCTGTTATAAGAGTAAAACAAGCCACAGACTCTTTAAAATAATGTGATTTCCTGTCATCTATTTACCTAATGACTCTTTCACAGTTTAGACTGGGCTATTTCTCTGAGCCTCAGCTAGTTTGTCCACCTCTGGATGCCTAGAAAAGCACTGACCTGCCATAACCACAATCATGTAATTAGCTGCCCTGCCTCATTAGAAAACAGTACCATATTGGAAAATAAGTGACCTTAATTAATGAAAACTTTACCACGAAACGCTGAGTCACCAACCACTGCAAGACAGTCAAATGTCACTCCAGAGGAAATACGTGCCCACATTTTTTGTATTAATGATCATTTAGGAGAATAGTAGTAAGTCTGTCCGTGTCCTTGCCCGCTCTGTGACATGCTCTCCTGTTAGCATCACGTCTCACACAGTAACAGCCGATCTGATTGGCCTTTGGTCCTGTGTGCTGCTGTATTATGGGAGGCCCTGGTTGGTTCTGTCAGCACACCACTGGCCTCTAAAGGTGACAAATGATATCTGCAATGCCCAGAAGAACCACATTAGCAGTGCTTAGACTTCATCATATTGCTCGGGTCTCCCATACAGTGAGAATATGATGAACATGATACATCATTTGGCTAAGTGCTCAATGTTTACCCTGAAAAGAAAGGATTTTGTCATTAATCGTACCTGGTCCTCCAGGGTTGTCAAACCCATACCCTGTCCTTGAATTGGATAAACGGATAAAAACAAAAACAAGAAGGCAACGTGACATCAGTGGCTCTGTTAGATTATCCATCAACTGCTGTGCGGTGCCTCATGGATCACATTACTCACCAAGGGTGGCTATTTAATTTGTTATATGTGACGCTGCTGCATTCCTACCTGTTGACCTTTGACTTCCACAGCAGGAATGCTGTGTGTGTGTGTGTGTGTGTGTGTGTGTGTGGAGGCTGTCTCTGGACTATCACTCACTGCTACACATGCAGGAGGGCTGGTGAGAACAGACAAGCTGTAATGTATCAATCCTGTCAATATCAATCTGGGGTGGTTTGAGCGTGGTGAGGCGGTGATCAGCACTTCCTCCGCACTTCTCCTGTGGAGTTTAAATCCCCAGTCTGTCTCCCTTCCCCCTCCTTGCTTTCCTCCTCCCCCTTCTCTCTTTCCCCCTTTTTCTCATCTTCACCTCTCCCCCTCCTTCCTTCCCTTCCATCTTCCTTGCCTCTCTCCTCTCCCAGCCTTCCACTGCCAGAGCTGTCAGCCTGTGTTCAAGCGCCTAATCATCCAAACTGATGGTGATTGGCTGTTTGACAGGAAAGTGTGTTAGAGGTTGACACACGGGAATGGGCTTTGTGTCTGCATCCAGGGAGCTCGTTGAGGACCTCAGGGAAGATGGGAACAGACTGGAGCTCAGGTAGATTATGAGATACGGACTAGACCAGGCATTCGGAGCCTCATTGCCAACCACTACTGACTGGATCAGACAAACCATACACGACAGTGCTACATTTTTCATACCTCCCCTTGGTACAGTTAGGTCAAAGTGCCTATTTATCATAAAGCTGCTCAATATGCAGTACCGTTCCAAGGTCACTGCTAAGAATGCTTTCAAAATATATGTCAAATGTAATATGTTCAATCATTTCAAGTGGAATACCTCAATAATGGTGGTATTTGATTTATTAGATATGAATATACAGCACTTTCGGGAAAAACCCATTCATCATCTGTGCTTGATGCATTTGTTCTTCTCGTGCTCTTGCCCCATAAGAAGAGCTTTACTGGATTGTGAGGGGATCCATCTCTCACTTGTCTCTCCTTCCCAGGTGTGTTTGTCCATCTGCCCCTCTCTTCATCGCTTTCTAATGAATTGTCTGTCGGCGTACCTCTCTACCTCACCCCCTCCCGCTCCCTTTGTGGGAGACCCTGGTGCCGACTGTTGAGAAGCGAGAGTTCTTCAGGGCCCCGGTGTGGCGTAACTCATCGCCCTAACCTCAGGCGTCCACCCCCCTCCTCCCGACCGCTGGTGGTGGTGTAGCTAAAGTCAGAACATGTGGTTTTACCCCTTCCACCAGTCACGGGCGCTATGTGATTGATTAGTTGTGACTATATGACGCCACCTCTCCCTACCTCCCCCACCTCCGTCCCAATCTCCTCCATCGCAGGCAGGCTTTACATCATACCAGGCCAGACAGACAGACAAAAATCAATTCAGGTACCCCCTGTTTGATTCTGGTCAGGGCCCCGCAAGAATAATACCTATAAGACCTATAATACAGTAATTTGTAGCGGCTGGGGTAGTGAATGGGTATTAATCAATAGTTGGGTGAGTTGGGCTGAAATTGGGGCTTTCGAGGCAGGGGGTGTGCTGGGGGTTAGGTGAATAGGGGGTTAGTATGGGGGCATGTGTTATTCCAAATGGGGGTTGTTGAATTTAGTGGCTGTGAGAGAGTGGGCTCTGACAACCCCACAGACGGACACCCTCTGTCTCTCGCAGGGGATGAATGGTAGACGAACACATACTCACGTGCATGTGTGTGCGCACACTGTGTGCCTGGACTGGATCGCTGACAAAAGGTTTCGTCTCCCCACCCACAGTAATAGAGACACATACCTGGGTGCTGAGCCAGAGACGAGAAATAATAGACCGAGATGAAAGCAGCCTGACGTTGGTTGCCAACATCATCTCTTCTCCAATCTCTGCTCGGGCAAAACAGGAGCAGGCCATCATCCTCTTTCACAGCTGTAAGTGATAAGACAACCCCTTGTTTTTACATTGGAGAGAGGAAGGAGTACAAAGGGAATAAACACACAGTGCAGTTTTATATAACTGAGGATGGCAGGTGAGCATCAAGACTGGATCGCCTTCATTCATTCCTAGACTCTTCGACATTGACATATGTGCCTCTGAGTGGGCTGTGACGGTTGTCTTGTGGTGAATTAAGCCAATGTGCCTGTGCTGTTAATCACTGACATCCTGCCATTTGCACTTTGTTAATACTGGCTCCTCTGCTCCCACTCTGGGATTAGCTTGGCTTAATGGACTCATTAATTTCACAGCATTAGTGTGTGCTTCTAATTAGTCATCTGTTTGTAAAGGAAATCAGCAGAGATCTACCCAGCCAGGAGCTTAATGTCATGTTATACACTGTAATTGTGTGTATTAACTCGTGACAATGTTGCCTGGGTGCAATTAGTCAAACGATGGAGAAAAAAAACATTTGTGTTGGATATTGTATCAACGATGTTAGAAAAAAGGGAGTGAGCCAAGACAGTGTATTGAGGCCAGTTCTGTTTAGATTTTTTTGGGTGCTTGAGTCATCTCAGTTTTGGCAAGGCTCACTGTTTGACCACATGTCACCTTGCTACACGTCCCTCATACATAGCCAAATGCCTTCCCATTGATCGTTTACTTAAATATTAGTGTTTCGACTCCGGGGGTGTGGCGGGCTAATTGTTGGCACGGGCTAATCTGCGCGTGGTTTGGATGTAAAATGGGGCAGTTCACTTCAGAGGTAAATCCTAAAAGAGATTTGTGAGACTTTTCTCATCAGACGAGACTTGTTTTGGCGCAAGTCAAAATGTTTTGTTTAAAAATATATATATTTTCGGTTAGAGAAACCAAATGGACCCGGAGGGTGGTAATTAGCTGCGCTAGTATTTCACGATTTAGCCATGCGTCCATGTCACACTGTAATGAAGCATGAGTCTACTGCTGTTCCTCCTGCACCGCTGCTTATTTGATTTCTTTACTGTAACGAAGGTCAGATGGCGCGGTGTTTACACCGGCCCAAATCAGTGACATGTTCTCTAATTATCTGCAAATGGGCTCACATCGAAAGCAGACATGAAATCAAACCTCTCATTCATTTCCATTAAAGGCCCTTGCACAATGCCTTGAGTACCAGGCCTGGTGGTTTCCCCAGCTCTCTCTGTCGCTGGTAGCAATTATCTTTTGTTGTGTTATGTTGCAATGGTTTCATGATATCTTTGTGTGGCTGAGTGACAGTCTGGGACAATGTTACAGGTAATCCACAGCAGGGATAGGCTGTCAGAATGATGGGACACCTCACCAAAGCTATGGGTGGAAGGAGGTGTAAACAGCAAGCTGTTTATGAGGTTCTGGGTGCCTGTAAGTGAGCGAGAGAGATATACATAAAAAGGTGAGGAAGAGAGCAAAAGATATTGAAAGCAAGGGATCGTGTCTGCATGGGAAAAGGGTAGGCTTCTGGTCCTTTTGACCCAAAATGGCACAGGATTCACCATTCACAGTCTTAATTCTTCAGACTAAAATCCAGACACTAACAGAGCTGAAGGAGACCTATGACTGTGCCCATGAATAGAGGTAAGTGAAGGGAGGTGCCTGTCATTGTCCAGTGCTATTCATGTCGAGAGAGGACAAGGCCTCTTTGATAATTCGTCTCTGGTAGCATTTTATTGGTGCTTAGCACTGGGGGGGATACTGACCTCACAATTGAGCCCAAGAGGTCAGAGGTTAAATGTATAGGATGGTGTGAAAGAGGAAGAAAGGAACAGCAGGTATTTGGGTCAGGGTGAAAGAGTGGGATAAATGAATTAATAGTGGAGTCCAAAAATAAAGCCTGAACTTGAACCCTCCCATGACCTCCAGTATCCTTGTCCACCCACATTACTATCTTTATAGAGGAATCAAAGGGTTAAGCGCATGGCCTTTGTTTTCTTGCAACACCACAACTAAAAAGTCCACTTTAGTCTACCTAAACAATGTTATTCTGTATTCAGCCGATTTTGAGACGCACTTACATGAGCCAAGGGTGCTATTGAAACCCTTTTTCCCTTTTTTTTCTTTTTTTCTTTTTAGTGACACACCTTTACACGTCACCGTAACGGTGGAAACCAGTGGTTGCTCCTTGTAACCAAACTCAAGCCCTGTGTCACTACGGACTGCATTATGTTTCCATGGCACAGATGGCATCAAACCTCTACGACTTCCAAGAGCCTCCAGCTCTGATTACGGCTTCCATGTTTGCGTTACACCCCCTATTTTAGCCAGAGGTCGGTGGCAACGGCTGAAAACAGCCACCACCGCAGCCGCCACCAGTCGTGGCACCAGGGTTTGGGTGGTGGAAGACTTGAATTAAACGTGAAGGCAAGAATAACAGCCCGGATTCCTACTGCCGTGGAAGGTCCCACAGCAGACAGATCAGCTAACAATAACATAGTTATTACTCTTTATTTCCTATTGCTGTGCATTCTCGAATGACAATTTTCAGTTTTTCCTTTCTTCTTTTCCCTCAACTACTTCTTGTGACCAATGTGGCCTTCGCTGAAGGAAATTGCTTTGATTTAGAGGAGAATTAGCAAAGAAAGCAACTAATTGTGAAAAACAAGGATGCAAGAATTCAAGAATACACATTTGCGAATACACACACACAATGCTCCGCACTCAAGCACGCACAGACGCACGCACACACCTGCTCCTGTGTAATCTGCTCTGAATTAGACAGAGAGCCGTGTGCTGCAGTGCTTTATGTGGCCTGAAATGGGCTGATCAGGAATCCAGGACCTTACCACAAATGGACCAGACACCAGGCAACATAAAACTCAATTGGCTGATTCCTGCTCTCCATCCTGCCTTCTGGTCGTCTACCTAGTTCTCTCTCTCTCTCTCCTCTCACTCTCTCACTCTCTCTACACTCTCTACACTCTGGTGGCTGGGCTGAAAGGGCTCATCAGGAATTCTGCTGTGCTAGCTAGCTAACAGGGCAGCGGCAGCAGCCGCCCTGGCAGAGGTGCCAGTACAAACGCAGTGTGTGAAAGCTCTCATTTATCATTGAGTGGCGTGGGGTGCTGGGCCCAGCTATGCTATGCTAGGGTGGGGTTGGAGTGGAGGGATCCTAGCCAAGGGCCAGTCCAGACCAACCTTCCGAGTAAGCTCAAAGGACATCCCACTGACCTGAGTTAGTGAAGCCTTGCGTTTACTGCTTCATATGATATGATCTGTTATTTTTTAGCTCAGTAACAAAAACAGGACACATTCCTCTCTCGTTTTCTACCATTTGTCCTTTTCCTTACTCTGTCTCTCCTTTAACCTTGTTCTCTCTCTATACCTGCTTTTGTCATCCTTTTCCTGTGTCTCTACCTTCTGTCCATCTTTCGGGACAATTTTCGACAGTTTTTTCCATTACTTCATAGAGTATTTGTGGTGTAGATTATAAAAAAATTATAAAAGTTTGTGCCACCGATGTTCATAGATGGGCCTCTGTTGTTGATTATGATTGGAATGGTGCTTGGCAGACTGTATTAAATCCTCGGTCTGACTTGGTAATACAACCTTCATTATAGAATCTAGAGAAAGATGTGGTTTTATTTGTTTATGCCCATTTCATGAACTAAATAGAGTTGCCAGGCTGTAAATGCCCTCTGAATGCTTTTGAAATGCGGATCAATATCATGAACTGGAATTTCTGAGTTTTCATAGGATTATGGTGAGTAATTCTGCCATTGACCCTAGAACCAGTCTTTGAAAATGATACATTTTCATGTAGGCCTCCTGTCACGTTCTGACCTTTATTTCCTTTGTTTTGTATTTATTTAGTATGGTCAGGGTGTGAGTTGGGGTGGGCAGTATATGTTTGTTTTTCTATGATTTGGGGATTTGTATGTTTCGGCCTAGTATGGTTCCCAATCAGAGGCAGGTGCCATTAGTTGTCTCTGATTGAGAATCATACTTAGGTAGCCTGGGTTTCACTGTTTGTTTGTGGGTGATTGTCTATGTTGATTGCTTGTGTCATCACAGTTCTCATTTAGCTTCACGGTCATCATTTGTTTATTGTTTTGTATAGTGTGTTTCAGTGTTCAGTGTTTTCTTTATTACATTTCATCATGAACACATACCACGCCGCATTTTGGTCCTCCGATCCTTCTCGCCTCTCCTCTTCAGATGAAGACACCTCCACGTCACGTCCAGTGTCTAAAAAAAAAGATCTGGTAATTTGAGCAATTGCCCGTGACACCTCCACGTCACGTCCAGTGTCAAAAAAAAAAGATCTGGTAATTTGAGCAATTGCGCTGACCCATATATATATATATATATATATATATATATACACACAGTGCCTTGCGAAAGTATTCAGCCCCCTTGAACTTTGCGACCTTTTGCCACATTTCAGGCTTCAAAGATATAAAACTGTATTTTTTTGTGAAGAATCAACAACAAGTGGGACACAATCATGAAGTGGAACGACATTTATTGGATATTTAAAACTTTTTTAACAAATCAAAAACTGAAAAATTGGGTGTGCAAAATTATTCAGCCCCCTTAAGTTAATACTTTGTAGCGCCACCTTTTGCTGCGATTACAGCTGTAAGTCGCTTGGGGTATGTCTCTATCAGTTTTGCACATCGAGAGACTGAAATTTTTTCCCATTCCTCCTTGCAAAACAGCTCGAGCTCAGTGAGGTTGGATGGAGAGCATTTGTGAACAGCAGTTTTCAGTTCTTTCCACAGATTCTCGATTGGATTCAGGTCTGGACTTTGACTTGGCCATTCTAACACCTGGATATGTTTATTTTTGAACCATTCCATTGTAGATTTTGCTTTATGTTTTGGATCATTGTCTTGTTGGAAGACAAATGTCCGTCCCAGTCTCAGGTCTTTTGCAGACTACATCAGGTTTTCTTCCAGAATGGTCCTGTATTTGGCTCCATCCATCTTCCCATCAATTTTATCCATCTTCCCTGTCCCTGCTGAAGAAAAGCAGGCCCAAACCATGATGCTGCCACCACCATGTTTGACAGTGGGGATGGTGTGTTCAGGGTGATGAGCTGTGTTGCTTTTACGCCAAACATAACGTTTTGCATTGTTGCCAAAAAGTTCCATTTTGGTTTCATCTGACCAGAGCACCTTCTTCCACATGTTTGGTGTGTCTCCCAGGTGGCTTGTGGCAAACTTTAAACGACACTTTTTATGGATATCTTTAAGAAATGGCTTTCTTCTTGCCACTCTTCGATAAAGGCCAGATTTGTGCAATATAAGACTGATTGTTGTCCTATGGACAGAGTCTCCCACCTCAGCTGTAGATCTCTGCAGTTCATCCAGAGTGATCATGGGCCTCTTGGCTGCATCTCTGATCAGTCTTCTCCTTGTATGAGCTGAATGTTTAGAGGGACGGCCAGGTCTTGGTAGATTTGCAGTGGTCTGATACTCCCATTTCAATATTATCGCTTGCACAGTGCTCCTTGGGATGTTTAAAGCTTGGGAAATCTTTTTGTATTCAAATCCGGCTTTAAACTTCTTCACAACAGTATCTCGGACCTGCCTGGTGTGTTGCTTGTTCTTCATGATGCTCTCTGCGCTTTTAACGGACCTCTGAGACTATCACAGTGCAGGTGCATTTATACGGAGACTTGATTACACACAGGTGGATTGTATTTATCATCATTAGTCATTTAGGTCAACATTGGATCATTCAGAGATCCTCACTGAACTTCTGGAGAGAGTTTGCTATATATATAAAACGTATTATATGTTACTAAAAGCCGTGCAACTCCATTTAGTATGTTACGTTACACCAGGTTACATTATTTGATCTGTTTAGTATGATATATTATGTTTGATAAGACAGTAGATTACTGAAGGTAAAAACAAAAGTATTGTGGTTGGTTGGGGTGGATGGGTAGTGTAAAACTCAAACGTCTAGCAACACAAAGGTTGCGTTTTCCATTATCATCATGGACAATTTAGGCATTTAGCATTTTAGCATTTCAGCTAACTGCTTACCACTTGTTACATACTTTGCAACTACTGTATTTAGCTAATTAGCTAACCCTAACCCTAACCCTAACCGTAACCCTTTAACCTAACTCCTAACCTTAACCCTGACCGTAACCCCTAACCCTAGCTAATGTTAGCGAACTAGCTAACATTAGCAACCTAGCCACCTAGCTAACATTAGCATGCATTTCGTAATAGATCATATGAATTGTAATTCGTAACATACTACAGGTCCTACAACTCATATTATATTGTACGATCACTCGTACATTGCGTGTGATTGACCAACATTTTCCAGCTTTCCCACCCCACTGTGCTTTAATAAGAGTACAATGCATACATGAAAATACATTTGCCATCAATCGCCATGTTTAAATTGCCCTTCTAAAACATTTCTAACACATTTTGTGACTGTGGTATTACTGTACAGCGTAGAAGACCACAAGGCTACAATGGCTAGTGTGTTGCCCAAGAGGCCTGAGACCTAAGTTAATCAATGGTGATGTATTTGAGTAAATATGACACCCTGTGGGTGCATACTAATAGGATATTGAACTGAGTAGCAACTCAAACTTCAATACAACATTAAAACAACATGTGTCACTAACAACAAACTGTCACTGAGTACAGGATGTCACACTTTATGGGGAAAGTTAAAGAGCCGAGGTAAGTGAGGAAAATGTTGGTTGCACGATGTTCTGTTTTTGTGTCGCACACTGGGGGAAAAAGCTGAACATTTTATTGACGCAGGCACCACAGCTCTCAGCCTTTCTCTCTCTGTCTGCTGCATCTGCTACAGGGACAATGGACTTGTGGCCTCTTTATAACACGTAGTGGCCCCTATATTCTGATTCTATATGATCGTGTTCATTTATCTTACTGGGTCGTTCCGTGTCATTTCAGCAAGCCATGACACCCACCATCACAGATTGTTCTGAAATCATTTCTGTGGTTAGAAGAAAATTAGATTAGCATTCCTGAAACAACATTTGGTGTCAATTGAATTTGATCTCCGAGAAACGAAGCTAATTGATTGCACTCACATTGACCATTTGCATTTGTAGGATTCACATAATACTCAACAAATATGGTACCCAACATCCGATTTCAAACAAACTTCTTCCTACCATTGAGTAAGACAAGAGGAATATGATAAAAACGATTAAAAGTCACCCACAGACTCCCCACACCCAACGCCAATCCCACCCTAACAACAGAGTACACAGTATTAGTTCCCTATGTTTGACAAGTAGTATAAAGATGTGGTTTGGAGTATTGCTTCTTCATCCTTTGTATTGTATCTCTCGTGAATCTGGCAATGATCCATTGACGTTGCTCGCATTCCTCACCATAAATTAGTGTGAAAGTATCAAGGCCTGTCCCCTGGACAACAAAAATGTTGTGATCCATTTAATAAACACAGGAGACCAGCGAAATTGATAAAAGTAGCAGGATCAGAAGCATAATAATGGGAATAATGCATTCTATTCTGTCAAGTGGTTTCTTGCATCAAACAGCACCACAACATTTTCAGTAACCTCCTTGTCTGAAAGACAAGTAGGAAAAGAGGTTAATGTCAAGCCCTGCAGGTTAATGTCAAGCCATGTTTAAAAATATATATATTTTTAAGTATCATGGAATGTAGGCCTACATTGAACACCACACATTGGCTGCTACTGTAGGCTGAATGATAGAACAGCTATTTCCATGTTAAAATGTCACAGGATGCATTTCCTCCCATAGTGGTTGATGGTAGGCCACTCTGGTAGGCCAATATTATGATCAAATATCCCCAGGAGCCTACTTGACCATTACTAAAGCTATAACTTAATTACTTCAATTAGGAGATGTTAGTTGAAAGGAAGTAAATCACACTAATTCAGGACCATATCACCTAATCATATGAACATTTACACTGACAAATAAACAGGTTTCTTTTTTATTTTGTATTTTACACCTCCAGCTTGTAATTATCATTCTTAACTTACCCACAGAAAGAAACAAATGTTAGCAATGGGTTTGGGATCATGGAAAGTAGTCTGTTTCCATCTGTCAATTCTTCTGTTACTGTCAGGCGTTCCAGTGAATTTAAAATAGCAGTGCCCAACTGTTTTCAGTGGCCTTTATGAGGAAATATGTGTTGATTGACATGCCAACATCGCCCTTTTAAAATACCACCTAAGTATTTGATGTCCTGATAGCCATTGTTTAGGTTTACGAACATAAAGTTTGCCTTAGTGGTGAAATGAATGGTTATGTCAGAGTGAGAATGCTCCAGGCCTTTATTTGTGAATGATTATCGTGGAGATGCCTGGTCTGCGACTGTTTAGACTTTGCTAGCAGGCCTAACTGGGATAAAATGGAAACAACTCCCATTTTGTCTCTCCTTTGTTACAAAACAATTTGGACAGGGATTTGAAAGACATTGGCACAGAGGACATGCCTTGAATATAGGCTTCATCCCTCAGTGAGGGAGGACGGCTAGCGAGGACAGCAAGTGTCTTCACATTCTAATCGTTGACATTACGTCTTGTTTAGATAATAGTTGGAGATTCCAGCCACAGTTTGGTCAACTTTGCAAGAGCTGTGGAGAAACGCTCCATTTCACTTCAATCAGAAAGGGAAATGTGAAACATGCGAAGAGCTAAACCTTAGTAATTTCTCAATAAGCACTGTGGTGAGGAATTTTCGGCTCTTTTCATTTTTCAATCATGAACTCGCCTCCTAGAAGAGAATCCAATCTTGCAATACACTTAATGTGCTTTTAGGAGTTTTCTAGGTGTGCATATTAGATAATGATTTGATATGTTATTTCAGGAGAACACAATGCCATCTAAGTAGTCACAAAGTCTATCTAAGTCAGTCTTTATTCACCAACCACTACTTTAAAAATCATGAAATAGTCTTCCGTGTCAGCCAACGGTAGTGCTAAAACCTTAGTTTTGTTTTCAATTAAGTCAATCATTTAATTCTGTCTCACTCATACCAGGCATCATGAATCACCAATGTAGGTCCATTTAATGTATATACATACTTTGAGGCAAGCCTCCCCTGATGTTACAAAGGCCTGACTGAATCCATAGCACTGCCCACACACTTTTTCCAGTTGGTTTATGGCCTTGGCAGACCAGTCTCCTTGCTACATCCAAATTCTTGTCTAATGCGAGAAGGTGATGTGCATAATTTGTTATATATACGTATTCCCTAAAATCTGAAATATAAACAGAGCAAGACATGACACTCCTGCTGCCCTCAAACCCCCTAAAAATAACAGCTTGGTTAAGCGCTCAGACTATTTTGCATCTGATTAGGACGAGCTCTTTAAATGGCAGAGGTTTTCCATAAACACCTTCTGAAATGGTCAAAAGGAGCAAGGTTGGAACAGAGGAATCATACAGAGCAGCACTAGGATAATAAGGCTGTGTTGGTGAAACCGGAGCCCGGCCGCGCTGGACCCAGGGCTGTACTCTGATACACCACAAGTTAGCTTATTTAAGCCTAGTTATTGGATTTACTTTATTTTTTATTTTTTTATTCATGAAACTTCTGCTGGAGATGACAAAGAAGGCTAAGTTTCACTGGCCTTTGGTTTAATGGGAGTGAACGGGGGGGGGTTCTCTTTCTTGGTGAGCTTTCACGTCAGAGTCTGTTAGCGCAGCTTCACGCTACATTGAGAAACGGAGTGGAAGGTCGTTGACCTTGGTGGAGATACTCCCCAGCCGGCATCTGGCACTCGATTAACATTTGATTTTGTGGATTTCTGGTTTCGCAGCAGATACAACCAACGAAAGACCTATATGCCTCAATGTCTGGATCTGGACACTGTATAAACATAGTTAGAGAAGATGTACTGGCCAGTAGTTTCACCCTCGATGTGCACAGACTGTGGATTCAAGTACAGTCATTTCACTGATCATTGCCGAAAGAGTTTGAGACAAACCAGATGCGTTCTGGCGTTGATGACAATAGATGATAATGTTGAGTGGTCAGTGCAGCAAAGGTCAGTGGTTGCACCCCCCCCCCCCCCCCCCCCCCTCTCTCTCTCTCTAAGGAGCTGAGTGGAATATTCGGTATGATGACGTGAATACCTGCCTACAATACAGTACAGTAGCTGTCATAACTCAGCACTTTACCTCAGCACTCAGACTCCTCTCCCTCTGACCCTCCTGTCTCTAAGTCACCATGCCAACCGACCAAACAAGACACAGACCCACCCCAGACACTCATACACTTGCATACTCATTATGAGCTACTGATGTAATGCCAGATGTTGTTGTAAGGGAAATTCAAGGAGTAAAGTCAAGTAGCGGTGGACACAGTCCGTCATTACAGATTAGGGGTAAAAACAACAACTATCACTCTCTCTTTAGAGCACTACCGATACAACTACACTCCTTATCCCTGACAGCACTAATCTTCCTCCTGAACTTCTAGCCACTTGCTGGGGAGATGTGCGGATGCTGATGTTGGCTTGCCAACACAGAGCTGATGTCAACCATCATGAATCTGGAAGCTGATGTCAACCGTCATGAATCTGGAAGCTCTGACTTGCTGCTTTGGGTAAAATAGATTCGCTGTGTTACCCCCGGTCCACTGCTGTCCACTTCCTTTCAAGCTCTAAATAGGCTTCCCCTTATCTATTAGGCAGATCCGAGGTTGTGTGTGTGTGTGTGTGTGTGTGTGTGTGTGTGTGTGTGTGTGTGTGGAGGGGTGTGTGCGTGTGTGGGGGGGGGGTACAGGCCTGGTCTCCTGTGATGACTTTAACATCTTACGTGATGTGATCACGTCATGTGTTCATTCACGTCCCTTGTGTGAAATAAACAGACGCACTCTCAATGTAGCCTTTCATGTGTTTTGTCATGGTAACCCTGCTGAGCCATTTGTCTTCGACAACCTCGAGCTAACCTGCTTTCCTTTCTAAACTAAATGGAACGAGGAGAATGCAAAATGAGTAAAACAACTCCCATTTATAGGAAAACTCCCCGTCATTAAATGGTGTGTTAAGACACATGCTAGTTATAGCAGATGAGGTTACTGAAAACAATTTCAACTGATATTTCTTGTCCAAATAAATGTTTTACCAATCTGTGACTTTACATGAATTCCTTTTTAAGTTGCTATGTTCCGGTATAGATGAACTCCCTTCACTCCATTCATGAAATCGTCACTGATTTCATCAGGATACATTGTGCCACTACAAGGATAAAAACATCTGTACTTCTTTTTTTTCATAGCTGACGGTCATTTTTTTCAGTCAGTATGCTTGCTTGGGAACTCAGCAACACGTCCAGAACACCAAGTGTTTTTCCAACCCCCTGCTGTGCCTTGGGAGAGCATCGGGAGCAGGGGAAAATAAGAATATCCTTGAAAATAAGATGTTGTATTGCACGCAACAGTTTTAATATGACGTTTTCTGAAGCGTCCCTTTTCTCCCCCCTCTGGCTCAGCCTGACACCCAGGTTACGCTCGGTGTGTGCTGGGCAGTCTAAAAAGCAGGACTGTTGATCTTGGTGGATGATGCCAAACAGAGTCATAAAGGGACTTTTGAGGGTGGCGGTGGGCACTGTGCCAGTGTGTCCCTGCCCTGGGGATGGCGTAGCGTGAGGGAGAGACTCGGGCTGGAGGAGACGGAGTCGGATTAATGCCACTTCAGTGTTTTTATTTTGTCTCTCTTCCCTGATGCGCTCCCTCTGACCCTAGCCTAGCGTCCTTGAAAGCTTCTGTTGATACTGGACCTTGGTGGAGTTCCCTGTTCCTTGTCCTGCTGGGTAATGGTTTATTCCATCCTTTTTTTCAGCTTGTATTCATCATGTGGTAACAAGGAAGATTCAATCCAATTGGTAACTACATATTTATTAATCCTTCAGAGTCTACTGACTCTAAGTAACATAATAAAAAAATCCCCAACAAAATCCGTCAGTTTAAGATAGAGATACACTATATATACAAAAGCATTTGGACACCATTTCAAATGAGTGGATTTGGCTATTACAGCCACACCCCTTGCTGACAGGTGTTTCAAATCGAGCCCACAGCCATGCAGTCTCATTGAATAAACATTAGCAGTAGAATGGTCTTACTGAAGAGCTCAGTGACTTTCAACATCATAGGATGCCACCTTTCCAACAAATCAGTTCATTATGTTGGTATGACCTGCTATTGTGAAGTGGAAATGTCTAGGAGCAACAACGGCTCAGTCGCAAAGTGGTAGGTCACACAAGCCCAGAGAACGGGGCCGCTGAGTGCTGAATCATGTAGCGCGTAAAAATGGTCTGTCCTCGGTTGCAACACTCGCTACCGAGTTCCAAACTGCCTCTGGAAGCAACGTCAGCACAATAACTGTTCGTCAGGAGCTTCATGAAATGGGTTTCCACGGTCGAGCAGCCACACACAATCCGCCATTGGACTCTGGAGCAGTGGAAAAGCGTCCTCTGGAGTGATGAATCACACTTCACCATCTGACATCTTGATGGTTGAATCTGGGTTTGGTGAATGCCAGGAGAACGCTACCTGCCCGAATGCATAGCGTCGGCTGTAGAGTTTGGCAGAGGATGAATAATGGTCTGGGGCTGTTTTTTGATAGTTTGGGCTAGGGCCCTTCGTTCCAGTGAAGGGAAATCTTAACGCTACAGCATACAATGACATTCTAGACGATTCTGTGCTTCCAACTTTGTGGCAACAGTTTGGGGAAGGCCCTTCTAGTTCCAGCATGACAATGCCCCCATGCTCAAAGTGAGGTCCATACAGAAATGTTTTTTCGAGATCGGTGTGGAAGAACCTGACTGGCCTTTACAGAGTGCTGACCTCAACCCCATCGAACACCTATGGGATGAATTGGAATACCGACTGCGGGCCAGGCCTAATCTCCCAAAATCAGTGCCTGACCTTACTAATGCTCTTGTGGCTGAATGGAAGTAAGTCCCCGCAGCAATGTTCCAACATCTAGTGGAAAGCCTTCCCAGAAGAGTGGAGACTGTTATAACAGCAAAGGGGGGACCAACTCCATATTAATGCCCATGATTTTGGAATGATATGTTCGACGAGCAGGTGTCCACATACTTTTGGTCATGTAGTGTATTGTTTTTTTTGCATGGGCTGCTTCTCAGTCCACTACATCTGCCTATGTTGGCCTTCCGCATAGGCGTTGAGCTACAGCGGGGTTTGTCAGACCATTAGACATTAGACATAAAAAAATTGAGTCATAAGGGAGACTCTCATGAACACAATGGTCACGGGACACCTGTTAAGGGATTCGTCTGAAGGTAACGCATTCAAACAAATGGAAGTATGGAGGTAGTTTTGTGCCAACAAAAAAAGGAGTAAAATATGTGTCTTAAAAACCCCAAATATGTATATAAATACTTGTATCAGAGATTTTAAAACCTTATTCCTTATGATTTATTTTTTGACTGTCTTTTTAAAAATGTATTAATGTTTTATTCAATGCGTTTCTATGGGCTATAGTATTAAAAGGCAAGTTTAATCTTATCTCAAATATATGTTTTATATTTTTTTATACCTAATATCCTAAAATTCTAAGTCAAATAGATAAATGATAAAACAAATATGTGAGTTTAGCACCCCCCCATGTTATGTAATATTATGTAATTACCATTTTACCATGAAATTAAATATAAATCAACCAGCAAACTCTGAAATAAAGCATAGCAGCTCTCCCAAACTACTGTCTCATTGACTTCATAGAAGTGCTGCTGTGAAAGGTCAAACTATTATCTATAATTTCTTGTTTAAATTCTCCCCTTTCGATGGAATAGGATGATCTGCAGCTCGATGAAGTCCAAACGAGTTAATTAACTTTCATGGAATCTTAGCAACTCTCCAAACAAGTTGTGTTTGAACGGAACTGCATGAGACGAGCGTCAACATCAGTTAGCTTAACGGACACTTTACCAAACCTCCAGGGGTAACTCCGAGGAGCAGGCAATATTTACCCTCCAATCCACACGGGCCTTGGTGAGTTTCCCCCTCTCCATTCAACTCACCAAGGCCCAAGCAAAACAGCTGTACCTTGCCCAGTGTTGCTGTTTACTCTACAGACCCTCTTGACCAATCTATGGCCACACAGATACCATTTGGAGATCATGGAAAATATTTTCCCAAGCAGAGCTGGCTCGGAGAAGAAAAAAAACAAAACACTTTGGTTGGGGTACACACAGCATCGGAAGAATCCACCTCAGTCTCAGAATCTGCTCAGTACCCTGAGAGAGGGATGGTAGCGTGGAGAGGTGGAGGTAGAGCAAGAGGGGGAGCCATACAGGGATCATAAAGCAAACACCTTCGGGGTCGTAGGTTTGCATGCATTAATCAAAGCTGTTCAGCTAATGGTGGTGGTGTTCCTCGGAGGTGGTTTGATCAGCTGAATCACTTGTGACTGTTGTCCCGGGGATGTAGTCTCCCTCAATAATAATAATGGCCATGGCCTCTGCAGCTGTCACACACAGGCACCTCTGGCCTGGATATATGGATTTGTTTATTAAGGAAGGCCCTGTGTTGTTAGCAGTGCATTGGTAGTTTGGTTCTGCTAAGTTGCCAGGGCATCACATAGGAAGTTAGTGCATTCAAATGAATGGTGAACGAGCATTACATTTGTGTTTCTGTTATTAGTAAGAGTTGATGCAGTCAACACTTCTGCACTTCAATCACAACTTCGCCAACACCCTATGCTGCATGAAGACCCTATCATTGTTCACTTGCCAAGAGCGACAATCTGAGAATCTCTGTTTGTGGCAGCATTTGGACAGTCACAAGGAGGATTAATTACTTCAACTCAAATGAGTTCCACACCGTAAAGTACTTGCACTCCTCAAAACATTTCATTTGGCTTAGATCACAACGGTGTTGCTCTGTTTGGACATCACTTTGCCTTAAATTCACCCAAGTCTGCAAAAGACGTTATGCTTCGGGGAGCAATAAAGTGTATCTAGTCTGTTTTACTCTACTCACAGTGGGTCCACTTCAGAAACGTAACCTCCCCAATGTGACATTTCTCCTGACGCTCGCCAGGAACAACACCAGCTCTACACACTGTCTGTGACCTTCCCATGGACGCACTCCAGAGTCCCGTTCTCCTCTTCCGTCTCCCCTCGCTCTACGTATCGCCTGAGTCGCTTCAATGACCAGGCACGAAGAGAGCTCTCCAGGCCGCACATATCACCCCAATCCTTTCTCCGCACCCATTAGAAGTCCTTCTTTTTGGATTGTTTTGCCAATGGCATCTTGAGTTTGATGAGTTGGTTAACCTCGAGTTGATTTCCACGGCCTAACTAGTGTAATACAACAATCGCAATACAAATCTGTGACCTGAAGCTCGAGAGATCAGCACTGGAAGCGTCTCAATCCACTGCATCCGCCGATGATGACACACGTCCGCGTCTGCGGTGAACGGTGACAGAGCCAGATTAGTGTTTGTCAGATCATGAGACATCCAGAAAACGGGTCTCCTCACGAAATCGTCTGTAGAGTCCGAACGGTTTAGCACACAAACTGTTATGAGCCCTCTATGGAAAGATGAGACTCAAACAAACACAATGGTGTTCTCCATTTTGGAACTCGTCTCAAGTCAGTACAGCCGATCTGCCAACTTCTGTCTGTAGAGTCCGAACATTTGGGCTACATACTAATATGACCCTTCTGTGGAAAGGTGAGACACTCACAAACATGTACATGTCCAGGACGCCCACAAGTCCACGGCGCCCACAAGGTATTTCTAAGGCCTTCTGAGCAGCGATTATTTTTGCCATAATGATTGATTGTGGTATGGAGCCACACATGCAAAGCTATTTATTTGTTGTGTCCCTCCCCCAATTTGCAACTGGCTGGGGTAGAGTTTTTTTGTTTTCAATGTATCGAAAAAATGTATTGTTATAAAGCTGTGCAGGTTCCTGCAAGACATTGTGTAGTTTCATACGATACAAGTGCTCCTGAGGGCTCCTGAGTGGTGCAGTGGTCTAAGGCACTGTATCTCAATGATTGAGGTGTCACTACAGACACCCTAGTTCAAATCCAGGCTGTATCACAACTGGCGGTGATTGGGAGTTCCATAGGATGGTGCAAAATTTGCCCAGTGTCATCCGAGTTTGGCCTGTGTAGGTTGTCATCGTAAATACAAATGTATTCTTATTAACTGACTTGCCTAGTTAAATAAAAAAAACAAAGGTTAAAGAGAGCAAGAAAAGTGGCAGGGAGACAGACATGTTCTTGGTGGTATGTTGAAACTGAAGCCCCAGGGAGGAGGAAGGCACACCTAAAACTTATTTTTCTTTATTTTTACTTGTTTTCACCTACACACACACTGTTCCTCACTTTTATTACCCTTGGGTCCGGTGGACCGAACACCACACATGTATTAGAAATGTGTAGGGGGGTGCACAGTGTGCACTCAATGAAAATGTCTTCTTTTACTTGTTCTTCACAGAAAATGAGCCTAGGCCAGTGATTCTCAGGCTGAAAAAATAATTAATTGCATCATTTTTCTTTTAGTAAACAATGACAATAGGTCCCACAGAACCAAACACCACACAAGGGTTAACATTCCCCGGCTTAGACTGTAGAGGGTAAAATATCTCTGTTTTTGGCCCTTGGATATCCCTCTGTTCCTTCTTACCTTTCCTCTCCCATAGTTTTAACTATTTAATCAGTTGGCCCCTGAAAAAAATTAGAAGGGAAATAAAATAAATTCACGGTGAAAAAAATAACATTTGCAGGTGTAGAGTTGGAGAGAAAAATGGTATATAATGGCAGAAAGAAATCATTATGCGCTTGTTCATGTCATGGGCCTGTTTATAATGTAGTCTCTTTCAATAGAGTCTGAAGAATATCTACCTCTCCATACTTCTCATTTATCCGACCTCTTATTAATCTACTGTAACATAGACAATTTTGGGGTGTTAGGTAGCACATTATCTGCAATGCATTAGATCACAACGGTGTGGCTCTGTTTGGACATCACAAACAGTAATGAGGAATGGAAACAATGCGGCCTACGGCGTATAGTGTGGATACTCATACGGTCTCAACGTTGGTCCGACAGAGATGACACTCTTACACCCTCACAGATTACACCATCCCAGCGTCAAGACTCAGACAAGGGGAATGACAGGAGGAGAGAGGGGGAGGTATATCCACATCCACATTCCATACAGGCCATTCCTATGACGTTCTCACCAGGCACAGTTGAGATGCGTTTTGAAGCGAGAAAACAACACAACTCTTTGTCATATTTTGACGTGACAGGTGAAGGCATACCTGTTCTGAGTTGGAATTGGAACATCCCAGGGTCAAGAAGGTACCAACTATTGCATACAGTCCAGATTCGGAAATGACTTCCATGAATTCCCTCCATTGTTTTTCAGGGAATAGGGGAATTCCTCATTTCCACTGGGAATTGAACCTTAGCATAAAGAAAACATAAAGAACCAAAGGTTTTGCAGGATATCATATTGAAATGTACAATATTCAATATCGAAAAGCAAACGGGTGCAGCTGTTTTTAAAGGCACATTTGACTGATTGAGCTGGCTGCTGCGCAAGCTAATTCAATCAATGGCTGTTTCCTGAATTCATCACCACAGCTGATAACCAGGCCATAGAGACCAGGAAGACAGATTACTGTAGAGTTAAACATACAGAACATACTAAAGACCAGCCTGAACTTTATTCCACAACTGAAGAGAGGCCAGGCTTGGCCGTGCCGTAAGCTTCGTTTAACCCAGCGTGCTTGTAGGGTTCCGGGATAAAAGCAGACAGGAAAAGGATGCAGGAAAACATGTGCTTTTGTGTCTTTCCCAGGTTGAGGTAACACAGCTGCTGTAGTGAGGTATTTTGTTGGTGGATCCTTTAACCCCAAACCCATTCATTATGTCTGCCTTGGTGTTCTCCTTCAATGACATAGTCCCTTTGTGTGACCACCATGTAGACGCGCGGACATGGATGCACGCAGACACACACAAATGCACGCTCACAAGCACGCGCGCACAGCTCAACCATGCCAAACACCAAGTT
Organism: Oncorhynchus kisutch; assembly: GCF_002021735.2. Taxonomy (NCBI): domain Eukaryota; kingdom Metazoa; phylum Chordata; class Actinopteri; order Salmoniformes; family Salmonidae; genus Oncorhynchus; species Oncorhynchus kisutch. The sequence continues at coordinate 11,627,399 of NC_034198.2, forward strand.
TCTACTTCGATAATACACCCTGTTTCCATCCTATTTATTCCCTTTTACATTATGATTCAAATCAAAAAGCTGCTCATTTCCTTCTCAACTAACAAGCCAACCTTTGGAACTTTTGGACTGTGGCACGGCTAGATGTTGAAAACATACCGTGATTAATGAACACCTAGACGTGTCTGAGTGGGCTCAATGGAGTGTGCATGTACACCCGTCTCAGCCAAACCCTCACCATTACACTTATTGTAATAATTACGGGGGAAAAGTCCCCATAATGGGTTAATTACAATAAAATCACTGGGTCTGGGACCACAGGCGTTTTTAATTATCTCACATTGCTATAATGTTTTTCTATTCCCGCTGTTTTGACGAAGGGTCAGCACCATGGAGTAAAATAGGAAGATAATTGAGGTCATCCATCTCTCTCTCTCCTTCTCTATCATTCTTTCTTTCTCACCTCTCTCTCCCTCTCCATCTTTCTCCCTTCTCTTCTCTTTTTCTAAGCTCTCTCTCTCTCATCCTGGGGTCATGGATAACAAGGCCTGCATTATGTGATGGGAGACGCTTGCCCCCATCCTTCCCCTGGGGGTTACTCACGTTCCGATAAAATTGTTTTACGTAAAGCTCCCAGAATTATGATTTCATGGGGATTTGCAATCACACTGCCTCTGCATCCATCCAAGCTTTTAATCTCTGTCCGTTAATGAAGTGTCCCGCTTAATTTCCTTCCTTACTGACAATCGGAGATGAGTGGAAAGGGTAGAGGAAGGTAGGGTGCGTCAGAGAAAACCATGATGTGTGTGTGTGTGTGTGTGTGTGTGTGTGTGTGTGTGTGTGTGTGTGTGTGTGTGTGTGTGTGTGTGTGTGTGTGTGTGTGTGTGTGTGTGTGTGTGTGTGTGTGTGTGTGTGTGTGTGTGGATGGTCCAGTCAGCACAGACTAGTGGCTCAGACTGAGGTGTGTGTACAGTATATGCCACAGAATCGGTCTCCCTGACCACGCTGAGGAACGCAGAACACTCCTGTGCCCAACTCAGCAGAAAAAATAACAACGAAAACATGGAGCTGTGCTCCTCAAAATTGTTTTTGGCCAGTAAAGTCCTGTTGTAGGAAACACAAGCCCACCTCTATACTTGTGTCTACTAAAATGTAAGGATTTCTTCCACAGTCTTGAATATTATTCATACTTCCAGTATTTCACACATAATTGCTGTAATTTGTGGTACCTAATCGTGATGGAAATGTAAGTTTATTTAATTGGTAGTTTCAAAGTTTTTTTGGTGATTGCGGCTACAATTATGGTCATGGTGGTTCTATGGTTATGGTTATGGTCGTGGCAGCTCTATGGTTATGGTCATGGTGGTTCTATCGTTATAGCTATGGTTGTGGTGGTTCTATGGCTATGGTGGTTCTATGGTTATGGTCATGGTGGTTCTATGGTTATGGTCATGGTCATGGTGGTTCAATGGATATGGTCATGGTGGTTCTATGGTTATGATCATGGTGGTTCTATAGGTTATAGTCCTGGTGGTTCTATGGTTAAGTTATGGTCATGGTGGTTCTACAGTTATGGTCATGGTGGTTCTATGGTTATGGTTATGGTGGTTGTATGATTATGATTATGGTCATGGTGGTTATATGGTTATGGTCATGGTTGTTCTATGGTTGTGGTTCTGGTCATGGTCATGGTGGTTCTATGGTTATGGTTATAGTCGTGGTCATGGTGGTTCTATGGTTATACTCATGGTCATGGTGGTTCTGTGGTTATGGTCATGGTGGTTCTATGGTTATGGTTATGGCTCAGACTGAGGTGTGTGTACAGTATATGCCACAGAATCGGTCTCCCTGAATCGGTCATGGTGGTTATATGGTTATGGCCATTATTATGGTGGTTCTATTGTTATGGTCGTGGTGGATCTACGGTTATGGTCATGGTGGTTTGATGGTTGTGGTTATGGTCGTGGTGGTTCTATGGTTATGGTTATGGTCATGGTGGTTCTATGGTTAAGGTCAGGGTTATGGTCATGGTTGTTCTATGGTTTTGGTTCTGGTCATGGTTGTTCTATGGTTATGGTTATAGTCATGGTCATGGTGGTTCTATGGTTATGGTTATGGACACGGTCATGGTGGTTCTATTGTTATGGTCGTGGTGGTTCTACGGTTATGGTCATGGTGGTTCGATGGTTGTGGTTATGGTCGTGGTGGTTCTATGGTTATGGTCATGGTCATGGTGGTTCTATGATTTTTGTTATGGTCATGGTGGTTCTATGATTATGTTATGGCCATAATTATGGTGGTTCTATGGTTGTGGTTGTGTTATGGTCATCGTTGATCTACGATTTATGGCCATGGTGGTTCTATAGGTTATAGTCCTGGTTGTTCTATGGTTAGGTTATGGTCATGGTGGTTCTACAGTTATGGTCATGGTGGTTCTATGGTTATTTTATGGTCATGGTGGTTCTATGGTTATGGTTATGGTGGTTGTATGATTATGGTCATGGTGGTTCTATGGTTAAGGTCAGGGTTATGGTCATGGTGGTTCTATGGTTGTGGTTCTGGTCATGGTCATGATGGTTCTATTGTTATGGTTATAGTCATGGTCATGGTGGTTCTATTGTTATGGTCATGGTGGATCTACGGTTATGGTCATGGTGGTTCGATGGTTGTAGTTATGGTCGTGGTGGTTCTATGGTTATGGTTATGGTCATGGTGGTTCTATGATTTTGGTTATGGTCATGGTGGTTATATGGTTATGTTATGGCCATAATTATGGTGGTTCTATGGTTGTGGTTGTGTTATGGTCATCGTTGATCTACGATTTATGGTCATGGTGGTTCTATAGGTTATAGTCCTGGTGGTTCTTTGGTTATGTTATGGTCATGGTGGTTCTACAGTTATGGTCATGGTGGTTCTATGGTTATTTTATGGTCATGGTGGATGTATGATTATGGTTATGGTCATGATGGTTCTATGGTTAAGGTCAGGGTTATGGTTATGGTGGTTCTATGGTTGTGGTTCTGGTCATGGTGGTTATATGGTTATGGCCATTATTATGGTGGTTCTATTGTTATGGTCATGGTGGATCTACGGTTATGGTCATGGTGGTTCTATGATTTTGGTTATGGTCATGGTGGTTATATGGTTATGTTATCGCCATAATTATGGTGGTTCTATGGTTGTGGTTGTGTTATGATCATCGTTGATCTACGATTTATGGTCATGGTGGTTCTATAGGTTATAGTCCTGGTGGTTCTATGGTTAAGGTCATTTTGGTTCAATGTTTATGGTCCTGGTGGTTCTATAGTCATGTTATGGTCATGGTAGTTCTATGGTTATGTTATGGTTATGGTGGTTCTATGGTCATGTTCATGGTGGTTCTATGGTTATGGTCATTGTCTTGGTGGTTCTATGGTTTTGGTTATGGTCATGGTAGTTCTATGGTTATGGTTATGTTATGGTCATGGTGGTTCTACAGTTATGGTCATGGTGGTTCTATGGTTATGGTGGTTGTATGATTATGGTTATGGTCATGGTGGTTCTATGGTTAAGGTCAGGGTTATGGTCATGGTGGTTCTCTGGTTGTGGTTCTGGTCATGGTCATGGTGGTTCTATGGTTATAGTCATGGTCATGGTGGTTCTATGGTTATGGTCATGGTGGTTCTATGGTTATGGTTATGGACACGGTCATGGTGGTTCTATTGTTATGGTCGTGGTGGATCTACGGTTAGGGTTATGGTCATGGTGGTTCTATGATTTTTGTTATGGTCATGGTGGGTATATGGTTATGTTATGGCCATAATTATGGTGGTTCTATGGTTGTGGTTGTGTTATGGTCATGGTTGTTCTACAGTTATGGTCATGGTGGTTCTTTGGTTATTTTATGGTCATGGTGGTTCGATGGTTGTGGTTATGGTCGTGGTGGTTCTATGGTTAGGGTTATGGTCATGGTGGTTCTATGATTTTTGTTATGTCATGGTGGTTATATGGTTATGTTATGGCCATAATTATGGTGGTTCTATCGTTGTGGTTGTGTTATGGTCATCGTTGATCTACGATTTATGGTCATGGTGGTTCTATAGGTTATAGTCCTGGTGGTTCTATGGTTATGTTATGGTCATGGTTGTTCTACAGTTATGGTTATGGTGGTTCTTTGGTTATTTTATGGTCATGGTGGTTCTATGGTTATGGTTATGGTGGTTGTATGATTATGGTTATGGTCATGGTGGTTCTATGGTTAAGGTCAGGGTTATGGTCATGGTGGTTCTATGGTTGTGGTTCTGGTCATGGTCATGGTGGTTCTATGGTTATGGTTATAGTCATGGTCATGGTGTTCTATGGTTATGGTCATGGTGGTTCTATGGTTATGGTCATGGTGGTTATATGGTTATGTTATGGCCATTATTATGGTGGTTCTATTGTTATGGTCGTGGTGGATCTACGGTTATGGTCATGGTGGTTCGATGGTTGTGGTTATGGTCATGGTGGTTATATGATTTTGGTTATGTCATGGTGGTTATATGGTTATGTTATGGCCATAATTATGGTGGTTCTATGGTTGTGGTTGTGTTATGGTCATCGTTGATCTACGATTTATGGTCATGGTGGTTCTATAGGTTATAGTACTGGTGGTTCTTTGGTTATGTTATGGTCATGGTGGTTCTACAGTTATGATCATGGTGGTTCTATGGTTATTTTATGGTCATGGTGGTTCTATGGTTATGGTTATGGTGGTTGTATGATTATGGTTATGGTCATAGTGGTTCTATGGTTAAGGTCAGGGTTATGGTCATGGTGGTTCTATGGTTCTGGTCATGGTCATGGTGGTTCTATGGTTATGGTTATAGTCATGGTCATGGTGGTTCTATGGTTATGGTCATGGTGGTTCTATGGTTATGGTCATGGTGGTTATATGGTTCTGGCCATTATTATGGTGGTTCTGTTGTTATGGTCGTGGTGGATCTACGGTTATGGTCATGGTGGTTCGATGGTTGTGGTTATGGTCGTGGTGGTTCTATTGTTATGGCCATAATTATGGTGGTTCTATGGTTGTGGTTGTGTTATGGTCATTGTTGATCTACGATTTATGGTCATGGTGGTTCTATAGGTTATAGTCCTGGTGGTTCTATGGTTAAGGGCATTTTGGTTCAATGTTTATGGTCATGGTGGTTCTATGGTCATGTTCATGGTGGTTCTATGGTTATGGTCATTGTCTTTGTGGTTCAGTGGTTGTGGTTGTGGTCATGGTTGTTCTATGGTTATGTTATGGTTATGGTGGTTCTATGGCCATGTTTATGGTGGTTCTATGGTTATGGTCATTGTCTTGGTGGTTCTATGGTTTTGGTTATGGTCATGGTAGTTCTATGGTTATGTTATGGTCATGGTGGTTCTACAGTTATGGTCATGGTGGTTATATGGTTATGGTTATGGTGGTTGTATGATTATGGTCATGGTGGTTCTATGTTTAAGGTCAGGGTTATGGTCATGGTGGTTCTATGGTTGTGGTTTTGGTCATGGTGGTTCTATGTGTATGTTATGGCCATGGTTATGGTGGTTCTATGGTTATGGTTATGTCATGGTCATGGTGGTTCTATGATTATGGTCATGGTCATGGTGGTTCTATGGTTATGTCATGGTCATGGTGGATCTATGATTATGGTTATGTCATGTTCATGGTGGGTCTATGGTTATGGTTATGTCATGGTCATGGTGATTCTATGGTTATTGTCATTGTCATGGTGGTTCTATAGTTATGGTCATGGTGGTTCAATGGTTATGGTCATGGTGGTTCTATGGTCATGGTCATGGTGACTCCTTGATGTCCCCAGTCTACCTGGCCATGCTGCTGTTCCAGTTTCAACTGACCTGAGCCCTAGGACCATGCCCCAGGACTACCTGACATGATGACTCCTTGCTGTCCCCAGTCTACCTGGCCATGCTGCTGCTCCAGTTTCAACTTCCACCTGACTGTGCTGCTGCTCTAGTTTCAACTGTTCTGCCTTATTATTATTCGACCATGCTGGTCATTTATGAACATTGAACATCTTGACCATGTTCTGTTATAATCTCCACCCGGCACAGCCAGAAGAGGACTGGCCACCCCACATAGCCTGGTTCCTCTCTAGGTTTCTTCCTAGGTATTGGCCTTTCTAGGGAGTTTTTCCTAGCCACCGTGCTTCTCCACCTGCATTGCTTGCTGTTTGGGGTTTTAGGCTGGGTTTCTGTACAGCACTTTGAGATATCAGCTGATGTACGAAGGGCTATATAAATAAATTTGATTTGATTTGATTTGATGGTGGTTCTATGGTTATGGTCATGGGGGTTCAATGGTTCTATGGTTATGGTCATTGTCATGGTGGTTCTATGGTTATGGTTATGTCATGGTCATGGTGGTTCTATGGTTATTGTCATGGTCATGGTGATTCTATAGTTAAGGTCATTGTCATGGTGGTTCAATGGTTATGGTCATGGGGGTTCGATGGTTATGGTCATGGTGGCTCTATGGTTATGGCCATTGTCATGGTGGTTCAAAGGTTATGGTCATGGTCATGGTGGTTCAATGGTTATGGTTATGTCATGGTCATGGTGGTTCAAAGGTTATTGTCATGCTCATGGTGGTTCAATGGTTATGGTTATGTCATGGTCATGGTGGTTCTATGGTTATGGTCATGGTGGTTCTATGGTTATGGTCATGGTGGTTCTATGGTTGTCGTTGTGTTATGGTCATCATTGATCTACGATTTATGGCCATGGTGGTTCTATAGGTTATGGTCCTGGTGGTTCTATGGTTAAGGTAATTTTGGTTCAATGTTTATGGTCTTGGTGGTTCTATGGTTATGGTCATGGTGGTTCTATGGTTATGATCATGGTGGTTCTATGGTTGTCGTTGTGTTATGGTCATCGTTGATCTACGATTTATGGTCATGGTGGTTCTATAGGTTATGGTCCTGGTGGTTCTATGGTTAAGGTAATTTTGGTTCAATGTTTATGGTCTTGGTGGTTCTATGGTCATGTTCATGGTGGTTCTATGGTTATGGTCATTGTCTTGGTGGTTCAATGGTTGTGGTTATGGTCATGGTGGTTCTATGGTTATGGTCATGGTGGTTCTATGGTTATGTTAGGGCCATTATTATGGTGGTTCTATTGTTATGGTCGTGGTGGATCTACGGTTATGGTCATGGTGGTTCGATGGTTGTGGTTATGGTCGTGGTGGTTCTATGGTTATGGTTATGGTCATGGTGGTTCTATGGTTATGGTTATGGTCATGGTGGTTCTATGATTTTGGTTATGGTCATGGTGGTTATATGGTTATGTTATGGCCGTTATTATGGTGGTTCTGTGGTTGTGGTTGTGTTATGGTCATCGTTGATCTACGATTTATGGTCATGGTGGTTCTATAGGTAATGGTCCTGTTGGTTCTATGGTTAAGGTTATTTTGGTTCAACGTTTATGGTCATGGTGGTTCTATGGTCATGTTCATGGTGGTTCTATGGTTACGGTCATTGTCTTGGTGGTTCAATGGTTGTGGTTATGGTCATGGTGGTTCTATGGTTATGGTTATGTCATGGTCATGGTGGTTCTATGGTTATGGTCATTGTCATGGTGGTTCTATGGTTATGTCTTGGTCATGGTGGTTCTATGGTTATTGTCATGGTCATGGTGGTTCTATGGTTAAGGTCATGGTCATGGTGGTTCAATGGTTATGGTCATGGTCATGTGGTTCTATGGTCATGGTCATGGTGGTTCTATGGTTATGGTCATGTTCTTTGTGGTTCAATGGTTGTGGTTATGGTCATGGTGGTTCTATGGTTTTGGTTATGGTCATGGTAGTTCTATGGTTATGGTATGGCCATGGTTATGGTGGTTCCATGGTTCTGGTTATGTTATGTTATGGTCATGGTGGTTCTACAGTTATGGTCATGGTGGTTCTATGGTTAAGGTCATTGTTATGTTTATGGTGGTTCTATGGTTGTGTTTATGGTCATGCTCATGGTGGTTCTATGGACATGGTCATGGTGGTTCTATGGTTATGGTCATGGTGGTTCAATGGTTTTGGTTATGGTCATGGTGTTTCTATGCTTATGTTATGGCCATGGTTATGGTGGTTCTATGGTTATGGTCATGGTGGTTCTATGGTTATGGTCATGGTCAAAGTCATGGTCATGGTGGTTCTCTGGTTGTGGTTACGGTCATGGTCATAGAGGTTCTATGGTTATGGTCATGGTGGTTATATGGTTATGGTCAGGGTTATGGTCATGGTTATGGTCGTGGTGGTTCTATGGTTATGGTTATGGTGGTTATATGGTTATGTTATGGCCATTATTACGGTGGCTCTATGGTTATGGTAATGGTGGATCTACGGTTATGGTCATGGTGGTTCGATGGTTGAGGTCATAGTTATGGTCATGGTGGTTCTATGATTGTGGTTATGGTCGTGGTGGTTCTATGGTTATGGTCATGGTGGTTCTATGGTTATGTTATGGCCATTATTATGGTGGTTCTATGGTTGTGGTTGTGTTATGGTCGATCTACGGTCTATGGTCATTTATGAACATTTGACATCTTGGCCATGTTCTGTTATAATCTCCACCCGGCACAGCCAGAAGAGGACTGGCCACCCCTCATAGCCTGGTTCCTCTCTAGGTTTCTTCCTAGGTTTTGGCCTTTCTAGGGAGTTTTTCCTAGCCACCGTGCTTCTACACCTGCATTGCTTGCTGTTTGGGGTTTTAGACTGGGTTTCTGTACAGCACTTTGAGATATCAGCTGTTGTAAGAAGGGCTATATAAATACATTTGATTTGATATGGTTATGGCCATGTGTCACGGCTTTCTTCCTGGGAAGGAGAGGCGGACCAAAACGTAGCGTGGTTATAGTTCATGGTTCTTTAATAAGAAAACTCAAACATGAACAAACTACAAAACAATAAACACTAACAGTCCTAACTGGTGCATAAAACACAAAGACAGGAAACAATCACCCACAAAATACCCAAAGAATATGGCTGCCTAAATATGGCTCCCAATCAGAGACAACGATAAACACCTGCCTCTGATTGAGAACCAATCCAGGCAACCATAGACTTACCTAGACACCTAAAAGAACACAACCCCATAAATCTACAAAAAACCCTAGACAAGACAAAACACATAAATCACCCATATCACACCCTGGCCTAACCAAAATAATAAAGAAAACATGGATAACTAAGGCCAGGGCGTGACACCATGGTCATAGTGGTTCTGTGGTTATGGCCATGGTCATGTTGTGGCTGTCTATGGTTATGGTCATGGTGGTTCTATGGTTGTGGTTATGGACATTGTCATGTTGGTTCTATGGTTATGGTCGGTGGTGATGATGTTGGAGAATCTGCCTCAATATTATTGCTCTCTGATACACCTCATGTAACTTCCAAGCCACAATCCATCCTCTAATTAGTTTGCACAGTTTGTCCACTAACTGTAAAAGATTCTACCGGGCTATCTAAGGAATTAGATGGAGTATAAATATGGCTTAGTGTTCGTTTTCAGCCTCTGTCTGCACCATCTGTTTTGCTGTCTGACCACATTTCCACCTGTCTCACTGCCTTCTAGCCAGCCTTCCTTCCTTTCTGTTTGTCTGTCTTCTTGAATCCTTTCCCACTCTTGTTGTCTCTATATCTCCATGCTGGCGTGTATGCTGCTTAATTGCAGGCATCCTTGTGAGTCTGCCCTCCTGCTTGGCCTTTCTGCGTCTCTACCTGCTTACATGCTAGTCTGCCTGCCGCCTCCTAGCCGGTGTTTGGTAGTCCAACACATGCACCATGGGCTAGCCTGTATGCTGCTTGCCTGCAGGTGATCATGTCCTTCTGTTTGCATTTGATTCTCTGCCTGCCTGCTTGCTTGTCTGTCTGTGTCACTCTACCTGCTTGCATGCTAGTCTTCCTGTGGCCTGCCTGCTAGCCGGTGCTCTGTACAGGCCAACACAAGCATGTGGGGCTTAGCCAAGGCCGGCCACGGCCCTCATTATTAAAAGCGATGGCCAGGGCTCAGGGTCTGTCTGCACAAACACAGAGTGACGGAGAGGGGGAAAGGGAAACCGGCTCGCAGGGGATGAGGTTTCAATAAACGTCAGGCAACGTCGGCTCTGTTTGGACTGCAAATTATTGCTGGCTGATGGTCTATTATTTTACAACCGAAGATCGCTGTCGAGAGAAAGGTAGAAGGGGGAATGAGAGAGGGAAATAAAAAACTCTGAAAGGCCGCCAAAGGGGAAAAAGGGTTACAAAATACTATAATAATCTCAGAAAATATTACTGGAGTGGCTGCAGCTCTAGCTAAGAATAGGCCAGAGAGTGCCTGAGGCTGATTTAACAGTAGATCGGAGAGAAGGTGGGGAGTCATGTGAGAGTCTTATAAAATCAACACCTTGTAGCAAAATAGGTTGCCTCAATTACTTCAAAGAAAATAAAAGACATTTGTCACTTTCGTATTACTTCCACTCTTCTATTGCCTTGGGGGATTTGGACCGTTTTAACTAATGGAGAACATGCATGGATATGTTAACTCAAGGATGGGTTTATGTTACTATTGCTGAATCTTTGTGATAACTAGTCCTTTATGGAGTATCAGCATGTGAAGTGTACCAGTTTTTGGTCATTATCCGTTTTATGGAGACATACATTTGTGAAATGAACACAAAAGCTTGACTCCATTATACTTGACTCGATAATATAACTCCTCCGAAAGTGATTTTCTTAGCCAGACAGCGAGACCAGAAGTACCTGTGCCGTCTGGGTCTGTGTGTTTTTCTACCCATGTTCCACTGAGCGAGACTACACGAGGAAGGCATCTGAGTGCCAGTGTGTGTGCTGTCTGCAGTTTCGTAACAGCGAACCGTGAATAGGTTTAAAAAGTCAACTAGCCGACAGGGAAAAGTCGTTTTCTTACCTCAATAAAATTAGTTTGGATTTTAGTGTTTTTCTAACACTCTTCTACTCCCTTAGTATTCTAGAACGCACCCAGTCTGGGCAGAAAAAAAAGGTGTAACTTATAATGGGCGGGCCTCACTGGTGATTCCAGGCAAATTAAAATGCAACATTATATGGCCGGGCCAAGGTTAGGCTGCGTTTGTTGGGAAGCTGTTACAGCCATTTTTTTCTAGCCTCTCAATTGAGGTAATAAATTGAGGCTGATGGCTAATTTTAGGCGAAACCCAATACCTTTCGGTAAATTACGGGCCTAGCGAGACCTTTTAATCAAACTGCGTCTGTTTGGGGTTTTAGACTGGGTTTCTGTACAGCACTTTGAGATATCAGCTGTTGTAAGAAGGGCTATATAAATACATTTGATTTGATATGGTTATGGCCATGTGTCACGGCTTTCTTCCTGGGAAGGAGAGGCGGACCAAAACGTAGCGTGGTTATAGTTCATGGTTCTTTAATAAGAAAACTCAAACATGAACAAACTACAAAACAATAAACACTAACAGTCCTAACTGGTGCATAAAACACAAAGACAGGAAACAATCACCCACAAAATACCCAAAGAATATGGCTGCCTAAATATGGCTCCCAATCAGAGACAACGATAAACACCTGCCTCTGATTGAGAACCAATCCAGGCAACCATAGACTTACCTAGACACCTAAAAGAACACAACCCCATAAATCTACAAAAAACCCTAGACAAGACAAAACACATAAATCACCCATATCACACCCTGGCCTAACCAAAATAATAAAGAAAACATGGATAACTAAGGCCAGGGCGTGACACCATGGTCATAGTGGTTCTGTGGTTATGGCCATGGTCATGTTGTGGCTGTCTATGGTTATGGTCATGGTGGTTCTATGGTTGTGGTTATGGACATTGTCATGTTGGTTCTATGGTTATGGTCGGTGGTGATGATGTTGGAGAATCTGCCTCAATATTATTGCTCTCTGATACACCTCATGTAACTTCCAAGCCACAATCCATCCTCTAATTAGTTTGCACAGTTTGTCCACTAACTGTAAAAGATTCTACCGGGCTATCTAAGGAATTAGATGGAGTATAAATATGGCTTAGTGTTCGTTTTCAGCCTCTGTCTGCACCATCTGTTTTGCTGTCTGACCACATTTCCACCTGTCTCACTGCCTTCTAGCCAGCCTTCCTTCCTTTCTGTTTGTCTGTCTTCTTGAATCCTTTCCCACTCTTGTTGTCTCTATATCTCCATGCTGGCGTGTATGCTGCTTAATTGCAGGCATCCTTGTGAGTCTGCCCTCCTGCTTGGCCTTTCTGCGTCTCTACCTGCTTACATGCTAGTCTGCCTGCCGCCTCCTAGCCGGTGTTTGGTAGTCCAACACATGCACCATGGGCTAGCCTGTATGCTGCTTGCCTGCAGGTGATCATGTCCTTCTGTTTGCATTTGATTCTCTGCCTGCCTGCTTGCTTGTCTGTCTGTGTCACTCTACCTGCTTGCATGCTAGTCTTCCTGTGGCCTGCCTGCTAGCCGGTGCTCTGTACAGGCCAACACAAGCATGTGGGGCTTAGCCAAGGCCGGCCACGGCCCTCATTATTAAAAGCGATGGCCAGGGCTCAGGGTCTGTCTGCACAAACACAGAGTGACGGAGAGGGGGAAAGGGAAACCGGCTCGCAGGGGATGAGGTTTCAATAAACGTCAGGCAACGTCGGCTCTGTTTGGACTGCAAATTATTGCTGGCTGATGGTCTATTATTTTACAACCGAAGATCGCTGTCGAGAGAAAGGTAGAAGGGGGAATGAGAGAGGGAAATAAAAAACTCAGAAAGGCCGCCAAAGGGGAAAAAGGGTTACAAAATACTATAATAATCTCAGAAAATATTACTGGAGTGGCTGCAGCTCTAGCTAAGAATAGGCCAGAGAGTGCCTGAGGCTGATTTAACAGTAGATCGGAGAGAAGGTGGGGAGTCATGTGAGAGTCTTATAAAATCAACACCTTGTAGCAAAATAGGTTGCCTCAATTACTTCAAAGAAAATAAAAGACATTTGTCACTTTCGTATTACTTCCACTCTTCTATTGCCTTGGGGGATTTGGACCGTTTTAACTAATGGAGAACATGCATGGATATGTTAACTCAAGGATGGGTTTATGTTACTATTGCTGAATCTTTGTGATAACTAGTCCTTTATGGAGTATCAGCATGTGAAGTGTACCAGTTTTTGGTCATTATCCGTTTTATGGAGACATACATTTGTGAAATGAACACAAAAGCTTGACTCCATTATACTTGACTCGATAATATAACTCCTCCGAAAGTGATTTTCTTAGCCAGACAGCGAGACCAGAAGTACCTGTGCCGTCTGGGTCTGTGTGTTTTTCTACCCATGTTCCACTGAGCGAGACTACACGAGGAAGGCATCTGAGTGCCAGTGTGTGTGCTGTCTGCAGTTTCGTAACAGCGAACCGTGAATAGGTTTAAAAAGTCAACTAGCCGACAGGGAAAAGTCGTTTTCTTACCTCAATAAAATTAGTTTGGATTTTAGTGTTTTTCTAACACTCTTCTACTCCCTTAGTATTCTAGAACGCACCCAGTCTGGGCAGAAAAAAAAGGTGTAACTTATAATGGGCGGGCCTCACTGGTGATTCCAGGCAAATTAAAATGCAACATTATATGGCCGGGCCAAGGTTAGGCTGCGTTTGTTGGGAAGCTGTTACAGCCATTTTTTTCTAGCCTCTCAATTGAGGTAATAAATTGAGGCTGATGGCTAATTTTAGGCGAAACCCAATACCTTTCGGTAAATTACGGGCCTAGCGAGACCTTTTAATCAAACTGCGTCTGGCGCTGTCGCCGATATAGAAATAAGCTGTATGATTTTTTTTCTTCTCAGGAAATAAATCTCTTGAGAATCTGTGTTCAGAAGTACTGCAGCCAGCGTCAGTCATGTTTCCGACTCCCTGGGACAACAAGAGGGAGGCAGGCCACTTTGGCTTGGCACTGTGCAATGGCTGGTTTTAGTCAAGTCTGATTGCAGCCTCAGTCTTGAGCCATTATAGTGTGCTTACAGTATGTGACTGCAGAGGTTTATAACAAAGGGAGCAGAGATATAAACATAGGTTGCACTAGGGCAAGAGGTGGTTGACAATGCCACTCGTCAAAGATCGATAGTGGTTGTGTAAGAATAGAGTTGCTTGAATGGAATACACAATGTACAATGTATCGTGCTCAGTATATGAGCATATCTTCTCATTCTCAGACTGTTATCTTAAACCCAACAAAATGTGGACGTCAGTAAAAAAAAATCTGAATAGTCTCATGAAAAATATCCCAGTCAAAACACATTCATGAAGTTCTATGATATACTGAACATCCATTTCACATTTACCTCAGGGCCATCAGAGGCAGAAGAAACATTTTACAGGACTACAACTTTTCCGAACCTTTAGCTGCATGCCAAAAGCCACATCTCGTCCGCAGTCTCACAATCAACGGGTGATACCTAATAATTACACTGTGGAACCCAGTAAAGGTCTAATCTGCTCCTGTAGCCTTTGAGAATTTACACGACACGCTCAAAGTAGCTGTCAACTCTTTCCCCAAGGTTCATGCGTGAGACTTCTGGGTTTCAGCAACGGAGGAAAAACAGAATTTTGACTGCCACTGCATTAAACATATTGTCTTACTTAATGAGATGGAAATGTGCAAATGATTACCAGCTATATAGAACCATGCTCAGCAGTCTGGTGTGGGTAGGATTAGTTTGAGATGTTGTGGTCGTAAAATAGATATCCAGGCCTCCCCTTAAATAAAACTGAGATACACAGTATAAGGGAATCCGCTGGACTATGTATGAGAGTGCATATGTCAGGGAAAATGTGAGCCAGATTAGGGAATAGGTCTTTGTGTTTGGTTTCGATTTGTTCTACCCCATTGGAGCACTTTGAGTGCCTGGTCTAACCAAAGATCCCATATTTGGTCAAGTGTTATCTGATTGGGAAAAAGCTCTCAGGATCAAGAACACTTTTCTGTTGCCTAATAGAAACTTACCTCCAGGAACCATGAAGCCTTTGCTGCTGTATGAGGATATATGGAAGTGGATATGACAGTAATTATATTATGCATCGATTATGACATTTCTACAATCCAATTAGAGGCAATCTCCTTTGAACAATCACAAGACAATTAAAGCAAAAGACCTACAATATGGTTTTGAGAAAATATTTTCTTGTACCTTAAAATAGCCACAATGAGGGCATGAAAAACAATACTGAATTGTTTGATCTTTTTAATAATTTGTAATTGTATCCAGAGAGGACAGATCAACAGCACCGGTCCCACATTTTGAGAGTAACACACAGCTTCTGTCAAAAGCATTGGACAGAGGAGTGAGGGGGACGAGTTGGTGAACTATTGGTTGGGAATATGTGCTTTACGATTAGTTGGTCCTTCACCAACTTGTTTTTGCTTTTGCCTATTAAAACATCCTGGAGCTAATGAAGGCATTGATATCTCAGGACTATCTCAGGACAATCTCAGGACAATCTCAGGACTGTCTCAGGACTATCTCAGGACTGTCTCAGGACTATCTCAGGACTGTCTCAGGACTGTCTCAGGACTATCTCAGGACTATCTCAGGACTGTCTCAGGACTGTCTCAGGACTATCTCAGGACTGTCTCAGGACTATCTCAGGACTGTCTCAGGACTGTCTCAGGACTATCTCAGGACTATCTCAGGACTGTCTCAGGACTGTCTCAGGACTATCTCAGGACTGTCTCAGGACTATCTCAGGATTATCTCAGGACAATCTCAGGACTGTCTCAGGACTGTCTCAGGACTGTCTCAGGACTGTCTCAGGACTATCTCAGGACAACGTTTGAGTCCTGCTTCTCCCTGCTTTTAAAGAAGCTGGTGAACTTCCATGGAAAACATGACGAAATGATGGGAGGAAGGCTTTCTAAGTTAGAATGACACCAATGACACACAAGCCATGTGATATGCTGGGAAAGAACCACGTTTTGAAGACCATCGCCCTTTAGGCTGCGGTGTGATTATGGCTAGTGCTCACGTAAAGAAGATTGAGACTCTTTAGCCTTTCATTTCATGTTGCCTTGATATCGTTTGAATAGATTTCTCTGGATTTCTCATGCATATATATATTTTTTTACATTGAAATGAGGTCTTTAGATTTTTTTATTTGCCGAACTCTTGATTTATTCCTCAGTCTGTGATTATTACAATTATGTGGCTTTTTAATTGACGGATATCATATTTATGTTTTCGGAAAAAAACAGAGGTTGTAGAGGTTGCCAGGGACAATGATGTTTTTATGGGAGGATGGTGGATGGTGGGTATTTGGGCATACGTGCTGTTGCAGTTGTACCTGTGTGTGTGTGTTTGGGTGCATGTTTGCATGCATGCGTGTGTGTTCGCACTTATTTGCATGTGTGTGGGTGAGTGTTTGCTTGTGTATGTGTGTGTTTGTGTTTTGTTATGGGTGTAGGGGGTATCGGGTGTGATTTAGAGCACCTGTCCTGTCACGTCACTCATGCTGCTGTTTGTTGCCTGCTCGGAACCTTCCGGATGACATCATCAAACGACGCGGGAAGAGGCCAAGACGCCTGCGGTGGGATGGCTGGAGCGGATCCTGTTTGTGTGTGTGTCTCCTGGTGACCCACTCTCCACAGTCCTAAAAATAAAGACACCTCCGTCCTGCAGTTCTAGGCAAAGTATGAAAATATAAACCAACAATCATACCAAGGGCTAATTATTGTTCCATAAGTCACAGTTGAAACGGAACTTTTGTGTATACTGAATGTTTGTGTATATATCCTGGCCTCTTGTCTGCCGGTGTTCTATACAAAGACACACTCTCTGTTCTCAACAGGAGCTACACCACTAGTTGTCTGCCTAGAGGATGTGGTTCCTGACTCACTATGTAGCAGCCTAGGAGTCAATTGAATCTCAACTATCAAACTACCTCTACCCACATGTACCCATTCCTCCTCTGTCTGTACAGTGAAAGGTTCATGTCTCTGTCAATTCCCCCGCTCTGTCAGGAAGCGTAAGGACATTGGTTATTTTGTGTTTACCACAGGGTAGATTACAGAGGATATGCACAGTTTCCACCTGCTAATCAACATGTAAGTGTTCTTCCACCTACTACCTCATATTTGTCAGGATTGGTATAATGACTCGTGTCTATCTTACACACCCACCACCTCATTTCCTGTTCCCGAAAAATTCTCCTGCATGAAACTTAGCTTGAGCTGGAAAAATGTCACAGTGAGATACAAATGTAAGAAAATAGAACAAATAACAAATAACAAACTGCATCTTAATCTAAACAAATATATTGAATTTCAGGTGACTTATTATGCAAAGGAGACGGATTGGACTGCCCAAACATAAAATCCCAGCATGCTTTGCATGACCATAAAAATATCACAATTTCAAGAAGTATACACTTTTGGAGAAAACTGTACAAAGTCAGGTAGACCTAAAATGTTAAAGAAACATTATGGGATGGAGACCAAATGGAAAAAGGTGTGTGTTTGCGTGTGTGTGTGTGTGTGTGTGTGTGTGTGCTCACTTGTGTGCATGTGTGCGCCACTGCACGTGTATCTGTGCCTGTGCACTTGCATGTGAGTGTGCATGTACCTATATTTTTATGTGTGAATCTGGCCACATGCCTGTTTTTTTATTTCGTTCCGTGACGGCGGAGCGCGGCTGACAAAGAAGAGGGACTGTTTCGATCCGGTAAGTCAGCGAAGAACTCGTGCTCCCTTAATGACAGTGAAAACAAACAGTGGTGAATGGGTGCTTGGTCCCTCCTGAAACCACAGGCCCCTTACGGGAAGAGCCTGTCCAGTCCAGGGCTAGGCCTACAGGAAGACCCCGGCGCCAAGGAGTTAAAATGCCCCCAGTGTGTGTGTGTGTGTGTGTGTGTGTGTGTGTGTGTGTGTGTGTGTGTGTGTGTGTATGACCTACAAGGCTGCAGGGGATCAGCTGGGAAACAGACAGTGCAGCCAGAGAGGTATCACGAGGGGAGACTTCCCAATCACGAACAGCAACAATATTATCCTGCCATTGACTGACACACTGTGATTTATGAGTCCAGGGGAAGGGTAAACTGGCTTCATGTCCTGAATATGAAGAACATATACCAAGGACCCAATTCACTGTAATAGTATACATGTTTGTAATGTAAGATGATAAGTAAGGATAAAAGTTCAACTTTAATTTTGGCTTTCTTTTGTCGTTCTAGAAGTGGTAGAATATGAGCAACTGAAGCATGGGTACGAGTGGAGAAGGTGAGTTGATACGGTACAGTATGTGTGTGTGTGTTTGTCAGACATACAGACAGAGTGGTGCTGAACATATGTTTGTACGTGCGTGTGCTTTCACTGCTCTGCCACTATCTCTCTGTATTAGATCCTTTACAGTGTACAGATCTGATGCTTGGCTAAAAACGATGTATCTTTCTCTTCCTACTGAGATGCCAGCTTTCCAAGGTTCATGGATGTGTACTGTCTGATCTGTTTCACTCCCACTTCCAAACAGCTGTTGTTTTTGGACCTGGGCCAACAGAGAGGATTAAATATTGCTCAAAACAAACTTTTTCAAAACACCCTGCAGCATCGAATGTCTCTACTGTGACAAAGCAAACATTAGCAGGAATGAAGGTGCATTCCACCTTGTTTATGGGCAATTGATGTGACGTGTTATTTCGGTATCCAAGGATAATATTTTATATAAAAAAATATGTGTAAATATAAAATATCTTCTTACAGCACATTTAACATGTTCTCCTCTGTTTGGCACTGCATTCATTTATCACAAAGCATTTTATGAAACTGGTGTAGAGCGTAAGAAAACTGCAAATATTTAACTTTGGCATACATTTACAAGGGTATGTGATTATATCATGAAATATTGTCCAAATATTGAGATGGAAAGGAATCTTAAAAAAAAAAAAAACACTTTGTCTGAACATTTGAAAAACACTAACGTCATATGGTACAACCGACATTACAACCGACATTACAACCCACATAACATTGTTTTTATCCATGTGTCATTACATGGTATCAAAGCCGACACTGTGGTGGACCCCTCCCAATCAAGATAATCAAATCTCCCACAAATCTTTGCAAATCTCACATCTCTGTACACAATCTGTACACAATCCTCTGTCATTTTCAATGTAATTTGCTACAACCACTAAAAACCTATTAAAATTGTGTATAATTTAAAAAATCATGTATTTGTTATTAAAGATTAAGGTGCGTATGAAACGTAGAGTTAAAAGCCACTTTATGTCAATTATGCCTGTTTTCAGTCACTCACCTACCTACAATGATGATGTCTTCCTATTTGCATAACCTGGTAAGCAGATGAGGGGACAAGATAACTTGCCATGACAGGCCGACTGAGAGGCAGTTTAGGAGAATTTAGAGTACACATTATCCATTTCGATAGCTGGGCTTATTAGCTACACCATTATACAGGTTACTGTGAATAAAAGTACTACTCTTTAGCTAGCTAGATTATTATTATAAAGCATATTCGCTAGCTAGCTGAGCTCGCTTGCTCATTAGCCATAGCTGACAGGCTTAACTTCTTTCTTATTAGCTAATGTTTTCTAGCTGGCTTTCTAGATAGCTATGTTTTTGGTTGAAATGGGCTGGAACCCTCATGCATGAAGTAGGCTACATCCCTAGCCAGTTCATGTATGATCAGACACTGTTTGTAAGGCTGGGCTGGGCTGGTTTGTGGACACTCCAAGCTGTTAGACACGTGTTATAGTGTAGCCAATAGTGTAGGATAATCTGCAATAAAATGTTTCAACAAAAAGATGATGAATGCCTAAAGTGCCTGCATTAAAATAAGGTTTTGAAATAAACTACAGCTCAAGTCTCAATCATTTCAGATTTGTAGTCATATGAGGGGAACTAAACCCCATTTTGCAAGGTCAAATCTGTGTGCGGTAAAATCTGTAGAAATCTGTAATAATGTCTTCCTAGCACACCATGTACCTGCCAAATAAATATTTATTTGCAAGTAAAACTAAATGCATGCTCTTCAATCGATCACTGCCCGCACCTGCCCGCCGGTCCAGCATCACTACTCTGGACGGCTTTGACCTAGAATACGTGGGCAACTACAAATACCTAGGTGTCTGGTTAGACTGTAAACTCTCCTTCCAGACTCACATTAAGCATCTCCAATCCAACATTAAATCTAGAATCGGCTTCCTATATCGCAACAAAGCATCCTTCACTCATGCTGCCAAACATACCCTCGTAAAACTGACCAACCTACCGATCCTCGACTTCGGCGATGTCATCTGTAATATAGCCTCCAACACTCTACTCAACAAATCGGATGCAGTCTATCACAGTGCCATCCCTTTTCTCACCAAAACCCCATACACTATCCATCACTGCGACCTGTTTGCTCTCGTTGGTTGGCCCTCGCTTCATACTCGTCGCCAAACACACTGGCTACAGGTTATCTACAAGTCTCTGCTAGGTAAAGCCCCGCCTTATCTCAGCTCACTGGTGACCATAGCAGCACCCACTCGTAGCACGAACTCCAGCAGGTATATCTCACTGGTCACCCCCAAAGCCAATTCCTCCTTTGGTCGCCTTTCCTTCCAGTTCTCTGCTGCCAATGACTGGAACGAACTGCAAAGATCACTGAAGCTGGAGACTCATATCTACCTCACTAGCTTTAAGCACCAGCTGTCAGAGCAGCTCACAGATCACTGCACCTGTACATAGCCCATCTGTAAACATCCCATCTATCTACCTCATCCCCATACTGTATTTATTTATTTATCTTGCTCCTTTGCACCCCAGTATCTTTACTTGCACATTCATCTTCTGCACATCTACCATTCCAGTGTTTAATTGCTATATTGTAATTACTTCACCATCATGGCCTATTTATTGCCTTAACTCCCTTATCTTACCTCATTTGCACTCACTGTATATAGACTTTTTCTTTTATTTTTTCCACTGTATTATTGACTGTATGTTTTGTTTATTCCATGTGTAACTCTGTGTTGTTGTATGTGTCGAATTGCTATGCTTTATCTTTGCCAGGTCGCAGTTGCAAATGAAAATTTGTTCTCAATTAGATACAATGTTAAATAAAACATTTTTTAGCATGTGGGTATATAGTGTATGTTTTAAGATCTGCTTAATGACTTAATGACAGCTTTCAGAGCCTGCGTTCTGGAATTAAAGGGGCAATCTAGCATTGGTACAAACCATGAAATCATTTTCATTTCATGGATGATCAATCATCTGGTCCACAGTTCTGTCTACGAATTTGTTTGTTTCTTTGTTGTTTGTTTGAACCCCAGATTCCCTCTTTTTTACAACATGGTGTAACTTCTATTAGCCATTTCCAAATGTCTCAAACATACTACAGCGATCATACTACATCTTAGAATTTTTTTTTTAAACAGAAACATCTATATAGACAGCAGTAGCGGGTAAAATCACGGAGGGCAAAATCACGGAGGGCAAAATCACCGAGGGTAAAATCACAGAGGGTAAAATCACCGAGGGTAAAATCACAGAGGGTAAAATCACAGAGGGTAAAATCACGGAGGGAGCCAAGCCAGTAAAAAAAACATATGATAATTGCGTTGTTTGCTCTATAACCCATTCGTTCGTACATCACCGTGATATACAAGAAGTCCGTGACAACACAGTGGAGGAATACATTCAATTACACATACGTTTCATCGCAAAACCGGAGCGCAACATCTGTCCTGTGAAGTCCACAAAGCAAATGTTGCACGTCATAGCAATTGCAGCATAGTCAAGCAAGTTCGTGTTTTCGACAGTTTACTAAACAACTACTGGTTTAGAAACACAGAGTTACCGCAAGTCAGCAGAGACAGGAACACTGCTTCCGCTATTCCAGCACCATTTCACCTTAAACAGTCCAGCCTCATCAAATCAACAAGGCTGTACAGTGCCTTGCGAAAGTATTCGGCCCCCTTGAACTTTGCGACCTTTTGCCACATTTCAGGCTTCAAACATAAAGATATAAAACTGTATTTTTTTGTGAAGAATCAACAACAAGTGGGACACAATCATGAAGTGGAACGACATTTATTGGATATTTCAAACTTTTTTAACAAATCAAAAACTGAAAAATTGGGCGTGCAAAATTATTCAGCCCCTTTACTTTCAGTGCAGCAAACTCTCTCCAGAAGTTCAGTGAGGATCTCTGAATGATCCAATGTTGACCTAAATGACTAATGATGATAAATACAATCCACCTGTGTGTAATCAAGTCTCTGTATAAATGCACCTGCACTGTGATAGTCTCAGAGGTCCGTTAAAAGCGCAGAGAGCATCATGAAGAACAAGGAACACACCAGGCAGGTCCGAGATACTGTTGTGAAGACGTTTAAAGCCGGATTTGGATACAAAAAGATTTCCCAAGCTTTAAAAATCACAAGGAGCACTGTGCAAGCGATAATATTGAAATGGAAGGAGTATCAGACCACTGCAAATCTACCAAGACCTGGCCGCCCCTCTAAACTTTCAGCTCATACAAGAAGACTGATCAGAGATGCAGCCAAGAGGCCCATGATCACTCTGGATGAACTGCAGAGATCTACAGCTGAGGTGGGAGACTCTGTCCATAGGACAACAATCAGTCGTATATTGCACAAATCTGGCCTTTATGGAAGAATGGCAAGAAGAAAGCCATTTCTTAAAGATATCCATAAAAAGTGTTGTTTAAAGTTTGCCACAAGCCACCTGGGAGACACACCAAACATGTGGAAGAAGGTGCTCTGGTCAGATGAAACCAAAATTGAACTTTTTGGCAACAATGCAAAACGTTATGTTTGGCGTAAAAGCAACACAGCTCATCACCTAGAACACACCATCCCCACTGTCAAACATGGTGGTGGCAGCATCATGGTTTGGGCCGGATTTTTTTCAGCAGGGACAGGGAAGATGGTTAAAATTGATGGGAAGATGGATGGAGCCAAATACAGGACCATTCTGGAAGAAAACCTGATGGAGTCTGCAAAAGACCTGAGACTGGGACGGAGATTTGTCTTCCAACAAGACAATGATCCAAAACATAAAGCAAAATCTACAATGGAATTGTTCAAAAATAAACATATCCAGGTGTTAAAATGGCCAAGTCAAAGTCCAGACCTGAATCCAATCGAGAATCTGTGGAAAGAACTGAAAACTGCTGTTCACAAATGCTCTCCATCCAACCTCACTGAGCTCGAGCTGTTTTGCAAGGAGGAATGGGAAAAAATGTCAGTCTCTCGATGTGCAAAACTGATAGAGACATACCCCAAGCGACTTACAGCTGTAATCGCAGCAAAAGGTGGCGCTACAAAGTATTAACTTAAGGGGGCTGAATAATTTTGCACGCCCAATTTTTCAGTTTATGATTTGTTAAAAAAGTTTGAAATATCCAATAAATGTCGTTCCACTTCACGATTGTGTCCCACTTGTTGTTGATTCTTCAGAAAAAAATACAGTTTTATATCTTTATGTTTGAAGCCTGAAATGTGGCAAAAGGTCGCAAAGTTGAAGGGGGCCGAATACTTTCGCAAGGCACTGTATATGCTTAGTTTAAGATACCAAAAACAATTTAGTCCAATCAATGTTGCTAAATATCATAACGGCTGTCCATTGTACTGATTTCTGTCTGTGTGTGTCTGTTTGTGGGTGCGGGCTCAAGTAAAACATTTTTTTTTTTACTCAACCTACTTGTAGACTAGTTGAATGCTATCGCCATCCTTTTCTCTTTCATGTTGGCAAAATTGTCTATGGCTCAGTACAGTGCACTTTTAGTTTTTGTTGTCATTGGCTAACTAGCTAAAATGCTTGCTAGCCTAATTTCCTTGCATGTGCAACAACGAAGCAGCTCAGTTAGCCAGCGAGTTAACGTGAGCCTACTAGGTTACATATTGAACTTGAATCATCTCAGACCAGTGGCACAGCATATTCATTTATGTTTAAATCATAATCGCCGTCATAATCATTGGCCTGTACAGAGAATTAAGCAAAACCACGTGTCCAAATCCCCATCTCCATCTAGACCAGAAACAGACATATTTTTCTGAAAATGCAGTTTTGTTTAGGAAGCCAAATCCAAACTGGCCTCCCTTGGTGGGCATTTTGCTTCACCAGGACAACCCACTGTTGAGCTCAGCTCAACGCTGATTGGCAAATTATTTTATACATTTTTTTTTTGTCAAGGGAGGTCAAACGCTTGCTGGCATCAATCAATCAAATCCAACAGCAGCAACATGTTATGCTCTTTTTGTCCAGACAGCATCAGATTCAATGGCTACACATACTGAGAGAGAGGGGCACTGTATCCCTTGCTCAGATGATTTCTCTGGTGAGATTCAGCCACTTGCGAATTGATGGACAATTATAAAAACTCAGAGCAATAAAACAATTGTATTGGTCAAATACTTGTGGAAGGTTGGCTTCCCTTGGCATCCATGAATACACGCCACTGATAGACAGTTCCTATAAAATGTGTGTTACCAAGTGAGTATTGCAATATGGCTGCCTGCAATTGATCTGTTTTTTTTTGCATTTCTCAATGTATGCATCTGAAATAGTCTGTAAATTCTCATTTTAAAAAATTATTTTGTAATAATAAGCAAAAAAGTAATAAATATAGCAAATGATTGCACTATGTGACATTTTCACAGGACTTAACATGTAGATCTTGTTTAAAAATGCAATTAAACATATATTTTCAGTTTTCAACTGTCATTAGTTCATAGACAAGACTTGTGAAAAGATAAAACACGTATTTAAATGTTCAGTAACACCTTTTTTAACTTTTGAAAAACATATTTGTCAAAGACTGACGGATGGAAATAATATGAACTATGATGTGTGTGCGCTCTGGAGGTTAGTTCCACTGCTGGTCACTCTCCTATGTTTTAAACCAGCTGGTTTGTTCAACCTGAAAGTGATGCAAGAGAGGTTAATGTTGCACTATGTTGTATGCAGAGATGTGTCATTTAAAATGAAAATAAAAGAAGTCAACAAAGGCAACAACAAAAGAATCACAGCCAGAACAAAAATAATGCATATAATCAGTTCTGAAATGAGAAGTTTTCATTTCTATATTGATCAACTTGTGTAAACTAGACAGACTGCGAAACAGTGGGGAAGACACAGAAAGAGTCATCCATAGAGTTCACGTGCCTTTTCATGTGGTGAAACTTCACATAGTTCCATCACCGCGCCCTGGGCTGTCCTCCGAACCCACAAAAAAAAGAAAAAAAAGAAGACTATCCTGGGTTCTAGACCTGTCGTCAGGGTGTAAAATATCCCCTCTCTGTTGTGCTTCCTCCCTGTGGAACCTGTGTTCTCCCCGCTGTCTCTCTCTCTCTCTCTCTCTCTCTCTCTCTCTCTCTCTCTCTCTCTCTCTCTCTCTCTCTCTCTCTGATCCTGTTCCGTTCCCTGTCTCCCTTACACCCTAGTGTGAGACACCCTGATGATGGGACTTTACCGTGTCGGGGGCTGATGACGTCACTGTGAAAATAAACCTGATCTAAAAATAGCCTTGCGACGTCAGGTGTTGATACACCCACAGTTTACAGGGACAGCTCGATGACGAGAGTATGTCAGAGTTCTGGTAGCACAGTCACACCTCCCAGACTCCCTGTCTGTGTGTAAATAAAACACTGGATCCTCTGTGTGTGTGTGTGTGGGGGGGGGGGGGGTGGTGGTAAATGAGTTCGCTTAGATGGAAAGCAATACAATATCTTGTTAAATCAAGCTAAACACCCGGTTGGTTGATTTAGGTAAATGCCAATGTCATGAAAGATGATATCATAGAGCAACTATTATTTAGCTAATCAGTTGCTTGGAAAGCACACATTGTTAAACCATTGGAAATATATATATTTTTTTTTTAAAGTATAGTTCTTGCCAAGCAGAACTATCTTCTCATCTGCCTGCCTGTGTTGCGCTCAAGTAGCAGGAGTCCTAGTCATTACAGGTAGAGACAGAGTTATGGTCTACGAGTCCAGGCAACATTACCACAGAGAAAAACATGCTTTGTCACTCAGTAATATCTCACACCTTCGACACACATATTAAGAAGATAAACAAGACCCTGACAATCACGTCACTTCTTCACTCTTTCCAGAGATGATCTGAGTTGACCCTGCTGAGGGAAACTACATTTGTGGAGGCATAATTCTGCCCATAACACTAGTTTTGGGTGTCTGGAGTTACAGCACGTGCAGCGACCACAGCAGCTCTCCTAGAGAGTTTTAATATGTGCTCTGCGTTGAGGTTGTAATGTTCTTTAGCAGGTTGTTCTAAGCTGTTTTTCTGTGTAACCACACTTGGTACTGCCAAGTGGGTAGGCTAATATGTACATGGTGTGGCCTAGATGTGTCTTCTCTGACTAGCATGTTGTTATATCTCAGGTTTATGGTAACCATGCACAATACCACAGAGAGATGGGTGCTCTCTCTCATGCGTGCCACCACTGACCGCAAATGTCAAGGAGTTATGCTAACGCAATGCATTTTGGGAAATTACCTACCCAATAAGAGGGAATGGAAAACCCAAAATGAGGTGGTAGGGATTTTTATGACTTGTCGCTCTCATGGTATTGACGTCTACCTACGATTCTGGAGTCCAAGAGCAAGTCACTGATTGGCACATCTAACCTCATACCGCCTGTATTGAAAAAGTGATGCGGCGTGGGAAAGCGATCCCATCTCCTTACCTGATTGATGCTTCCTTAAAGGTTGTGTACCTCCTCTACCTCGGTCTGCCAAACTGGCCTTAGACCAACTTAGGGGAGCCGGCTAGATCTCCGACCCTGTCTTAGGAGCCTATTCCTTCTCCATGTGTTGACACATTTGTTGTGGAGTGTCAATAAGTCATCTCTTAATGTCTTCCAGCATATCATCATGCGTGCCTCTGGGAAGGCTTTCCACAGTCCTGGCAAGTGCCATGCAATAATAAATGAGAACGGTGATTATATTGCGAATAAGCAGTAGCCACAGTAGCATGTTAGAGTAATGATAGCGCAATGGGCCTCCGCCTGAGTAACTGGGAACGGATTCATCCCATGCCCCATCCAGGAAGATGAGCGAGCGAAAGAGAGAGAGAGACAACAAAAGGGCAACCAGTGGAGAACAAACACCATTGTAAATACAACCTATATTTATCTGTTTATTTATTTTCCCTTTCGTACTTATTATGACACTGTACATAGCCAATAACATAACATTTGAAATGTATATATTCATTTCAAACTTTTGTGAGTGTAATGTTTACTGTTAATTTCTGATGGTTTATTTCACTTGTTTGTTTCCCTTTAGTTTATTGTCTATTTCACTTGCTTTGTCAATGTAAACATATGTTTCCCATGCCAATAAAGCCCTTTGAATTGAAAGATAGAGAATGGGGGGGGGGGGGGGCATTCCTCAGGGCTTTCAAGTGTATCAGCGAGGTATGTTTATCATTTAGGTGAGTTAGTGTGTCTTTGATGTGGCCTGTCTTCAGTGCCAGGGGTCATCTGCCTCCCCCTGACGTCTCTGTCACCAGGAGATAGATGACCTGTTTTCCTCTGAACTGACAGACTAGAAGCTCCTCATTGTACTCTTCAGGTTCCTTTTGGCTTTGTGATCCTTGGCCCATCAGACCAGCTCCTAAAACTACCATGACAGATGCTGGCAGGAGATGTTTGAAAAGTCATGTTTGGATTATGTATTTCACCGAATTTCCACGTGTGTGATCCTAGACTAGTATCTGTGTGTTTTATGTCGAAATATATGTTTTGATCAAAGTTTATCACTGGGATTTAGTATGTGTTTTGACATTGTTATAACAAGAAATGGAAGCAGATCGAAATATTTATTCTCGTGCACATCTAGATAAATAGACGCTGTAAAGCAGGAGGAAGTGAATATATTCATGTACAATGATGATATTTATTACGTTCAGAGAATGATGCCTTAGCAACGTTGTGTTAGTTCAGGTCAGTACTTCATAAAGCTTACATAAATACTTACATAAAGCTCTTGTGCTTCTGTCCTTGAACACATGTTGCCCGTCCGAACTGAGGAAAAACACCATAATCAGACAACCACTGATGAGTCACTAATGAAATGGACCGTGGGTGGAAACCTGATATTGCCTACCAGAATGTTTTCACTAAAGCAATGTCATTACTACAATGTGAGTCCAACCAGGATTTCATGTGGTGAATTGTGTGCAAAGGGTCTAGCTGGTAAAAAAAAAAAAAAAAATGATAATCAGGGGTGGCCACCAGCCAGTTCAAAAGAAGAAGGAATTGACGCCAAGTTGCTTGTTTTATCTGGACAGTGATATACTTGCATCATAGTAGCTCTCCAAAAATAATGTCAGACCCCGATGACTCAAAGAGAAAATAGTGAACTTGATGAACTGTCTTTTCAGCTGAACTCCAAATCCGCATTTAGTGGAGCAAAGCAGCTTTTGCAGATTGATGCTTTTCATACTTGTGTTGTTGGACTTGGTGAATGGATGTTTCAGGCAAAGTGTTCATAACAAGAATTGAAGCTTTCTGCCAATACCAGATACGTCTATGTCTTGGGAAATGTTCTTGTTACTTACAACCTCATGCTTATCGCATTAGCCTACGTTATCTCAACCGTCCCACAGGGGACCCACGGGGGACCCAATAGACTTCAGTCAGCTATTGATCAAGAGAATGGTTGATAGGAATAGGAAGAGAGCTCAAACTACAGATGTGGCTATCACAACTTTTCACATTTTACACATTTTGGTAACACTTCACTGCATGTGCCCTTATGCATGCATTCATGACGCCTTTATAACAGCTATATAACGCATTATAATATTTGTCATAAGCTGTAATAAGTTGTCGTAAGTAGTTATGAGTAACCCCCATATGATGTAAATATATGATGTTAATTGGTGGTATAGATGACCGTTCATCCTGTTGTCATGTGCTCAACTGTTAATAGCAACTGCTGTTACACAGTCTGGATGACAATTTATGTCATATGATATTACATTCTACATAAGAGTCTACATACAAGATGTTATAATGGGATTATTTCATTTTCCAACCCTATGTCACCTCTGTGTGTAAGGTTAGGGTTAGGTTAAGGGTAGGGGTTAAGGTTAGGGGTTAGGGTAGGGACGTCCCAAGGTTCCTGGATAGCACAAACCTGTTAATTTTGCTTATCATGTGAAATGTTAGTAAGTCACACCCTTCTTCTGATTTCAGCGATATGATTCGATGACACGAGATCTGTCAAAAACTTTTCATTGGATCTGCAACCTGTCAATTTCTGTCAGCCAATTATCAAGCTGAAAATGTATGGTCAGTTTGGAGATCCAATGAAACATTTTTGAGAGCACTCTTGCCAGCGAATCATATTGCTGAAACTGGAAGAAGAAAGGTGGGCTAACAGAAGATGGGAGAAGAGAAGACCTTAACGTGTGAAATAGTGAGTTGCCAGATCACAAAAATGGCTGTAATTTCCTGTCAAATAAGAAAACAATGTCACAGTGTGACAATCTTGCATTAATCATCAGCATCTCACATTACCCAAATTCCCCCTGGATGAAAATAGATGACAGTGTACTTGCATGTGGGGTGTGTGTTCTGATGTTGACATTTCTGGCCACATTCCAAGATCTAACCTGTTTTTGGTATTCATAGCATGACGAGTATCAGCAACAAATCACCAAAACAGGATATGTAACTGGCAGGTGATTGCGCCTTGTCAGGTCTGGACAATTGAGGAGTCGAAAAACATTGCCTGGAACATGACAGTGATTTCAATTTACTCAAGCGGCCTGTGTAGTCCACAGACCTCAACCTAATAGAGCATCGTTGAGATGAGATGGAATGGGCTGTTAGCAGCATGAATGTACCGCTGTCCAAAATGCAGCAACTGCGTGATGCCATCACATCAGCATGGACCAAAATCCCTGTGGAACGTTTCCGTCACCTTTTAAATGCCCCCAAAAATTCAGTCTGTTCTGGAGGCAAAGGGGGGTCTGACCCAATACAGGATACGGGTACTTAAAAAATTGGCAGGTGTGTGTATACATATATATATATATATATATATATATATATATATATATATATATCACTTATAATGTCTTTGTTTTTGCACATTTTTGTGTACGAGATCTTCAGTTTGTTGGCAATTTCTCGTACATTGGAGGTGATGGACGCCATCCCATGTTGGTCTATGCTGGAGGTATAGCCTATAGCATAAAAGAGTTCAGACAGCCCCATAGTAAACTAAGCCTTAAGCATCTCACTCGCATCAGGGAATCTCGTCCTATGGACCATCAAAGAGCAGCTTCACCACGAGTTTCCCTGCCCTCCGCAAGGCTATGGACAAAAGACCCCTCTGGAATGGAAAACAGGCCTCAGTAGAAAGGGGTGCAGGGGAGGTAGGGGTGTTGGTGTGGGGGAGACGGGGAGATGGGGGAGGGAAAGGGGCTGTAGGAGGAAGGAGGTGGGCTCGTGATTGAGGTAGTCAACCAGTGAGAACTGTTTAGCTGTGGTAGTCATACTTTTATTGTCCTGCTGTCACATTTTATACTGGGGGATGTTTAATGTTTTAATGGTGGCCCAGCTGACTAAGCATGTCTGTCTGGTCTGGTCACACCACATAAAGCATGGCATATATACAGTATATACCAGTGGAGGCTGGTGGTAGGATATATAGGAGGACGGGCTCATTGTAATAGCTGGAATGGAATAAATGGAACAGTATCAAACACATCAAGCATATGGAAACCACATGTTTGACATTGACATGTTTAATTCCATTCCAGCCATTACAATGAGCCCGTCCTCCTATAGCTCCGCCCTCCAGCCCCCACTGGTATATACACTGACTATACTAAACATTAGGAACACCTTACTAATATTGAGTTGCACCCCCCTTGCCCTCAGAAGAGCCTCAATTCTTTGGGGCATGGACTCTACAAGGTGTCGAAAGCATTCCACAGGGATGCTGGCCCATGTTGACTCCAATCCTTCCCACAGTTGTATCAAGTTGGCTGGATGTCCTTTGGGTGGTGGACCATTCTTGATACACATGGAAAACTGTTGAGCGTGAAAAACCCATCAGCGTTGCAGTTCTTTACACAAACCAATGCACCTGGCACCTACAATCATAAGTGTTCAAAGACACTTAAATATTTGCCCATTCACCCTCTGAATGGCACACATACACAATCCATGTCTAAATTGTCTCAAGGCTTAAAAATCCTTCTTTTACCTGTCTCTTCCTCTTTATCTACACTGATTGAAGTAGATTTAACAAGTAAGTAACATCAATAAGAGATCATAGCTTTCAACTGAATTCACCTGGTCAGTCTATGTCATGGTAAAAACAGGTGTTCTTAATGTTTTGTATACTCAGTGCATATACACCGGCCAGTCTCTTAGATACACCACCCCGTTCACGAAAATGGATCGCTCCTACAGACAGTGAGTCACGTGGCCATAGCTCGTTATATAAATCAGGCAGACAGGCATCGAGGCATTCTGTTACAGTTCTATTGAACTTTAGAATGGGCAAAACGAGTGACCGAATCGTCGGTGCCAGTATCTCAAAAATGGCCGCACTCCTGGACTATTCACGCACAACAGTGTCTAGGGTTTATCGAGAATGTTGCGACAAACAAAAAATCATCCAGTCTGCTGCAGTCCTGTAGGCGAAAACAGCTCGTTGATGAGACAGGTCGAAGGAAAATGGAAAGAATTGTGCAAGAAAACAGGAGGGCCACAAGCAGACAAATAACGGCGCAGAACAACAGTGGTGTGCAGAACGGCAACTTGGAATGCACAACTCGTCGGCCCTTGTCATGGATGGGCTATTGCAGCAGACGACCACACCAGGTTCCACTACTATCAGCTAAAAACAATAAGAAGTGTCTCCAATGGGCACACGCGATCACCAATACTGGACAATTGAGGTGTCTAAAAAAATTGCCTGGAACATGACAGTGATTTCAATTTACTCAAGCGGCCTGTGTAGTCCACAGATCTCAACCTAATAGAGCATCGTTGAGATGAGATGGAATGGGCTGTTAGCAGCATGAATGTACCGCTGTCCAAAATGCAGCAACTACGTGATGCCATCACATCAGCATGGACCAAAATCCCAGTCAAACGTTTCTGAGACCTTGAAAAATGCCCCAAACAATTCAGTCGGTTCTGGAGGCAAAGGGGGGTCTGACCCAGTACTGGATACGGGTACCTAAAAAATTTTGCCGGTGTGTGTATGTATATACATATATATATATTATATATATATATCACTTTGTAATGTCTTTGTTTTTGCACATTTTTGCGTACGAGATCTTCAGTTTGTTGGCAATTTCTCGCACGGAATAGCCTTCATTTCTCAGAACAATAATAGACTGATGAGTTTCATTAGAAAGGTCTTTGTTTCTGGCCATTTTTTTGCCTGTAATCGACCCCACAAATGCTGACACTCCAGATACTCAACTAGTCTAAAGGAGGCCTTTTTAATTGCTTCTTTAATCAGAACAACAGTTTTCAGCTGTGCTAACACAATTGCAAAAGGGTTTTCTTTTAAAAGGATTTGCCATTTCCAGCTGCAATAGTCATTTACAACATTAACAATGTCTACACTGTACTTCTGATAAATGTTATGTTATTTTAATGGATAAAATGTGCTTTTCTTTCAAAAACCAGGACATTTCGAAATGACCCCAAACTTTTGAACGGTAGTGTACCTAGAAAAAGTGCCGTTGTGAGGCGGAAGTGCTGCCCCACTCCACTCGCTGCCTGAAGAAATAACAAGGCACCTTCATGCCCTTCTAATTGGCTATTAACTTGTGTTTCCATGCATGTGCTGGACTAACAGGTACCTCTCTCGCTCTCTCTTTGTGCTGTGGTCTGGTAGGGATTTAGCATGGTTATAAACACAGTTTTGTCTAGGCCATAGTATTATTCTGATAATTGAGGTCAGGGGAAACTCAGTGGGTACCTCTTACCTTTTCACCCCGCTGGCACGGTAACATCCCTCAGGTCACCAGCTGAGTCCTGTCGTCACTGCGGTCCTAACAGTCATAGGCACAGTGCTCTGTTTCTTGTCTGGTGAAATGTTTTGTATTGAGAGTGAGATCCAGGAGGGGTGCTGGCTGTTAGGCAGTGGAACACAGAAAAAGCCATATCTCTGTCCAGTGTCTGTGTTCTTTTGCCCATCTTAATCTTTTATTGGTCAGTCTGCCTAGAAGACCAGCATCCCGGAGTCGCCTCTTCACTGTTGATGTTGAGACTGGTGTTTTGGGGGTACTATTTAATGAAGCTGCCAGTTGAGGACTTGTGAGGTGTCTGTTTCTCAAACTAGACACTTTAATGTACTTATTCTGGTTAGAGACAGTTTTTGCTGTTCTGTGAAGGGAGAAGTACACAACGTTGTACGAGATCTTCAGTTTCTTGGCAATTTCTCACATGGAAATGCTTTAATTTCTCAGAACAAGAACAGACTGTTGAGTTTCAGAAGAAAGTACTTTGTTTCTGGCCATTTTGAGCCTGTAATCGAACCCACAAATGCTGATGCTCCAGATACTCAGCTAGTCTAAAGAAGGCCAGATTTATTTGTTCTTTATTCTGAAAAAAAATTCTGCCGTGCTAACATAATTGCAAAAGGGTTTCTAATGATCAATTAGCGTTTTAAAATTAAAAACTTGGATTAGCTAACACAACGTGCCATTGGAACACAGAAGTGATGGTTGCTGATAATGGGCCTCTGTACGCCTAAGCCGTTTCCAGCTGACTTGCATAAACGTATATATACGTATATACGTATAAATATATACATACATATAAACAGTATATATAAATAAACAGTATATATAAATATATATATATATTATATGCAGTTGAAGTCGGAAGTTTACATAAACTTAGGTTGGAGTCATTAAAACTCGTTTTTAAACCACTCCACAAACTTATTGTTAACAAACTATAGTTTTGGGAAGATGGTTAGGACATCTACTTTGTGCATGAAAGTCATTTTTCAAAAAAAAAATACAGAGAGATTATTTCACTTATAACTCACTGGATCAAAATTCCAAGTTCACATAAACTAAGTTGACTGTGCCTTTAAACAACTTGGAAAATTCCAGAAAATTATGTCATGCTTTAGAAGCTTCTGATAGGCTCATTGACATCATTTGAGTCATTTGTAGGTATACCTGTGGATGTATTTCAAGGCCTACCTTCAAACTCAGTGCTTATTTGCTTGACATCATGGGAAAACAGAAAGAAATCAGCCAAGAACTCAGAAAAAAAATTGTAGAACTTCACAAGTGGTTCATCCTTGGGAGCAAGGAAAGTCAAGGTATTGGAGTGGCCAATTCAAAGCCCTGACCTCAATTCTATAGAAAATTTGTGGGTAGAAGTGAAAAAGCGTGAGCGATCAAGGATGCCTACATACCTGACTCAGTTACACCAGCTCTGTCAGGAGGAATGAGCCAAAATTCACCCAACTTATTGTGGGAAGCTTGTGGAAGGCTACCCAAAACATTTGACCGAAGTTAAACAATTTAAAGGCAATGCTACCAAGTACTAATTGAGTGTATGTAGACTTCTGAAAGAAATATGAAAGAAATGAAAGAAATAAAAGCTGAAATAAATCATTCTCTCTACCATTATTCTGACAGTTCACATTCATAAAATAAAGTGGTGGTCCCTGACCTAAGACAGGGAATTTTTTACTAGGATTAAATGTCAGGAATTGTGAAAAACTGAGTTTAAATGTAATTGGCTCAAATATACTTTCCATTAGGGCTCTTGACTGACTTGTCCTGTGCCAAGTAAGACATGAAAGGAGTTATCTATTTAATCTATCATGTTCAGGGAATGCATGGTGGATAGAGTATTTTGATGTCAAAATAGGATCCAGACTTGTCAGATGTATATTTTGCTGCATCCATTTTGTGCATCTTTTTTTGTTTGATTCTCTGTATGGTAATAATACTGATAATAGTGAATTTCATTTTGTGACATATTGGCCTAGGCTATATGCTCCATAATTCACCAGAGGAAGTGAGATCTCAAAACACATTAGCTAGATTGCGAACCCTAAATATGATATTGTTGCCCGATAGCCATGAAACTGCCATTTAATAGCCATGTAATCTAACAGTATATTTTATGTCCAACAAAAGCTGTCCATTGGTAGGCCTATATAGGCTACTTGACATGTTCACTGCAAATGGCGCGCTCTGCTCCGTTCCGCCAGCGCATCATTTCAATTACATTCTCAGTTTGTAAAGTGGTCGTATTTCCTCAATATTTAGAAAGTTGAGACTCCCTCTCACTTTAACAACAGTAACAGTAGTTGTGTTTTGCTCTAGATTTAGAGTCTAACCTGCTGGCTCCTGAAGCCCCCATGAGCTACCTCAAACCACTCCAGTATCCCTGCACATTGTACATTTGGTATTGAGCCTGTATATAGTTTTCTTTATTAAATGTATATGTTTTTAAATATTATTTGAGTTATATTTTGGTATTGATTATTGCACTGTTGGGTAGAGCTTACAAGGTAGACATTTAAAAGTACTTAAATGTTTTTACATTTTTTAATGTTTTATTTTATTTCACTGTAATTGTGTATGTGACAATAACACTTGAACATAAAATAAACCTTCTTTGGGATCGATGTCCCGTCCACGGGACGTTTGAGCCAAGGTAGGCTAATGCGAATAGCATGAGGTTGTAAGTAAACAAGAACATTTACCAGGACATAGACATAGCTGATAATTGCAGAAAGCTTAAATTCTTGTTAATCTAACTGCACTGTCCAATTTACAGTAGCTATTACAGTGAAAGAATACCATGCTATTGTTTGAGGAGAGTGCACAATTTTGAACATGAAAAGTTAATAAACAAATTAGGCACATTTGGGCAGTCTTGATACAACATTTTGAACAGATATGCAATGATACATTGGATCAGTCTAAAACTTTGCACATACACTGCTGACATCTAGTGGCCAAAATATCAATTGCACCTGGGCTGGAATAATACATTATGGCCTTTCTCTTGCATTTCAAAGATGATGGTACAAAAAAAATATATGTATGATTTTCTTTGTATTACCTTTTACCAGATCTATTGTGTTATATTCTCCTACATACCTTTCACATGTCCACAAACTTCAAAGTGTTTATTTTCAAATGGTTCCAAGAATATACATATCCTTGATTCAGGGCTGGACCTACAGGCAGTTAGATTTGGTTATTTTATTTTAGGCGAAATTTGAAAAAAAGGGGCGGATCCTGAAGAGGTGGGAAAAGCTAAGGGATTGGTTAAGAGATGGCTGAGCTATTGATAAATCAGGTCATCAAATGTTAAGTGTCCATTTAAATCCACTTCACAATGGCTTATCAACTGTTGTAGATTATTTTCCCCCTTTGAAATATGGTTTTGGGAGATATAGGGTTATCACATATCCGGTTGAGAAATGTCCTTTCTGGAGGCAAAGTCATTCATATCCGTTGGGTGATTGGTTGAGGCTTCTTGGGTGTGTGATGTCATTGTGAGTCCTTACCAAAACGCCGAACATGGCGTACAGTTTCTCTCGCCATCTGAAACCAGTAGTAATCACCATCTTCAATTACAGATAAGAGATAGACCATGGGCCTACATCCCGAATTTGGTGTTATTTTGTAATAAGGTTTTCCAACATTTCCAAGATGGAGCAAAATCTATCCTGACGGGCCTTATCGTTCCTTGTAGCAAATTTGTTCAGCATTACGAAAGACACCTACATACAAAGTGTAAAGTCTCTAGGTCAAACGGGGCAGCAGATATGAGGGTTTAGGTGAACTATAGTACAATCGGGGGCCATTCTTTTGACCAAGTTACTCATGGCCTCTAAGTTATCCAATCTATGCTTGATTTATTTGACCATGTCAAGAGAAAAAAATTATCTAAGAAAAACTAAAGATTTCACAGCTTTGCTGTGAGCCCCTAACTGGGAACAGAGGTTATAATCCATACACTTTTAGAGGGGAGAATTTCTTTCAGCAGACAAATACATCTCTGAACATGAATATCCCACATGTGATAATTTAGCTATGTTGTGACCACAGCAACAGAGGATGGGCTGAGGAAGCAAGAGAAGGAGGGAACTGCACCTCAGTGATGAGCAGAACCTAATGTTCTCACCTCTGAAGTAATAGTCAGAGGTGTGTTCGCCAGTCAAAAGTGAACACACCTTGTCCACCAGGAAAAGGGGAACCCACAAGAGACCAAGACATCATCACCATGCACCATCACAACATCGGTCCAGACTTCACAAATTGTGTTTTAATGACAGAAGCTATCACATCATTTTCATAAATTATGACTGCAAGTTCACTCTTGCCCTGCATTTGTAGATTTTTGGGGGGGACAGACATTGTCAAGAGCCAAAATAATACACATGTGGTTTCCTGACACCCCAGTATCCAGCACCAGACTTGGTCTTCTTCCTCATGTCTTTCTCTACCAGTTTTAGTTTTGGGCCACAGGAGTGTGTGTTACGTAAATGAGCCCAGTGCAGGTTTTGTGTAAATGGCTGTCCAGTCACAGATTACATTAGCAGAAGTTGTGACCTCAGTAACAGGTCAAGTTTTGGGTACAGACAGTTTCTAACCCCGGTAAGAGTAGCCAAGGCTTTGTTTTCCGATACAGAGGAATGCAAGTGAGACTCAAACCCCTTATTTTCTACACTCCTGCAATGCAGCTCTACGGGTTTTAGCCATTGATGCATCTACCTTTCGTTCTACTTAAAAACTATGCAATGATTGAACTTGGCTATGTCCCCCTTTATCCACCCTTTCTATGACTTTCGCTCTGCCTCACCATGGTTGTCCTCTATTCTTTCACCCTCCCGTCATCCGAAAATATAGACTAACTATAGGCTGTATGGCTTGTATTAGGAAAGTCTGGATTTATACGCTAAGGAAAGATAATGGGACATTTTTACGGCAATACCACTTTTTTAGAGGTGTGTAGAAGTAAGTTGTATAACCATTTTTAGACTGCAGACATAGGTGGAAAATTGGAGTAAGCTACTAAAAGGCAGTTGTAACTTTTTAAAGCCTATGGCTTTTCACGGAAACACCTCCTCGTAGACGTAGAAAATATATGATGCTAATCATATTGCTATTAACATCTCTGCCTATAGCTGGGTAATAGTGGCAATAAAATCTATCTGGGATTTCATCACAGTTTTCCTTGAACAAACAAATATTTTTGAAAAGAACCTAATTACCATAACATTGTCAAGCCCATAACACGTGGTTGGCATAGGTTGACACATGGTTGACAATAGACCTTACATTTTGTGACGGCAAGCTCCGTCTGCACTTGGTAAGAACCTGCAGACATGACACTATTTCTCTCTGACTTCTCTGTCTATAAATAATCTGAATAGTCAATGGCAACAAAATGACTCCCAGCATGATTCATAACCTCCTTAAATAAACAGTGTAAAATGATAGCACCACGGCTCAAGTTTCTAAAGCGTATTTCCTTCTGCTATTGTTGTTGTTTCTATATTTAGCCACAGGGAAAAGAAACCCGTGCCACTCATACGGCATAAAATGGGGTCCCTTTCTACATACACCGTCACAACAGAGCAGTGTACTACTGCTGCACAGAGGGCACTGTGCACGTTAACACCAGTCAGTAGCTGTGCACGTGTAAAAATCACTGAGGAAGCCAAGCCAAGCCAGGATAAAAGCCATATTACAACCTATGTGTTATGATAACTGCATTGTTTGGTCTATAACCCGTTAGTTCATACGCCACTGTGATAAATAAGGCCAAGACAACAAGAAGACAGACACAGTGGCAGAATAAATTCAACCACAAGTACAGCGGTTGCCTTACAACCTAGAATTAAAATGGATTTTTGGGAGGTTGGTATCATTTGATTTACACAACATGCCTATCACTTTGAAGTTGCAAAATATTTTTTATTGTGAAACAAACAAGAAATAAGATAGAAAAACAGAAAACTTGAGCGTGCATAACTATTCACACCCCCATAGTCAATACTTTGTAGAG
This sequence comes from Oncorhynchus kisutch, assembly GCF_002021735.2. Taxonomy (NCBI): domain Eukaryota; kingdom Metazoa; phylum Chordata; class Actinopteri; order Salmoniformes; family Salmonidae; genus Oncorhynchus; species Oncorhynchus kisutch. Next base: position 11,666,452 of record NC_034198.2, read on the forward strand.
CCACCCTTTTGCAGCAATTACAGCTGCAAGTCTCTTGGGGAATGTCTCTATAAGCTTGGGACATTTAGCCACTGGGATTTTTGCCCATTCTTCAAGGCAAAACTACTCCAGCTCCTTCAAGTTGGATGGGTTCCGCTGATGTACAGCAATCTTTAAGTCATACCACAGATACTCAATTGGATTGAGGTCTGGGCTTTGACTAGGCCATTCCAAGACATGTTTCCCCTTAAACCACTCGAGTGTTGCTTTAGCAGTGTGCTTAGTGTAATTGTCCTGCTGGAAGGTCAACCTCCGTCCCAGTCTCAAATCTCTGGGAGACTGAAACAGGTTTCCCTCAACAATTTCCCTTTATTTAGCACCATCCATCATTCCTTAAATTCTGACCAGTTTCCAAGTTCCTGCCGATGAATAACATCCCCACAACATGATGCTGCCACCACCAAGCTTCACTGTGATAATGGGGTTCTCTGGGTGATGAGAGGTGTTTGCGCCAGACATAGCATTTTCCTTGATGCCCAAAAAGCTCAATTTGTGTCTCATCTTACCAGACTACCTTCTTCCATATGTTTGGGGAGTCTCCCACATGCCTTTTGGTGAACACCAAACATATTTGCCTGAAGTTATAGGATATAGGAGTAATTTTACTGTGGATATAGATACTTTTGTAACTGTTTCCTCCAGCATCTTCACAAGGTAATTTGCTGTCATACTTTTCGTACCAAAGTATGCTGATCTCTAGGAGACAGAACGCGTCTCCGTCCTGACCGGTATGACGGCTGCGTGGTCTCATGGTGTTTATATTTGCGTACTATTGTTTGTACAGATTAACGTTTGGAAATTGCTCCCAAGGATGAACCAGACTTGTGGAGGTCTACAATTGTTTTTCTGAAGTCTTGGCTAATTTCTTTTGATTTTCCCATGATGTCAAACAAAGAGGCACTGAGTTTGAAGGTAGGCCTTGAAATACATCCACAGATACACCTCCAATTGTCTCAAATGATGTCAATTAGCCTATCAGAAGCTTTTAAAGCCATGTCCTAATTTCCTGGAATTTTCAAGCTGTTTAAAGCCACAATCAACTTAATGTATGTAAACTCCTGACCCCCTGGAATTGTGATACAGTGAATAATAAGTGAAATACTCTGTCTGTAAACAATTGTTGGGAAAATGAATTGTGTCATGCACAAAGTAATGTCCTAACCAACTTCCCAAAACTATCGTTTGTTAACAAGAAATTTGTGGAGTGGTTGAAAAATGAGTTTTAATGACTCCAACCTAAGTGTATGTAAACTTTTTTTTTAAACAAGTTATTTTTTTCATTTCACTTCACCAATTTGGACTATTTTGTGTATTTCCGTTACATGAAATCCTATTTAAAATCGAATTAAATTACAGGTTGTAATGCAACCAAATAGTAAAAATGCCAAGGGGGTGAATACTTTTGCAAGGCCATGTATGTTTCATCACAAAACCGGAAAGCTCCTTTTCCAGTGAAGTCCACAAAGCATACCGCATGTAACAAATAGATAAGCAACCTACAGCATGATCAAGCAAGATGTTTCCAACATTTTTGGACCACAAGTCTTGAAGAAAACAGGAGCTGCCAACGCTATTCCACCACCAATTCAACTTCAACATTTCATCATCATCACATCAACTATGCTTAGTCAAATACAATAACAACTTAACAATATCAAAACAATTTAGTCCAATCAATGTAAGCTAATTATCATGACTCTATCATTAAACACTTTTAGTTTTTGTTGACCTAGACTAAGCAACCTGGCTAAAATGCTTGCTAGCCTCTACGGGATCGGTGTCCCACCACGGGACAGTTGAGCTAACGTAGGCTAATGTGATTAGCATGAGGTTGTAAGTAACAACAACAAAATCCCAGGACATAGACATATCTTATATGGGAGCTTAAATTCTTGTTAATCTAACTGCACTGTCAAATTTACAGTAGCAATTACAGTGAAATAACTTGAAAATGGCACATTTGTGCAGTCTTGATACAACATTTTGAAAAGAAGTGCAATGGTTCATTGGATCAGTCTAAAACTTTGCACATACATCGCTTCCATCTAGTGACCAAAATCTAATTTGTGCCTGGGCTGGAATAATACATTATGGGCTTTCTCTTGCATTTCAAAGATGATGGTACAAAAAAATAATGTTTTTCTTTGTATTACCTTTTACCAGATCTAATGTGTTATATTCTCCTACAGTAATTTTACATTTCCACAAACTTTAAAGTGTTTCCTTTCAAGTGGTATCAAGGGGTGGCAGGTAGCCTAGTGGTAAATCCCTGAGTTGACAAGGTAAAACTGTCGTTCTGTCCCTGAACAAGGCAGTTAACCCACTGTTCCTAGGCTGTAATTGAAAATAAGAATTTGTTCTTAAGTTCTTAACTGACTTGCCTAGTTAAATAAAGGTAAAATAATCAATGGCCAGTACAGAGAATTAAGTGAAGTTTAAATCCATGTTTCCAGCCATAGCTTATTTAGGAATGGAACAAAGTCCATCAATTTATGTTTTATTCTGTCAATGATGTTTTGCTTTTGATGTGATGTGATTGGTGTAAAGCCATATCCAAACGGGCTCACTCAGTTTAGCTCAACGCTGAATGGCTATACTTTTATACTTTTTTTTATCAAGGGATGCCAAATGCTCGCTGGCTTCCCTTGCTATTGATTCAATGCTACGGGCGGCAACAATGTCATACTCTTTTGGCCAGACAGTATCAGATAAATGGACTACACACTGAGACAGATGGACTGAATCAAAATGGTTTTACAGTTACGGTTCAGAATGACACAACAATAGAGTAGTGAACCATTGAGTTAGACCCTTCCCTGGGAGAACCATAAACATATCATGAGTGACATATATCACGGTTAAAGGTTCTTGGCTTGTTGCTCAAACAAAACTCCCCGAACAGAGATGAATATTAAATTATCACCGTTGATCACACTCTCCGCTGTGGGTCCTGTTTTGAAGAGCAGACGTTAAGCTAACTGCACGCTACACGTTGAGTGGATCTGTCTCGCCCTGGCTGTTGTTTCATTGGGGTGGCCATTAAGTTGAGCTATTGAATGACCCCCTGAAGGATTGATTGATTCCGCCTCTGGATGAAAGCTGAACTACCGAATAAATCAATCACATTCAGAACTTAGTGTACAGTATGTGCCACATGGTGCATAGTCTAGTGCTAACAAGAGGCATGGAATCAGTCTAGTTTAGTCTATGTGTTAAATGTCCATATCAATGCTATTAAACATCTGGGAAATTGTACACATGCTTTTGTATATTCATTAAACAGTCATGGCCTGCACTCTTAATGGCGGGTGCTTATATTTGTCCTATTTCACACATGTACAAGTGTGTATTATTCGCATGTGTGAGTTGGAAATGTGTGAGTCAACCTGGGAGAGTAGGTACCCTTCCATAGGTCCATCAATAGTCTTCTCTGTAAATAGAAAGACACCCAATACAATAGCATATAAACTGGGGTCTGGACCCTTTTTTCTCAACAACATGGTTCGTTCACATTTTCACTTCCTTAGAGCACCCGCCAACACTTACTCTCCAGCTCTTAGCTGTCTTATCACCAGAGCTGTTTGGGTAAGAGCGTGTAGGAGCTCCTGGTTGTATGGGGGGGGGGGGGCCTTGTTCAGCCTGTTTGCTTTTCCATCACTCAAGTGGCTGCAAGATGGATGAGCCATTCAAAACCTCTAGCCACTGTGCTCCCCCGAACTGTCCCCTTGATCGCAAATGGAGTGGAAAAATAGCTTTTGTACCCTTGTCATGACTGGACATCTACTGGTTATGACAGACATCCTGTGCCTGCTCATCTCAAAATGTGGAACTTGGACGTTTGAAACATGACATTTCAGGGAACGTCAAAGCTCATTTGGGATTGGGAAAGATCCTTGCCAGTGTTGCAGCAACGACGGTGGGGAATTTGATGGGGAAGTAAACATGCAAACGTATCACTCATTGCTTTAGAAAATGCCCTTTATTTAGGAAAAGCAGTTATGATATTTGTTTGTTGAGATTAAGTGAATTGTTGTTGGTTATGTGACATCTCACGGTTCCCGAGACCAAAGAACATCTTCTTTCGTCCTAAAACAAGAAGAACAGAATGTTCCTCTCCGGCAGTCACGGGCAACGTAATATTCACAATACACCCACCCATTGATTACCGATTTTCATAAGCTCTTTCTATGAATGACAGACCAGTTCTTAAGTTTGGGCATTTCAGAATCAAAATGAATCTGGTGGTGTGGGGGCTGTGCTTTGGCAAAGTGGGTGGGGTTATATCCTTCCTGTTTGGCCCTGTCCGGGGGTGTCCTCGGATGGGGCCACAGTGTCTCCTGACCCCTCCTGTCTCAGCCTCCAGTATTTATGCTGCAGTAGTTTATGTGTCGGGGGGCTGGGGTCAGTTTGTTATATCTGGAGTACTTCTCCTGTCCTATTCGGTGTCCTGTGTGAATCTAAGTGTGCGTTCTCTAATTCTCTCCTTCTCTCTTTCTTTCTCTCTCTCGGAGGACCTGAGCCCTAGGACCATGCCCCAGGACTACCTGACATGATGACTCCTTGCTGTCCCCAGTCCACCTGGCTATGCTGCTGCTCCAGTTTCAACTTCCACCTGACTGTGCTGCTGCTCCAGTTTCAACTGTTCTGCCTTATTATTATTCGACCATGCTGGTCATTTATGAACATTTGAACATCTTGGCCATGTTCTGTTATAATCTCCACCCGGCACAGCCAGAAGAGGACTGGCCACCCCACATAGCCTGGTTCCTCTCTAGGTTTCTTCCTAGGTATTGGCCTTTCTAGGGAGTTTTTCCTAGCCACCGTGCTTCTACACCTGCATTGCTTGCTGTTTGGGGTTTTAGGCTGGGTTTCTGTACAGCACTTTGAGATATCAGCTGATGTACGAAGGGCTATATAAATAAATTTGATTTGATTTGATCTGTAGTTAATGTACAACCATAAATATTATTTTATTGAAACAGTAGGCATATCCCATACTGATTGAATCAATAAAGCATAAATATCAATAAAGAAATCATGAAAAAAAAACATCCGTGAATGTCAATGGCTGCCCATTTTACGAAAGTAGTGGTAGGTAAAAGCCTGATAGGTAAATATTTGATGTGTCCAACCAAACAATTTCCTGAGTTGAACAGTTTCGAAAGAACAGCTCTCCTGTGTAGGTACCCTTTGCAAATACCAGTGCAAAATAAACAGCTGTGGTGGGAATGTTTACATGTAGCTCAACTAGACGTGTGCTCGACCATGCATGGTAGGACGTCAATGTGTTGGTTGCATGGTCAATTTGGCCTTCATGAGAAAGTGTGGTAAGCGTGTGTTTGTAACATATCTACTCTAAACGGCGTGCAAGAATGTTGCTGGGAAGTTCCAACATGGGAGTTGGTCTCTGCAAGTGTCTCTTGTTTAGCAAAGGAATGGTTTGAAGGTCACCGTTTTTTTAAGACACCCACAAATTAGAACAATCACAACAATACAGCAACACTCGAACTTGTTCCACAGCCAACTAAGGTCTCTCCTTTCTCTCCTCAGTGTGTAAAACACACAGCTGCAGCCCCGCGTCCCTCTGCTCACCAGGGTCGAGATCAACCTTTAAAAATAAGGGTTTTATAGGAGTATTCTCAGAGTGAGGGGCCAGCTCACCCCAATAAGGCTACTGTGTTTCAAGACGGAAATAGACATTCATATTCAGAAGCCAATACACTTTCTCTCCAGAGAATCCCCCCCCCCCCCCCCCCCCATTTGGCTCTGTCCCTCCCGGCAGCCTGACACTGATTACCAGCTTTCGGCACTGGGCTCCGTTGCTCCTGCTGCTAAGGCTCATGGGACAGGAAACTTTAGGAACTATTAGCGGTTTTCTTAAGGCCTGCAATCTCATATTAGAATTGGCGCCGCTCCCCCCTCTCTCTCTTTCTTTCTGTTTCACTGGTTTACAGCAGTAGCTCGGTGGCCCTCGTGCGACCCTGGCTCTACATACCTTAGCTGGCTGAGCATTCTGGGCCTGTAGATTTACATCAGTCATGCTACACTACTGCTGCTCCTGAGGGGATGAGAGGGCGAACACTGTACAATTACATTTTTATAGGGCCGCTATCTATTTTCATTAGCACATGGACTTATGTTTCTTAAGATTTTAAGAATGAAATCCAAGTTATCACAAGTACAACAAGCTGGCCATTGACATCTTTGTACTGTTTGATTTACAATATGATTAAAAGTAGATTAAACGAAGTCATCCACATACTATAAAGCTTAAAGTAGCAAAGCATATTGAGAAGTGAGGGCTTAGAACTTGAAACAATGTAATTAGTAGATATTTTGCACACGACCCAATGTTTGAAGGATTGGTCTGGATTCAGCAAATTTTATTGTATTTTCTGCTTAGTCTAGCTCTATGTGAGACTCATACAGCAGTCTCCCAAGCCATCTGAAATTTAATATTCGACAGGGAAATACACTGTTTTATTTCAAAATATTTGTTCAATAATTCAAAGACAGATGTGCTCATATTGCCATAGATTCAATTTCATGCAACTTGAAATAAAAACTAACCCCTACATAAGAAACATTGAAACCTGAATCTACTGTGGCTACATTACTTTGCCCAAAGAAAAAAGTTGGATTTCAGATTGTTATCAAAAGATGTCCAATGACTACACGTGTCTTGACTTCTCCAAATCTTGCATGTCAGCATTTGTACAAATTCTTTATCAACACAGACAGTCTTATAGTAAATCAGTATAACACCATTTTCAAGTTATCAAACACACAGTACTCTCAGAGAAGAACATAGCTGACAAAGACAACATTCTGGTCAAAATTTTGTTGAGTCAACTTAGATTCCACAATTGTTCAGCTTACTTATGGCCGACAACCTTAAGCAGTTGTCAGGATGAGTATAATGCTTGACTTCACTCTAAGACTCAACAACAACGTTTTGCAGAGCACCTCACTTTTTCACTCAATGAGTGCAAAAGACAAGGTCTGTCGTGATGTCCACATGCTGTGTGATTCTACTGTCAGACACAGCAAAGGACATCCATTAAGATGAAATCAAAATGATTTACGATGTTATTGATACAGTTAATTTGCAGATCTAGATACTTTAAACAGCCCCCCCCCCCCCCACACACACACACCACAAACTGAACTGCAGGAACCATAAAACATTCTCTGAACCTGGGAGTGGTATGAATAGATTGCATAATTTGTACCCCCTGCTCATATTCATACCTGGTTTTTGATTAACTTCCTTAAAACTTTCACTGAATGTTTCAATAAGACTTTTAAATACACTGCTAGCTTGTTTTGGGTTAAATTTTCTGAACTCCAAGCACAGATTGGAAACATGGACATTAATTTCCTTAGGCATTAATCGTGCAAAAAATAATGTATTGTGACACGGCATCAGTGAGATTCAAACCTATAATCTTCTGTTCTCTATCCATGGAATTAGTCCACTGCACTAGTGATGTGCAGGTTGACTAATAACCCGCAGTTCCCGTGGTTATATCCACAAGGTGGGTGGTTTTATGGCCATGAAATATTGTGTGGATGAAGGGTGGGTGGGTGGTGTTCGGGTTGAATTAAGAGAAAACAATACATAAAAAATGCATAAATGTATCATTCATTATTTTTAGGCTATCTGACATTAGTGCGTAGGCCTAAGCTTTAGAACCTAACTTTAACTGAGAATTCTCCTTATTGTCACAGCCGTGTATATACCCTCAAGCCGATACCACAATGACCATCAAGGAACATTACTGGACTTTATGCAAACTGGAAACCATATATTCTGAGGCTGCATTTATTGTAGCTGGGGATTTTAACAAAGCAAATTTGAGAACAAGGCTACCTAAATTCTATCAGCATATTGACTGTAGTACTCGCAGTGGCAAAACTCTGGATCACTGCTACTCTAACTTCCGCGATGCAATCAAGGCCCTCCCCACCCTCTTTTTGGCAAATCTGACCACAACTCCATTTTGCTCCTCCCTTTCTTTAGGCAGAAACTGAAACAGGATGTACTTGTGAACTATTCAACGCTGGTCTGACCAATCGGAATCCACACTTCAAGATAGTTTTGATCACGCGGACTGGGACATATTCCGGGTAGCCTCAGAGAATAATATCGACGTATACGCTGATTCGGTGAGTGAGTATATAAGGAAGTGCATAGGAGATGTTGTACCCACTATTAAAACATACCCTAACCAGAAACCATGGATAGATGGTGGCATTCACGCAAAGCTGAAAGCATGAACCACCGCATTTAACCATGGAAAAGTGACTGGGATAATGGCCGAATACAAACAGTGTAGTTATTCCAATCAAACAAGCGAAATGTCAGTATAGAGACAAAGTGGAGTCACAATTAAACAGGTCAGACACGAGACGTATGTGGCAGGGTCTACAGACAATCACGGACTACAAAAGGAAAACCAGCCACGTCACGGACACCGATGTCTTGCTTCCAGACAAACTAAACACCTTCTTTGCCCACTTTGAGGCTAATACAGTGCCACCCATGCGGCCCACTACCAAGGACTGTGGGCTCTTCTTCTCTGTGGCGGACATGAGTAAGACATTAATACGTGTTAACCTTCGCAAGACTGCCGGCCCAGATGGCATCTCTAGCCTCGTCCATGCGCAGCCAAGCTGGCTGGTATGTTTGCGGACATATTCAATCTCTCCCTATCCCAGTCTGCTGTCTCCACATGCTTCAAGATGGCCACCATTGTTCCTGTACCCAAGAAGGGAAAGGTAACTGAATGAATGACTATCGCCCCGTAGCACTCACTTCTGTTATCATGAAGTGCTTTGATAGACTAGTCAAGGATCATAACACCTCTACCTTACCTGTCATCTTAGAACCACTTCAATTCGCTTACCGCCCCTTACCGCCCTACCGCCCCTTACCGCCCTAATAGGTCCACAGACGATGCAATCGCCATAACACTGCACACTGCCCTATCCCATCTGGACAAGAGGAATACCTATGTAAGAATACTGTTCATTGACTATACAGTGGTTCCTCCTTTAAAAGTTGCATCCTACAGCAGCACACCTTGCAGGCTGCTGCAGCATTCTGTGGCACGTTATCTCATTGTCAGCCATTTTTTCTATTAATCTATTTCTTCTATTAATGCGAGTTAGTGCTAGTTTTACCACCAGAAGGCATCTTTAAGACGCATTTGATAGTCTTCCATATTGGCATTACCAGTTGAATTGAAAACATTTTTTGTAATAACATACTATATGGGATTGATTTTAAGAAATTTGGCTTAATTAATTTGATTAATATTAAGGTGTTTCTATTCCGAGAAAAACAAAACCTTCACTGTTTCTGTTAGGATGGAATGGAAAATATGGCGCTGTGCAATGTGGCGTTCTGGATTTTTAAGAACACATTCTTATTTTCAATGACAGCCTCGGACCAGTGGGTTGACTGCCTTGTTCAGGGGAATAGTGACAGATTTTTACCTTGTCAGCCCAGGGATTCGATCTTGCAACCTTTCGGTTACTATTCCAACGCTCTAACCACTAGGCTACCTTCCACTCCATTTGTGATCAAGGGGACAGTTTGGGAGATTGGAGGATTTAAATGGTTTGCCATCATTAGACAACTTTGTCAAATCAAATAACATTTTATTTAGCAGATGTTAATGCGAGTGTAGCTGTCACGACTCCGACCAAAGGTGGCTCCCCTTCCCGTTCGGGTGGCGCTCGGCGGTCGTCGTCGCCGGCCTACTAGCTGCCACTGATTCTTTCCTCCCCCTCCTTATGTGTTTATTGAGTACACCTGTTTTGAATTGGGTATAATTAGTGAGGCTTTATTAGTCAGCTGGCCCGCCTGGTTCTTTGTGCGGGATTAATTATTGTGACCTTCTGTTTTGTGTAACTTGTGTGCACGTCTGTGGGTTACGTGTTTTCCCACAGACGTGGGTTTGGCTGGACAGTTTAAGTCCCCGTGTTTGGGGCGTTTGTTTTGTTATGTGTTTTCATGGGATTGGCTTATTTTCGCCGTTTTGTGCATTAAAGTAGCCCTACCCTGAACTCTCTGCTTGTTTGTGAGTGTTTTTGGTGACAAGTCGAATTTCTTCAGCCTCCTGAGGTTGAAGAGGTGCTGCTGCGCCATCTTCACCACTCTTTCTGTGTGGGTGGACCAGGAACTTAAAACTTTCCACCTTCTCCACTACTGTCCCATCAACGTGGATAGGGGGCTGCTCCCTCTGCTGTTTCCTGAAGTCCACGATCATCTCCTTTGTTTTGTTGACATTGAGTGTGAGGTTATTTTTCTGACACCACACTCCGAGGGCCCTCACCTCCTCCCTGTAGGCCGTCTTGTCGTTGTTGGTAATCATGCCTACCACTGTAGTGTCGTCTGCAAACTTGATGATTGAGTTGCAGGCATGCATGGCCACGCAGTCATGGCTGAACAGGGAGTACAGGAGAGGGCTGAGAATGCACCCTTGTGGGACCTCAGCGGGGTGGAGATGTTGTTACCTACCCTCACCGCCTGGGGGAGGCCCGTCAGGAAGTCCAGTACCCAGTTGCACAGGACGGGGTCGAGACCCAGGGTCTCGAGCTTAATGACGAGTTTGGAGGGTACTATGGTGTTAAATGCTGAGCTGTAGCTGATGAACAGCATTCTTACATAGGTATTCCTCTTGTCCAGATGGGTTAGGGAAGTGTGCAGTGTGATTGCGATTGCGTCGTCTGTGGACCTATTGGGGCGGTAAGCAAATTGGAGTGGGTCTAGGGTGTCAGGTAGGGTGGAGGTGATATGTTCCTTGACTAGTCTCTCAAAGAACTTCATGATGACGGAAGTGAGTGCTATGGGGCGATAGTCATTTAGCATTTGTTTAGTTTGTCTGGGAGCAAGACATTGTGGTCCGCGATGGGGCTGGTTTTCCTTTTGTAGTCTGTGATTGACTGTAGACCATGCCACATACCTCGTGTCTGAGCCATTGAATTGCAACTCTACTTTGTCTCTATACTAACGCTTAGCTTGTTTGATTGCCTTGCGGAGGGAATAGCTACACTGTTTGTATTTGGTCATGTTTCCGGTCACCTTGCCCTGATTAAAAGCAGTGGTTCGCACTTCCAATTTTGCGCGAATGCTGCCATCAATCCACGGTTTCTGGTTGGGGAATGTTTTAATAGACGCTGTGGGTACAACATCACCGATGCACTTGCTAATAATAACAACGATCCAGGGTTTTGCCAGCCCGGGTCGCGCATTCGATATGCCGCTAAAATTTAGGGAGCCTTGTTTTCAGATTAGCCTTGTTAAAATCCCCAGCTACAATAAATGCATCCCCAGTATATGTGGTTTCCAGTTTACATAGAGTCAAATGAAGTTCTTTCAGGACCGTCGATGTGTCTGCTTGGGAGGGATATACACGACTGTGATTATGATCGAAGAGAATTGTCTTGGTAGATAACGCAGTCGGCATTTAATTGTAAGGAATTCTAGATCAGGTGAACAAAAGGACTTGTGTTCCAATATTTCTGTTTTACCAATATTTCTGTAATTCAGTGATATTTATTCCCATAGTAATTCGTTATGGATCCATAACTAAATAAACATTTTGAAAGAGTATCTGTATCCTTATTTTATTAATGAAAGCATAAAGATGCTGATGAAGAAATACAGTACTGTACAGTATATGCTTTAACATTTGGATAATGGACTCTGCCTGTCAGAGGTGGAGTTCCAGAGCTCACAGGTGTGCCTGGCATGGATTGTGACTCCATCTCGTTCCTCGCCCTTTTCAACGCGTCATTCTCCACCTGACTCTCCGCCAATGCCGCCTGCTGGGCATGAGAATATGAGGAGTGATTCTTCACCAATACCGCCTGGCTCTGGACCAATGCATCAGCTGTTGCCAGTATCTCTGCCCTCAGAGAATGTTTCTCTTTCTGATGGTTTGCCTTCAATGACTCGATCTCGGTCTTCAAAGTTTGAATCTCATCCATGAGCACCTTCATCAGATGAGCAGAATGGTACCGCCCTGAGCCCCCATTGATTACAGTGGCCTAACGTGCAGACCTTTTTCTTTAAATGATTGTTTTATGTAGGATGCTACATTTTGACCAGATGCAATTGTAAGTAGGCCTAATTTAGCCTCAGCCAGTTAAGTTATTTTATATAGGTCTAGGCTCTGAAGAAATAGACTCCAATTAAGCCCTCTTGTTGTTTGTAAAGTCAAAATAAAATGAAGATTATTGTTAAATTAATTGCTCGACTGGTGTAGGTTTTCTCCATCTGTTGCTGTGCAACACTTGCATAACAAGTTAGCAAGTTAGCAATAACAAGTTATTTTCAGCACCAGCCACTGTTCACCTCCTATTGATTGCGCTGCGGTTGCCACCAGTTGTTTTAAAAATGTAACGTTTATTTAACTAGGCAAGCCAGGAAAGAACAAATTCTTATTTACATTCAAGGCCTACTCCAGCCAAACCCAGATGACGCTGGGCCAATTGTTCGCCGACCTACGGCACTCCCAATCACGGTCGGATGGGATGCTCTCTGCGCTTTTAACGGACCTCTGAGACTATCACGGTGCAGGTGCATCTATACGGAGACTTGATTACACACAGGTGGATTGTATTTATCATCATTAGTCATTTAGGTCAACATTGGATCATTCAGAGATCCTCACTGAACTTCTGGAGAGAGTTTGCTGCACTGAAAGTAAAGGGGCTGAATAATTTTGCACGCCAAATCTTTCCGTTTTGGATTTGTTAAAAAAGTTTGAACTATCCAATAAATGTCGTTCCACTTCATGATTGTGTCCCACTTGTTGTTGATTCTTCACAAAAAAATACAGTTTTATATCTTTATGTTTGAAGCCTGAAATGTGGCAAAAGGTCGCAAAGTTCAAGGGGGCCGAATACTTTCGCAAGGCACTGTATATACTGTATTTTATACCATCTATTGCATCTTGCCTGTGCCGCTCTGTCATTGCTCATCCATATATTTATATGTATATATTCTTATTCCATCTCTTTACCTAGATTTGTGTGTATTAGGTAGTTGTTATGGAATTGTTAGATTACTTGCCAGATATTGCTGCACTGTCGGAACTAGAAGCACAAGCATTTATCTACACTCGCAATAACATCTTCTAACCATGTGTATGTGACCAATACAATTTGATTAGATTTTTTACTTGCGCCAAATAGCCTACATGCTAATCGCCAAACGCTTTTGGGAATGGCCAGAAAAAGTTACTTGGATCCACTGAGGCAAAAGGACAATGTCAGAGTTGAATTCAATAAGAGAAGATCTGTAAAATGGAGAGTTGGAAATAAAGAGAAGGGACAGCCAGAAAAGTAATGTTTGGGAGAGAAAAATGTTCACTTCCTTTCTCAGACATTTAAAATACTTTCCATTTTACTGATCAGGAAATGTATGGCTTCGTTCCCAGAACCAATGGAAAACCAAAAACATACGTTCCCAAAACTTCCAAGGAACCAAATGTGCTAGCTGGGAAATGGTTCTCAGAACATTATGTGTTAGCTAGTTAGAGATTAAAACTGCTGCTAAAGCATTATCATCATACATGTAAATGCTGACCCACATAGGGCTGTTGGGAAGATCATGGGGATGGGTATGATCCGTGGGGGGGAATAAAATTCGTAGCCCTCGCAGTCTACATAACCCCAGTTCTGTTTTGGTCTGCTAAGGCAGAGTGAGATTGGTAAAAAAACTAAAAACTCAAAAAACTCAAGAGGTGTAATTTACAATAATGGAGAGGAAGTACAAAGTCAGTGGTTTAATAAATTACTTCCCCTGGGGGAATCTGATTTATTCTTAGAGTGGAGACTCTACATGGTGCTAGTTTTGTGAGTGTGTGTATAATGTGGGTGTGAGCGTGCACGCTGGCGTGCGTGTGAGTGCGTAAGTGTACTGTAAGTACAAGTGTGTCCTGATGTACACACCTGTCCTGATGTCAGTGACCTGTCCTGATGTCAGTCACCTGTTTGCATCCTGTACACCGGATTAAGCTGAGCAATAAGAAATCAATCTCTGCCTTTTTTACGTGCTTCAACTCCTTTTTTACCTAGAATTAGGCCTTTTGGAACTTTTTCTTGGTAAGCCATTCTCGTGTGTCCTGATGTACTGAAACTAAACCTGTATAAGCTAGTGATGTCACCCACTTTAGGTATTATTAAAGTCAAACCTTTGGGCTGTACTAGGCTGATGAGACTGTTTTATGAGGCAGGGACTGCACCATCAGCTTATGACATCTTCTTCAGGGCAAAGGAAATGTCCAAAGAAAAGATCAGCATATCAATATTGATTCATTTATATCCTGCCCATTGCTGCATAAGACATCTCCCTACTATCTCTATCAAGTCAGTCATAAATACAGTCCAGAAGTTGGAGAAGAGTGCTGGTTTGTGAAACCGGAATCGTATTTTTTTCATGATGAGTCAGTCTCTGAACCGTATCTCCGCTGTGGGTGAATTTTCGCTCCAGGCAGGTTAGAGATTTTCATTAGTTTGCCAAGACACAGACAGATATGAAGTAGATGGTTCTTCAATGGTCCGTGGCAGCACAATTCAATGTATGTCTTTTATTGGGGGGGAATATAAATGTTGTTTTGAAGATGCCTGGAAATTTGGACTACTTCAATCGAACCCAAATGTAAAACTCTCAAGGGTTCGAAAATGAACTCATAGGTCCAGAGTTTGTTGAGCGATTTGCCATAGTCCCAAGCGAGCAACGGTGTTTTTACTTCTTTGTAACTTTTATAGATTTCAATACAATTAACTGACCAAAATATACACTTGTTATAAATATTATGTCTCTATTGTATAGCATCAATAGGACATAGAGTACATATTTTTTAAATGGTGTTCACATTTTCTAAATCTCCTCAAAATTACTATTATTAATTGTTTATGCAATGAGAGGTGTTCCAAATCTGCATAACACTCTACAAATAAATCAATTCCATCTCATACAATCTAGATTGTCTTTCATGTACACCTACACCTTCCCTTCCTTGAATCCATCAAACCAAAACTAATCTCAGGATTCAATATCATCATCAGCTTGGCCCAGATCACTCCCTATACAGCCTCTCTCTGGTGTCATTTGTCAGCATGATGAATACAACTTCTACCTAAATGTGTCCTTGTCTCCCCAGACAACACTAAACACCAGTCATGAAATCTCATTTCTGAAGCCAGACATCCTGGCCTGCTGCTGTCATGGCCGATGCATTAAGGTTCCACTCTTCCCTGTGGGGGGGACAGGAGAGCCAGGCGAGGGCTAGGCTCAATTTGATGTTAATGGGAGCAACCACAGTGGGAGGTGTATGGTCCTGTACCTGAGGGACTGCTTCTAAACAATGCCATACAAGTGCCTCTGGTGATGAGCCCAGCAGCTGTAAGCCTCAGGTTAGGCATGGGTTTACCATTAGAGGGCCACTGTGAGGTCTCCAGCAGGTCTCCAGGTTTGGGGCAGGAATAAAAAAGCCCCATATGAAAGGAGTGCAGACAGGTCAGGGGGAAAATGTTTGGCACTAGGGCCGCTTTAAATAAGTGATTGTTAATTGAAGGACATATTTCTTCCTCTGTCTCAATTGGATCTCGTGGAACATTTTCATACGAGATGAGTGCTTTGTTAAAAAGTGTTAATGTTCCTAGTTGTCACCGGTGGTGAAGTGTGGTGAAGAATCTCTATAGTTTGAATTACTGACATCCATTCCTCCTTCAGAGCCACCTTAATGTGGGCTGGATGAGTCCTCTATGAGGTGCCTGTTTTACCGATAGTCGTGCTGTCAAAGGCTAACCAGGTGAGTTATATCTGTTTCATAGCAGGTGCTCTGTAACCATGGATTCAAATGAGAAATAAGAACCACTTCAAAACCCACAAAGAATTGACCCGTCCAAGTTTTTTTCAGAAGCCTCAGATATTGAAATCATTAAGGAGACCATTTGTGACATTTATGTTGGATCTCTTCTGAGAAAAACACATTAATGGGGAGTTACACTGTATCTGAGTAGATCGTTTCAGAGGTATTGACCGAAAGTAAACTTTGCAAGACGGTTGTGTAATAATGTAAGAGGGAGTAGAAGCAGGAGCTGAACATTTAGGGGGCTGGATCCACATGTAGGAAGGCATGACTTGGCAGCCTTGGGGAGCAACGGTGCAGACAGCAATGGTCAAGCCTGCCTTATGATTTTCCTGTCAGCTTGGCTGAGGTGACTCAATCTACAGTATGACTAATCAGCTGAATCAGTCATTATCGTCTGCATAACAGTACAGGGGTAATGGGGAAAAAACGTATCCACCTCTTGCCTGAGAGACATGCAGGGAATCAAGGGCGGGTAGGGATGTTTCTTGTGCCCTGACGCGGTCCTGAAAGCCTGGGCCAAACCACAGCTAAATGTCTGGGAGCTACTCCACTGCACCACCACTCCGCCTTCTAGGCTCCCATGAGGCTGGCGTGAGTTACACCAAGCAGCTTTTGCTCCTGACATCCACCAAGGGTGCAGAGAGACAAGCCTGCGGAGGAGGGGAGGGTGGACAGGGGTTGGATGTTGGAGGACTCTGTTAGAAGCCTGGAACCAAGAGGGCTTGTGGCGTTCCTAGAAGAGCCTGGCGTCTTGAGCCGCGTTGTTGGCCAGACTGCGGAGGGATCTCTCTGACTAATCCAGCTCTTTTAGGCTTCATCCCACATGGCACCTTATTCCCCATTTTGTGCACAACTTTTGACTTGGTCCTATAGGACTCTGTTCAAAAGGAGTGGCCTGTATTAAGAAATAGGGTGCCATTTGGGACACAGATACAGTCCACACCATAGGGAAAAGTTAATGCCATGTTTACGTGTCTGTTTGTTGTTTGTTGATTCTAATGCTTCTCGCTGCTAGCCACATGAGTGGAGCAGCGAGTCTGGCGAATCACCCAGACATGATCTTGAATTAAGTGCTTTCTCCCACAGAAGCGCAATGAACAGAAACAGTGCATTTAGTTGTCACAGGGCAGTTGGTCACAGCTTAAGACAAGGCCGCACTGCGGTATTCCGGTCTGTAATTACTGATCAGGGAAATCAAAGCACTGAATACATTCTCCTTATTGTGGGAATGGCTTCGCAGCCACGTGATAGCCTACTGTACCCTCCAGCTTATCAAGGCTGTAATATCATGGTAATATCATGGCTTTGAACACAGATTGATATTTACTTCAGGCTTTTAGGTTGCCACAAATGCCACAAACAAATCCAACAACCGGTTGCACTTCACAAAATATTGAAGCCCCATGCAGTCTTTAATCAAATGTTTTAATCATCACTAAATTTCTATTAAATCACTGTGTGTGTTTATTTTATGACAATAACTCCAAATATATTTTAATAATTTATTTCCCTGAGCCTCCTTTTGGCATTGAAATGCTTAGTCTGATTGTGTGTCTGATTGTGTGTCTTAGCTTTCATTTTATTAAGCTAGTAGTTAAGCTAGTAAAATTAGTGGTAGTACTAGTTGTGCGTTGCTAGGTAACAATGTAAACAATGGCACTTTTTATGAATACTGGCCATGTGTATGTTGTCTATGTATCATGGGCAGGATAGGATCTAACAATGGGAATTCAAAACCAGCAGTGGTATAAATGCAATTATAAACTGGGTGGTACAAGCCCTGAGCGTTGATTGGCTGAAAACCACGGGTATGACAAAAAAAAATATTTTAACTGCTCTAATTACATTGGTAGCCAGTTTATAGTAGCAAATCAAATCACATTTATTTGTCACGTACGCTGAATACAACAGATGTAGTAGACCTTACAGTAAAATGCTTACTTACAACCAACAATGCAATAAGGCACCTTGAGGGTTTGTGATATATGGCCAATATACCATGGCTAAGAGCTGTATCCAGAAAAGCCCTTAGCCGTGATATATCGGCCATATACCACACCTCCTTATTGCTTAAATAAAAGATGACTGTCATTGGTCTATGGAACGCCGTTTGGGTCTTTGCGTGTCAAAAAAGATGCACGTTAAATAAACACTATTAGTTGACCAATCAGGACATGAATTTGACTACACGTCACATAATAATTGTACATGTTCATAAATGTTTTACATAGTTATTACACATTGATGACACTATCCCTATTATTTCCAATGTTATAGCGATTAACAAATAACAATTATTCTATGATGCTGGTAAAATTGTCTTGCGCACCTGCCACTGCTGCATGAGGCAGGCATACACTTCCCTAATCTGTTTCAGTAGCTATAGTTAGCTAGCTAACTATCTAGCTAGGTCTCATCATGTAAAATGCCATTAATTTATGAGACAGTTTTCGTATTTGGTTGATGATGGTAAGACTCGGTCCGGTCAAGTCATGCTTATAACGTTAGCTTGGGGCAAGAGGGCTGGGTAGCTGGCTAGCTTGTTTAGTTTATTATCTAGCCAGCTAGTTATTTTCATGAACGGAATATCAATTTCAATAGGAGAACAACAAGTGGCAGTCTTTTATTTTATTTTTTTATTTCACCTTTATTTAACCAGGTAGGCTAGTTGAGAACAAGTTCTCATTTGCAACTGCGACCTGGCCAAGATAAAGCATAGCAGTGTGAGCATACAACAAAGAGTTACACATGGAGTAAACAATTAACAAGTCAATAACACAGTAGAAAACAAAGGGGGGGTCTATATACAATGTGTGCAAAAGGCATGATAAGTGATAAATGATCAGATGGTCATGTACAGGTAGAGATATTGGTGTGCAGAAGAGCAGAAAAGTAAATAAATAAAAACAGTATGGGGATGAGGTAGGTGAAAAGGGTGGGCTATTTACCAATAGACTATGTACAGCTGCAGCGATCGGTTAGCTGCTCAGATAGCTGATGTTTGAAGTTGGTGAGGGAGATAAAAGTCTCCAACTTCAGCGATTTTTGCAATTCGTTCCAGTCACAGGCAGCAGAGTACTGGAACGAAAGGCGGCCAAATGAGGTGTTGGCTTTAGGGATGATCAGTGAGATACACCTGCTGGAGCGCGTGCTACGGATGGGTGTTGCCATCGTGACCAGTGAGCTGAGATAAGGCGGAGCTTTACCTAGCATAGACTTGTAGATGACCTGGAGCCAGTGGGTCTGGCGACGAATATGTAGCGAGGGCCAGCCGACTAGAGCATACAAGTCGCAGTGGTGGGTGGTATAAGGTGCTTTAGTGACAAAACGGATGGCACTGTGATAGACTGCATCCAGTTTGCTGAGTAGAGTGTTGGAAGCCATTTTGTAGATGACATCGCCGAAGTCGAGGATCGGTAGGATAGTCAGTTTTACTAGGGTAAGCTTGGCGGCGTGAGTGAAGGAGGCTTTGTTGCGGAATAGAAAGCCGACTCTTGATTTGATTTTCGATTGGAGATGTTTGATATGAGTCTGGAAGGAGAGTTTGCAGTCTAGCCAGACACCTAGGTACTTATAGACGTCCACATATTCTAGGTCGGAACCATCCAGGGTGGTGATGCTAGTCGGGCATGCAGGTGCAGGCAGCGACCGGTTGAAAAGCATGCATTTGGTTTTACTAGCGTTTAAGAGCAGTTGGAGGCCACGGAAGGAGTGTTGTATGGCATTGAAGCTTGTTTGGAGGTTAGATAGCACAGTGTCCAAAGACGGGCCGAAAGTATATAGAATGGTGTCGTCTGCGTAGAGGTGGATCAGGGAATCGCCCGCAGCAAGAGCAACATCATTGATATACACAGAGAAAAGAGTCGGCCCGAGAATTGAACCCTGTGGCACCCCCATAGAGACTGCCAGAGGACCGGACAGCATGCCCTCCGATTTGACACACTGAACTCTGTCTGCAAAGTAATTGGTGAACCAGGCAAGGCAGTCATCCGAAAAACCGAGGCTACTGAGTCTGCCGATAAGAATATGGTGATTGACAGAGTCGAAAGCCTTGGCAAGGTCGATGAAGACGGCTGCACAGTACTGTCTTTTATCGATGGCGGTTATGATATCGTTTAGTACCTTGAGTGTGGCTGAGGTGCACCCATGACCGGCTCGGAAACCAGATTGCACAGCGGAGAAGGTACGGTGGGATTCGAGATGGTCAGTGACCTGTTTGTTGACTTGGCTTTCGAAGACCTTAGATAGGCAGGGCAGGATGGATATAGGTCTGTAACAGTTTGGGTCCAGGGTGTCTCCCCCTTTGAAGAGGGGGATGACTGCGGCAGCTTTCCAATCCTTGGGGATCTCAGACGAGATGAAAGAGAGGTTGAACAGGCTGGTAATAGGGGTTGCGACAATGGTGGCAGATAGTTTCAGAAATAGAGGGTCCAGATTGTCAAGCCCAGCTGATTTGTACGGGTCCAGGTTTTGCAGCTCTTTCAGAACATCTGCTATCTGGATTTGGGTAAAGGAGAACCTGGAGAGGCTTGGGCGAGGAGCTGCGGGGGGGGCGGAGCTGTTGGCCGAGGTTGAAGTAGCCAGGCGAAAGGCATGGCCAGCCGTTGAGAAATGCTTATTGAAGTTTTCGATAATCATGGATTTATCAGTGGTGACCGTGTTACCTAGCCTCAGTGCAGTGGGCAGCTGGGAGGAGGTGCTCTTGTTCTCCATGGACTTCACAGTGTCCCAGAACTTTTTGGAGTTGGAGCTACAGGATGCAAACTTCTGCCTGAAGAAGCTGGCCTTAGCTTTCCTGACTGACTGCGTGTATTGGTTCCGGACTTCCCTGAACAGTTGCATATCACGGGGACTATTCGATGCTATTGCAGTCCGCCACAGGATGTTTTTGTGCTGGTCGAGGGCAGTCAGGTCTGGGGTGAACCAAGGGCTGTATCTGTTCTTAGTTCTGCATTTTTTGAACGGAGCATGCTTATCTAAAATGGTGAGGAAGTTACTTTTAAAGAATGACCAGGCATCCTCAACTGACGGGATGAGGTCAATGTCCTTCCAGGATACCCGGGCCAGGTCGATTAGAAAGGCCTGCTCACAGAAGTGTTTTAGGGAGCGTTTGACAGTGATGAGGGGTGGTCGTTTGACTGCGGCTCCGTAGCGGATACAGGCAATGAGGCAGTGATCGCTGAGATCCTGGTTGAAGACAGCGGAGGTGTATTTGGAGGGCCAGTTGGTCAGGATGACGTCTATGAGGGTGCCCTTGTTTACAGAGTTAGGGTTGTACCTGGTGGGTTCCTTGATGATTTGTGTGAGATTGAGGGCATCTAGTTTATACATAGTGACTAATACATAGTGACATGGATTCCTAAATCATTGCTAAGAATATTGAAAGTTATTTCAGTTCCTGGTCATTGTTTTCAGGCTGGTTTCATTCTACCACATAAGTTGCTAAATACATCTGTATCAAACAAATTGGTGAGTGACTTTCATACTGCAAACTGAAGTCAACAGAGGGACGCAGTCTACCTCCAGTTTCCAAACTGTCATCTATTTTGACAAAATGCTTGTTTTTCTGTATTTTGACTAGCTAAGATGAATCAGGTGCAACTGCTTATGATATGGTTGGCTGGCTGGCAGGCAGCAGCAGGATCACCATCCTTTCTCCCCTGCCTCTGGGATTGTTGCATGTCAGGGAGAATGTTGGACGACTTAACTAACATTTTTTTTATCCTGTTCGTTCGATCCTGATCTTATTTTAAATGCTCACACAGACGTTTTCCCATTCGGATGAACAAATTATGGCTTATTACCAACGCAGCACTGTAAACACATCGTGGCTGGTTGTGTACTTGTTTGCAGACCTTTGTATTAGTATATTTTTTTTACAGTTTTGACTGTGCTGCTAATCTTACTGGTGGGGCTTGGCTTGCTCATGCAAATTCAGCGTACACAACATTCTAAAATAGCGCTATTTGATGTGTAAAATAGTGTTATTTGACATGTATATTTTCTTGACACGCAAAGACCCAAAACGGCATTCCATATTGGTCAGTATAATCAGATCAGATTATCATGTTGTGGGCCAAATACTCCATTCCACCTGAACAGGGTGAAATTCCATTTTTTTAAACGTTCTTTTTTTTAGCTCTTACACTAAAAGGGCATTATCATAATTTCCAACATTTCTGAGTGTTATTTCAACCTCATAGTGTGGTTATATCAATAAAAAAAACTGGGTAATCATGTTTTTGACAGCACTGCCCCTTTAAGCCATACATTCTGAACTACCAACTGGTTTTCCTCTCATCACCCTATGTAACCCTTTCCTTGAAGGACTATACCCCCATTCCTCTGCCGTGGACAACTTGGTTGACAGTCCTACCGCTGGCCACTGTGGGGTTATTAGGAGTAAATCTCCTCTGACCCAGTTACAGCTGGCTACCAGCCCACAGCCTCTTGCCTTTGGCCTATGACCTACCCAGCAACACGGCTGGCATTTAAAACAAATTTAATCAGCAATTGGTCAGAGTTATGTTTCCAAACTGAAAAATTACCTTGGTGTTAAGGTAAGCAGGCAATACAATGTAAATGCTTCCATTTGCAGATCACAGAGAGGTGGCACACACTCTCACACGTGTGGGTACTTGAGGGTGAACAGACACAGGCACTCTATAAGTGATGAATCACATCCTTATTTGCACACTCACACACACACACACAATCATTTGCACACACACATTTAAATACATATGCAAACTACAGAGCAATACATGTTTTAGTAATCGATATTGTAGCACCTTGTTTGCCTATCAGGCTACTCCGTCGAATATCAAACTTATAGTAGGCCTACATTTGAGTGGGAACAATAAGGATTTTGGTTATTGCAGTAATCTTCTGGATTACTGTAGTCACTGTAATCAGAATGCTGTACATACTTTCCATTTGAAAATCCCAAACTATGACAATCATGAAATGATTTAGGGTGGTAATAAAAACGGTGCTGCTGTAAACGTGGAAAAAGTGACACAGACACCGTGGAAGAAACCATGATAGACAGAATTGGACCATTTTCAAAGGCTGTCCATTGTATTTATTTTCTTAGTCTCGGTTTTCACAAAGTGGTTATTGTATTGGTGACGCGTCACCGTTTACTGAAAGCAGTTGACACTCCTCCAGTTGTAGTCTTGTGGGTACCAAGTCTTTAACGCAACGATCAGCGCCAGACAGCTTAGAATGCCCCGACTTGACTGCAGAAGAGCTTTTCCCTCTGGCTACAATGGCTCAGCAACTTTCAGTTAGATAATGCTAACCAGCTAATGCCCACACTCTCTTACAGGGGAGCCAAAACTTACTTCACTTGCCAGTTATAGTTACCTCAGACCTGTGTGGTGGTGCAACGACATACAGTAGTGTCCACTGGTCCTAGTGGTTGTTTTTGTTGGGAGGAAACCCATGGTGCCATTTATGCAACAACCTGCATTCGGTCATTTGTGTTTATTTCGCTGACTAGGCACATTGACTGACTTATGGGAAAGGAGCTACGTGATTCTAGTGAGTGACGTGCCTTATTTTCCTACAGTACGCTCATTTTTACACACCAAACAGCCATTTTTGCTACGGTAAACGGGTGGGGACTTGTCATCACAACAGGTTTCCCCTTGTTCACCATCCAGTCTCCAGCAAATAATTGTTATGATTTAGTGATTTAACGTACGGTATGTTTCTGCCAATATAAATAATTTGTTTACTGATGTTTCTATTATTTATTCTCAAAGATGCTCCTTAAAGTGGAGCTGACAGCGTTTGAACTACTTTGCAGATTTGAAAATAATATCAGTCAAGAATATCAAATGTCCTATTTATGCTTCAAAACCAACTTTATAAGAGGTTGTAAAAACAAGCTCTATTTGACTCAAAATTCGATGACGCACAGTAAGGCATTGTTGGCAGAATATATGGACGCAGTTCATTGCATGATTAATTTAATTCACCAATATGTTTCTTGGTAGTCAAAAAGATATTGCTATCAGGTTGTAAATCACAGCTGGCCTGGTACATTGTTTGCTGTCTCCACCCATTCGGGATGCACTGTTTCAGTTTTAATGGCTCAAGAACAAAAACGGACGACTGTAACTAAGGCTAGGAATGTCAATACAATCAAACTAGCAAGGGCAATGATCACAAGTCAGTCATAACATGGCTAATAAGCTAGCGCACATGTGTCAAACAAGGCCCGCGAGCCGAATAGGACATACAGGCGAGTGTATATATATTTATATATATATATATATATATATAGAGTCAACAGTTGAGTCGTCTACTTTAGGAAATTAGAGAACCGGTGAATTAAACTTCAATTGCTTTCCGGTGTCCTGTTTACAGCGCAGCAGAGGGAAGGTGTATAGACACATACAGTCCTAGCTAGGCTACTAAAATGTTGCAGTCTGGCTTCAGTTTTTAATGCTTGACAATGAAAAACCAAAAAACGAAATCTGCAGCGAAACACCATGCAAAGGAGAAACATGTAGGCCTATTACAGCAACATTGGAGCTGTAGCCTAGGCTGGCTACTCAACTACAAGACATGTTGAGTGCACCATACATCAACGCTGCATTCAACCGCACCGGTGATCCATTCAGTGCAAAAAAAAATGAAAAACCTATAGCTACACTTTTGTTATTTGGAGTTATTACAGACTTTTTGATTCGGGTCACAGCATATTATGCACATCTGCAAGCATAGCAGCAAAGGATGGATAAATAGTATGTATCTCTTCTTTTGTTTTATTATGTTCAAATCAAATTTGATTTGGTTCACATACACATGTTTAGCAGATGTTAATGCAGTGTGTAGCGAAATGCTTGTGCTTCTAGTTCCAACAGTGCAGTAATATCTAAAAATTATATATACAGCATCCTATGTACAGAACATTATAAAGGGACCTCTTTTTTAAAAATAAAACAATGGCCAGTTTGGGTCGCAGTTGCATGTTTTTTTGGTAAAAACAAATAGGATATGTTTGGCCATCGAATTGGTTGTGATTTTTCAATATGGCCTGTGTGCTGATTGAGTTTGACACTCCTGGGCTAGTGTATCTATGTATGTAGCTAGCTATTTATTTAGCAAGCTAAATACATGGATCCTAACATTAGCGAACTAGCTGGTGGGAGTATGTCATTTCATTGGAAGAGTGGGTGAGTGACTTTTTCCCCTCATATAGTTTTTCAATGGCTACAGCTAGAGATGCAGGTGCCATTTGGTTAGCTAGCAAGAAATGTGAATCGCTTTGCTAGCTGGCTAGCTATATTGAACTTGAGTGTTATCCACAGTTAGCATATCTCTTAGTTGTCAGTCAAATGTATTTGGCATCGATCAAATGGGTGGGCAGGCAGGCAAGTTCCCATTCAGTTGTCAAAACGTGGGTTGGGACAAGCATGCATTGGCAGGAGAGCTGCAGAAGGACGAACAGGCTACTATTCCCCATCGTTTCAGTGCAATTTTGAAGGCCAACTAGTTTAAAAATGTTTGAGATGGTTTATCTAATGTTTCCTTGTTAGATTTTAGCTCATCTTGCTCTGGCTAGCATTAGTTGTTGATCTTGTTGATCTTGCTTATTGTTGATGTGCTTAATTGAGGGAGTGACAATAGTGTTTCCAAAAGAGGACTCCCGTGGGAATTTACATATTCAGGTGTATTTTGTGGCTTTTGGTGAATGCTTTCTAATGACCTAAAGTCACGCTTTTGCTACTGCCTGTAAACGCACAGACCAATTCAAAGTGAAAGATGGCAGGCCAGTGTGGAATATGGCTTATTTGCATATAGGCCTACCGTAGCGCTGTTTAGACTCCAGTCCTGGACAAGACATGTATTGATTTTGTTTTATTTGCTGCACTGTCTATTAATTGTCCAAACGCACTGTCGCTTTCCCACTTTATATAGCTATAGAAATTTCACAAATGCCTTACTATATGTCATATCCAAACATTCCATGAATTTATGAAAATGTGAAAATTACCATATCTAAGTGCTCGCTTGTCAGAAAATGTATCTTACCATGTTTTCCCTTTTCGCCTACAACAAATTACATTTCCGAACTATCCATTATTTCATTCGGGGTTGCTATGGCAACGTTGTCCAATGAGTGTATGTGCATGTTCGCGTTGACTCATGCATTGAGTTTGGCCTGAGGACTAGGCGCCAATCAAAAGGCAGACTCTGTGCCATTATAACCACACTATCCATGCCACCCTGCCCTTAAACTGTCACTTCAGATTGGCTGGAAGGGCAACAAAAAAAAGTCCCTGGCTTTCTCAGACAAGTGGCAGGTCTCAGACAGGGGAAACATGAGAAGGCAAAATATGAAAATTACTCGAAAAACACAAAATGACCGATTTTTCATTGCTGTTCTTGTGAAAATCATTGTCTGACAGCAGTAGATGTGTGGATGTGGATACCTTTTTCCTGGCCTCCCTCCCTGTTTCGAGAACAATTGTAAAGTAATGAAATTACTATAAATGAGTTTAAATGGGGTTTGAAGGGAAAGGAAATCAGAATGGAGGAATAACATCAACCACGACTGGGAGATTCAACTTTCACACACACACACACACACACACACACACACACACACACACACACACACACACACACACAGTTTGCCTCAGTAGCAGTGGACTCCTTTACAAATTGCTCAAGTCTGTCCAAACAAGGACATAGTGTGGTACCACTGATTGCTTGAATATTTCCCTCCTCTCTTCTCTGCCTGTCCCACTATAAAAGCTTAAAATACATGTTCTAACGTATTGCTGTGCAGAATATGGAATATGATATGTTATTATTGACCTAAATAAATACAATAAATATTCGGACCAGTCATGGAGCAAAACACTTCATTGAACTGTATTTAGATGTGCCACATCCATACCCACAAAACAGGTTCCCTGGATTTTCAGAAATAAGCATAGGAAAAAGGCTTACTCATCATTGCATCATTTTGACCAATAGCCACCTTGTCTGATGCTGGTCATGTACTTTATATGAGGAGTGACAAGGAGGATTTTTCCACCACGTCTTTTTTTCTTCCCTTTTGGTATTACTCAGCATTCATTCAGAGGAGCGTCTATTCCAAGCTACGTTCTAAAAGATTCCAACTCCATCATCTGATCAAAATGGAAATACAAAATTAACTCTGACAGTGGGATATCCTGAAGATAGAGCAAATCATTTTATTATCAGAAACAAATGTATTTGTGTGATCAAAAATCATTTCAGTGACCCCACATCTGTTTGGTAAATAGGAAAGCTTCTGCAAATATTGCAGGAGAACAGAAACACACACAGCGAACAGAATTACAATTTCTAAAGAGGGCAAATGCCATATTCCAAAAACGAGAGTATTACTGTTGAGAGGTCTGTGACTGTGCTACTTTTTTTCTCAGACACATACTAAACAGAGTGTGATTTAAAAGTGTAATCTCACATTTTTTCTAACCATATTTATTTTCCCAACCACAGATGGCTGCTTATTACAATAGCCCAAGAGTGGTTATTAATTATCCTCATTTGGCTAGTGACAATGAAAGGAGCCTTGTTATAGGGAATTCAGTGAAACAGAAACCTACAGAGAGAGAGGGAGAAGAGGGTAGATCTTGGGGCCCTGGAGAGAGAGAGAGAGAAGTTGTGGTTACACCTTGCATGATTGTCTTTGTCCGATCAAGATGATCTGATTGATATTTGCTGCGTCTACACATGGTAACACAATGTGTCTTTAGCCGCCCACTGCGTCTGTGTTGTGACCAGATTCCCTGGTCCCTCCCTATATGCAAATGAATCCAACCTATCTTGAACCTCCCATTATGACACCAGTTCTCAGTTGTCTCCTCCATGTTCTCCCTCATGAAAAAGTACTACTGAATGATTACCGAAAACCTATTTGTGCAGTAGTGTCTATGTAGAGCAGAGCTCTCCAACCCTGTTCCTATAGAGCAACCGTCTTGTAGATTTTCACTGCAACCCTAATCTAGTCCATCTGAGTTTAATAATTAGCTGGTTGATAAACTGAATCAGGTTAGTTACAACCGAGGTTGGAGCAAAAACCTACTGAAAAATTGTCAACGGGTGAGGGGGAAGTTCAGTGGTTTGTGTAAGTTTATCGATCGCATGACAAAACATTAAGTACACTTAGCATCAGATAGCTTGGTCACGAAAACCTTTGATGATCTTCAGATGTTTTCACTCACGAGACTCCCAATTACACAACAAATGTTCCTTTTGTTCCATAAAGATTATTTTTATATCCAAAATACCTTTGTTTGGCGCATTATGTTCAGAAATCCACAGGAATGAACGGTCACAACAACGCAGACAAATTCCAAATAATATCCGTAATGTCCACAGAAACATGTCAAAAGTTTTTTTATAATCAATCCTCAGGTTGTTTTTAAAATATATAATCGATAATATATCAACCGCAAATGTTGGGCGAGCTAAACTTATGTGACCACTTGACGCGATGTTATCGTCCTGGCTCATTTTTCCAAATAAAAGCCTGAAACTGTCTGAAGACTGTTGACACCTTGAGGAAGCGATAGGAAAATGAATCTGGTTGATATCCCTTTAAATGGAGCAATGGGAGGCAATGGAACATGGAGTTTTCAAAATAGAAGCCACTTCCTGGTTAGATTTTTCTCAGGGTTTCGCCTGCAATATCAGTTCTGTTATACTCACAGACAATATTTTGACAGTTTTGGAAACTTTAGAGTGTTTTCTATCCTAATCTGTCTGGTCCTGAGAAATAGGCTGTTTACTTTGGGAACGTTATTTTTCCAATTGTTGGAAAAATGACTTGTGTCATGCACAAAGTTGATGTCCTAACCGACTTGCCAAAACTCTAGTTTGTTAAAACCTCACTAGGGTACGTGGGACGCTAGCGTCCCACCTGGCCAACATCCAGTGAAATTGCAGTGCACCAAATTCAAAAACAGAAATACTAATTATAAAAATTCATAAAACATACAAGTGTTATACATCGGTTTCAAGATGAACTTCTTGTTAACCTCTCTAGGGTATGTGGGATGCGCCCCACCTCTCCAACATCCAGTGAGATTGCAATGTGACATTATGTGACATTAATGTGACATTAACCAGCCGCTTTTATCCGAAGCGACAGTATGCATGCATTCATTTTCCTTTCGTGGCCCCGGGAATCAATCCCACAATCATGACGTTTCGAGTGCCTTGATTTTTTGCAACGACTGGCATGGTCGTTAATTATTTTGCGATTTTAATAGGCTATAGACTACATTTGTAACAGTTTATTAGGCTATTTTAGGAAATACAATTATTATACCTCCTAGGCTACAACAACACAGTGCAATAAGTCATTTATTATTGTTAGTACATAATTATTGTCTAGCCTGGCAACTGCAGTTATGTAGGCTAATTTGAAATGCTGCTCAAACGTCCTTTTGTGTTTCATGCCGAAATAAAGCCCTGATTATACAACTATTTAGATCAGTTCTGGGTTTATTGTTGAACAGTTTAGAAGGTCCAGAAAATTACATTAGGTCACTCAAATGGTGTATTTTGTCAGGATGCATCGATGTTTACACATAGGCCTACTATAGAAAAATGGGCCATAGCCCATGACACTGAGATGTGCTGTCTGTCATGGATCATATACCCCAAGTCCTCCTATAATTAACGTGGCCACTAGCATATGCCTAAAATCGCTAATGCCATTATATTAAGCCAGGATTGGCCAAAGGTTTGAAATTAATAGAATTAGTGTGAGTGGGGTTCCCCAACAAATCTGTATTCAAATGATATTAATTTATATCATAGATTATCTAGGGTCCTTCTCCATCTAATAGCCTAATGGAACAAGTTTTTGCTTGTAAATGCAAATCCGAGGTGAAATTATTACATGAATTTGAGTTTTTATTCTTTCATCGCCTGCCGAATAAAAACCTCATGTTTATATGCTGAAGTGGACTCGGCCCGAATACCATTAGCCGGAACCCAGAGTAATATGATTCAGGAACAGTGTGGCATGTATGAAGCCCCCTGAGTCCGAGTCAATGCTGAGTCCCCCCGAGTCTCAAACAGAATAGGCCAGAACCCACCATGTCGACTGGGTTAGCACATGGCCTCATGAATCGTTAAATAGATGGGTGGGGCTAAGGCTTAAGCAAGTGTGAACGATGCTGAATAGGTGTAGACAAAGAAGAGCTCTCCAGTAGGTGTACCAAAACTTTCAGCAGCCTTTTTCTCAAAAGTGGGGTTTCAAGTTTATTATCTTTCAAAGCAGAATCTCTTTCCTATTGTTCCTCAACTGTAGTGAATGATATATAATTTTATCCAATGTAAAAAAAAATTTTTTTAAATGTTGCTACAAAAGACCAAATCCAGGTGGTTGGTCACAAATGTCCTACATCTGAATCGGGCCCATAGTGAATAAGTAGTCACAACACTACAGCCAGACTACACAGGCTTTTCAGTAGTGATCAGTAGAGTTTTGCAGCTTGTGGCTTGCTGTGCTCGTGACGGCAGAAGACAAGAAACCTGGAAGTAGTTGTTTGTTGTTACAGTAGCTACTGTTTGACATCCCCAATGTAATTATCTTTCATGTTTCGTCACCCAGTTTTTCATAGCCCTTACGCTGGCAGCATCTGTAAATTGAACTTTCCTTTACGTTTTATGAATACTTTCATGTCGTTGTTTAGCCATTTACAGAACTTTTTACCACATCAAAAAGATTGCTAACAAAAATTATCTTAGCCGTTAGCCGTCATCATATCATCGTATTGTGTTTAGCCTAGCTGTTTGCTAGCCCCGTTGAAATATAGCTAAGAAGCCTCGTCATGCTAGCTAATATGTATGTGTAATTGAATGCAAATGTAGGGTTTGTTCATATTAGTATACATACCCATTCTACTTACCTGTTTTGACCTATTGCCAAGGCCCTCGACATAAGAGGAATGAAGGCCATTGTTGGTAAGATTAAATATTTCTCTGTGTTGTGTGACCTCTGTTAGCAGATGATTGTTAATAGCTTATAATTGGTTGACTCTTGTGCTTGTTTTGATTTTCTAAACAGTTACGTGTTGGGGAAATGTGGCTGCAACAAAAAAGAGGATATGCAGATAGTCAAAGCTGAATGAAGACAAGGTGTCAAAGGGATTAACAAAAAAGCATAAATATGTAATTTCATATGCAGTTAATTGTATTAAATAAAAAAATGCTATTAAGTTTGTATGAGCTTATTATTTTTTGTTTGATGATGGACCTACTGGGTGGTTCGAGCCCTGAATGCTGATTGGCTGTCAGCCGTGGTATATCAGACCGTATACCACGGGTAAGACAAAATATGTATTTTTACTGTGCTAATTATGTTGGTAACCAGTTTCTAATAGCAATAAGTTACCTCGGTGGTTTGTGGTATATGGCCAATATACCACGGCTAAGGGCTGTGTCCAGAGCCATGATATATTGGCCATATACCACACCCCTCTGGCCTTATTTCTTAATTAGAAACTTGAGAAAATTACATGTGCCGTGGTCTAGTAGTGACAAAGTAGTGAAATAAGATGTCAATAGTGAATTTTGAATAAGCAAACAGTAGTAAATGTGTCAGTTTTCAATAGTAATTCAAAAGGGTTTATGTGGGAAATGAAAAAGGATCAGAAGCAGTTCAGTAGTGATCAGTAGTGACAACACTACACACACAGATGGCAGTAGTAATTCAATAAAGATTGAGTATGCATACATCAGTCATGTGTAGGCATTCTCAATAGAGAACATGTAGGAATGTGTAGGTTTTAAGTAGTAGATACTCAAAAGCTCAGTAGTTACACAGCAGTCATTAAAACCCGTAGAAATCTAATTAGCATTACAAAAAAATCCCCATAAAAATATGTCAGTTTAAGCTAGATATACAAGCTGTGTTATAAACACATAAAAGATACACCCTCCTCCACTTACCCTTGCCTTATGCCCCGCGACCATCTTTGCCGTCGGTCCAAACAATTTGCCAAGCAAGGGAAGTTGGCAACGTAAGCCCCTCAGCCCTCATTTGTGATCAATTTTGCGAGTGTACACTCCGGGCCTGAAACGCCCCATAATTCAATTCGCAATGATTGTACATCCCCTAAGATAAGTCGAAGCAAAACTTAAAACCAACATCGATATGTGACCCGATTCAGGAAACTAGGCAAATGTCGCAAGTCATGACTTTACAGGAGAGCAGTTTGAACGTAAAAACTGATTTAAAAAAAATCTAATTGTGTTTTATGGCAGAAATGCCTTCTCCAACATGTGAACTTTCATGTAGATGACTTAAAAATAAACTTGTGTGCATTGTTGGCAAAAAAATAGTTAAATTACGAACCTTGTTGGTTAAGCCACAGAAAAAGTTGGCAACCTTCCCACTAGCCATGATTGGCTGAGATAATGAGTGGGCTGGACATGCCAAGAGAGGAGTTCGGAATGGTCTTCCATATTGAAGGCTGCTGTCTATTTGAGCTTGTCAGTCTGTGTTGGTAATCCTGTTGATCGTGTCTTTTTTTAAAGTATTATGTAGTTGAGCTGCACAAGTGTTGCTCACCACTTTCTGGAGGATCAAGTTTTGAAATCATTGGAATTAGAGTATGATAGCTAAAGAAATGGAGAAAACACCTGTCTCCGGATTACATCTTCAAACTAAGGGCAACCGTGGTATGGCCTTCCTGACATGCATGATGATGTATACAGGTAAGATAGTCTAGAGTTAGCTAGCTACATTTTCAGATATCACACGTTTCTAATTTTGACAAACAGTGGTTTAATTTCAAACTAAAGTGTACTATTAGCTAGCTAGCTAACATTAGCTGGCTGGCTCCCTAGCTGACGTTATTATGTTTCCCAGAGCCGTTTGCTTTCTAGTTCGAGCCTAATGTTAGGCATTGTTGGCACTTTGTTCATTGTTGTTTAAAACTTCTTAGGGCTGCAATCCCGTTAACGGGATCGATATGACAACAGCCAGTGAAAGTGCAGTACGCCAAATTCAAAACAACAGAAATCTCATTATTAAAATTCATGGGACATATTGGAGTGCCAACAAAAGAAGCTCGTCAAAGGTAATGCATATTTTATATTTTATTTCAGCGTTTTGCTACGCTAGCTCTTTTGTTTACTACTGGTTCAGATGGGTGCATGCTATCAGATAATAGCTTCTTATGCTTTCTCCGAAAAGCATTTTAAAAATCTGACATGTTGGCTGGATTCACAACGAGTGTGTCTTTAATTGAGTATCTTACATGTGTGATTTAATGAAAGTTTGAATTTTATAGTATTTTATATGAATCTGGCGCTCTGCATTTCCCCAGGCTATTGGCCAGTTGAGACGCTAGCGTCTCCCTATCCTCAGGAGGTTAAAACCTCTCTGGGGTAGGCGGGACGCTTGCGTCCCACATGGACAATAGCCAGGGAAAATGCAGAGCACCAAATTCAAATACATTTCTATAAAAATCTAACTTTCATTAAATTACACATGCGAGATAGCAAATTAAAGCTACACTCATTGTGAATCCAGCCAGCATGTCAGATTTCAAAAAGGCTTTTCGGCGAAAGCATAAGATGCTATTATCTGATGATAGCACAACAGTAAACAATGAGAGAGTAGCATATTTCAAGTCTGCAGGCGCGACACAAAACGCAGAAATAAAATATAAATCATGCCTTACCTTTGACGAGCTTCTTTTGTTGGCACTCCTATATGTCCCATAAACATCACAAATGGTCCTTTTGTTCGATTAATTCCATCGATATATATCCAAAATGTCCATTTATTTGGCGCGTTTGATCCAGAAAAAAAACGCTTCCAACTTACACAACGTCGCTACAAAATATCTCAAAAGTTACCTGTAAACTTTGCCAAAATATTTCAAACTACTTTTGTAATACAATTTTAGGTATTTCTAAACGTATATAATCGATCAAATTGAAGACGGGATGATCTGTGTTCAATAAAGGAGCAAAACAAACTGACGCTACTTGTCTGGTTACGCGCCTCTATCAAAAGGTACACATGAAGTGACGTTCGTTCTGAGCTATGGTACTTCTTCATTACACAAAGGAAAAGCCTAACCAATTTCTACAAACTGGTGACATCCAGTGGAAGCGGTAGGAACTGCGGGAAAGTCAATTAGAATTCTGGATTCCCCATGAAAACATATTGAAAAGACAGTAACAGGTTTATTAACAATTTCATATTTACAAGTATGTTATTAAGGCACATGAAAGTTCAAATGTTCCAGGAATTTCTGCCAAAAAAACACATTTTGATCAAAAATAAAAGCCACTCCAGTGAAGTAGTGACGCGCGACATATGGTTAGTTTCCTGGAACGAGTCACATATGTTTACATACTTTTCTTTATATTAATGTTCATGATTGAAAATGCAAATATTTGACCCTCTCTGAAGAAACTGGCATGTAATAAATACAAAGGAGCACACATGTAAAAGCAAATACTATGGAGGAATTAAAGTGTAAATCTTAAAGTAGCCTAAACAGTCCTTTATAATGTACATTATATTGGACAGTGGGCTCGCTCATGCTTACAGAAAGCTATGAGCCTTTGTGCATCAATTTGGACATCTGCACTTTATTACAAAAGTGATTTATCTGGAAAATGCTCAACAATTCAGAGAATATAATATAGGCCAACAGGATTGCATTATATATCAGGGGTGAAAATCTTATTTAGTATATCCCTAAAAAGTAGCCTATCTAAAAGGGGGAAAAATGTGACATGCTGGGAGAATGACCATGGTTTGGTTTTCTCCAAATCATTGATAAATGATCATTCACTAACGGGAGTCTCTTTCAATTTCAAGAGTTGATAGACTGATATACTAGCATTACAGAATTTAAACTGAACTATAAATGTAATGTGGATGCATGGGACGGTTGGCGGGTGGTGGGATGGTCCCCCAATACTCTGTCCAGTTCTGAATGAAATGGGCTTTGGGTTCTCCCATTCCCACTCCTGCTACGATGTTTCAAATGTTTGGTTTTGCGCTGGCATTGGACATGGGAAAAGGAGAACCCTTTTTTCCCTAATTCCCGACTGTCTCTTCATACATATTTTCATTGATCTAATTTCGATTGAACTGTGGCATCCAACAACAGTGTGAGTAGGCACTTGGTTTCTAATGAAGACCGTGATCTTAATTCTACTGGAATTGTAGTCCATAATTATACCTCAACTGGCCATAATTTTTTTGCGAGGGCGGGACAACCGTGACTTTGGCCAAATGTGTATGCTTTTGTTGTCAGGATTCGTTTGCACTTCAAGGATACCCGTACAAGATGCGTCTTCGACTACCTCCAGAGGTGGTCAGGAAGATCGAATCACAATCGTATCACAACGCGTCTTTTGATTGTCTACACCTGTCGAATAATGTGGGCACAATCAGAATGTGGACAAGGTCAGGACAACAGACGCATGTTAGAAACAAGTAAAAACGTGGATACCGAGAGAGAAAGATAGAAAGAAGGCAATCCACAAGGCTGATGTAATTCACACTCAACTCATTTACTTTTCTCAGAGAATAAAGGCTTTTACAACAAGGCTTCCAGAACACTGTTCTGTTGCCTTGACTCTTTTCAATGGTGGATGAGAGAAATTATTACTAAGTATAAAAGTACATGTTCACAGATGTAGCTGTGCAATTGGCCTTTTCCCATGGCGTTGGTTTTAGTTTATACTTCCAATTACAATTCAGAAATAAGTAAGGTGGGTTACTATACAGAAAGGTTTCTGGCCCACTGTCCCAACCCATGGGTGCTGTTGTGTGACGATGATGCTATGCTTGGTCCCTATGGAGAATTTGCTCCCTCTTGTGGAGCATGTTGATACACTCAACAGGGTCTGTGACAGGTTAAACTCAGATGCCACTGCATACACAAGAAAGAGAGAGGGTCTGTATGAGACAATTACTGTCTATGGAGTTAGGCTAAGAATTGTATTGTTTTTATCTGGTTTTGGTGGAAAAGCTGGAGTGAGAGATGGATTTATTCTTCATAAGGGTGGCCAAAATGCCTGATTCATCAAATGTATAGCAAAACAAAAAGGAATAAATCCTAAATCCCGTCAGTCAGTGGGGTAGTAATGACTTATCAGGGGCTTGGGTGGGTTAGTGACTATTGCCTGCTCCTCTGTCTGCCTCTCTAAGCTCACCAAAGCTCACTGGGCTAACCAAACCCTGTTTTTCTTTCCTCCTCAGTAATGAAAAAAATTAATATACTTAATTAAAGTTCAAAATGAAACTGTATGACATGTGTTTACTTGGTCTAGGACCGTATTTACCCTGGACTTTATTTAAACAGCCATCCAGCGCCGGCCCAGCCATCAGGCTTAGCAAAGGGTTCGAACACTGAGCCAGAGAGGAACAAGAAGCCCCCCAAAAACAGCAAGGGTGGTGGGGTGGGCGGGACGGCACCTGAGCGGCCCCACGGCCACAGTACTCTAATGGGGACCTCCTGTTCCTCCATGAGGCGGATTATCACAATTACCCCCACACGCCATGGCCAGGGGTGGCCAGAGGTTAGGGTAAGGCAGGCAGGTGGGGAGGCCTCCACTCTCAGAACACAGGCCCCACACACACCGACCACCTCTGCCTTCCCTCCATGCTTGCCTGCTGCGATATTAATATAGTCAACATCACGGCCATCATCCTCATCATCATCATCGTTCATTCTGCTCAGGCACAGTTGAGTGAGTCATTCTGCAGGACCCGAGCAGTGCAGAGTGGGTTGTAATTGCACGGGTGGCTAGCTAATTGCACGCTGATAATTGCTGCTGTTTTAATTCAAATCTGCTCGCCCATCACTCACCTAAATGGGGCGAGGGGGGTGAGTCTCACGCTCTCACGTTGTCTGCACCCTGCAGGGAGAAAAACAGGCAGTCTGTTTTTTAAGGGTCACTGAAGAAGGTCTGGTGGGGTTCCCCCTCCCTGGTGGTCTATCGAAACAGTCGCTTGTATCCTGGGTAGAAAGGGTTATGACTGCCCATATGACTCAATTGCAAATCCATCACAGCCTGGTCTATGCCTATGCTAGGCCACCACAGGAGAATCCCTAACTTGCTGTATGCAGCCTAATGACTGGCCACTGTGTTTGGAGTCAGGGTGGATGTCCTGTCTTACTGAAACATCACAGTCGCAATATAGTCACTCTGGAGCCATGGAGGCACTCTTCTCTCCCCAGTGGGACATAAGCTGGCCCTACTCACTCTGAGAGCCATGACATTATCCTCTCCTACTCTCCACTCATTCTCTCTCTTTCTCTCATTCTCTCTCTCTCTACCCCTCTCTCTCTCTATGGAGCAGGTGACAAACTGTACAGCCCAGCAGGCAGGAGCCAGGGCGCACGGTGACGGCACCAACGACCCGAAAGCAAACAAACCGCACTAATCTGTGAGTGTGTTTACCACTGGACGTCACTGCGCTGAGAGGAGTGAAGGATTAGACTACGGTCGGCAGAATGAGCCTGGCCACTGTGTGAAGGTGTGTGTGTGTGTTTACCACTGGACGTCACTGCTCTGAGAGGAGTGAAGGATTAGACTACGGTCGGCAGAATGAGCCTGGCCACTGTGTGAAGGTGTGTGTGTGTGTTTACCACTGGACGTCACTGCTCTGAGAGGAGTGAAGGATTAGACTACGGTCGGCAGAATGAGCCTGGCCACTGTGTGAAGGTGTGTGTGTGTGTGCGCATGTGTGCGTGTGTGCATGTGTGTGTGTGTGCACACGCACTTGTGGGTATGCGTGCGCCCATGTTGTGTGCTTGTGTGTGTTCGTTATTCATGAACATGTGTGTGTGTGGGTGTGGGTGTGTGTGTATGAGAGGTGGAAGAAGTCAGTCACACCCATATGCTACATGACACCAGCGCTCCTGGTTTGTTTAGCTAATTTCAAATTAATTGCGGCACTTGGGGAATTATTAATTACCTAATCAAATAATCACCCTGGCGACTGCAACAGCGCCTCACATCCCCAGGCCCTCCCCAATGGAAACTGCAGCCAGGGATATGTAAATGGCAATTAATTGGTAGGTTCCATTTCTGTTATTTTATTTTGAGTGAAAACAGTCTTGCAGGCCATGACTAGCGCAGCGAAGCGTCTCTGCAACCCGCTGCCAGACCCCGATGTCGGCGGTGGGAGAATAATTTCACCTCATTATGCCACAGGTAGACATTGAAATCTTTCCACGTACCACCTTTTCTAACAAAAACAAAAAAAAGCATCAGCATACATACAGTCTTTAAAAACTCCTTCCCAATTAACCCCTTGTGAATGCTACACTGTTGCTACACTGTTGGGTTGTCATACCCCCAAACACCCCTCCATACCCCCCCAGCACCCTGAACACCCCCCCCCCCGCTCCTTCACCAGGTAGCCATATTTCAGCCGCCTTATTTACTTTCTCCCTCCCCCCCCCCGAGATTTATAGAGTGTCCGACACAGTTTAGTATGTGTGCAGTGAGCTGTGCCAACCACGTCATGACAACTCACGCACCGCCACATGCTAAGTGACCAGTCTCACGCACACGGCACAGGGGCGCCCGGGCAGGCGCATGGTCCCCTCGTCCAATAAAAGGAGAGGTATTGAACCCCCCCCAAAAAAACACGGTTGGTCATGGCGTCCCAGGGGTTGTGAGGTGTTGGGGTGACATTGGACCCTGGGGTGTTGGTGTGGGCGGTGGAGAAGAAAATTAAGCTTGGAAACGGTACCCTGGAGACACCTACTTAGATCTTATTGGTGCGTAGTGTAGTGTGGTGTCCCGCCGATGGACCAGAGCAGAACTGACACACACCACTATCTAATAGAGCGATCGTGTTCCCCATAGAT
Source organism: Oncorhynchus kisutch (assembly GCF_002021735.2). Taxonomy (NCBI): domain Eukaryota; kingdom Metazoa; phylum Chordata; class Actinopteri; order Salmoniformes; family Salmonidae; genus Oncorhynchus; species Oncorhynchus kisutch. The sequence continues at coordinate 11,705,270 of NC_034198.2, forward strand.
CACCATTACTCCATTACATCATCATCCCTGCTACTTACTGTACACAAGCAGCCATTTGAACCATGTGAGATGGGGCATCACTGTGTTATAACCTTGCAATAACCTTACAATAACCTTGCATTTATGAGTCAAACAAATCTACTTTGTTTTTGAACATTATATATGTTGTTTTCACAAACCAACAGGGGACTGTCAATTTGAACGCACACTTTACCACAGGCGTGAATACAACTTCGGAGATTACGAATATTAGATCGCTGCCTTTCCTCCTCACCTGTTTCATAAAAATGATGAATGGCTTTGGACAAAAGGTAAAAACCTACTGAGATGATGAAGACTCTGGTCTTATGAATAGGATTTTAGTACACAGCCTGTGAAGCATATCTTCAAACATATACAGCATATTCCAAAGAAAACACTGCCAAAATCCGTGTTATAAAAAGGCACATCAAGTTGTTCTCCCTCTCACTCCGCAGAGCCCCCCCGTAAACCCCTCTGAGATTAAATAAATAGCCATTTGGTCTGATAACGGACACCTATTTCAATTGGTAAATTTGATCGACTATCTGTAATCTCGTGTATATAGGCAAGTTATTGTTACTCATTGTTTATTAGCTCTTTATGTAATCATTTTTGATGTTGTTTCTCTTTTTTTTTCTCTCCATTGTTGGGAAGGTTCCGTAAGTAAGCATTTCACTGTTAGTTTACCCCTGTTGTTTACGAAGGATGTCACAAATACAATTTGATTTGATTGTACAGTACCTTCTAAAATCCTTCATATTTGGCTTTACTTTTGAGGGCTTTGGGTGAACCCAAAGGAGAACAGAGCAGGGTCTCTGTGAGAAGGTAGTAAGATGAACCAGTCCAATATCAGACCCACAAACCCGTCAATTTAGAAATGGAGCTTAACACACCAGGACCTGGAGGGCCACAGGGCCAGCTGACTTTCTGCTATGATTCGCCTTGTAATCGCCTGATTAAACATTGATTTATCTATAATTCCTGACTAAATATATATAGGTAAGTATAAATCATGTCTGGTTGATTTTTTTTTCTCAATATAAGATCCCGGTCAGTCCACGGTTAGTGATAAATATGGACCCAGTCAGTCAGTCAGGCAGGCAATCTTGATCCCAGTTGGCTTATGTGCTGTTGGTGTGTTTTACATAGACCCCTGGGTGTCTGTGTAGACTGTTGACCCGTGTTAGGGAACCCCACAAGCACTGCACCAGGGGGTAGAGGGTAGGCAAGAGGGTAAATGCCCCTAGCTCACCTATACTTGTGCATTGTGTGGCCTTTTTTCACTGAACATGTTGTTAAATTCCATAATAAACCTTGAAATGAAAAATGGATATCAGGTCGTGTTTCATTGAGCTGTTGATTGAGTCTGAGGGAGCAAAGTGATATGAACGCCACTTTCCTCTCTCTGCCTCTCCTTCTCCCGCTATCTGTCTCTCCTCCCTCACTCTCTCTGTCCTTCTCCCTTTGCCTCTCCTTCTCTCTGCTCTTTCTGCCTCTCCCTCTCTCTGCCTCTCCTTCTCCCTCTCTCTGCCTTTCCTTCTCCCTCTCTCTGCCTTTCCTTCTCCCTCTCTCTGCCTTTCCTTCTCCCCCTCTCTGCCTCTCTCTCCTTCTCCCTCTCTCTGCCTTTCCTTCTCCCTCTCTCTGCCTTTCCTTCTCCCTCTCTCTGCCTCTCTCTCCTTCTCCCTCTCTCTGCCTCTCTCTCCTTCTCCCTCTCTCTGCCTTTCCTTCTCCCTCTCTCTGCCTCTCTCTCCTTCTCCCTCTCTCTGCTTTTCCTTCTCCCTCTCTCTTCCTCTCTCTCCTTCTCCCTCCCCTCACTCTTATACAGTACACACACACACCCACACACACAATTTTACTTTCACTTCACATTTTGAATTCAAACATCAACCAAATACTTCCATAGATGTTTCTTGTTTCTCAGCAGTTTGGGCCTATAGATTGCCATTTCAGTCGCCCCATGCATGGCACGCCATGATTTTTCCAAAGTTAGTATTTTTCCATCGTGGCCCTCCATGCATCCAGACTCTGCTCGGTACCCTCAATTTCACTGTCTGGCTCAGCAGAAAGTCCACCTTAAGAGCACTTAATTTCCAATTAGAAGGCGAGGCCACCCAGACGATTACTCAAGGCATTACTGCTGTTATTGTGGCTGATGTGAGGTGATGTATTTGTGCCGGCCCAGCAAGGTGAGTTATGCCGTGTGGAGCCTGGATCCTGTCGCTGGGGAGGAAAGCCATTACTCAGAGGCCAGAATTGTTTCCTTCGGACAATCCATTTTCCTCTGAGCCACCCACTGGAAATATGTTGGTGCTGGCTGTTTGGGTTGAAGGAGACAGAGGGAGACTGAGAGGAAGAACTATAGCAGGAGAAAGAGAGTGCGAGAAATAGAGAGACCTCTGGAAGATTTAAATTAGTCACGGAGAGGCCTACCTCGCTCTAATGCTGGCCGACCTCAGTTGTCCCCCTGACACACATCCCCAATCCCTCGCTATGCCTCTCTCTCTCTCCTTCTTTCTCTCACTCCTAGTGACAGTTCAGACTTGCCTTTTCTCTACAGCGGAGAGAAAGGAGGGGACGTCTTGTTCAAACAAACAGGGGTCCATGTGGTTCGTGGAGGGTGGCGACGTGTCATAATAAACTCCGGCTCCTGGCCGATGTTAACATGGGAGGAATTACTACACATAGGGCCAGTGCGGCTGCGCTGGTTGCCGCGGTAACCAGACAACAATACACGGTCAGAACAGTGGAGTGACAGGAGCTAGACCCCCCCCCCCTGACAATGACAGACATCTGTTTTGTCTAGGTCATCTGTAAATAACATCTGTACAACAAACTAGAGGAGAACTGAAAAATGAAATCGAGAAAAATGCAGAGCAAGGCTGTGGTGCTGTTTTGTGGTATTGAAAGCCCTCCAGTAATCATATGAGTCAGTGGCAGTGTGTGCATGTGGTTTGTTCCTCTATTGTTGTGTGTGTGTGCGTGTGCGTGTGTGTGCGTACTGTATATACTGTATGTGAGTGCCTGCTGTGTACGTGTGTCCGAATTGGCTAACGAATTGGCTAACGTTTCCGACAATGTGGGACAGGAGCAGCGTGGGTAATTTACGAAGCCCCCGGTTCTTGTATCCCACGGTAACCTGAGTACTCAGGACGCCCGGGTCCCAGAGTCTGAGTCACCCTGTTGAACATGGATAATGCTGTGTGAAGTGAGGTAAATGCTCGGCCACATTCAGTAATGAGGGGAGAGAGATGACAGTGGTGCCAAAGAGTTAGTGTTGCTACAGCTCCCATTCATGCTTGGCGTCTCCATACTTGGTATCCAGGGCATCCAAAGCCCTTTGAGTAAGATGTGACAAACAACCTAGCTAGTCAAATGACGATATGCATGGCACTAAACTGCACTCCTGGATTAAATGTACAATTGAAAGTCTTATTATTGATCATTTGATCTGAGACTCCCTCTGATATGGGCAAAAAGGTCTGACACTAAATAAAGGTGTAGGCCTAACACTCTTACACTGTTCAACTCCACTTTTTCCATGTCTCCATCTCTCTCCTGCACCCACACCCACTCCTCTTTCGCACTTCACATTTGAGAAATGAATCTGTCATTCTTAAAAGTGTTTCCCAATCCCAAAACCAAACATTGGATTCATTCGCTATTCCATTCGCTGAATGAGACCTCATAAATCCTTGATCATTTCACCAACCCCCCCCCCCCCCATTCTGAAAAAAATACAAATCTAACTTTTTCCACCAAAAAAGTATTCTGTTGCTGTTGGCTACTCTTTTCAGGCCCTTATTTGACTAATTTAAAGTTCCCAACCTCCTTACTTCCTTACTTTAATAACTTTAAATTATATCACGTCTCCAAACCTCAGTATTGAGTTTAGGGTTTTGCTTTGCTTTCGGGGTGCTTGTACGGGGGTGCCTGAGGGTCTTTCCCCATCGAACAGAGGAGAAGGGAAGACAAGAGCAGTAGCTGACAGAGATGACCTCCCAGGTAATAACATCTAAAACAGAAGAGAAAATAAAGGGATAAAAATGAGGGGTGTAATTAAGCCCTTATCCCTTACAGTGTGGGTTATGTAGTGTGACAGTAGCTATTGCCTTTCTCTAATTAAAAAAATGGATTTTCATGACACTGATATTAAGAAATGCATTGCATTAACTTCCTTTGACCTGTTACAGTTTTTCTCAATTGCTAAAACACTAAAACCCATTGGCTGAACAAAGTTCTCAGTTGCCTGGACTCATTTAGCTAATTATGCAGTCTGTTGTCAATACCTTAAACCATTTCACATGATAAAACACAATTTTCAGATCTCACTTAGACTTTTCAGCAAAACTCCAAACACATTCTCATTCTCAAAACACATTCTGCACTCTCATGCACATGTCATCCATACTGGTAAACACAAGTGGCAACAATCAAATACAAATAGAGAACATATGTCATTGATTGAACACAACCACTCAACATTGATTTAACCTGTCTCAAATGATGTGACACAACCAATATAAGCCAGTTCAGAGAGCAAACAGGTTGTTGAAGGTGGGAAGGAGAAAGTCTGAGAAGGGATACTATAGTACAGTGCATTGTAGGCTGTATACTGTACAATGGATGAATTGTATGGCCCTGAACATTGTGCTTTCCATTTATTAACAGTACTGGCTGTTCAATAGATTTTGACTGGTTGCAGGTTCATATCAACAAAGAACAAGAATTACAGTATCACAGAGACAAAGGACAAGATTGTGAGATGCGGGGTACAGTACTGTAAAAATAGGGGTACAAGGAGGAGGAAGAACAAAAAACTAAATTGCAAAGAGCAAAGCAGAGTAGTAATTTCGGATCAATTTTGAGCTACTATGATAGAACATGTTTTCGTTCATCAAAAGACAATGATGGAAAAATATGAATATATTTTTAGATTAAAAATGTACTTCTCCCTGAGAATTGTATTTTTTGAACAATGTGTTTTCTATTTTTCGGTGTATTGTTTACTGACTGCTTGAGAGTGTATATCATTTTGATCACTTTGTATATGATTTGAGAGCAGTGTTTGATTTTGAACACAGGTAAAACTGTTTTGAGGCGAATGTTTCATTTTGCAAGAGGAGTCAGAGGTTATGTAAATAGTGCTTGAAGATGACGTTTTGTGTTTAATGTTTTCAGGAAATGGAGCAAGGTTTCAGAAATTGTGTTTTAGCAATTGAGAAAAACTGTAATACCTCACCACAAACAATGTGGTGGAGGGTAGAGTCTGTGTGTGTGTGTGTGTGTGTGTGTGTGTGTGTGTGTGTGTGTGTGAGAAAGAGAGAGAGAGAGAGAGAGACAAAGAGAGAGACAAAGAGAGAGAGAGACACAAAGAGAGAGAGACACACAAAGAGAGAGAGACACACAAAGAGAGAGAGAGAGAGAGAGAGAGAGAGAGAGAGACACACACACACAAAGAGAGAGAGAGAGACACACACAAAGAGAGAAAGAGAGAGAGAGAGATAGAAACAAAGAGAGAGAGAGAGACACACACACACAAAGAGAGAGAGAGAGAGAGACACACACACAAAGAGAGAGAGAGAGACACACACAAAGAGAGAGAGAGAGTGATAGACACACACACAAAGAGAGAGAGAGAGAGACACACAAAGAGAGAGAGAGAGAGAGAGACACACACAGAGAGAGAGAGAGACACACACAAAGAGAGAGAGAGAGACACACACAAAGAGAGAGAGAGAGACACACACAAAGAGAGAGAGAGACACACACACAAAGAGAGAGAGAGAGAGAGAGACACACAAAGAGAGAGAGAGAGACACACACAAAGAGAGAGAGAGAGATAGACACACACAAAGAGAGAGAGAGAGACACAAAGAGAGAGAGAGTGAGAGATGTCTGGGTGGTTTTCGTCCTAAACAGTTATAACCAGCCCAACCTTGTATGTTAAGATAAGATCTCCTTGCTACAAATAAATACCCATTTGATTTTTCCACATGACTAATAATTTTACCATGCTCTCTGCATGTGCTTACCCTACAAATGGACTGATTTCCAGATTATACAAATGTGACCGACCGGCTCGATTCGGTCTTATGTAGCAGAATTTAAAATGAGGTTGTTTGTTTTTACATTGGATAAAAGTAGAGACATAGAGCTAGAAAATGGTATATCATACACTACAGTTAGGGAACAATGGGAAAGTAATTCTGCTTTGAAAGTTGATAAGCTTGTAACCCCACATGGCATACGGGAGGGCGTTTCTTTGACTACACCCATTCAGCATTATTCACACCCTCTTAAGCCTTAGCCCCACCCATTACTTTAAGGTATGGTAGTGTACAACCAAAGATTTCAAGACTAAAGGCTGGTTTACTACGCCTATCGACATGTTTGTCAAAACAAATTGTCAGCCACCCTAGTCAGACTGTTCTCTCTGCTACCGCATTGCAAGTGGTACCGGAGCGCCAGGTCGAGGTCCAAAAGGCTTCTACCCTCAAGACGTAAGACTGCTGAACAGCTAATCATAAGGCTACCCAGACACCTCTTTTACGCTGCTGCTGCTCTCTTTTTATTATCAATGCATATCCACTTTAACTCTACCTACATGTACATAATTACCTCAACTAACCGATGCCCCCGCACATTGACTCTGTACCGGTACCCCCTGTATATAGCCTCCACATTGACTTAGCACCGGTACCCCCTGTATATAGCCTCCACATTGACTTAGTACTGGTACCCCCTGTATATAGCCTCCACATTGACTTAGCACCGGTACCCCCTGTATATAGCCTCCACATTGACTTAGTACTGGTACACCCTGTATATAGCCTCCACATTGACTTAGTACTGGTACCCCCTGTATATAGCCTCCACATTGACTCTGTACTGGTACCCCCTGTATATAGCCTCCACATTGACTTAGCACCGGTACCCCCTGTATATAGCCTCCACATTGACTCTGTACCGGTACCCCCTGTATATAGCCTCCACATTGACTTAGTACCGGTACCCCCTGTATATAGCCTCCACATTGACTCTGTACCGGTACCCCCTGTATGTAGCCTCCACATTGACTCTATACCGGTACCCCCTGTATACAGCCTCCACATTGACTTAGTACCGGTACCCCCTGTATATAGCCTCCACATTGACTTAGTACCGGTACCCCCTGTATATAGCCTCCACATTGACTTAGTACCGGTACCCCCTGTATATAGCCTCCACATTGACTTAGTACCGGTACCCCCTGTATATAGCCTCCACATTGACTCTGTACTGGTACCCCCTGTATATAGCCTCCACATTGACTCTGTACTGGTACCCCCTGTATATAGCCTCCACATTGACTTAGTACCGGTACCCCCTGTATATAGCCTCCACATTGACTTAGTACCGGTACCCCCTGTATTTAGCCTCCACATTGACTCTGTACCGGTACCCCCTGTATATAGCCTCCACATTGACTCTGTACCGGTACCCCCTGTATATAGCCTCCACATTGACTTAGTACCGGTACCCCCTGTATATAGCCTCCACATTGACTTAGTACCAGTACCCCCTGTATATAGCCTCCACATTGACTCTGTACCGGTACCCCCTGTATATAGCCTCCACATTGACTCTGTACCAGTACCCCCTGTATATAGCCTCCACATTGACTTAGTACCGGTACCCCCTGTATATAGCCTCCACATTGACTTAGTACTGGTACCCCCTGTATGTAGCCTCCACATTGACTTAGTACCAGTACCCCCTGTATATAGCCTCCACATTGACTTAGTACTGGTACCCCCTGTATATAGGCTCCACATTGACTTAGTACCAGTACCCCCTGTATATAGCCTCCACATTGACTTAGTACTGGTACCCCCTGTATGTAGCCTCCACATTGACTTAGTGCTGGTACCCCCTGTATATAGCCTCCACATTGACTTAGTACTGGTACCCCCTGTATATAACCTCCACATTGACTTAGTACTGGTACCCCCTGTATATAGCCTCCACATTGACTTAGTACTGGTACCCCCTGTATATATCCTCCACAGTGACTTAGTACTGGTACCCCCTGTATATAGCCTCCACATTGACTTAGTACTGGTACCCCCTGTATATAGCCTCCACATTGACTTAGTACTGGTACCCCCTGTATATAGCCTCCACATTGACTTAGTACTGGTACCCCCTGTATGTAGCCACGCTATTGTTATTTTACTGCTGCCGTTTCATTATTTGTTACTTTTATTTTCAATTTTTTACTTATCTATATTTTACCTAACACTTATTTATTCTTAAATTCTTAAAGCATTGTTGGTTAAGGGCTTGTAAGTAAACATTTCACTGTTGTATTTGGCGCTGTTGCATTTCACAGGCACGTGTGACAAAATAACATTTGATTTGATTTGTTTTGTCTATAATATTTCATTGTCATTATGAAAAGGCATAAACACAGAAATCACAGGCTGCATGACATCAGCAGCCTGGTGGTCCAAAATAGCACAACTGTGTATTGTAACACCAATAAACCCATCAGGTTAAAAATGAATTAATGAACTAGGCGTATGTCGCAAGTCACGACTTCACACGACAGCTGTTGGAACGTAAAAACATTTTATTTTAATCAAAATGTTTTGTTTGGGCAGAAATGCCTTCTCGAGCATGGGAACTTTCATGTGCCTTAATATCAAACTTCTATTCCATCTGTAAATGCAAACAAAATAGTTAAATTACAATCCTGGTTGCTTTAGCCACAGAAAAAAGGAGCAACCTTCCCGCTAACCATGATTGGCTGAGATAATGAGTGGGCTGGACATGCCGAGAGATAAGTTTAGATTGGTCTGCCATATAGTACGTGTCTGTCTATTGGAGCTGGTAAGTATGTCTAGGTCATCGTGTCAAACGATTAGCTAGCTAACGTTAGCTGGCTGGCTCGCTAGCTAACGTTGTGTATGCTCTCCACTTTCTGGAGGATTGAGCTTTGAAGTCAGTGGAATTCGAGTATGATAGCTAAGGAGATGGAGAAAACACCAGTCTGGATTAAAAGTTTAAAGTATTTTCACTTCAAGTTAGTGTACTGTTACCTAGCTAGCTAACGTTAGCTGGCTGGCTCGCTAACTAACATTACATCATGCATTGGGATTCATTGTTTACCTAGCTAGCTATCTAGCTACTTTTCTTAACAAACGACTCTTGTCTTAGTTTGCCAGAGTGCAGAATAACTGATGAATTTTTGAACTGCTGTTGAATATGTCCGATGTCAGTAAACTTCAGCAACAAAGCGTAATTCAATTGTTGCCAGCAGCACAGTTACAGTCACTAAAGCTCTGGATAACATGAAAACTACCTAACCAGCTCTGCTAGGGGGAGTAAAATGGTCAGAGTGGGGGGGTTCTCTCATTATTTGTCTTGAATTAGCTAGCCAATGTTAGCCAGTTAGCTTGGGTGCTTGACTGCCGTTGTGAGATCAGAGCTTTCGGAACAACCCTACTTATTGGCCAGAGCATCCAGTTTGCGCTCTGAATGCGAAAGGCTCTGAATTTACAAACTGACAATCTGACAGCACAGTTGCTGTCAACAACGCTCTGGATAACATACAGTAACAGCCTAACCAGCTCTGCTGGGGCGAGTAATGTTCAGTGAGCTGTTCTCTCTCTCTTAGATGTCTGGAATTAGTTGGCAAGTTAGTACAGATTGGTCGGATCAACCCTTAAAGAGATGGGTGGGGCTAAGGCTTAAGAGGGTTTGAACAATGCTGAATGGGTGTAGACAAAGAAGGGCTTTCTAACAGTAGTACCAAAACATTGAAAGACGGTTTTCTCAAAAGTGAGTTTACAAGTTGATCAACTTTCAAAGCAGAATTACTTTGCCATTGTTTCCTCAAATGCAGTATATGATATACCGTACTTTTATCCAATGTAAAAAACAGAAATGCAAATGTTGCTACATAAGATCGAATCCAGGTGGTGAGTCACATATGTCAATCTAGCAAACCAGGCAACTAAAATCTACTTTCTAAACAATGTTTTGGTTCGTTTCTAGCTAGTTAACAAGTGGAGCAGCGGTCTAAGGCATTGCATCTCAGTTCTAGAAGTGTCACTACAGACCCAGGTTAGATTCCAGGCTGTATCACAACTGGCCGTTATTGGGAGTCCCATAGGGCGGCGCACAATTGTCTCATGTCATCCTGGTTAAGGTTTGGCCGGAAAGGCCATCATTGTAATTAATAATTTGTTCTTAACTGACTTGCCTTGTCAAATAAAAGTTAGCTGGCTAGCCAGTTCAAATAATGACCATGTCATACAGCTGACAACATCTTAACTATAGCTCATTTGTATTCCTTATTACATGAAAAGAAACTCACAACAAGATCATTATTTACAAGTTAACGACAAGCTAATTACAGAAAATAGCTTACCGTTGTGGGTGTTTATTTGATATCTTTTTTATTTAACCTTTATTTAACCAGGTAGGCCAGTTGAGAACAAGTTCTCATTTACAACTGCGACCTGGCCAAGATAAAGCAAAGCAGTGTGACAAAAACAACAACACAGAGTTACACAGAGTTACACATGGGATAAACAAACATACAGTCAATAACACAGTTGAAAAATCTGTAGTTGTAAGGAGGTAAGGCAGTAAATAGGCCAACAGTGGCAAAGTAATTACAATTTATCACTTTACACTGGAGTGGTATATGTGCAGATGAGGATGTGCAAGTAGAAATACTGGTGTGCAAAAAAGCAGAAAAACAAATACAAATATGAGGATGAGGTAGGTAGTTGGTTGCATGGGCTATTTACAGATGGGCTGTGTACAGCTGCAGTGATCAGTAAGCTGCTCTGATAGCTGATGCTTAAAGTTAGTGAGGGAGATATAAGTCTCCAACTTCAGTTATTTTGGCAATTCGTTCCAGTCATTGGCAACAGAGAACTGGAAGGAAAGGCAGCCAAAAGAGGTGTTGGTTTTGGGGATGGCCAGTGAAATACACCTGCTGGAGCACGTGCTATAGGTGGGTGTTGCTATGGTGACCAACGAGCTGAGATAAGGCAGAGCTTAACCTAGCAAAGACTTATAGATGACCTGGAGCCAATGGGTTTGGCGACGAATATGTAGCAAGGACCAGCCAACGAGAGCATTCAGGTCGCAGTGGTGGGTAGTATATGGGGCTTTGGTTATCAAACGGATGGCGCTGTGATAGACTGCATCCAATTTGCTGAGTAGAGTGTTGTAGGCTATTTTGTAAATGACATCGCCAAGGTCAAGGATCAGTATGATAGTCATTTTTACGAGGGTATGTTTGGCAGCATGAGTGAAGGAGGCTTTGTTGTGAAATAGGAAGCTGATTCTAGATTTAACGTTTGGATTGGAGATGCTTAATGTGAGTCTGGAAGGAGAGTTTACAGTCTAGAAAGACACCTAGGTATTTATAGTTGTCCACATATTCTAAGTCAGAACCATCCAGAGTAGTGATGCTAGTTGGGCGAGCGGGTGCAGGCAGCGATCGATTGAAGAGCATGCATTTCGTTTTACTAGTATTTAAGAGCAGTTGGAGGCCACAGAAGGGGTGTTATATGGCGTTGAAGCTCGTTTGGAGGTTTGTTAGCACAGTGTCTAAAGAAGGGCCAGATGTGTACAGAATGGTGTTGTCTGCGTAGAGGTGGATTGAAGAATCACCCGCAGCAAGAGCGACATCGGCCCGAGAGTTGAAACCTGTGGCACCCCAATGGAGACTACCAGAGGTCCGGACAACAGGCCCTCCTATTTGACTCTCTGAACTGTATCTGAGAAGTAGTTAGTGAACCATGCGAGGCAGTCATTAGAGAAACCAAGACTGTTGAGCCTGCCAATAAGAATACAGTGATTGACAGAGTCGAAAGCCTTGGCCAGGTCGATGAAGACGGCTGACAGTACTGTCTTTTATCGATGGCGGTTATGATATCGTTTAGGACCTTGAGCGTGGCTGAGGTGCACCCGTGACCAGCTCGGAAACCAGATTGCATAGCAGAGAAGGTAAGTTGGGATTCGAAATGGTCGGTGATATATTTGTTCACTTGGCTTTCGAAGTCTTTAGTGAAGGCAGGGCAGGATGGATATAGGTCTATAACAGTTTGGATCTAGAGTGTCTCTCCCGGTGTGACGAAAGAATAGCAGGGCATTCTACCGGAATGCTTTTTTTACCTGGACTGCCTAACATTTGTCAAATACACAGGATACAAAAGGTGTAAACGGTACCGTGAAATGGTTACTTGCATAGTGGAGTCTTTTGTTTAAACAATGCACCATAATCCCAACTCATAAGGTTACTAACCTGCATGAATCTACAGGTATCTGAAGCTAACCAACTATCTAGGTTCAATGTTAGCTAGCTAGCTAACATTAGGCTATAACTATCAATGCAAATGGTTTTGATATATGATTAATATTACTACACAGATCACACACATATGTTAGCTAGCGAGCCAGTCAGCTAACGCTAGCTAGCTATCTAACAGTACGCTTTAACTTGCAATGAAAATGACTTTCTGACCACATTTGAAATGTATAATATCTGAAAATGTACCACGCTAGACTCTCTTACCCATATACATGGATGAGCGCTTCTCCCTCTCTGTTACTGATGTCATGGTTGCCCTTAGTTTGAAAATGTAATCCGGAAACAGGTGTTTTATACATCAGCCTTCTCTTTTCGACTCCACATTTGCAATTAAACACCTTCATTTTCTCCTTCTCCTTAGCTATCATACTCTGCTTCCACCGGACATTCCAGTGATTTCAAAACTCGGTGCAGAGCCTTAGCAAGACTTTTTCAGTTCTTTGTGATATCTTTCCAAAAAGACACTTTAGAAAGGATTACCTACACAATCTAAGCAGCTCATGTTATAGACAGAAGGGTGCAACATGGCAGACCAATCTGAACTCATATCTCGGCATGTCCAGCCCATTCATCTCAGCCAATCATGGCTAGCAGGAAGGTTCCTCACTTTTTTCTTGACTAAACCAGCTAGGCTTGTAGTTTAACAATTGTATTCTCATTTACAGATGGCATACAAGTTTGTTAATAAGGCACATGAAAGTTCACATGTTCCAGAAGGCATTTATGACAAAAAAAAACACATTTCGATTTTTGGAGAAAACAAATAACATTCAAACGCCTCTCTTGTGAATCAGCCATACGCCTAATTTCCTGAAACGAGTCACAAATGGCCTGCATGCTCCCAACATGTCTCCTCATCCACTAATGTACCTCTGGCCTATGTTAGGTCTGTTTGAGAGGTAAACAAATCATGGTGTTGGAGGGAACCACGGGTTAGATACGAGCAGCTGGTTAGAAAGGGTCACATGAGACTTAATAATGGAACAAGTTAGAGACTGATTATTTCATAGACCCTCTCAACCCTATCCCTTGTGTTTACCCCTCCCCGTGAGGTAAAATGTGATATACCAATGACATAGTGGTAAGGTCAGAATTAAATTAATATTAGTTACTGGAAAGTTGACATAAATAAATAATACAGTGTCCATATTTGGACAGCCTCAGTCTGAACAGGACATGTGTCAGTATCATTGCTGTTATTGAACCAAAAGAAAAATGGACCCAGCAAACTGGGAAAATTCCCAGAACATTAGCTAAGATGTTCATTTAAGTTCTAGTTAGGGTTTTATCTAACATTAGGATGATAACCTCCCCAAAACATTCAAACAAAGTTAATTATAACAAAATATTTTTCAATTTTTTTAATGTTTTAAATAAAATATCCTAGGAATGTTCTCCTTCCATTCACTAAAAGGCTCTGCACAACATCTGTGACAACCACCACAGAACATTCCCCCAAAGGTTCTCATTAGGTTACCAGGTAATGTCATAACACAATGTACTAGTAATGTTTTCCCAGCAAACCCCAATTGGTTGTGTAAAAGTTCCCAGAACCATCTTTAGAGTTGGGGCACATGTTTTCATATCACAAAAACTGTCCAGTCGTGCTGATGATCATAAAATTGTTGTATTCAGACCCTTTTCTCAGTACTTTGTTAAAATAGTGGGTCCCCCACGGGACGGTTGAGCTAAAGTGGGCTAATGTGATAAGCATGAGGTTGTAAGTAACAAGAACATTTCCCAGGACAAAGACATATCTGATATTGGCAGAAAGGTTAAATTCTTGTTAATCTAACTGCACTGTCCAATTTACAGTAGCTATTAAAATGAAATACTACCATGCTATTGTTTGAGGAGTTATGAACTTGAAAAGTTATTAATAAACCAATTAGTCACATTTGGGCAGTCTTGATACAACATTTTGAACAGAAATGCAATGGTTCATTGGATCAGTCTAAACTTTGCACATACACCGTCTAGTGGCCAAAATCTAAATTGCGACTGGGCTGGAATAATATATTATGGCCTTTCTCTTGGACTTCAAAGATGATGGTACAATTGTTTTTTTTAAACTATTGCTTTTTTCTTTGTATTTTCTTTTACCAAATCTAATGTGTTATATTATCATACATTATTTTCACATTTCCACAAACTTCAAAGTGTTTCCTTTCAAATGGTATCAAGAATATGCATATCCTTGCTTCAATGCCTTAGCTACAGGCAGTTAGATTCGGGTCACATCCTTTTTTTTGGCGACATTTGAAAAAAAGAAGCACCTTTGGCAGTGTTTACAGCCTCGAGACGACTTGGGTATGATGCTACAAGCTTGGCACACCTGTATTTAGGGAGTTTCTCCCATTCTTCTTTGCTGATCGTCACAAGCTCTGTAAGATATGATGGGGAGCGTCACTGCACAGCTATTTTCACATCTCTCCAGAGATGTTCGTCCACGCTCTGGTTGGGTCACTCAAGAACATTCAGAAACTTGTCCCGAAGCCTCTCCTGAATTGGCTTGGTTGTGTGCTTAGGGTCTTTATCCTGTTGGAAGGTGAACCTTGGCCCCAGTCTGAGGTCTTGAGAGCTCTGGAGCAGGTTTTTGTCAAGGATCTCTTTGTACTTTGCTCTGTTCATCTTTCCCTCGATCCTGACTAGTCTCCCAGCCCCTACCACTTAAAAACATTCCCACAGTATGATGCTGCCACCAATCAATCAATCAAATGTATTTAAAAAGCCATTTTTACATCAGCCGATGTCACAAAGTGCTGTACAGAAAACAAGACTAAAACTCCAAACAGCAAGCAATGCAGCTGTAGAAGCACGGTGGCTAGGAAAAACGCCCTAGAAAGGCCAGAACCCTAGGAAGAAACCTAGAGAGGAACCAGGCTCTTCTGGCTGTGCTGGTTGGAGAGTATAACAGAACATGGCCAATATGTTCAGATAATAATAATCACAGTGGTTGTAGAGGGTGCAACAGGTCAGCATCTCAGGAGTAAATGTCAGTTGGCTTTTCATAGCCGGTCATTCAGAGTTACAGACAGCAGGTGCGGTAGAGAGAGGGTCCAAAACAGCAGGTCCGGGACAAGGTAGCACATCCAGTGAACAGGTCAGGAACAGAACAGGCCATGCTTTCACCGTAGGGATGGTGTCAGGTTTCCTACAGACGTGACGCTTTGCATTCAGACCAAATAGTTCAATATTGGTTTCATCAGACCCGAAAATCTTGTTTCTCATGGTCTAAGAGTATTTAGGTGCCTTTTGGCAAACTCCAAGCAGGCTGTCATGTGCCTTTTACTGAGGAGTGGATTCCGTCTGGCCACTCTACCATAAAGGCGTGATTGGTGGAGCGCTGCAGAGATGGTTGTCCTTCTGGAAGAGTCTCCCATCTCCACAGAGGAACTCTGGAGCACTGCCAGAGTGACTATCAGGTTCTTGGTCACCTCCCTGACCAAGGCCCTTCTCCCCTGATTTCTCATTTTGGCCGGGCGGTCTGTTGGTCTTGGTGATTCCGAACTTCTTCCATTTACAAACGATGGAGACCACTGTGTTCTTGGGGACCTTCAATGCTGCAGACATTTTTTGGTACCCTTCCCAAGATCTGTGCCTTGACACAATCCTGTATCGGAGCTCTACGGACAATTCCTTTGACTTCATGGCTTGGGTTTTGCTCTGACATGCACTGTTAACTGCGGGACCTTATATAGACAGGTGTTTGCCTTTCCAAATTATGTCCAATCAAATTGAATTTACCACAGGTGGACTCTAATCAAGTTGTAGAAACATCTCAAGGAGGAGCAATGGAAACAGGAGCTCAATTTCGAGTCTCATAGCAAAGAGTCTGAATACTTATGTAAAATGTATAATTTGACAAAACTGTTTTCCCTTTGTAATTATTGGGTATTGTGTGCATATATTTGTATTTATTTACTACATTTTAGAATAAGGCTGTAATGTATCAAAATGTGGCAAAAGTCTGGGGTCTGAATACTTTCCGAATGCACTGTATATGAAGATAGTTTCGTGCCTAAAATAAGATGATAATTACATGTAAAAAATTATTAAAATAGCTTTCTTATATCTCTATCGGATTGACACTTCAGAACAAACTACCTTTGGATTTTTTTTTTTTACTATCTGAGTCTTTTATTATTTAGATTTCTATTGGCTATACCTTATGGGGTCATACAATTCTAAATCAAATAGCTAAATGATCCTTGATATGAACATCTTAAAACAATTCCCTATGTTAACTTACAACCCCCTCTCCCTGTCTCAGAGAGGGCTAAGATGTAACAATGTGTAAAAACGCACTCAATATAATTCCTACTTTGAGACGCTTGATATGATCTGAAAAGAAAAAGGTCCTAGATGGTCCTAGATCAGAACTCATAGTCTTGAAAATATGGGCCCAGAAGTACACAGCATATAAAGAGGATGGGTGAAGTGATGGGGCATAACCCAGTTACTGATATTTCCCTGTGTTAGTTAGGTCTAAGAAGGCTAAAAAGGAAGCATGGAATTCCATATTGACCATACTCCCATGTCTATACACTAAAAAAGAAGATATACAAGTGCTTCCCAGGTGGCACAGAGGATTAAAGACCTGGATTGGGAACCAAATGTTGCAGATTTTCAATATACACACTTAATACATTGTCAATATATTAAGTGTAAAAAAAATATGGTTTTGGCTGTTCAAATGTCATTTCTCAATGTTATGAGGACCTCCAAGACAAGATAACATTTATTTTGCGTGAACATCATTTCAATATTATGTTAAACCTAAAACACATATGCTATGAACATCATATAAACTAACTTATTTGGAAATTGTGGAACATTGTGCAACATTATGTTCTGTGCAACCTATGTGAATATTCTTGCAACATCCCATACAACTCCCATAACTTCATTACGTTTTCTGGGAACCTTTAAATAACTTGGACCAGGTGCTGTCAACATTCTTACAGCATTATAGGAATGTCCTGTGCAACTTAACTTACACATTTTATTAACGTCTTCACTGTTCCCACAACCTAATTAAATGTTCTGGGAACCTTTAAAGAACTTAGTAAGGCTGCTCTGTCAACGTCCTTGCAACATTAAAGGATGTTTTTATCTCATCATATGCCCACAATGTTCCCACAACCTAAAGAAACATTCTGGGAACCTTTAAATAACAGACAAAATGTGCCCTGTGAATGTTCTTGCAACATTAGGCAAATCTTTTTTGCACCCTTAAAGAAACATTGTACAATTATCTGCACAACTGGACAGTTGTTGTGTTTTGGGAACATATCTTGTGTGATGTGTCCACAATGTTCTCACCAAATTGTTTCCACAACCTAATGAAACATTCTGGGAACCTTTAAAGAAAATATTATATGTGTTCTAGGAACGTTCTTGCCTCATCACGCAAATGTTTTATACAAACATTCTATAATCATTAGCACGACACGTTTTTGTGTTAGGAGGACATTTGCCGTGACCGAACAAATTATCTGGGAACTTTTTGGTTTGCTGGGGACATTGAAGTCATTGTGTGGCAACAGACTATAGAGTATAGAGCCTAAGGGAGTCTGATTAATTAAAAATAATACGAACGTAGGGAAAAGTCTGGATGTAAAGCTATGGCTTTTCAGTGCTATCAAGGGAAATGGAACAGCCCATTGACAAGCATCCTGTGGGGTTTCTTGTGAGATGGGCATGCATACTGTATGGGTTAGCTCTGCTGTGCCGACAGACTATTAAAAGGGAGTGAATTTATAACTCCCTGTTTGCTTTTTAAAGATTGTGAATTTGGTTGCTCAGAGTTTCGGGTTTTGGTCACAGAGGGCCTGTTTTCTGTCCATAAATCTCACAGCCAAGATTTATTTTTTCTTTTTATAAACATGATCATATTGCTCCAGCCAATATAGGATTAAGACCGTTTAATGTACATGTTCAGTTTCTGCCTAAATATTTGTGCGCTCCGTTTCCCCGGTAACAAGGCCTACATTTCCATTTCTCATTTATTTCATGTCTCGTACATTTATTTTGGTAAATATTCTTGGAAATCATTTTGGTTGAAACATCAATGTAAATGTCATAGAAATCTGTCAAAGTATTACTGACCGACTGTTCTCCACCGCGTTTCGCTAACATTAACCAGATACAACCGACTAAATCCAACAATAGACCTCTATCCCATTATAGAAAAAAAGAGACCCATCCGAGGTCACTCCAGTTCAGTTGCTACCCCCCTCCTACCTTAAACTTGCACAAACACACCTTGGGTTTGTCTCGCTAGCTCCCTCTCCCCTCACTGTTGAGAACGTTCGGTTTGTGTTGATTTTGTGGTTTCCCAAATTGGATCCTGGCTCTGCAAGGCTTACGTTTCCATGGAGACTCTAGGCCTTATCTGCTAGGAGTTTTCTGGAACCCGAACAACAAGGTCTTTCACTTGTGTTTGACTTTCCACAGGCATGTCATTTCCAGCATAGAAGCAATAAATACAAATGTGTAAATATAGAAAATATAAATATATACAGTAAAAGTTACAGGCTACTACAAATATGTTCTATGGGGGTGTATATGGATGTATGCCTTTCTGTGTGTTGCCATGTGCTGTTTTAGCAGTTGTTGCAGTGGCACATTTAGATATGCAGTGAGCTCCAAAATCATTGGGTCAGTGACAATGTTTTTATTGTTTTGACTATGTACTACAGAACGTTAGATTTGAAATTATACAATGACTATGGAGTGCAGACTGTCAATTTTTATCCGAGTTTATTTTCATCCATATCGGGTGAACCGTTTAGAAATTACAGCACTTTGTGTTCATAGTCCCCCCATTTTAGGGGACCAAAGTATTTGGACAAATTCACTTATGTGTAATAAAGCAGTACAAACATGTAATATTTGGTCCCACATTCACAGCACGCAATGACTACATCAAGCTTGTGACTCTACAAATTGGTTGGATACATTTGCTGTTTGTATTGGTTGTGTTCCAGATTGTTTAGAAAGTTACAAAGGTATAAATATCATACCCCCCCCTCTGTTATTGTCAGCCAGGTCACCCATGGTACAAGTCAGTATTCGACGTCCATCCATGTCTGAGGACGTCGGGAGATGAACTGGCAACTAGGGGCAACAGCGAGCGCTTTTACCTTCAAGTACAGTAGGTATCGGTTTTGCTAAGGCATTGTGGACATAGACATACGGTAAGCAATGTTTGACAGAAGTAACAGAAGGTTGTTTTTCATATTTAAGTTTTCTAAGCCTATCCCAAACCTTAATCCTTACCTTAACGATTCATGAGTTAATGTCCAAACTTAACAATAACCCTAAACACTTTGAAATGTGAGGTTTGGAACAACTTTGAAATTTGACATTTGAGAAACATGGACGAACGTCTAATTCTGACGTGAGACTGTGAGAGCTGGTAGGTTATTGTAATGGTATGAGGTTAGCATGTCTTGGGGGAATGATATTTGTATGTCTGGTAACTTTTGGCGCTCACTGTATGATGGTTAGTCAAGGCAGGTTAGCTAACATATATTACACTAACACATTCCTTTAGCTTTACAGAAGTGCCCAGCCCAGGCAGTTATGTTTGGTGAAGGCAGTGTGCTGCACAAAAGGCAATCAGATTTGCCCAGCAATCATTGCAGGTTATTAAAAGTGCCGGTTCGGACGCCGGTTCGGTGTCTACATTACTGGCTGTTTATGTACTTTGGATTGCCTCTCATTCCTCCTGGAGGGGGGGAAATCAACTAAACAAATTAGGGCAAAGAAAGAGTGTCTTATTGATTGGAATTAATTACCAATGGTGTCACTGGTAGGAATAATAAACACCATAATAAAGAGGTTTTTTTATGTGTGTGTCCAGGGAGGGGGGGGGGGCTACATGTGTGTGTGTGCATGCATCCGTGTATCCATGCCGGTTCGGTTACTTGAAGTTGTTGGGGTGGGCTAAACACTCCGTTTTTTGGGACGCTGGGCTGAAGGTAGTTGTAGTTTTAATTTAGCAAATATTCAACATAGTTAAGGTCAGAAATGTGGTAATTAACTACAATGACCATGATCCTTTGCACCTGTTTTTTTCCTGCTCAGACATTTACAAATCTCCAGAAGGACACACTTCTAGCCTGCTATGTTAGGTTAGAGATACACACAGAAGGCATAGACCGCATGAAAGGATACACAACACAATGACAAGCGGGACAAAGACAGTTTGTGAAAGTATGACTTATCTACTAGTAAAATGATTTAGTCAGACAGCTCTGCAGCATACTTAGGCAGGCTAGCTAAATAGGATGACCAAAGACTACAGTATGGGGAGCAGATAACGTTACATGGTCTGGCTGGCTGACTGCTACTGCCTGAGCAAAGAACTCTTGGGGCTAGGGGGCAGAATTTTCACTTTTGGATAAATAGCGTGCCCAATTTCAACTTCCTGTTATTCATGCCAAGAATATAAGATATGCATATTATTCCTATATTTTGATAGAAAACACTCTGAAATTTCTAAAACTGTTTGAATCGTGTCTGTGAGTATAACAGAACTTATGTAGCAGGCAAAACCCCGAGGACTAACTGTTCAGATTTTTTATTCTTCCTCTCTCTGTTCCCCGACTTGTTATTGCCAAGGGATATTTCTTAGGGACCTGTTTTCAGTTCCTTCCGCTTCCACCGGATGTCACCAGTCTTTGGAATTTGGTTGAGGTTATTCCTTTGTGCAATGAAGAAGTAGGCCAACTAGGAACTGGGGACACTTACAGTGCCTTGCGAAAGTATTCGGCCCCCTTGAACTTTGCGACCTTTTGCCACATTTCAGGCTTCAAACATAAAGATATAAAACTGTATTTTTTTGTGAAGAATCAACAACAAGTGGGACACAATCATGAAGTGGAACGACATTTATTGGATATTTCAAACTTTTTTAACAAATCAGAAACTGAAAAATTTGAATTTTTTTATATATATGGACGGAATTAATCGAACAAAAGGACCAATTGTGATGTTTATGGGAGATATTGGAGTGCCAACAAAAGAAGCTCGTCAAAGGTAATGCATGTTTTATATTTTATTTCAGCGTTTTGTGTAGCGCCTGCAGGGTTGAAATATGCTAACTCCTTTGTTTACTGCTGGTGCAGATGGTGAAGGCTATCAGATAATAGCTTCTTATGCTTTCGCCGAAAAGCATTTTAAAAATCTGACATGTTGGCTGTATTCACAACGAGTGTGTCTTTAATTGAGTATCTTACATGTGTGATTTAATGAAAGAAGATTTAATAAAAAAAATTGAATTGTATAGTATTTTATTTGAATCTGGCACACTGCATTTTCCCTGGCAATTGGCCAGTTGAGACATTAGTTTTAAGGGATGAAAAATAATAAAGTAATCAAATAGAAACTAAGAAATATACACAACTGAAATACTGGATATTTTCATAGTAAGTGCCAAGTCTATGTCCAAAAGGCTTCTTAATTTTTGCCTAAAATGACATACCCAAATCTAACTGCCTGTAGTTCAGGCCCTGAAGCAAGGATATGCATATTCTTGGTACCATTTCAAAGGAAACACTTTGAAGTTTGTGGATGTAGGAGAATTTAACACAATAGATCTGGTAGAAGAAATTACCAATTCACTCTACCACCATCTTTGAAATGCAACAGAAAGGTCCCAAATCCAGCCACCACTCAGGTTGTAATTCCGATGGTGTCCACAAGATGGAGGCAGTGGACAGCAGACGGATAACTTGAAGTAAGAGCAAACTACATGACATTTAGTGTGAAGTCACCCAGGTACATTTGGGCA
Organism: Oncorhynchus kisutch; assembly: GCF_002021735.2. Classification (NCBI taxonomy): domain Eukaryota; kingdom Metazoa; phylum Chordata; class Actinopteri; order Salmoniformes; family Salmonidae; genus Oncorhynchus; species Oncorhynchus kisutch. The sequence continues at coordinate 11,727,466 of NC_034198.2, forward strand.
AATTTACATTCACATCACATTTTTCTGCAAGAATATCGTCAAATCTGTATACTTCGACTTTGATTTATCTTTTCTAGTATTAGTAGCCATATTATAAGTTCAACATTTGCAAAACACCCAGTTTTCATAACTTCATAACTCTCCATATTCTTAGAATTTTGTCCAAAAGGAAAAGGCTTGATGTCGCACAAGGTTAGCAGCAACATTTTGCGACAGATACTGGGTTTCCACATACTCCCGTAAAGCCCAGCTCATTGGCTATCTAGCTAGCTTTGTTTGACCCCGATTGGTGCTCACTTCATGTTATCTCTGGGACCCTTTGGATGATAAATCAGAGCAAGATTTCAGAATGTAAGTACACATTTAATCTTCAGAGGTGAATTTATCAAACCTATCGTGGTGAAAAAAGTGTTTTGTTGTTAGGACCTCTCCGCAAACAATAGCATGGCATT